>NC_139537.1:51857796-53057796 GCF_965153285.1 Podarcis tiliguerta | reverse complement strand
AGATTTAGCACAGGTCTTTTCAGGGCATACTAGTGGCATTAATCCCTGGTTGAAAATGTGTGTTTCTTCTCTAGCTTAGTTGGTTAGAGCATGGTGCTGATAATGCCAAGGTCACAGGTTCGATCCCTGTATGGAACAGCTGCATATTCCTGCATTGCAGGGGGTTGGTCTAAATGATCCTCAGGGTCCCTTCCAACTTTACAATTCTATGATTTATTGATATACTGTCTCAGTGATGAGAGGACTTTTTGTCCTAATTAATCTGGAATGGTCCAGTATAACACACAAGACAAGATATGAGGAATTGCTCACATTTTGCAGTGTTGGGCTTTGTTTGTTTTTAAGAAATCAGGCAGAACAGCAGTTTTCCAAGGCAACTGTTAACAGGCCAGTTGTAGATTAGTAGTAACGCGGTGCCTTTTAGTAATCAGGTACAAAAAACCCCACCCTAGCTTCTCCTTGGTTGACAGCTATACACAGTCTTTGTCTGATCATGCCATGCAGTTTCATGTGTGATAAAAGAGCATCCCTTATCAAATAAGAGCAGGGACATCTCTGGAGAGTCAGTTACTGTTTGAATCTAATGAAAGCTCCTCTGGCTCTAAGATAACAAACATAGACATGCAATGCCATGCTCCCCCCTCCCCTCCTCTCTCTGCACACTCACACGTTCAGTCTTGCATTTGAAAAGCAGTTACCACATGCACTGTTTGTTAGGCGAGACTGCCTTGAGCCAAGCATACATTAAAGGCAGTGGGGAGATCAATAGGCAGAATTATATGATTGGTGTTTCATAGGCAATAGCAATAAGAACCTCTGTGGTGTTCTGCAGATCTTTTATTCGCGTTCATGCTTTCATTCATTGCTTTATTGTTCCTTTGTTGTATTTTCCTCCACCATTTTCCTTGCTTCTTACACACACGCACATGCACCCCTCCCTGCTGCCTTCAATATTGGCTTTTCTGCTCCAGTCCTGAGGGATATCTGTACTACTGCAAGCCTCAAGCTCCCTCGCAGTGTGACTCACTGCTAGCCATTAATTGATCCCACATAATGTGTTTGCCCAGCTCTGCAAGGTCACACTCTAACTGCCTCTCCTTGTACTCAGAATGAGAGGAGGGAGGGAAAAGTGCTACAGGCAGCGTTTTCTGGGTGACAAGGTTAGAAAGAAATGTAGTTCTCAAAAATGCAAAAATGACTGACAGATCTTTTCCGGCTAACCCTCCTCGTCCACCCTCTCCCAGTGCATTCCTTAGTAATTAGAGGCTTTTTGGGCAAACTTTACTATGATAGAGCTACTGAGAAACTAATGCCGATTAAGAAGCATCATTTAGGTCATGAGAGTCCAGGAAGTAATTTGCTGCTCTGAGAAAGATGTATGTAAAGATCAACACCTCTCATCTCACAAACCACCAGTAATATGTGTTCACAACTTGCTAGCAGTTGAATAACTCCAATATTTTAAAATGAGATAATTATACACAAATGACATATTTTTCACTATTTGATTGAAGGGCTCATCTGGGGTGGGGGAGGGGGCCCTCACCCACTTTATAAATAGGATTTCCACACACACACCATGACCCCAATGAATCACAATCATAAAAATCTAGCCTTTGCAACTTTTCAATATGTCTTTCTTGGTTTTTCGACTTGGGCAAATGGAAATGTTGGGATGCCTGCTCGTTATTGTTTGGGAAAACTTAAGTCTTTCCCATTCTCTCATACTTGAAAGGCTGTGAAAAAGGGCAGTAAAACCGTTCCTTATTTCCATACTGAGTACTGAGACCTCATGATGGTAAAATTTACCTTTTTATATAAAAATGATCTAGTCTGCCTACTTGGGACTGTGTTGCAAGCCAAGCAATACAACAAAGCATCTGCTGTTCTTCTCAACAACAGATGCATTATTGACTCAATCAACTTTCCACAGGTGCCATTGGTTTCCAGAGACTTAGGGATCTCCAGATGACTTGATTATTGATTATTCTTCTCGATTTGCTTGCACAAAGCTTATGTCTTGGTCAGACTCTGTCCAGTCTTTATCAAGCATTCATTCCGATTTCTTTACAGGCTGATTTCAGGACAATGCACATTCATCCTGATTTGCTTGCAAGGTGCTAAAAACTTTCCCATTAATCATCCACCCGTCCCACACTTTTCTGTGCTTCCCCCCCCCATCACTTTCCTAACAACAAATAGTCTGTTGTTGTTTTTAAATAGTGGATTTGTTGTGCTAGGGTGGCAGGATGCATTTCAATCATTTTAGCCCACTTTAATTGTGCAAATCTAAATTTCTGGTATGTGCTTTCTTCCCACAAAATAATGAGAGCTTGGAGGCACCCTAGCCATATGCAGAATTAATATCTGATGTTTATCAGGTATTCGTGATGCCAGATATGGATATTTGGAACATTTACGTGGAACGATATTTTAAAATATATATGAATGAAATTATGGCCCATTTGTGATTCCAGGCTTTGTGTGTATGTATATGTATATGTCTCATTTGCCTTGCAAAATGACACAGAAGTGCCTAAGTAAATAAGTGAAGCACCTAAGGGCATAAACACCACAATCTACTGCTTCCCAATGAGCATGTGCCCTCAAGTCTGTGTAAAGGCAGGGTGCATCTGCCTAATTTTTAATTTAAAAAAATACTATCTGTGGTTCGTGATGAAGAAATATGGCCAGGAATTACCGAATGTAAAAGTGACTGTGAGTGGAAGAGGAAGATTAAAACAAAACAAGAAAACAAAGTAGTATTTTTTTTTATTTGTGGCACCCAGATAATAGAATAGCCTCCTGGGGGTATAGTAAAATCAGGGATCCTAAGTGATTTTGGTTTTTCACAACTCATTGTAAATTACACTGCAAGGAGGTGATCCTTTTGTTTTCAGTTCTCTGGCTTGTGAGTAACTGAATGCAGAATTATAGCCTTCATGCCTTCCCTGCCTCCCTTCCCCTTAGGCTTTCTCATATAAGTCTCCGGACGCTTTATTTATTGCCACTATACCATTCTGGCAAATACCTAATTGTTCATTGCTTTATACGTTTTATATGTAATTGTCATTTAAGAATATCAAATGGAAAAGCTGAGTTTCTGCCTGATGGAAGCCAAAAGCTGTGGAATGTATAAAAATAAATGGAAGCACTAGAATCACCTGAATATGCAGTTGTTATCCTCAGATGCATGCTGGCGCATGATAACAAATCAGTATTTTTTATATTACTATGTTTGATCGCACAGCCAGACTCAGAGAGGAGCTGCAGGAAAATTTATGCTAAACCTTGAAAACATGAAAAAAGTTTCCCTAGACACAAGAATTTGCTCTTGTTAGTATAACAGGCATTTTCTTTTTTTTTTTACTTTGGTCCTAATGAGGTCCTCCCACCATGCGAGATGAACAAGCTCCAAGTGCTGTTTGCTGCCTCTTCAGACCATCAGCACAGCTTTGATTTAAGGACTTGCACTTTAATCACCCATCATGTGTCATTACCCCGACAGGCGGCAGCAGCCGCAAGATACAAGCTCCAATAAATTGCATCGAAAGTCACTGAAGCGATCCTTTGTTGATTTTCTTTTACAGCTATTCAATGGCAGATCAGCTGTCATAACAACACAGTGCCCGTGGCAATAGGGTGAAATTAAACGTGAAGTATGTTCAAGGTAGCGGGTAGAAAAACTGGAATATCCTTTTTCCCCCTGTTGATTCTAATGCTTTTTTACTCCTCTCAGTAATGCCGAGCCCGTGGCAATTGCCTGAAATGAACACTGTATCTTTGTAGGATAATTGCCACATATGCCCTCATACAAATAGGAAAAAGTGCTTTTGTATACAAATGAGTACCTTACTATCCAGATCCCCCCACCCCGCCGCTGCCCCCCCAAATGAGGATACAGGCTTTAAAAGAAACACACACACACACAAAGAACATCTTATAACGAGACTTTTTAACAAAGAGTGACAGCATGCCCCTGATCTTTCCTTCTTCCTTTTACTCTTATATTAGAGACTAGAGTAGAAATGTTTGTGGCAGGGATATAACTCACTTCAGATTATTGAAAATGTATGCATGGATAAAACACAATATGCTACAATATTCTTTTCATTGCTGTGTGTGGATAATGTCATTATTTAGTTTAGTCACTAGGTGGCACTGGACTTGCTTGTAAGTCCAATGCCACCTAGTGACTAAACTAAATGGTGAAGTCAGGAGACTCCTGCATCTGTACTGTTCTCTGCTGGATCTAGACACATCAAAGAAACAATTCAGTTAAACGTGTTGTAAACTTCATTTACGGAAGTTCCGTTGGCGAAAAACGGGACTCCACACTATGGTGTCATAGTGTTGTAGCGCATATAAAGCGCTTTATCTTTACAAATGTAGCTGAGGCCCTTAAGAGAGACGCTAATGTTCTCGTTTAACTTCCTGACAGGTATATCTGCTAATCCTTCCATTACACTATGAATTATCGCCATAGTGTTTGTCCTTGAAATAAGTCACTTCTCTAATACCTGTACTGTCTGATGATTGTATTTTTAAAACACCTTCACAGGAAATACTTAATTGAGAAAGCAACTTTATGTATAGGAGAGCTCCTATACAAATATAGGTCCAGTCACGGACGACTCTGGGGTTGCGTGCTCATCTCGCTCTATAGGCTGAGGGAGCCGGCGTTTTTCTGCAGATGGTTTTTCTGGGTCATGTGGCCAGCATGACTAAGCCGCTTCTGGCGAACCAGAGCAGTGCACAGAAACACTGTTTACCTTCCCGCTGGAGCGGTACCTATTTATCTACTTGCACTTTGACGTGCTTTCGAATTGCTAGATGGGCAGGAGCTGGGACCGAACAACGGGAGCTCACCCCATTGCGGGGATTCAAACCACCGACCTTCTGATCGGCAAGCCCTAGGCTCTGTGGTTTAGATCACAGCGCCACCCGCGTCCTGTTTAACATGGATAGCAATAACTGCTTCTGTGTTCCACCAGTGCATTAATTATCAGAAGAATGTGCTGGGGTTTGTCTTGGAGCAAGATTCAGCATCACCAGTATTTATGTTGGTGCAATATCCTTAAAATTTGTCAGATGGGGTCGGTCAAGGCCCATCACTAAAGGCCTTTAGAAGAGCCTGAAACACTTTTTTTGTTGTTGGTTATGTTTGCTTAAATAAGTTTTCATGGGCTGAAGTGGTTTTTGGTGGTTACTTTAGTGTTACGTTTCATGGTTTTGGAGTTAATTGATGTTACTTATACATTCTACAGGAAGTTGAATTGAGAGCATTCCAGTCCTTAAAGGCAGCCTACAAATATTTTAAATACAATGAATGAAATGGAACATGTCCTACAAAACAAGCAACGTCAATATCCCAGATTTCACTCTGACTTTGCTTATGCCTCTGGGACTCAGCTTCCTCTGCGTGGGCAGCACTCTTCCTATATCTGTGGCCTCCTGATGTCGTTGGACTCCAACTCGCATCAGCTCCAATCAGCCAATGATCAATAATAATAATAATTTATTATTTGTACCCCGCCCATCTGGCTGGGTTTCCCCAGCCACTCTGGGCGGCTTCCAACAAGGATTAAAAATACATCAAAATGGCCTTGGGGGTCAAGGGTTTGGGGAGCCTGCAGACTGACAGCATCTGGACACTGGCGGAGGAAGAGGCATGCGGGGAGGCACACCGCCCCCGGCAGCGTGATCACGGTGGAGTGCCATTGCAGCTGGGCGCCACTCCCCTATGGGCGGAAATCAGGTGGGGACGCGCGCCAGCCCCAGCCCCAGCCCCAGCTGCTCTCCGAGAGCCAGTGTGGTGTAGTGGTTAAGAGCGGTAGTCACGTAATCTGGGTAACCGGGTTCGCGTCTCCGCTCCTCCACATGCAGCTGCTGGGTGACCTTGGGCCAGTCACAGTCTCTCAGCCCCACTCACCTCACAGAGTGTTTGTTGTGGGGGAGGAAGGGAAAGGAGAATGTTAGCCGCTTTGAGACTCCTTAAAGGGACTGAAAGGCGGGATATCAAATCCAAACTCTTCTTCTTCTTCTTCTTCTCTCTGCCCCCCGGTGCCGGGGGGCTGCTTCCTGGGGAGGGGAAAGGATTTCCAGTGGGTGAGCTCTTTCTCTGCCAGCTTCCTGCCACTTGATATGGCACCTTTCCTCAGTCTAATGCCCTCCAGACAGTAGTGCTCTGAGGAGTGTCCCAGGTGGAGTGGTGTTACTCAGCTGTCTTCCAAACATTAAGCTTGCTGCCAGTTCCTCAGAGGGCGAGGGGTGGGGGTCGGAAGCAAGGCAGGTGCAACACAAGGCAGCAGTAACATAGGATAGACTCCACCCCACACCTCACTCCTTCTTGCTCCTCTCCCTCTCAGAAACAGCACTGATGCTGGGCATTCAGAAGGCAGCCCCATTGCCTGCTACTTCCTCCAGATGTCTTGCACTACAAACCCCATCAGCTCTAGCCAGCGCGGTCGATGCTCAGGGATGAAGGGCGCTGTCATCCAACAACAGCTAGAGGGCCACAGACTCCCCACTCCTCTTGTAGATGTCCTGCTGAAATTTATCAGCATATTTAGCCTCCCCCCCCCCCCAGCATTGCAGGACTTCTGCTTGACCCCATCACCCCATCGGCTGGTGGATGCTCAGTATAGGATTGGGCCTCACTGAAATCTCTAGGACTTACTCTGAAACAACCATTGTACGGAGGGGCTTGTGGATTTGGTGTCTCAGGTTTTTAACTTTCTAAGCTGCATTTTGAAGAGCGATATTGATTCTCTGACACTTTTGGACTATTTCCCCCTATATCTTAGCTCATGCACTTCATGAGGCAAATAAGCCTCTTGCAACAATGTGAGCAAAATCACATTAAAAATGTAGGCTACTGTACAGCAGTAAAGCAATTTTTGTGACCATGGGGGTTTTGTAAATTTCTTAAGTGTAAAATGGGTGATGTCTTGACGTGCAGAGCTTTCACTCACTCTTTTTCTCTCTGTCTTTTCATCCTCTTGTTCTGATTCATTTGCCACCCATTGCACCATCCACAGGACTATAATGGAATGTAAAACAAGCTGGTTAAGACGTGTACTTTAATCTTGGAAACCTTCCGTTCTAAAAGAAATGTATTTGAAACCATCCTTGCATTTTTAAAGAAGTAGTTTAGCCGTGAAATGTTCAGCCCTATAGGAAGTCTGACTGCAGATTTTAGGAGCATTATATTAGGCTTTTAAGTAAATACATGCCAAGTATTTGACAGCAGCATTTCATTCTGCTTATGGCATTATTTGGAAAGCTAGCCGAAGAGAGCTCTAATTTTTCGCCTGTCTTGAACTTCTCCAATGACCCAGATCTCATTTTCTGTACATTATACCAGACTGAAATATACCGGTATGTGAAAATCATCAGCAATATCAGTTTGGGTTTTACCTTTAGAAACAATGTTTTTCTGTTGATTTCTGTTTCTGTTGATTCTTCCCACCTTTTGAATTTTATTATGGTATAACCAAATGTATAGTAGCTCTTGAGGCCTTTTACAGGAATTTTTGGCTGGGTCATTGCCCTCTTGGCAGTAAGGTAAAGGTAAAGGGACACCTGAACATTAGGTCCAGTTGTGACCGACTCTGGCGTTGTGGTGCTCATCTCGCTTTACTGGCCAAGGGAGCCGGCATACAGCTTCCGGGTCATGTGGCCAGCATGACTAAGCCACTTCTGGCAAACCAGAGCAACGCACGTAAAGGCCATTTACCTTCCCGCCAGAGCGGTACCTATTTATCTACTTGCACTTTGATGTGCTTTCGAACTGCTAGGTTGGCAGGAGCAGGGACCAAATACCGGGAGCTCACCCCGTTGCGGGGATTCGAACCACCAACCTTCTGATCAGCAAGTCCTAGGCTCTGTGGTTTAACCCACAGCGTCACCCACGTCCCTCTTGGCAGTAAAGGACTGTGTAAACTTAGAGTCAAAGCTAAGCCTGTTTACCTCATGCTTCCTGGGATACACCAAAGTAGATTTTCTTGCCTGTGTGTGTATTGCAGATGTATGCATGTTTATTCAGACACAAGTAGAGATAAATGAATCTGTAAATTTCGGTTTCTCTTGGTTTCTAATTTTTACATTCTTAAGTTCAGTTCTCCAAATTTTCACATTGGTTTTTTTTTTAAAAAAATACCACGTCCTTGTGAAAATTCAGCATTTCACTACAAATTTATCCTGAAATATGCAACTTGGTATGCTGTTTTGCCCAAGAGGCACATTTTTGCAAAGCATTTTCCCCTTATATAATGCATATTGTATGCTATCTTTGCAAATACCTGGATTTTTTTGCACACTTTACCCTCTCATGTGCAATTCAATTCAATTCAATTCAAAAACCTTTATTAGGCATAGCACACCGCAAATTAACATACAAACATCATATATAGAGTGTATAAAATACGGGCTCAGTGAACCTGTATTTCTCATGTGCAAATTATGTACTCATTGCTTGCTTGAAGAATTGCAATGCAGAATTCAAAGAAGTACAAATTTAAAAGAATGCTTCTTTTTCACTTCGTATGTTTTTTCAGAAAGGGTGATTAGGCAGGTTTGCCTATAAATGACAACTGAATCGAATTTCTGCCCCATCTCTACTCCCACGTAAAGGTGTATAGAGTTGCAGCCTCAGAGATGGTTGGCGGGAGTTTTGAGTGGGTGGGGTTATGTGCTAATGCTGACACCATTTAACTTTGCACCATTTTGAAAGGGGGGGGACTACAAATAGTTCCTTGCTTAAGTGGCATGATGAAGCATAAATTCATGAATAAATCTGGATTAATAAACAGACGGATGCCATGCAATGTCTGGGACAAAAGTGTTTTAGCGTTTTAAAAGGTGAGGAGAAAGAGAGAGACAGCGTAAATGCTTGAAAACAGGAGGCACAACCAGGAGGAATGGCAGAATAAAAGATGAAACAGATGGAAGAAATGAGAAAGCAAAAGTAGGGGGAGAGGAATATTCAGTATTATGCAGACTTCAAATTGTTTCGCTTGTGTGAATGTTTGTGAGAAGGGAGGGAAGGAGAAACTGAATTTTGATCTCTTAAATAAGTAGTCTCTTTTCTATGCAAGATGTATTTTCTCCATTTTTTTCTCCATATGCCTGCTTGTTCTTCTTTTTTCAAAGTCCTGGTTTGTAGGCCACATTAAACCATAGTTTAAAACAAATGAGCACCATGCTAGTTCACGCTAGTCAATTGCTGAGATAGTGCTCCTCCTCTGTTTCTTCTGTACTGTGAATAAAACAAACATGAGTCTAGCTTCTCATGTCCTCCTGGGCTTGTGGCTTGTTTACTTTACTCCGAAGAAACCACGAGTAACCAAGGTTTGTTCTTGGCTTACCAGTGTCTGACGTTGGTAATGGTCTAGTTGACAGCCAATAAACTGAAGCTCAATCCTGATAAGACTGAAGTGCTGTTAGTAGGTGGTTCCCTAGACCAGGTGGATGGGAGACTGCCTGCTCGTGAAAGGGTTATACTCCCTCTAAAGGAACAGGTACATAGCCCGGGGGTGCTCCTGGATCCATTGCTGTTGCTTGAGGCCCAGGTGGTCTCAGTGGCATGGGGTGCCTTCTGTCAGCTTCGTTTGGTGGCCCAGCTCTGTCCCTACCTGGACAGGGATAGCCTAACTTCTTTGGCCTATGCTGTGGTAACCTCTGGGTTAGATTACTACAATGTGTTATATGTAGGGCTGCCTCTGAAGACAGTTCAGAAACCTCAGCTGGTGCAAAATTTGACGGCCAGGTTGCTCGCCAGAGCAAGAGGAGTTGAGCATATGACATCTAACTGGCCTGACTGCACAGGTTGCCAGTTGGTTAACAGTCCCAATTCAAGTGCTGGTGCTGACCTTTAAAGGCTCAGGACCTCAATACTTTAAAGACTGCCTCTCCCCATACAAACTGACCTGGACCCTGCACTTGTCATCTGCTCCCCGGTAGGCTCAGAGGGCGACAACAAGAGAACAAGCCTTTTATGTGATGGCTTCTTGTTTGTGGAATGCTCTCCTCAGAGAGGCTCACCTCGTGCCATCATTACATGTCTTTAGGCACAAGGCAAAGATAGTCCTCTTTTACCCAGGCCTTCAACCATTAAACTATCTATGGCCTTTGAAATGTGGGGGGACTGTTACTACGATATTTTCTGTGGTTTTTGTTACTGCTTTTTATTATTATAAAATGATATTATATTATATATAAATTATGTTTTAGTGTTGTACACCACCCTGGGATATTTGGATAAAAGGCAATATATAAATTGAAGAAATAAAATAAAATTTTCAGTTGGTCGGGGGAAACAAACCCCAAACCAACACAAACCCCAAACCCCAAACCAACACAAGCCAGACTCTAGCTTTCCCCATCTACATGAGACAGAAGCAGCAGAAGAGAAGGAGTAGGCGTCGTGGAATCCTTTCATACATCATGCATCAGCATGCTGATAGTTTACATTAAACTAAGGTTTAATGAGACGTGGGAACTGGGCCAAAATCTACTCTCACTACTCTCATTTTTCCTTACTATTGTTGTCCTTAAGTGGCCTTTCATTGATTTGATCCTCGCCTCCCTTTCCTCAGCTAAACTTCAAACTTGAATGACCTCAGTGATTAAACTGCCATATGTAGATACCGATGACTCACAAATCCACCTCTCCATTCCTGATTTTCTAAATGACAGGCTGATGCAGTTTGCTTTCCACTCACGCCTGTTGTTTATCTCCAATAATTTAGTGTTGAATCCTACTCTTCCCTGTGAAGTTCAGTAAAGCAAGTCATGTTGCCAACTATATACAAGCCTCATTGACCTGGCCTAGCCTATTGGACTCAGTTTTGGTAACAGAATGTTGGTTTTGGTGTGATTAGAAGCAGGAATGGTGAATGCACAGGTCTTTCATGCTTCCGCCTCGGTCCAGTGCTTGGAAAGGAGGGTTGCTGTGGTTCTTTGGGACTCTGGCCAGGTGTGGCCTGTCCTTCCTTCCTTGTTGTGCTCAGCAACCCAGCAGCTGCATGCTTTGAAAGTTTAATTGCAAATTGGTCCTGGTGCGGGGACAGAAATGCTTCCTCTCTTATAAAATTCCGTTTCTCAGGATTTAATTGTATTGCAAAAATGTAAGTAAAAAGAGAGAGAGAGAGAGAGAATTATTATGAAAACCAGACACCCTTTTATTCACAAACACTTACCAGATGAAGTCACCTGTTTACAGTGATATAAATACCTGGAATTTGCTCCCTGGGAAGGGCCATCAAGTGACCTAGCCTTCAGGCTACAAGAGGATGAAACAAGATGTTTGATCCAAACAGGCCTTTGCATGATTGACAGTGGCACTTTGGGTGGGATCTCCGTGTTTAGCATTTTTGTATTGAATTTATTATTATTATGTAACTCTTCTTAATGGTGTTCACATTGTATTTGATTTTTTTTATTAGCTGCTTTTGGGCACCTATGTGGAAAAGGCAGTTTGTCACTTTATTTTATTTGTTTAAGTACATGGGGTGGTACTCAACTAGGTGTTACTCAAAGTAGAGCCACTGAAATGGATGAACATAGCTAAGTTAGGCTCATTAATATCAGTGAGTGTATACCCTGAGTAAAACTTAGCTCAGGGGTCAGCAAACTTTTTCAGCAGGGGGCTGATCCACTGTCCCTCAGACCTTGGGGGGGGGGGAACCAATTATATATATATATATATATTTTTGGCGGCGGGGGGGGGGGAGGGAATGAACCAATTCCTATGCCCCACAAATAACCCAGAGATGCATTTTAAATAAAAGGACACATTCTACTCATGTAAAAATACGCTGATTCCCAGACTGTCCACGGGCCGGATTTAGAAGGCGATTGGGCCCCCGAGCTTTAGTTTGCCTACCCATGACTTAGCTGAATACCACCCATGGACACAACTCTGCACATTCAGTGGGAATGTGCATGCCTCTTGAAGAACATAATTATTTTATCTTTTTTGTGGAGTGAGAAGTAGACTCCAGCAAAAACAATGACCCCAGTGTCTTTGTATTGTTTGGTGTGGCTCCATCATATATGTATATTCAGCAGTAACAACCCTTAAATTTGGTTGGGATTACTGCCAAAAAAGTGTGCAAAGCCTTAATCAAGCACACTGCTAAAATCTACATTTCTGTGCAACTGTTGGTAAGAGAAAGTTGGCATTCATTTCTCTTGCCGATCTCTGTGAGAATAATAATTACTTTAATTAACCTATCCCAAGATCTTGCAGTATAACTAGGGGAAACAACATTTCTCGGCTAATGGGTCTCAAAACAATGGGTCGTGCACCTGAGCCGAGACAGATTATTCCAATCTTCCCTTTAGAATTTGAGCCTGTATTTATATTAGGCTGCCCAGTCAGTTTAAGATAAAAACAGATCCATATGCTGTATCCAGATGAATTGCTCTTGCAGTCTTTAATTACAGTATGCTCATGTTAATGGTGCCATTACCAGGAGATAACAGTCTCCCCAGAGCCACGCACTGAAGTTGTTTCCTGCAAAAACAATTGTATGTGATAAAGCAGCTTGTCTTAAAATGTCAAAAGAAACCACAAGGTGCCTTTAAGACAATCACTGTGGTTGAAGGGGAATTTACTGTGAGTCAAAGACGTGCGTAGTCATAGACAATGCCCAATAACTTATTCTAAAGCCAACGACATGCAGAGGTAATGATAGCATGTTCAGCCGATATGAATTGATTTTTCAATTGCATGCTGTAGGTTAGCACTGCTTTAACATTCTATTTTCCCCTACTGTCGGTGATGGCTGCGGTTCAGGCAGCGAGATATTTATTTATTGCAATTACTATCACTTCTCATCTGATGCCAGATTGGGCGCTCAAGACTGAGGATTCTGACGGAACTGAAGTTTGGAATTTCCAGTCAAAATTTGCTTTGATTGGCTCACAAACAAACAAAAGCAGGTGTGCAAACCCAAGCCCAGAAACAGCATGAAAATAGTGTGGATTTTGCTTCCTCAATTGATTCCAAAGTGAATTAAACAGAAATACCACCTTTGACATTTTGGTAGGAATTCAGCGTTGCACTCTTCCAATTATTCTGTCAGTGAAAGCATTTCAGTTTGTCCTGTGCAACGATATCCTCTCTTCTCCCCCATGTACACTGTTCTGGGGTTTTGCCTGGGGACCCTCGAGTTGATTGGGAGGAGGTGAAGGGGGAAAGTCCAGTTGCACTAGCAGGGCTCATTGTGCTGGCTTCCACTAGCATACTTACTTAGTTGAATCCAGTTCTGTGTCTAGTACTGACACAGAGCTAGTTTTGGTGAAACTAGGAGTTAAATGGGGAGGAAGGGCTTTTGTTTACTCACAAACAGCCAGAAAAGAAATTGTCATAGCAGTGTGTTGACAAGCTACGCAGAGGGCTTTACTAAGCTGTTATGGTGGGACATGGATTTAAGCAGATAAGTAAACCTGATGTATAACTAAGCCATTTATTATTACTGCAGCATTTTTCAACACCTATCCTAGCAGCAACTGAAGGTTAGAAAGTTTTTGACTCAAGTACTGTAGTGTAATCAGATTCAGCTAATGAGCCAGCCTTTTGGTTACTTCACTGGAACTGTGTCTCCAAATATGCTATTGACCAAAGAATTATTATTTGGGCTTTGTTAGTTATAAATGATTAGCTGCATTTTACCTTATGCTATCTGATATTACCCAGCAATGAAGGCAATGACCTAAGAAGAAACAAGGCAAAACAAAAGTCGTCTCCATTTAAAAACCCAAAAAAAACAAAGCAGGATATTTCTAGAAAGCTATTTGTTCTGGAGAAATGTAAGACTGCAACTGTGAGCTCTGTATTAATAAATGCCTTTATTCTAAGATCGTGAGCCAAGAGCGTACAGCAAACAGCTGTAGCTCAGCATTCTTTCATATTTCCCAAAACCGTTTGTGGCAGGGCCCTATCAGAATGGCCCCACATTTCCCGGTGCTGTGTGCATGTACAACACAACCATCCTATACATCAGTTGCGGCTGGTGTGGCAGAGCAGCAATGTGCACCTGACATTCCAACATGACGATCTCTGCCAGTAAGAGGGAGGGGTGAGGTGCGTCTCCCCAGTGCTGATCTCTCCACTGCTTCTACTTCTCAGTTATAGACAGTGACCTGCATGTTGGGAAGCCAGGTTTGCCAACACCGCCTTGCTCTGCCTTGCCAATTGTTACCATCTTGCATGTCAATGTAGCAGTAAGGCCCATCGACTTCAGTGGGGCTTATATGGGAATGCAACCCAGTGTGTTACTTCCTCTTTGCTCTCCTGAGTGACCTCAGCCTAGTACAGCGAATGTCTAAAGACAGTACAAAATTACAGATTACTTCCAAGGTGTGTCATCCTTCGTCAAGTCTAGCTGTCTACACGAGCCATGTCCAGAAGTCATTCTTGCTGATTTGGAAACTTTAATGGGTCACTTGTATTAAGAAAGGGAACAACTGAACGAGTCATTATGCTTTCAGTGTATAGACACAGAGCAGATATCGAGCACAGGTCTGAAACTCAGGTCTGTAGCTTGATTTCAGCTATTTTGATGTAGTTGCTGGTGCTTCCCCCCAACTAAACATGTGAAAAGACTTTCATGGCCATACAAGAAGTGTCCCCCCCACCCCCCGCCGCATTGGAGTTGAAATCTTTGAGCAAACATTTGCCCACACACATTAGAGATGTATCTGCAATGTTATTGAACATAATTATCTACTTAAAAGCTGTTGCCACATATGGATTGAGTGGGAAGAAGCCATCCCATCCCATCTGTTAGTTGAACAACTTGTACTTGGTGAATAATTAGAGCCCTTCTTCCCTTTCATTTCTCTCGACCTGCTCCCCTCCCCATCTCATGTTGAAGCTATCAGAAGAAGAGCATCATTGGCAAGCATCAGTAAAGTTCTGTTGCCTTCTACCCTTGCAACAGAAAGCAAATAATACCACAGCAGAACACACACTATATGGAGAGCCAATGTGTGTGCATCAGTTAAAGCTCCACGGCTGGGGGAACCTGCGTCCAAATCCCCCATCCAGGCCACAAAGCTGATATTGAGTCAGTCACAAAGCCTCTGTCCAACCTGCCTCACAGGGCTAGGGGACGATGACCGTGTGTGCTGTCTTGAGTACCTTGGAGGAAATTTGTGGATATAAATGTATTTAGATATCTTTTTGAAATGGCAGAAAAAACAAAATACACCCCATAATATATATGTAAAAGTAAAGGTAAAGGGACCCCTGACCATTAGGTCTAGTCGCGTACGACTCTGGGGTTGCAGCGCTCATCTTGCTTTACTGGCCAAGGGAACTGGTTTACAGCTTCCGGGTCATGTGGCCAGCATGACTAAGCCACTTCTGGCGACCTAGACCAGCGCACGGAAATGCTGTTTACCTTCCCGCCTATTTATCTACCTGCACTTTGTGCTTTCAAACTGCTAGGTTGGCAGGAGCAGGGACCGAGCAACGGGAGCTCACCCCACCGCAGTGATTCAAACCGCCAACCTTCTGATCGGCAAGCCCTAGGCTCTGTGGTTTAACCCACAGTCCCAAGTCTTAAAGTTTTGCCACTATATTGTCTGTCGTCAGGTCAGGATCAGTTGAAAAAAGCAAGGTACTTTTACATAGATTGCCTGCAGCTGCTGTGGGAGAGCCACACATATCAATACTGCTCTGGGTTGACATTTTGGAGCACTCACCAACAAGAGTACACAGTCTGATTTCATGTTGGCAGCAGACTTGGGATAGCTGCTCTCCACCCATCCCTTTATTTATACAGTATTCAGGTCAGATAGTCTTCCCAGGGACTTACTAGGCAGGCGTCTATCTTTCCAAGACTGCAATCCTCTACTGGGAATAACCCCCTGACATGTACAGGATTTGCTAACTTATACTCTGCATTTGTCACACACACTGGTCTGGGTGCTTGGCTACATCATAGATGGAGAACCTTCAGACCTCTCTCTTTCTATGGCCCTTGGGACTGTCCCCAGACCACATAAACACTGGCCTTCTCTGCATTCTCCTTGAGTGTTTTTGCCTAGCTGAAGTGTGTCCTTGAACTCTGCTAATGCTTCTTTGTTTCCTGGATGGATGATAAGAGAAGGGGGTGTGAGTGTATGTCGAAACTAGCCTACCACTGGACCCTGGAAAGTTGCCCAGAAGGTAATGTGGTCCTTTGGTTGAAAAAACCTTCCTCACCTCTGGGGTACAGTATCTAAGAATGCGAGATGCTTATGCTTGTTTTATATGTTCTCTCTCTTGTTTGGAGGCACAACCCACTGCTTCTGCCCAAACTTGGGGAATATTTGGAAACGTACCAAGGAAAGCAGTGACTGCCATCCACAAAACAAGGACTATTTCAACAGTGTGAAAACAGCTTGTTGTCCAGTGAATGGCACCCAACTTGTTTGTTCCTGCAGCCCTTCCCATTTTCCCTCTAAGTGCTGTCTTTATGTTGTAACTCTGCCCATGCCTGTTATTAAAAACTCAACAATGCTAGTGATGTGCTAATGGCCAAAGCTTTGAGGGCACAAGGGGAACTTAAAACAAATTATAATCTTCTCTCCTCTTATGATACAACCTTTTTTTTTTTTTGGATAGGCAGCTTTTTCTGGATAATAACTACCCTATATAAGAGAGCTTCTGTAATTATAAATAGGTGTAATTTAATAGGCCAAGTCAGTAACCATGTGTCAGAATATTGAATAGACTACCAAAGGGAATTGGGTGTTTTTAACCGGCATAATGGAGTATAGAGCATCTTAACATTAATTCACTGGTTTGGACCAGTCTGATGGCACCATCTGGCAACAGCTTGGTGCTTTCTCTCTGTGACTGTTTATTGCAACTGCCTTACAAATGCCTCTTTTTTTTTGTTAAGTTCTGCTGCTCTCCACTTGCCAGCCATAGGGATACATTGTTAGTTGACATCAGAGCTTGGAAAAATATTTTTAAAAGAAGCTAGTTAAATTAAAGGAATTAATCCCAGTTCATATCAGTTCAAGGTTAAATTCAAACATTCCCCCATAGGATGCTCAGCAATTTTATTCCAGCATTCAGAACATTACAAGCTGCTATGCTGAAGTGTAAAATACACTTAAGACTGAGAAAACATCAGAACACACAGTGGAGTGTGAATTGTTTAATTCATTGTTTCCCAACAATTACGATCTTTAAGCTGAAAAGCCCAGAGAGTCCAGAGAGTTAAAAATAATGTAAGAGAAATTAAATATGAACTGGAAATCATTCAAAGGTATACCCCAGAATGAACTCAATTCACATTCAGTTTACCCAGAAATTGTGGGAACTACTTCCAGGTGTAGTTCAGGGATTTTTGAACTAATTCACTGAACTTCATTAAACCGAACAAGTTCATTCTAACCACTGACAGCAGCACAATGCAGGCTGCTGTGCTGCGGAAGGGACTGAAGTCATATGAAACTGGGTTGCCTGCAGATTTCAGGAAATCTATAACTTGTGCTCAGTAAAGATGTGGTTATGTGATCTCTTTCTATGGCACAGCTCTGTTACTTCCAGAGAGACTATACTGGTACAAGCGAACGATATGGCCAATTATGTATTAAGCATTATTGGATGTGATGACTCATTTCAAGCTTCGCATGTATCACACTTCTATTTTTACTTACTGCTCCCTGACTTTGTTTTATAAAGATTTTATCCCATTAATGTAAAACATCTTTTTTAAACAAACAAACAGAGGGCTTCATAGATTTTAGATAATGTGCAAGTTAGCGCCGGAGAAAATGAGCCTCCAGACTTGTTCAATGTGTTGTGTCCATTAGATGGATAGCTATAATTTTCTCAAGCCCAAAAACATTGCTTTATTTGATTCTTTTCCTTAGCCACCACCCAGTGGAGAAGCTCAACCACTTGAAAACTGGACTACTGTTAAGCAATAATGAAAATAAAATTACCTGTTGCAGGTGTAAAAATCACATGTCCTCCTGTAAATATATTTCACATCCCAGTGCCATTTTGGAAAATATATAGTCTATCCCATCACAGATGCTAAAGGGGGAGGGATTGGACCTAATCTTAAATAATCATCAAGGCTAAAAGCAGCTGGGAGGGAGAGGTGTTTTAGGATGCAATCCCAACTCCCAATTTGAACAGCTCAGGGGAGTTAGGGTTTTGAGTATGACCTCATTGGTGCTGCCCAGCCACTGCTGGTGAGGAGTTGTTCTCCACTGCTGCCACAGAGACCCCTGCTGCAGCCGCAGAAAGCCCAGCAGAATGAAGGACTACTGCTAGCCGTGTTCCCACCGGGGGCAGTCAGCACAAGACCCTAAAATAGCGCATGGCAAGGATGGAGCAGAGCCAGCCGTGATTCATTCCCTGGAGAGACCCAGTTCAAGTCCACCTGCTGTATCATGTTAGATCTAGTGCAGCCAAAAAAGCCTGCCACTACCTTCCACCCTGACTGACAGGAGCTGGCAGGACTGGGAATGCTGTGAGTCTGGAGCTATATGCCTGTCCAAGATTGCTGTGACCATACACCACTTCAGCCCATCTGGCTTCCACTGCTTCTCAAAAATTATTCAATTTCTAGTCAAGACTACAAGATATTGTGCTGCTGCTCTTCACAAACCGATGACCAAAAACTGGACAAGTTGTTGAGAAAAGCAACCAGCGTGTTTGGGAAGGGGGTGTGATTTTACATTGTGTCAAATTGTATATGGTATGCCCATATTTGTAGAGCAAATATTAATGCGCGCCACGCATCAATAAATAAATCTTTAAAAGGGGCAAAATTAGACACGGACACACAAAGCATGAAAAAAAAATCCAGACTCCTTGTGCTATGCTACACTCCCCCTGCCTTTCCTCCCAGGGTGGCCTTGCCCTCTGCCTGCCCCTCAGACCCAGAGCATCATGCACAGCAGGGCCTCACTGGTGGCAGCTCCTCCTCCTTCTCACTCACTCTCCAGCAGCTGCTCTGAGCTGCCCAAGAGAGGACATTGGCAGCAGCAGCCATGGAGAGGCAGCGGGATGCTCTCTCGCTGCTGCCGCCACTCGGGACAAATGCCAGCTTATCCTCTTCCCCAAGCTGGGCGGCACTGGCAGGGGAAATAGAGACATTCCAGGATCAAATTAGAAGCCAAGATGGTTTTCATAATTCTGAGACTGTCCTTGGAAAATCGGGACACTTGGAGGATATGAAACCTAGCCTGCAAGTTCTGCAGACCCTGGTAAACCAAGGAACACACAACCTGCATTAGGTTCCCATAACATTTCTCACATTACATTAACATTAATGCTCACTGTTTGCTTCTCATTCCCACCCACCATTTGCATGGGGTCTTCAGAAAGGTACCGATAAAGGAATGCAGCCCTTGGATGGACAATAGGTCCTCCAGAACCTTAACTAAACCCCTCTCTCTGAGCAGATATGGTTGATTTTTACAAAATTATTCCTGTCCTCTTGGGTTAAATTGTGCGGGGTCCTTTCAAAAGCGCTCCGCTCTTTCCCAGCGAAAGGGTGAGCATTTTCTCTCCTATCTTAAGTTTCTTCATAAAGTGCGTACTACTAATAAATGAATTGTGAATGACTTTCCTGAGAAAAGGCCTTATTGGCTATTAGTCTAGCTTGTTACTGAGCTTGCTGAGCAGTTTTCTGAACTGATGCCATTCCTCATGAATCTCCTCAAGCGTTTACGAGAAAGTCGCTGCAGGGAGCAGAGCTGTCCGCCTCCTCCATTCCCCCGTTTTTCTTTTCTTTTTTCCCCCTATCGGTTATTAGGAGGCTCAGTTAGGCAAAGTGGAAAATTGTGCACACATGACGATGCGGAATCAAGTCACATTCATTTCACAGCCCTGTCAAAGACTAGAGAGAGAATGAGAAATCTAAGCTGCTGTGGGTCTCTGGTGTGTTATTTGAAGAGAGCAGCTTGTAATGTACAAACATGAAAAGGGCTCTTGCACGAAAAAAGGAAGAGAAAAACCTCGGGAAAGGGGAAATACTTGCCTATAGTGAATTCAGGCAAAATGGGGGGGGGGGTCTAGACTTTATTTTGAATATGTCTTTTGATTAAAATTCATAGTTGTCACATAAAATAAATCACCTCCTTTTCCTATAATGTGACCTGAAACTGCTTCTAAGTGAATAAGATATGAACTCTAAATGTTCACAGTCTTTACCCTGACACATTCAATCATATCACAAGGCGCCGGCAGAGCTGCCAAGCTTTTTGAGTCGTCGTCATTCTTGTTACAGCTTAGCAGCACATAAGACCAATCCTAGCTTGGAAACACATGTTTGGGTAATACTTATAATCAAAGAAAAATTATTATATAACTCTTAAGAAGCCAGAAGAAATGGTGGCTTAGGACACGCCGGCTCCATCTAGATTCCAGGCTGCTTTGTAAGGATTAAGATTGCCCAGTGCCCAGGCTTTGGACTTCCGCTGAACATACCCGTCAGGTCTAGACATTGTACCACACAATCCCCTCCCTGCCTGCTGGCCTCCTCTCCGCTTCTTGGAGAACAGGTAAGCTGCAACAGAGCAATCAAAACTTGTTACAGTGGTACTTCAGGTTACAAACGCTCAGGTTACAAACTCCGCTAACCTGGAAGTAGTACCTTGGGTTAAGAACTTTGCTTCAGGATGAGAACAGAAATCGCGCTCTCATGGCACAGCAGCAGCGGGAGGCCCCATTAGCGAAAGCGCGCCTCAGGTTAAGAACTGTTTCAGGTTAAGAACTGACCTCTGGAACGAATTAAGTTCGTAACCCGAGGTACCACCGTACTAGCATTGCCAAGGCTTTGCACAGGAGCGGAGCTAGCACCACAGCCACAGCCTGGCTGTCCACGGCAGGGGCAGCAAGAGTTGGATGGAAATGGGCAGATTGGTGCCCGCCGTGAAAACAACTCCACATCCAGCAGCTCCCAGAGAATCTCAGACTCGCCCCACTCCTGAAACACCTTGTTTGAGGGCTTCCCATCAGCTTCTCCTGACAGGAATATTGCTAGTGGGCTTTCTGCCAGTGCATGAGGCAGGCAGGTGGGACGGTGCCTTCCCCCATGTCCCTCCATTTGCAGTGGACTCTGGGAGATCTACTGAGCTGGCAGAAATGGGCAGAAGGATGCCTCCCCTCAATCCAAACCCCCTGCAGCCTGAATGTAATAAATAATAATAATAAACTGCTCTGCAGTTTTCGTTGCTCCTGTTGTTTTAATCGGTATTTTTAATGGCCCATTGTTTTATGTGATTTTACATATTTGATCCTACCCTGGGATCCATTGAGAGGTAGGGCAGCCTTCAAGCATTCTTAATAAACAAGAAACCTTGCAAGGAAATGATAAGCCCTCTGCCCTCAAGCTATGAAACGTTGCTGGGGAAATGAAAGTTTTTTCCGCAGCTAGTGTTCCTGTGACTAAAGCTTAATAAGTTCTGGACAGATTTTGATTCTATGAATATTATGGGCGTTTCTTGTATATCACCAAGTGACACAGTAAGTTCCCACTCCTTTCCCTGTGCCGTTTTGTGGAGCTTTTTAAAGACTCCACCCCTTTCTCTGGCTTCTTTTTCCTTAACAGCTGAGCTCTCTCCCCCGCTGTACCACTTGCAGGGGGCTCTGCACCAGTCCTTTGCATGCAGACTTCATTGCTCAAAGTCAAAGGCCACTATCATCCAAAAATAAATCAAACACAGCATCCAGTATTCAAATAAGCATAAATAATCAAGTACTGGCAAAGCTCTTTCCAGGCTCTACAAAAATGCTTCTGCCCTTTCACAGAAATTTTCTTTTCTTTTCTTTTCTTTTCTTTTCTTTCTTGGTGGAGGGGGCATTGAAATATATTTGCATAGGTATTTTGAGGTGTAAAAGGTGAGCCTTGTTATCTCACTTCCCTGCTTTTGATAGATAGGGTCTGTTTTTGATAGCAGGGAAGTGAAATGGGCAAAGCTCTGAGTAAGGCATCTCTCTCAATCTATATCCTACCCACAGGGACAGGATTCAGTGTTGAGAGGGATTTGTTTGGGCGGGGGCTGGGGAAGAATTGCACAAGGGGGGAAATTGTGTTCTGGATATCCTTTGTAGGATCATCTGGATAAGCCCTTTAGCTTCATCAGCCATTGCTATGGTGATGGGAAGCAATTTCTGATAGTTGGGTTAGTTATAGAACTGCCTCCGAAAGGGAGGTATGTGTGTGTGACATTTAAAAAAATTATATAGCCTATAATTGCCATATTTTGAAGAGCAAAAAAGAGGAGACATTTGCCAACTTCTACTTTTAACTATGGATCAGTATGACGACTCTCATTTTACATGCCCATGAAAAAGAGGATGTGTCTCGGAAAAAGAGGACACATGGTAGCCCTAGATTTTGTAACTTGGTATTTACCCCATTATTTTAAACGAGGGAATACACTGCTAATTCAACCCTGAAGGTTTATAATTACTGTGATTTTATTTGTTTGTTTGTTTTAATAACTGTATATTACGTTATATCATGGGACCTTATGGTGGCTAAGAAATCTTATAAGCAAATAAGATAAATAAATAAATAAATCTGTAGCTAGGGAGACTTCTTTCCAACAAATATCAAATGAACATTCTTCAGTGGGTGTCGCAGCAGTGAATGGTATTGCCAATGGGTGGGGCTAGTCCACAGGACCCCACAACTCCTTCCGCGAATTTATTCTACAGGGGAGGTTATGTACAATCAGCCTGCAGGCTCTATTTGTGCATGCAAATAATAGGAGCCGGGTTGTACCCAGTGAGTCTTATTTGTTGTGGGGTTAACATATTTCAGAAAGTAAAATTCTGCGGGCACAAGAGTTGTTTGAGCTAATTTTTTTTTTAGGAAATTCACCCCCAAACCAACACTTCTGACACAGGTTGCCATGCCATACACCCGGGTTTTCCTGGACATTTTTACAGATTTTTGAAAATTATGTCCAGATGCTATATATATCAAGTTTCAGATGATATCATTTATCACATTTTTAATGTAATATGGAAATGGTATTTAATTTTATTATATCTCTTTTAATGTTGATGTTTAACAATCAAACAGTAACTCGACAGCAAGCAAATAAAAACAACTCTTATGTTGCAGAATGTAATCATCTGACAAAGTTTTAGATATTTTATGCATAAGCCTTATGCGAGAAAGGTAGATGGTTGCAAATGGTTCCTAACAATGCTTGGTTAGAGCATATCATTTCTCATCAAAAGTTTCCCCCAAGGTTTCTCTGTATTGTTATCCATGTGAGAGCCAATTCTTAAAGCAGAAGCCATAGCTTTCAATCTTGCGAGCTAGTAGACCAGTTTGTTATCCATAGGGTTGACATGCAGAAAGGTCATGCCATGGAACGTAACATTTCAAAACAGCAATTAAAGTTATTCATTTAAAAGAGGCTATCCATTCTCTCCATGAATGCCTGCTTTCCTTGCAGGGGGAGGGAGGAAGTTCTGTGCTGTATGCTACACCAGGTGGTTTTGTTTTTCTTCAGCTGATATAAGTACAAAAGTACAAAATGAAATGGATTAGGTGGAAAATGAGTCGATACAAGTGAGGCTACCTAGTGAGCCCTCCTGTACAGCAATGTTGCATTTCCTCCTCCACACATTTTGCAGCAAGCTACTAACTTGTGTTCGTTATTTTTATTTTTAGTTCCTGCTATGATAACTTCCTATCCAAACACCACCTTGGCAACGCAGGGCCAAAAGAAAGAAATGAGTTGCACAGCACATGGAGAAAAACCCATCATCGTTCGCTGGGAGAAAGAAGACAGAATCATTAATCCTGAAATGTCCCGCTATCTTGTTTCCACAAAGGAAGTGGGTGATGAAGTGATCTCTACATTACAGGTAACATGAGCAACCTGGTATTTTGCCAGTGCTGTTTGGTCACATGTTCTTTACATATAAGAGTACATTGTACACTCCACTCCTGCCCACCGCCCCCCCTCGGGATGATTATGTTCACTGAAGTCCCTTGAAGATACCCCAAATTGAACATTTCTTATTTTGGGGGGCAGCGGCAGGGGGAATATCTCACTTTCCATTTTGCATAGGGATGGGCCAGAACAGGTTAAGCTCTGGCAATGTTTTACATGAACGAATAAAACACATTATCCCCTTTAAACAGTCTGGGCCACACGTGATGAATTTATTTTGGTCTGAGGGCCACTTTCTATCTTAGTCAACCTTCCAGTTGGACATTGTGGCAAGCAGTGGACTTGGCCAACGTGGGTGTAGCAACCCCACACTCTATAATACATGTGCACACATATATAGGGGGATAGCCAACTATTAAATTAATGAACCAAACAATCATGTTCATTAATTTCAGTGTGAGCAAAACTTAGCTGATTACCACCCATAGCACACCCATGAATATATACTCATAAAAAACTCAAGTGTTACCATAATTACACCACACCAGTGTGGTGTAGTGGTTAAGAGTGGTAGTCTCCTAATCTGGGGAACTGGGTTCGCGTCTCCACTCCTCCACATGCAGCTGCTGGGTGACCTTGGGCCAGTCACACTTCTCTGAAGTCTCTCAGCCCCACTCACCTCACAGAGTGTTTGTTGTGGGGGAGGAAGGGAAAGGAGAATGTTAGCCACTTTGAGACTCCTGAAGAGGAGTGAAAGGCGGGATATCAAATCCAAACTCTTCTTCTTCTTCTTCTTCTTCTTTCTTGTGTTTATATACTGCCCTTCTCTCGAATGAACCCTGCATGTCGCATTACATGGTAAACATTGTTGGAGCATTGGTAGCCCACTCTCTTCCATCTAGTCTTTCCCAGTCTGCATTTTGGGATCTTCACCTACAGGAGACCATATGCCCTCATGCCTGAGGAACATTTCCATCTTGAAGGACAAGGAACTGTAGTCAGCTTCATTTAGTCACTGCAGGGGCAAGCCAGGAGAAAATTGCTGAGCCATCTCGCACTACCCAGAATTACACTTCAGGCTGTTCAATACTCAATTCCTCCAAGGCTTACCCTGTTACAGAAACTTTGTAACTTTGGTAATGGTGTGGAAGTTTCCTTCAACGGAGGAACACATTTTTATTTTTTTTTAATGAAACATATCTGCTGAAGTGTGCAGATGATATTGTTGTGGCAGCAACTGATATTGGTAGGTCTTTAGGAAAGACCTTGCCAATGACAAGGATCATTCTACAGGATGATCTCAGTTTATTGAGGGAGAGGGTGAATATTGAACCAGCTTTGTATGCTCAGATCCCAGCTTCTTGTAAAGCAAACAGCTGAGTGCAGGTGTACTTGCAAAGAGGAAAGGGGTGTGTGTTCTGCAGGAGGGTAATTTTTCATCTCCCTGTCTCTCCTTCTCAGACAAATAATTTGTTATCTGCTCCTCATCTCCCCTCCTCCTATGTTTTGGGCAGGCTGCCTGCTGCAACCTAGGGATGGGAGAGAAGATCAATTCAGTTGGCATTCAAAGGCGAACTTACCACATTCACAGTTTCCTAAACAATATGAGAACCGAAACTCAGCGATCCTTCAAAATTCTCACTTCTCCAAATTTTGCAATGCAGTTACCGAACCGAGGAGAAACAAGGATGCTGATGAATTTTCAGGATGGTTAAAAAAAAAAAGCAAAATGGAAATGTGGAGAACAGAATTTAAGATGGGGAAAATGAGAAACAGAGACAAAGAAATTGACAGATACGTTCCTGCCCATTTTGCTCAATTCTATGTTTTAAAAACACCATTTTTGATGTTAAAAACGTTTCCAGGTTTTTACTCTGAAAACCCTCCAGCAGGTTTCCTCTAAAATGTTGACAGAGCCTACAGGAGTAGAGCAGACTTCTGGGGGCAGATGTTTACCCTCAAAGTCATCAGGCATCCTCATCCCTCTTTGCCCACCTATATGACATCACACTGAGGGATAAATGCCTGAATAAAGCTAGTGTGACATATAAAGTCACAGAAGCAGATCACTAGCTTCCTGGGTCCCTGTTGTGTACTGGCAAGGCGAGGGGCAAGGCAGCAGGGATGTTGGTGCAGTGCCAGCACCCTCCCCCCTGAACTAATCCAGCACTTCCGATGATGCCCCCTCTTCTTCTCAGTAAGCAACAGCAACCCACCCACCTGCGAAGAAGCCAGTGTGGCAGTGCGGCCCAGCAAGCCGCTTCTGTATTTTTAGAGTTTGTATGCATCAAGTATTATTGGGGAAGTATTGTCAATCTGTCATGCTACATCACCATGAAAGCATGTTATATCATTCCAAGAAGGAATTGAGAAATGGCAGTCAAATTCATCACTGCTCTGCAAGAGCAGAATTGGCTTTAATGCAACTTGTGCATTACTTACTCATGTCTGTGTGGTGTGTGTCTTCCTGCCTATATGAGTAGGAATAAACAGAAGGCAAAATGAAAATAAAGAGGAATTTAGGGGAAATAAAAACTTATTTAAAACTGCTTCTGTTCAAAACTGTTCATGGGCCAAGCATCTAAGCCCCAAAAGTCTGACTCAGATAAGAGAGAGGGGGGGGATGTGAATGAATGTGTGCATATGTGTGTATTTGTGTTGTGCACATGTGTGTGGTGTATATCTCTGTGTGAGAGAGTGGTGCAGCCCCTCTCACGCCTGCCCATTTTTGTTTTGGACCACCACCCACTGGAAAGATGGCCCTGAGGGGGATGTGAGATTCTCCCATCTCTACCATGTGGAATTACATTCAGAGTCTGTTTTGTAAAATGGCCTTGCATGCAACATTCCCTATTAAATACATTTTCTTCTTTCCCATTGTCAATGTAGATTCTGCCAACGGTGAGAGAAGACTCTGGTTTCTTCTCCTGCCATGCCATCAATTCATATGGGGAGGACCGTGGAATAATTCAGCTCACTGTGCAAGGTAGGAAGAGGACAACGTAAGGAAAAAAACACAGCTATTGTAGTACAGTAAGTGTATGTCATGCTCAGAAATCTGTTGGGGGGTTCTAGTCCCTAATAAAACATAGTCATGGCTGTCAAAAACTTAGAAACTGTATGAAAGCTTCAACCTCCATCTGTCCAGTTTGCACTGGAACTATTAAAACATGGGATTTTAGACACAAGTTTGTCTTAAGTCTGCATTGCAACCACAAGACAGTGTAGAAACTAACACACCGTACAACAGTTTGGGGCCCATTTAAACACCAAGGGGCCAACATGGAAACTAACAGTCAACATTTCCTTATGTTGGGGTTTGAATCCATGTGCCATCCCTTATTGCACACAATACTGACCAACACAACATCCATTCTGAATACTCTTCACTGTCATGCAGTCACTTCACCTGTCAGTCAACGTTTGAGTCAAAGGTGCTTAATATGTGAAATCCCTAAGCGGTGTTGTTGACAGAAAATAAAATCCAGATACAAGATTAAAACTGAAATAAATACGTCAGCTGAAACACAGAATCCTTCAATAAACCATGGAGCAAAATATAAATAAATCATAAAACAGGTGTTTAAATCAGCTCTTCTTCTTCATACATAAAACCGCAGTCTGGAATACTGATTTGTGAATAAACATGGCTGGTGTCAGGCTGTGATTCTGGCACTTCCTTGGGAGTAAATTCCATTGAACTCAGTGGGACTTGGCACCAAATAATTCAGTAGCAGTAGCCTTGCAGCAGCCTAAATAGGGTGAAGCAATAGGGTGAAGATTTCCTTTCTGAAAAAAGAAACAGTGCACCTGCTTTATATTTAGAAACAAAATGTTTCAGGTCTAATCAGCCAAAAGCTCCCAGCAACTGCAGTGTATTTTTTTTTTCATTCTGAAATTTGAGACGTCAGTATGTCCTCAGGCCAGGTGTCCCCTACCATATTTCATGGTGGGGAGGTGGGGAAGCAGAGTCAGGCAGGGATCAGCAGGTTCTGGAGTGGCTGAGGTGATGCCCTGTCAAATGTCTAGCCGAGGCAGAAATTAGCTATGAGGCTCTGCCGGCTCTGCCGTACTACACTTGCTCAATGCGCTTGTGTGCCTTGGAGCTTACAGATAAGATGCCAAATCCACTCAGGACTCACAAGCAACCTTTCTCCCAACCCCCAGTTTTCTGTGACTGCAGGTTGCATCAGTTCCTGGTTAATCCTGGTACAGACTGTGTACTCACTAAGCCAGTCCCCTCAATAAACCAAGATTCTGATTCTCATTTGCAGTGAAGCTGCAGATAATACAAAGGTTCTCTGAGAAAAATGAGAAAATATATAACTCTTATCACAGAAACATGGAATAAATGTTAGCACAGATGTTAGTACAGGCACATGTGAAAGAGCATAGCATTTTTATTCTGGTTATCTAATTAAACTAAAGGCTTATTGGCATTTCTGTTTGCCCTGCCACTTTCCCCCAGGAAAACCCACGGTTTGGTGCTGAATTGCAGCAAACAGTAATTGGGTTTTCCACACATTGCTGTTTGTTCCAATTTATCACTAAAGAACGGTTTTTCCAGAAGAAAGCAATGGGGCAAAGGCATTCAGAAAACATGGGACAAGTGGAAAACTGCTTTTTGGCACGGGACAAGCAGAAGTGTGGACAAGCCCTAACTGTTGAGTTCATCTTCACATTTCTGGTGTAGATTACAACCTATAAGAGGCATTCAACCAAAGCGTCTTGTCAGTGCAAGGATTGCAGCTTGTGCAATTGGCCTTTTCCCACCCTTTCTTCCCTGTGTCTCCCCCCAAACTGCTCTGTAGAGTCAGGGGAAGCCCTAGAACAGATTTAAGGAAATGCAGCAAAGGAGAGGAGGAGTGTATGCACAATTGCATTGCACAATCAGAAATCATTGCACTGGTGGAAACTTCACGTAGCTCTACTTTGGAGACAACCCATTATATACACACGCTTGCTTCTGCCCTTTAAACCACAAAGATTATGCATGTATTAAATTCTACTGCATATAGGGTTTAGGCCATTTTGTTCCATTTAAAGCAGGGGTGGCCAACCTGTGATTCTTCTGATGTAGTTGCTGATGAGAGTTAGAGTCCAAGAACATCTGGAGGACCACAAGTACCGCATTCCTGTTGTAAAGGGAATAATACCACCAGTCCCACTATACACACACACCCGGGGAGCAGGTGTAAGAGGGAGAGAGAGTCAGTTGTAATAGCATTACTTTCTCAATTCACTTACATGGAAGATATAGAAATCCCAATATAAAAAGGATATTATACCCACAACCTGTCCTGGGAGCAATGTGTTGTTTTTAAAATAATAGCATAGAACAATTCTACAATGGGGCTCTAAAATAGGATGATATCAAGACATTAACCGTTTTCAGGCATCCATGGAGGCAATGCAGAGCGTTGCCTGCTGGCCTCACCTCTTCCCTCTAACTTTCCTACATCATCGGGAAAGCCTAGAGAGGGCTTCAAGCACATTCAGCTGAATATGTTTTCAGTCTTACCCATGATCTGGAGCCTTGATCTTCCAGGGTTCTCAGTCATGAGGAACCATTTAGCTATATTCAGCCAAACATGCCTCCAATTCCCCTTCATGCTCTTCCTGGTCGATGAAGAAAATGGGGTGCTTGCCTGTGCCACATAAGGCCTTGCTTCCTGCACTCCCCTGAATACAATTTTTGAATGTTTGAACAGGGCTGTCACAAGTTTCTTAACTTAAATACTAACTATCCCTCCTTATGGGATGGGTGTGGGGTAAAACAAGTGTAACACCCGGTAAGCGAAGGAAATAGCAAGCTATCTTATTCTTCACAAGGCATATTTTTTCCATACTATACTCGTTGCTGTCGCTGACGCACAGGTCTCTTGACTGAAACAGAGTTTGTCTATTTGACCAGAACCGCCAGATCCTCCAGAAATAGAAATCCGAGAGGTGAGAGCACGCAGCATTGCCCTCAGGTGGACCATGGGATTTGATGGAAATAGTCCAATCACGGGCTATGATATAGAATGCAAGAACAAGTCTGGTAAGAGTATGTTGGTATGCCCAGCTTACAACTTTTGTTTCCTGGTTTTCTGGTACTATGATTTTTTTTATTTAAAAAAACAGAGTTCTCAGTTTTACTGTTACTTGAGTGTGGCCAAGAGTTTTGCTGACATCTTGTGTCCAGAATACTTTGTATATTTGAATGGATGGTTTTCAACAGCCCCTATTAAACAAAAGCATCTTCAGCAGATGTAGTAAAAGTAAAGGACATCTGGACGGTTAAGTCCAGTCAAAGGCGATGATGGGGTTGCGGCACTCATCTCACTTTGCAGGCTGAGGGAGCTGGTGTTTGTCCACAGACAGCTTTTCGATTAATGTGGCCAGTATGACAAAACCACTTCTGGTGCAACAAAACACCCTGATGGATGCCAGAGTGCACGGAAATGGCAGTTACCTTCCCGCCACAGCGATAACTTTTTATCTACTTGCACTGGTGTGCTTTTGAACTGCTAGGTTGGCAGGAGCTGGGACAAAGCAACAGGAGCTCACTCTGTCATGGGGATTTGAACCGCCAACCTTCCAATTGGCAAGCCCAAGAGGCTCAGTGGTTTAGACCACAGCGCCACCCACGTGTCCAAATGTAGATAACTGCAGATGTAGACAACTTGTACCTGGTGAGACTACTTGTGCATCCAATTCAATATTGCCTACTCTGATTGGCAGCCACTCTCCAGGAATATCAGTGATTGAACTGGGGACCTTCTGCATCCAAAACATGGACCCTGCCACTGAATTATGGTCTCTTCCCAAGACACAGTGCTCTTCTCTCTGCAAGGTCTTGTCCGAGATTCAGACTCAGATCTACTCACACCTAAAGCAAGCTGGGGTCAGGCAAAATCTTAAGATGGGCTGAACAGCTGTTTTCTGACATATTCCTTCCTAAGTCTTCCCCTACCTTCAACCCTGTGACATGATGGCTCTGGAGTAGAATCCTATTTTGATAAACCTCATCTGAATAGGCATGATCAGAAGAACCAACTAGTCATGAAAATGTGTTGGTAGACACTTGTATGACAGCTCTGCTACTATCAATATACCATGTACTCTCTACTCCTTTGCACAAAAGCCCCAGACATGGACCTCCCCGCCTATTGCACAAACAGTTTGACCAATGGGAGTTGTAGTCTAGAACATATGGAGGGCACCATATGTTCCAATCTGTGAGAGATGACTACTTCATTGGAAGTGCAGTGGTCCTAGAGGCGTCGCTGAATCAAAATGGGCCTGTTTTAAAACAGGATTAGTTTCAGATATCTATCAGCAGTCCAAATCAAATTCATCCAATTTAATCCGCCCATTTCCAGATCAGATGTGGGACAAGAGGTAGAGGCAGCCGACCTGTTTCTAATCTGCACTTGACAATTCCTTATTGTTAAAAAGATGAGTGGGATCTTGAGCTAGCAGGGCCATTTGCAGTGTAGAGTACTGTCTGCCCTGTGTGTGTGCAAGTCACAAATACCTATTGGACAGTGCCAGTGACCTCCCTGATGACGAGCAACACAAGATTCCTCTCAGGCTCACATCAGCTGGAATTCCAATGGTCAGCTTGCAAAGACTCGCTTTGACTCAACACTAGCTAGTTTCAAAGCTAATTGCTTTGAATATGCTGGACTATGCATTATATATAGCCACCTTCATAAAGCAGAGGACCACTGTAGCCTGTAGCTTAGCCTCACGTCTGTCTGTACCTTTATTTGCCTTATCCATTCATGCTGCTTATTAAATGTGTTGCAGAAAGAGCAGATTCAAGATTTTTCGTTTTTTCGAAAGCTGATGTAGTGTTGGGTCAAAAAGTGTGAGCTGTGGGGCAGAAAACTCTCTGTTCAGATCTCACTTCAGTGCACTCAGTGGCCTCACACAAGCTTTCTTTTGGTCTCAACCTCCCGTTTGCTAAAAATATAAACCCCAGATAATAATTTTTACCATAAACGTTACTAAAAATTGTATGAAAATCACTTTACATACTCTAAACATATTCTGTGGTAGTGGGGGTAATAGTAGTACTTGGGGGGGAATTGTCATCCCGCCACTCCTTGGTGTGTGGAGTGCCCCAGGGTGCGATACTCTCCCCGATGCTTTTTAACATCTTTATGCGCCCCCTCGCCCAGCTTGTCCGGAGTTTTGGGCTGGGCTGCCATCAGTATGCTGATGACACCCAACTCTATCTGTTGATGGATGGCCACCCTGACTCGGCCCCAGACACACTGACCAGATGCTTGGAAGCTGTGGCTGGATGGTTACGTGGGAGCCGGTTGAAGTTAAATCCTTCGAAGACAGAGGTCCTCTGGCTGGGACGGGACGATATGGGATTGAGGGGGCAACTCCCATCTCTAGCGGGGGTGCAATTAGTGCCAGCACCGTCCGTTAAGAGTTTGGGTGTAATCTTCGACACCTCCCTCTCCATGGAGGCGCAGATTGCAGCTATAACAAAGGCGGCATTTTTTCATCTCCGCCAAGCTAAGCAGTTGGCTCCTTACCTCTCTCGCCCTGACCTAGCCACTGTGATCCATGCGACGGTCACCTCCAGACTGGATTATTGTAACTCGCTCTACGTGGGGCTGCCCTTGAGACTGACCCAGAAACTCCAGAGGGTGCAGAATGCCGCAGCGAGACTCCTTACAGGGTCTTCACTGCGAGATCACATTCATCCGGTGCTATACCAGCTGCACTGGCTCCCGGTGGAGTACAGGATCAGGTTTAAGGTGCTGGTTTTAACCTTTAAAGCCCTATACGGCCTAGGACCCTCGTACCTACGGGACCGCCTCTCCTGGTATGCCCCACAGAGAAACCTACGCTCATCAAATAAAAACATCCTGAAGGTCCCAGGCCTCAGAGAGGTTAGGCTGGCCTCAACTAGAGCCAGGGCTTTCTCGGCTGCGGCTCCAATCTGGTGGAACGCTCTGTCACAAGAGACTAGGGCCCTGCGGGACCTGACATCTTTCCGCAGAGCCTGCAAGACAGAGTTGTTCCACCAGGCCTTTGGTCAGGTCCCAGCCTGACTCCCTCCTCTGGCAACCTGCACAGAATTTTGCTCAACGGTTGCCATTAATTTGACCTTAATTAATTTTTATAATGGAATGTTTTTAGAATGTTTGATTATTTGATTGTTTGATTATTTAATTGTTGTTAGCCGCCCTGAGCCCGGCTTCGGCTGGGGAGGGCGGGATATAAATAAAATTTATTATTATTATTATTATTACTTACAGTTGCAACATCAGCAGTATTTAACAGTGTAAAAAAATAATCATGCGTTTGTTGGGGGGAGAGGGAGAGTAGATATTCTCAAAATTGCCATTCTGAATAGGGCCACTAGATGGCACAACATACAAAGTAAACATGTGAGTGGAATCCATTAGTATTAATATATAGCTAGGTTGGTATATGCAGGCATTCCCTATAGGAAAATCAGTTAAAAGGGAAAAAAAAGTTATGTTTATTTGAGTTATATGAATTTTGCTATTCTGTCGTTAGTGAATCATGTTTGTGAGGATCAGAGTAAATGAAAATAGCATGCCCAAAAAGAACAAAAAATTGCGCAAGGGGATTTTTTATGCAAGCTGATAAAATGGAAAAGGCATAATTAATGGAAGGGATTGTTCCAAAGCTGTTTCACCTCTTATTCACAATTTGCACAGAGACTCAAAGTCAATTCAAATATTTGGAGAAGGCACATAGAACAGTCTTGGTAGGACTGTACCACTTTAGACTACATGTGTGAGATTAAATGTTGGAAAATATCCAAAAGCCCTGCATGTGAAAGCAAGCCTAACAGGGCGACAATGAGTCTTGAAACCTCCGCACACTTGCATCCTGGGTTTTCAGAAGCAGGGAGTTTTTTGCATGGGAGAACCTGAACTGATGAAATGTCACCAGGCAGGGCTATAACAATGTGCCGTTTTCTGAATATTTGAAGGTACTCACATGCAGGTGCTGTTACGTTGCCTGAGAGTACTCATCACTAGTTTCTCTTTTTTCTTCTTTTCTTTTCTTTTTATTTTTCAATGGATGTAATAGCTGCAGCTGATGGCTGCAGCTTGCTGTGCCCCAGGGGTGGCTGTATAAGCTGAGAGTTCTAAAGAGAATTCCGATGGAACATGATGAAGTTGTTCTGATGAAGCAAAGCAGGTCTGGCCCTATACTCTGGCCCTGCTTGGCGCAGGGAGGGAATTTCACAAATTCTTTATGACACTCTAGGCAGGTTGGAGCAAAACTAGGGTGCAGACAGGGAGAAATAAGCACACATGCTGTTAGCCCTGCATGCTGGAGGAGAGTCCACACAGCCACGCCAGTAGCCTCTGCAAAGGGTAGAAACCCCTGAGGATTGATGAAAATTGAGGGATATCTCCCATCAAAATACCTTCCTCCCACCAATCCACAATTCTTGGCTCAGAATACACATGGAATGTATTTTAAATGTGTATTTTTAAAGAAAACATGGTCAGAACTACCTATTTAAATTCAAGTTTTCCTACAGATTTTGAAAATTTTCAGATTCATGCAGAAGCAGAACAGAATGGATTTATGAATGAACAGATACAACACACACTGATGTACCCCTGTCCTAACTGATATGAAATTTCTAGTTGATTAGAAGGCATTAATCTGATAAATCTAGGCGCGCGCACACACACACACTATGCTAAAAGCATTCATTTTCCCTCTGCTTGCTTAATCTGAGACTCTTGAACCCACTTCTAGCAAGAGAACCTTCAAGTATTTTATACCAGATATTCCTAGGTAGGTTTAATTTCAGTCAAACTTTTAGGAGGGATGTATTTGATTGCTGTGCATCTGCCCATCTTTTCTGTAGGTATAGACTTCCACCCATCTGATTCTGCTTCTATCTCCAGGCTGCTTTCCCCGTCTTAAATAATACACAAATTACAGGTGTTTTTGTACATGGCATACCTAATAACAGTTGCACAGCAATATGCTTTTTGTAGTAGATTGTATACAGGTATTTTTATGACATTGTGCATGCATTTAAAGATCTGAGGCATGGATTTATAGTATAATCGCTATATTAAGAAACCTGTATATACCAGAACAATATTAGGGCGCTCTGTTCTAATACAGTGGTGCCTCGCAAGACGAAAAGAATCCGTTCCGCGAGTCTTTTCTTCTTGCGGTTTTTTCGTCTTGCGAAGCAAGCCCATTGACGGATTAGCGCTATTAGCGCTATTGGCACTTTAAGGGCTAAAAACGGCTTTTTTAGGCTTGGGGGATTAGCGGTTTTGCTGCTAAAATGCTTTTAGCAGCTTAGCGATTCAGAAAAAGGGGTTTTGGAGCAAAAACAAAAATTCAAATTTTTTCGTCATTTTTCGTCTTGCGAAGCAAGCCCATAGGGAAATTCGTCTTGCGAAGCGCCTCTGCAGACGGAAAACCCTTTCGTCTTGCGGGTTTTCCGTCTTGTGAGGCATTCGTCTTGCGGGGCACCACTGTACTAAAATCTGTAAGAATGAAAGAGTTGCAACAATCCCTTATTTCCACATTTCTCCCTCCATATTATAGAAATTAGAGGAGATTCACACAACCACACCTGCCTTTTTCCCTGACACCAATTATTATTTGGTTTCAATCAGCGTGTTTGAGAGATTGTTCTCATATGTTCAGGGTGATGTTTGGCAATGGTTTAGTGGAAAATGATGACATTCAGGAGCTCATATTTAAAGCCCCTATAGATATGTCCCCAAGGATAGTCTAAAAAAGCAGACACACAAACACATACCCCAGGTAGTGCACATTTTGGGAAAGCTCACTTTGAATTGCAGTACAGTTGTTACTTTCTAACACAAATTTAATATACAAGTCTTTAAAAATAGTGCAGGAAAGGCTCCATGTAAATTAATGATTACAGATTCTCTTCCCAAGCTTACAACACTGGCAAATATTGCTCCTGCAGATGACATCATAGCTACTGTTGTGGGGAAAAACCTGGAGCTGCATTTCTCTGCTTTCCTGCTCAGCAAGTCACTGATCCTCAGAAATCATCAAACACTAAGATTTCCAAGTCTCTCAAGCCTTGGAGATATGTTTATTGACCCCTGGGCTTTTGTGTGTGTGACAGCATTCACCAGCAAGCCCATGCAGGAGCACAGGGTATCTGGGTACACTTGCCCCAGGCCTCAGAGGGCTAAGTCAGCCAGAGGTTGTCATGCCAAGAACAAGTCTCCCACCCTGGGCCTCAGACGAGCTCTGCACAGACCTGCTTACCAGCATAGAGTACTGGCACCTATCTGTTTTGCTGCCCATGACAACCATTTTGTGCCAGTTGCTATTGCACTTTTATCAGTGTATGAGTACCCGTACCTCACTTTTGACACACACACCCCTCCAAAGCACTGCCTGTACATATGACATACCTGAGGATATCAATTTCAGGCACAGAGAAAGCAAAATCACCCCTGACCTCTGCTTCTTTCTCTAAAGATCTGTAGGGGCCCTCCCCCCGATGTATTCTTTGAGGGGGGCCGGGCCCCTACAATTTTCAGAGGGCTTTTGACTCCGCCCCTGGCTCCTTGTGACATCATGTGCGTGATGTCAGGTTGCTGCACGATGTCACATCAGGCCCCCTCAATCAGCTGGAGAAGTTGGTGCCTCTATGTGGCTCACCTTCCATTTGTTAGAAACCAAGGGCTTTGGGCATATGAAATAAAACAGATGTTTTAAAATGACTGGTGAAAGGCCTACTTACCGTTATGTGAGATAACCATGAAATATTACTGGCCTCACCCCAGTTTCCTGTGGGCTCCTGGAAGCAGAGGCCAGTCTAGGCTGAGAAAATAGCTGCACATCTTCCCATGACTCGCCAAAGGGTTGTTGCCACAATAGGATTGGCCTGCAACTGACTGATGCAAAAGAAACGCTCCTGAACACATGTGAGTGTGTCATGTTGGAGCTATATCTTCAGAAATGACTGCCAGCCTCTTTCTGCTTTTCAATTTTTTATAGTAGCTTTTGAAGTTTGCTGTTTTGAAGGTTGGTGCTTTCCTCCTCTTCCGTTCCCCTGTGCTTGCCCCTTTTGCTCCCCTTTCCATTTTCCTCACTTCTCTCTGAGTCTGATGGGCAGATGACCAAGAACCACTTGGTTTACAAACACACAACTGCACAGACATGCAAAGCCACACGCATGCACACACAAATAAGTGCTGTGGAGGAGATGAACCAAAGGCAATAATCACAAACCCAGGGAATACGTTGTTGCCCATTGTAAGCCTCTCTGGTATAAATTACTTGATGCATTACATGTCTGTCAGTGGCTACAATTCATGGCATTCCAAACTGGTTGAAGCCTCAGCTGCCTAGCATGAAACAGAGATTCACAATAGAAAACAGCTGTGACCATCAAGCCCTGCTTGCAGTCCTCCATGAGGCACCTGAGGGTTCCCTGCCATTATACAAATTGCTGTCCTTGGGTTTCATGTCCCTGCAGAATAAATGTAAGTTTCTCTTTGAACCTGTTGTTCATGTTACCTGTGTTACTCAAACATGGGCCTGGGGGTGTGCTGAGGAGCCCCATCCTCTAGCAAACAGTGTGGCAGTCTGTACTGAAGTAATATTTATACAGTTGTATGTATGAAGGTTCCCACAGTTGCACTTTCATACAAAGGCTAGGTGATGGGGCTACTTTGCATACACCCTTCTCCCATATTAAATCAAAGCATTAATGCCTGAAAAGGGCTGGGTTATTTCCTCATTTAATGTTCATTTCACCAGTGTTCTTTTACCTTTGAAATGCAGTGCTGCTTGCTAACTTATTAGTTCAATGTTTGAAGGAAGGAAGGAAGGAAGGAAGGGGAAAAAAAATGAATTAACTTTCCCACAATTTCTTCAAACAGACTCCTGGGATTCTGTGCAAAGAACCAAAGATGTTTCCCCACAGCTGAACCAGGCCACGATCATTGACCTCCACGCTTCCTCCACCTATAACATCCGCATGTATGCAAAAAACCGCATTGGCAAGAGCGAGGCCAGCAATGAACTCACAATTACCACAGATGAAGCAGGTATGTTCTACATTGATCCTAACTGAATCTAACCTCAACTTGTATTCATTGTTGGATGGATGTATGTGCTTTTGGCATTTTGAAGAGTCAGGGGACTCTGTATGTGACACATACAAAGATAATTCCTTAGTAGCCTAAGATAATGCAGTAATCTTTTTTTAAGTTAGCAGTCTAACATTAGGCATTTAAACCCACATGCAAAGCCCCTTAAATAAGCAATGGTTCATAATTAATAGTGCTTTTATTTAAGACAGTTTAATCTTTTTGTTTGAGTACTTTGCCTTAATGTCTTGGCTAAGGAGGAGTTCGTAAACACAAGGCCACATCACTGAAATACCTAAAGCTGTGCTCCCGAGCGCATTAACGCCAAAGTAAATGGCATTAATTTTATTAATTATTTATTAATTTTTTATCCCACCCTTCATCTGAAGATCACAGAGCAGTTTGCAATATAAAAACACAAAAATACATGCTATAATAACAAACGAAAGCAATTACCTTCTGGCATTTTAGTGCCTATGCTAATCTAGAGCCTAAGTAGGAGATGCGACTGAGTGTGAAAACAGTTTGATTCTTTTGGTCATATTTGTAATGTTAACTTTATTCCCCACATTCCTTAATGAAGTCAGTGTTCTGGAGACACAGGGTACAGGGACAGGGGTATGATGGAGTCACTGTTTATTTGCCTTATCCCACCTTTCTTCTAAGTTGGAATTTCAGGAGGCTTACAACATTTTAAAATGTCAGTTATAAAATACAGAATAATAAAAATAAACTAGTTAAAAACAATAATTAAAATACATTACAACATATTTAAACCAACAATTAAAATATAAATTGCTCTGACAGCAGCCCAGTTTCCAAAGCCTGTCTGAATAGGAAAGTCTCCTGTCAGCAGAAAGATTACAAAGATTTAGATAGGAGAGGGGTCCATTCAGGTGCAGGAATGACTGCGAGGAATACCAGTCTGAGGAAGACATCTGGATATGAGAATGGAGAACATCTGTAGAGCATCTAAATATGAGAATGTGAAACACTGTCTGTTTTAGAATGGGCTACTATATGGGAAGTATTTTAGGTGCAGTGGTACCTCGGGTTAAGAACTTAATTTGTTCTGGAGGTCTGTTCTTAACCTGAAACTGTTCTTAACCTGAAGCACCACTTTAGCAAATGGGGCCTCCTACTGCTGCCGCGCTGCCTGAGCATGATTTCTGTTCTCATCCTGAGGTAAAGTTCTTAACCCGAGGTACTATTTCTGGGTTAGCAGAGTCTGTAACCAGAAGCATCTGTAACCCAAAGCATCTGTAACCCGAGGTACCACTGTATTGGGCAAATGTCCAGGAAAATCTGAACATACCGCAGCTCATGTTGGCAGTGCCGTTTTTGCCTACTTTTGGCAATCTCAACAACTTTGCCAAAAACAGCTCAACAACTTTTCTGCTTGAAATATGGCAACCCTAGTATTTCTTATCTGAGGGTTTTCATTTAACTGAAAATTAATATGCCAGGTTAATCAACTGACCTTAATTTGCAGATTAGCTTCCCCAGCAACGCGCAACCTGAATGTCATCTTCTATTCCCTGCTGCGTGGCCTAGTTTTGAGACGACTGACCCTTTCTTTTGCTCTCATTATGAAGCTGTCCGTTCAGAGCGTGAGGTCAATTGTAGGGAGCTGCCATCAAAAGCAGCTGATTTACTCAGGGTGAAACTGGAGGAGGGTAGACCAAAGCTTCAGAGGCATCGCAATATTTGTTCCCTTGGTATCAGTGAGGAAAATATGCACAATAAAGGGAAGTGCCACCATTTGTCATTGTTTCCTTTAGTTATTTTAGTTTATTTCAGTTTACTTTTACCTCAGGTGTGTTAAATGAGTATGGATCCCCAAACATCTAAGAGATGCCTGAGGGCAGGGAATGTAATGAAGGCTTTACAAAAATAACATCATTCAATATTAAACAGAAAGGTGGGGGGGGGAGTAAAACCGCACTGGCAAAGGTGTGCATTGCATATTGTATGCTATTGTGGCTTCAGGCTGCCAGAATCTTTTGTTCAAAGGTAGCATCTAAAAAAGGCTCCTGCAGCAAGAGGAGAATCATGGAGTACGCACAACCTTTTCATTAATTTGCTGCTAACTCCTTGGCTCCCGGATGTCCCTTCCACTTATAACAGCAACAGCTCTCTGCAGAAAGACGCAGGGATGCCAACAGGGCTTTCTGCGCCCATTACATTGTGTGTGGATTGGACCTTCCACCTACATTCAGTGTTCCATCACTAGGGAGCGAGCCTGGTATAGTGGTTAAGAGCGGTGGACTCGTAATCTGGTGAACTGGGTTCGCGTCTCCGCTCCTCCACATGCAGCTGCTGGGTGACCCTGGGCTAGTCACACTTCTCTGAAGTCTCTCAGCCTCACTCACCTCACAGAGTGTTTGTTGTGGGGGAGGAAGGGAAAGGAGATTGTTAGCCGCTTTAAGGGGAGTGAAAGGCAGGATATCAAGTCCAAACTCCTCCTCCTCTTCCTCCTCCTCCTCCTCCTCCTCCTCCTCCTCCTCCTCCTCTTCCTCCTCCTCCTCTTCTTCTTCTTCTTCTTCTTCTTCTTCTTCTTCTTCTTCTTCAGTGCATATGGGCCTTTTCCTATTATTTGCCACTGAACCCTTCATAAATATGCTTCAATGGAAATGAAACAGATCATAATTTTTTGTTCTGGTACAGGAGCAACATTTACCCTAAGCGAGCCAGAATTGCCTACTTAATTTCATTTCTGTTGTCATATCCAGCTCATTACCTCTCATCCGAATTCTCTTTTCTACTTAACACTCCCTTGGTTTTTTCACACTCGTAGATGCTTCAGCCTCTCATCAGATGACAACCAAGTTTGTCAGCAAGGCTAGAATTTGTGTGCTTATGCTTGACTCTGAAATGTTAGTCTTCAATAAATAGAATAATTTCTCTGTTTAGTTACTCTCTTCATTGCTTGGTATAAGAACTCAAGAAGGACCCTGCTGGTTCAGGCCAATGGCCAACCTAGTTGGCATCCTGTTCTTGATTGCTGTTGTTTTGCCAAAATTTGCATTCATCTTTCTTCTGCTCCTTTGGACAACACTTCCATTTTCTGAAAGAAGACTCCTTACCTCTGCTAGCTTTCTTGACTGTTAACCTTGCTGGTATACTCTTGGCCTTGGTGGCACTTCTCCTGATCTGCAGTATACATTCTAGCTGAGCTTCTGTTACTGAGATTTTGAGCTTCACACTGACAAAAATGCTTTGCATTTCTGAGGTTATGAATATTGTGTGATACATTATGTTCTGTAGCAAAAGTGACGAGCTTAGAATGTTGATCCACCTATTTCTTTTTTTACCAGCTCCTGATGGACCACCTCAAGATGTTCAACTTGAGCCCATATCTTCGCAAAGCATCAGGGTAACCTGGAAGGTAAGTAAGTAGCATACAATGGGAAAGGGAAAATAGGCTGTGCTGCGATGTATGTCATGATATTACTGAGGTATGAGCCCACAAAAATGAGATGCATAGCTTGGTGAATTTATACACACAATGCTTGTGGCTAAATTTTCAAAAATTACTTTGCAGCTGAATGTAATTGTGTGCCAAATTAAATTTGCATGCAATTATATGTTCCTGTGATTGTGCCTTTTTGAACATCTTATTATCAGAAATACAGCTGCAGTGCAGGGGGAAAGTTGGTAACTGAATATTTTAGGATACTTTTTGCGTTGAGTTTTTCTGCAAACTGTAGTGAAAATCAATTTGTCCCACGAGGCAACATTTTTAGAGACATGGCACTGAAGCTCTGCACTATAATGCTCTTTATGAGCCAGATTTTCAGTTCTTGTTTGAGGCGGGTGGGCTATAAGTACAGCAAGCCTCTACTGCCTGTGGCTGTTATACCCTAGGCAATGGGTTTATTAATGATCCTTGAACAAGATACATGCCCATCATTGTGTTGCTCGGCATGCCAATGAAACCGGGGAAGGTGGGTGTAATGACACAGATTTTTTTTAAAAAAAACAACACCCTGTTTCCCAAGACTTCATAAAAAAAGCCTACGCTTCGTTCATTGTCATTGCAAGGGCAAACTAGGTTTATTGTATTGCAGCTGCAAAGATATAGCACTGTTTGGGCTTGTGATGTTCTTGGTTGTTGTGCTCTCCCTGCTCACCTTCCACAGAGAATTTGATTAACTTGTTCAAGGTAAAACGTACAGTCTCTGGTCCTAAAAATGCCTCTGTGACAGGTGTATTTCAGAGGCATGTGGGGCTCAGTAATGGGGAAACAGCCCCAAATTGTTGCAACTGGGGGCTGAGATAGCATAATACCCCCCCCCCTTTTCTTTTGCCCAAAGAATGATGGATGGCTCTGCCCCCTTGTGTATGACAAACTGGTACCCACATTTTGGATGGGGAGACTTGAAATCTGCTCTGTCAGGTCAAGGACAATGAGACTGTCATTTAACATGGGTCATACATGATCCTAGAACAAACTTTAACAAACATTAATATAAAATTATATGAAGACATATAAAATTTATATTAAAAGGCAAGACTTGTAGTGAAGAGGGGTGGATCCACCTGTCACTTTTCAGATGACAAAACTAGATTTTCTGTTCTGCTTGCATGCCTGAAGTTAAGTTTTATATCCACTGCTACTAGCATCAGTTGCAGAACCCTAGCTTCACATCCTTCATTTAATCATTATCATAAAAACCTAGAGCGAACCAATAATTTGGCCTTGATTTTTAGCCTTTGGGAGTGGAGATTTCTCTCAGCTTCTAACTTAACACGATGATGTTCAACATGATGTTCAAAGTGCGTGCTATTCATACCTTCCTTAGGCTCCAAAGAAACACCTGCAAAACGGAATTATTCGTGGATACCAGATTGGTTATCGAGAATACAGTGCAGGGGGGAATTTTCAGTTCAACATCATCAGTATTGATACCACCGGAGACAGCGAAGTTTATACTTTAGATAACCTGAAAAAATTCACTCAATATGGCATGGTCGTACAGGCATGCAATCGAGCAGGAATCGGACCATCTTCTCAGGAAATTATCACAACCACTCTTGAAGATGGTAAGTAGTAAGCAAGCATGCAAAAGTCACATATTCCTCTTCTCCCAGGTCTTTGGCTAATTAAACAATCTATGGCCTTTTAAACTGAACAGGGTATTGTTTTTGTTTGTTATTATGGTATGTATTTTTGTGCTTTTATATTGTAATCTGCCCTATGAGGAAGGGTGTTATACAAATTTAATAAGTAATAAAATAATATATTAATGTGGTTGATCCTGCATGGTATTATCAGTTGATGCTTTATATTTTTAAAAAATGTATTTGCTTTAATACCGGTTTATGTGTTGTAACCTGACCTGAGCTATAGAGAAAGGTTAATATTAAAATGGAGGCCTCGTTGCCTTGGGAGTTGGCAAATTTCTTTAAGGCAGCCTTCTCTAACCCAATGTCCTCCAGATGTTTTGAACTACAGCTCTTATGAACCCTGACCGTTGGCTATGCTGGCTGCGGCACACACAACTTTCTGGCATCCAGCCTCATATAGTGAGGTTCAGAGCACAGCAATAAAATCTGAAATTAGCTGACTTCCCTAATACATGACACTTTCTAAGAATGATGTGTGGTGTATTTCAAAGTAAAGCAACAACAGAGTGCCCTCTTGTGGAAAAAGGAGGTTATTCAGTCAGCTAAGTAAATAGTTTAAAACCATGCACTCATATGACTAGGTTCTCAGTTGTTTTAAGTAGTCAGAAGACTCTTAAAATAATTACCAAGTAATAACATGTGAGATGAGGTTCCTGGGTATGGTAATTAAATAATAAGAAGGTTTTAAATTTATGAATGCTTCCTTCAATAAAGCTTTATGGAATTATGATGCCCTTCATGGATGAATATTTGTTTTCCAGCATACTGCTGAGAGATTCTCGGCAATATTTTTAGTGATGCTCTGCCAAGTCTTTGTGTCTTGCCTGAATGAGAAATTACTCTATGTAGTGAAAGATTTACAGATATGAGCAATGTTCCAGCTGAGACAATCTACATACAGCTGAGATTGCCTATTGCTGACTTAAGAAACCCCAAGCTCTCATGGACCACTGTTAGTGATGGGAGCCCCATACATGCAATATCTTTGCTATGGGCATTGCATTGAAAATCACTTTTAGCTCTCTTTTCTTGTTAATTAGACATCTCTTAATTTCTTAAAGAAAAAAAAGTTCAGACATTATTGATACTCTCCATCTATTTATAAATTTATTCATAAATTGGCCACCATTTTGTTTAAATATTAAGCATAACCACAATCTGGCACTATTGTTACGTGTGCAAAAAGGGTGAGCACAAATGGCCTCCCCACACCCTTCACCCTGTTTGCAAGTGGTGGAAAGGTGGGGGGAGAGAGAGTCTGAATATTTTCTAAGTGATGGTATCAGTGTGGGGGCTTTATCAGAAAATGTCTTGGCTAACTCTCTTCAGATAAATGTTGGTTCATTTAATACTGAATGAAACTATGTTGTTAGTTCAGACTAGTGGATTAAAGAAACAGTTTGCTCTTTTAGAGTATACATGCGTTCTGCCATATTGGTTAGAGTGCCTCGATAGAGGTAGCAGTGGTTGAGGAGTGATAATGATCTGTGACCCATGATGACAGCAGTTCTTTGCAGTTCCTTTATGGAAAATGCACAGAGTACCTTCATGATAATAATTGGAGGTTCTTCGGTCAAATTTCCACCATAATCCATACTTCCAACTCATCTGCATTAAGAATATAAGAAGAGAGCCCTGCTGGATCACACCAGATGCCTCTGGAAAAAACACCAACTGGACATGAGCGCAACAGCACTCTCCCCATTTGTGATTCCTAGCAACTTAATTTCAGAGGCACACCATCTACAACTCTGGAGGTAGAACATAGCCATCATAGTTAGGAATCAGTCAAAGCCTTATCCACCAGGAATATGTCTAGACTCCTGTTAAAGCCATACAAGTTTTGCATTGTTTTACAAAGCGATTCTTGTTAATATTCTTCCCAGTGTTCTTGTCTGCTGAAAACACATCAAAGGAACACAATATTGTACATATTGGGGTTGTTTTTTAAAGTAATAGTTCCCCCCAAATTTGTCATGATTAAAAGTTAAACTATCTAATTTCAGTTCCCAGTTCCCCACCAGAAAACGTCCAAGCAATTGCTACATCACCAGAAACCATCTCTATTACCTGGTCTACACTAGCCAAAGATGCTCTCAATGGAATTCTACAGGGATTTAGGGTGATATACTGGGCTAATCTTTTGGATGGAGGTAAGTACTCTTGCTTGTCAAGCTTAGATCTTTCCCAGCAGCATATAATACTTTTTCAGAATGAGGTTATTCCACAACTGCAATTTAGATTTTTAGTATGCCATGAATCCACTCTGTCCTGTGTTCTACTCCTCTTTGATTCAGAGTTACCTAAGATAATTTCTAAACAGAATTCTGGAACAGAGGACCACACCGTTTGCTGCAGTTTTGAGCTGCTGATGTGGACATACTTATTGATAAAACACTGCAGCAGCAACAAAAAATAGTAGTCTTGATGTGGTGGTATAAACGATTGTAGTCATATTCTTTTTGTGCAGTGTTTTGTTGATGCATACATGTGTTCCTATGGATTGGTAAACACTGCAGTGAAAGAATCTTAATACAGCCATACATACAATCACATCAATGGAGAATCAGTGAATAAATCTTAATACATCGTTTCTACTCCAGAAACAAGATCAGGTAATAAAGAACTCTGAAATCTGGGGAAGATTTTGAAAGCTTCACTAATATTCTCTGATACAACCCAGGTGCTAAACTACCAATGAAATCAGTTGACTGTGCATTAAACAGATATTAGTGTCCTCTCTTAGCACCCTGTTATGGTTTCCACTTCCTTCATAATCTGCCACATGCTCACAGTATCGGTATTTTGTTGATTACTAAAACTCACCTGTTTATGCAACCTTCCTGGGAATAGGATATTTCAATATCAGTTTCTGTTGAACCTAGAAATGACAAGGTTTTTTTTAATGTATATTTTAGTGGATTGTTTTAAGTTATTCTGAAGTACACTGCCTTTGCCATCTCTAGTTTAAGGGTAGTAAAAAAAAATTCAATAACATAAAAAATGTAATGTAATACTTTCTAGATAACTTATTGATCTCACTCAATAAATCTTTCTATAATCCTTTTCATATGATGCCCATGTTTCATTTACTTAGCTTCCTACACTGCCATTATTGAGTTTTGAAAAATCAGTAAAATATAATGCAATTTCATAATATTATCTAATCCTGATTATTATTATTATTATTTTTAGAAAACATGCCTATGGTAAAAAATAGCACTTTATTAATTTCAAAGTGTATTTGCAGGTCTGTTTTTCTCTGTAAGACATTTCCATATATGCTATTAAATGCACAGTATGGGCATTTAGCATGTTTATTTAATAATTACAGCCAACTTTATTCCTGCCATAGTTACATATTTTAATCCAACAATTTCTTTCATAGTCTCGCCACAGTATAATGACCGCTCGATGTGAATAGAACACTGCTGTCACTAACTCAATTTAATTTTCTGCTCCATAGAGCTGGGAGAAATTAAAAATGTTACCACTACGCAGCCCTCATTAGAGCTTGATGGTTTGGAAAAGTACACCAACTATAGCATCCAGGTGCTGGCATTCACACGAGCTGGAGACGGGGTCAGGAGTGAGCAAATTTTTACACGCACAAAAGAAGATGGTAAGAAGCGAAACATTCTTGGTAGCCATTGGAAAATGGAACAATTAATGGAAATTGCCCAGGTTTTCATAGCACTTCATACATGCATAGAAAACTATAACTGAAGTGCCAGTGGCACCTATTAATGGACAAGTAGGCATTCATTTTGAGTAGATCCTCCACAAGATCTTGGGGGTCTTTCTTAGAGGAGATTGGCCCTTAGAGGCAATATCAGATTAGAATAGAGTGAAGTCATTGGATCCAGGAACAATGCACAGGGTAGATTTTGTTGTACAGACAAAGAATGTCATCAGAATGTGGAAACCCTACAGGAGCAGAGGTGTGTTGCCACAGCCCTCAAAAGAACTACATCTCCCATTATCCCCTGGGAGGTAACATCCCTTTCATGACGTTAGCCTGTGAGTCCCCCCTCCCCAGTTTATTTTTTAGGAGGGGGGGGAATCAGATAATTTGCCTATTAATCTGAATATAGCTTTGATAAGCTCACCCAGATCTATTTTTAAGGACTTAAAATAGCTTGGTAAGATAGCCCAATGTGGAAGAAGAAGAAAGTCGACCACACGTTATATTGTGCAGCATCCCTAGATCCTGTTTTTAAAATGTTGGTCACTGTATTTTTCTCCTTGCTGACAATCTGGCACAGCTTGGCTGCTTGGCCCATCTGCATTGGTTTCATTAAATCTATCCTGTGCTCTGCAGGCACCTTCTGGCACATTTCAGCCTGCTCATTGGCGTTCTCTGCCTGCAGCACATTCTGATCTCATTGATATGGGCTAAATTGTCATGGTGGTTTGGAAATGGAAGATATTCTCTCTCTCTCTCTTTCTCTCTCTCTTTCGCCATGTGTGTGGAATTGACAAACTCTGGATGTATTCCAGTTCTGCATTATATGTGCATTGCCTGTGAACATCCGTCTTGGATTAACTTCACAGTTAATTTTTGGCATCAGTGGAATATTTTCCTTAGAAAATGCAGTGCAGACTACATCCTATCAGGGGACTTTACTCACTTTCCTTCTGAGCAACTTATCACAGAGCATTTCAGCATGTGCTTTTTATGCAAATGAGGCTTATACAGAGAAGGCATAAATGTGCGGGGGAGGGGGCAAGGCTGTAGCTAGGGAGTGGTGAGGTGGGCCCCCGCCAGGGGGGCAGGCGATGGAGGGGGCACAAAATTGGCTAAAAATATGTCCATAAATATATCAATTATTGCCTCGTAAGAAATGGTTTTAAATAGAGGGTGAATTGAATGGGTGGAGGGGGGTGTTGGAGGAGAGGCTGAAAGAAGAGCTAATTTGTTCATGGCTAGGGGGAGGAGGAGGGGACCCACAATTTCCCCCTAATATAAAAAAGGGTGAACCCAATAAGTAAGGGAAAGAGTCCAAAAGCTATGCATGGTTGCATTTGCATTTCTTATCTTGCTCAGTACTTGATTTTAGACACCAGAGGTCAAGCATGAATCCACTTGAATTTATGTAAAAGAAACAGTTCTGACTATGAATACAAAATGAGGGTTCTTTTTAAAGTTTGCATTATTTAGTTCTTTCTCTGCAGAAGCCTGCAAGGGAAAAAAATATTGTTTCTGTCCAAGATGTTCATGGCACATTAAAAATTGCAGCAGAAATTTCTGGCTGCGTTTTTTATATTAAAAAAAAATGGGATTCATTTATCCCCCTTTGGTTGGAGTTCCTTCTAAACTATAAATGGAGTTACTTATTAACCAAGTGCCTTTCCACCTGAGGATTTATTTCACTGATCATTAAAATTTAAATAGACACACTCATTTTCTCTCCACACTCTAGGCTTAAATTGCATTTTCACAGGCTGTTGTATTTGATGGCATGGGGGTTGAATGATTGCATTCATTAGAAATGATGCATTATAAAATCTTAATTAAAACAATGAATCTGTGTTCCTTAATAGACAGACTCATGGAGCCAGATCCATACCTGGTGAAAACCAGTGCAATCTAGTAAATGGCACCAATTTACACCTGTTTGAATCTTAGTTCCTTTGAATTAGTTCCTTCAGGCTTTTCTTCCTATGTAATGGTGCTCAGTTCACCATAGGCTGTGTATGTGCTGCATCTGGCTGCTCCTTGCATACACACTTATGGTAGAAGTGTGTATCCCATAGGAAAGTCCCACCAGAACTCCATTGCATAGATAGAATCCCAGCTTTCTATTTGCTTCCTTGAGCTTCTTGGATGCACTGCAGACAATGAGTGTGCAGAGCTGCACCCGGCACAGGAGACAACCCTGGTTTGCTATGTAAACTAGTACAAAATATAGCCTGTCAACTGGGACTAGGCAAAGGAAGCACAGATTGGTGGTGCTGAAACAACAACACTGGCTCCTTCCACTGCAAGGCAGACTTGAAAGTGCTTAATAGAAACCTACATGGCTAGCAGCATTGGTACCTGAAGTGTCGCTGCTTAGACACTCAGGTAGTCTTCTCCTGGGCGCTTAGACATTCAGGTAGTCTTCTCCTGGTTAGACATTCAGGTAGTCTTCTCCTGGGCGCCCACACCATCTGAGGTGAGATTGCTAGCAACTGGACAGAAGGGCTTCTCAGTTGTGGAGTGCTGCTTAAGTAAGGAATGCTCTCTCCTAAGAAGTTTGCACGGATGCTAACTTTGATGTCTTTCTGGTGGCAGGCAAAGACCTGATATTTATTTCCCAGGCTCTTAAGTCTTAGCCTGTGATGGACTGTTTTAATTGCTCCTTTTATCCTGCAGCTGATTTATTAGTGTTCATAGATAGATAGATAGATAGATAGATAGATAGATAGATAGATGATAGATAGATAGATATAGATGATATAGATATAGATAGTGTATGTTTAAAAAATAAACTTGAACTCATTAGTTGTGCATGCGTGTGGGGATGTGAGAGAGGTGGGGAAAAACCTTCCAAACAAACAGCCACAGCTAGTTTAGAGCTACTCTTTGCAGCTTGAATGCCCAAGGAAGATTCGGTTTTCTTCGTGTCGTGCCATTTTTTCCATGCCAGACACCTGCATCCTATTATCATGCTTTAGGATTGTCTCCACTTAAGTCCTGCCTGATTTGTGTGTCTTGCATCTGCCTGCATGTGCAATGTACATCTCTCATATCTGCTCCTTTGTCACACCATGCTCCCCCACATTCTTCACACTGTCACTCCGTCTTTCTCAAATTCCCCATGAGAAAACATCATTATTCAGAGGCATTCTTTTTAAAATCAATTTATCTGTGAATTTATCTGTGACAGACGTATTTTCTACATCGTTCCCCCCCCCTCACATCTTTCCTGCTCCCCCCCACACACACTTTTCTGCCCAGACAGTACAACATTGCTATTACAACTTCTGTTCAGAGTGTACCCACACATTCATGCATTTTTTGCATGTTCGTCAAAGTCTTAACAGTATTAATGGCATTAATGGTATTAATGGCATACAGCCAGAATAGTTAATGATCATTTGCTTGTTTTCAGTATGCCACTGGTAATAATTGCATGCACCAGGAAAGTCAGAATGTATGATTATATTATTTCAGTACACATTGGTGGTTTTGTTAGGTTTTTCCAATAACAAAAAAATAGTGGTTGAGTTGTGGAAATTGTTCAGGTACCTCAGCATTTTTTCCTAAGCCACAACAAATATTTCAGCTGGGATGTTATACCACAGATTGCTGCACTTTGTGTGAGGGAGACTTAAAGCTCAAACCTGCCACCGTGGTAATGTATGAAGATTTAAGGATTATCAGAAATACAGGAACAGCTGTTGATTATGATTATGAGAGTAGGGATGGGAGAGAAATTTGGTTTTGTTTGCACTGTAATGTGAAATTACCTAATCCATATTAGCTCAAACCCAGTGCAAACTGAAACACAGTTATCTTTTGGTGGGTGGAAATCACATTTCTCTGAATTTTGCAATGCAGTTCTCCAACCAAATAATGTGCACAGAGTGCACATATTAGGGGAAAGTGTGCATCAAAGTGCATACATTATGGAAATGAATACATTTTATAGAGTATTCAGAGGCAAAGGATAAGCTACATTTCTCCTGTGCCTGTCTTGGTTCCAGAACTCTAGATTGATTGAACTAATTCAAAAGGATTTGAGGCCCACAAGCTGCATCCATCAGAACTGCTCCCTGTGGCTTCAGGCTTAATTTGATAATCAATTACTTTTAAGCCCACATGTCCTGTGCAGATCATAAACCACCACCCTTTTTCAGGCAACTAATTACCAAGAAGAAACGGGTTTCTGCCTTCCTTAGGAGTGGCAAAAGGCCATTTGTAATGAGCTGACTATTTTTAAAAAACACACACCAGAGAATTGTCAAGTAATGTGTTTCTTGTGAATCTGTATACTCATTACCAAAAGGAATTAGATTCTTCCCTATAAGGTTTTAGTAGACAGGTATGGCTAGATATAGTCATTTATTCTCACATTAAGTTTTAAGCAGAGCCAAGAGAATTAATTGCAGATTTAAAATGTGGATACTTAATCAAAGCTTGGCCTTAGGAACTGGTGTTCAGAGTTTCTTCAAGCAATGGGTTCAAGGTGATTTGCCGAAGTATGATTATGTACATAATTCAAGTGGAGAGAAAAAGTTCTTTGCAGCATTTAAATAAACTAAAAAAACAACAACCAGCTGTATGGCAATTCTGTAACATTATATATATTGACACTGACTGATTAACAGACTACTCCTACACATGTCTACTTAAGAAACAAATCCCATTATGTTCTGTGGAGCTTTCTTCCAAGGTTGCAGCCAAGCAGAGCAATGTAAACCTGCTTGGGACACCAGTGTGGCCCTGTGGGGCTACTGCCGCATTTGTAGACACTCTAATGGCAGAAGGTGGGGAGCAGGTAGATTCAGCCTGGACCGTGTGCCTGCTCCAAGATGGCACAGCGATTGGGCCTGGTAGGCCTCATTCTTACAAACTCTCTCAATGCAGATACTGGAAATGCTGAGAAGTTGAAACAGTTGTCAGGTTGGGTGTGTGTAGGTGTGGTGCAACTGATGGGGGGGCATGGCAATGTTTTCCTCCCCCAAATTAAATCCATGGTTGCCGTGCTAAGTTTGCCCCACTGTGCAGTTCAATGGGTTTTGCCTGCTATCCTAACTATGTTTCTCCTTCAGTTCCAGGTCCTCCCGCTGGAGTTAAAGCAGCCGCAGCTTCCGCTTCCACGGTGTTTGTATCGTGGCTCCCTCCCATAAAACTGAATGGCATCATCCATAAGTACACCGTATTCTGCTCTCATCCCTACCCCACAGTAAGTGGACTTTGGACCTCCTACAGCAAGAGGGTAAGGGGACTTTTTCAGTTCAAGGGTTACCTTTATGGGTAACCTCCTGGGGGCCACTCGCCAGTGGAGGGCCAAGGATGTGCATTTTACCTGTGCACAGTAGGCTGGTTTCTACACACATACCCCTAACCCTCTGCATCCTCCACTCTGGCAAGCAAGAAGCACAATCAAAGTTGAAGGGCACTTCAGCCAGAGGGCACAAATAAGGACAGGTGTGGAGGAAAGGGAGGGAGGCATGGGGAGAGGACAAAAAAAGGGAGTGATTCCTTCAGCTCATGGACAGCTCATGTGGTTACATGCAACCATTGGAGACTAGCATACTCGTTGTGGAAACCCTGGTGAAGTGAATTACACAGCGCAGAACATAACAGTATTGGAATTACCTGTGCTTGCAGATAGCCATATTTGCATATGAAATAGTTGTCAGAGGAACGCAGCAAGATTGAGCATCGTGACACTGCCTTTGTTTTTATTAATAATCAGCCATGGGGCGGATGGCAGATTTTTAGATGAAAGCCTTCTCCTAGACAATGCATCTTTTAATTTGCATTTTTGCACAACGTTAAAATATTTTGAAGTGTATTTTCATTATAGATGTCCGTGCATGTTTGCACCAATTTTTATCAATAGTATTTTGATGAACAGCGAATAAAAAAACAAAATAGCCTTCATTCAGTGTACCATAGAAGGCGGAAGGGATTAAGGTCTGAGTAGAGATACATGAGAATTTGATATTTCCCAATTCTGATATAAAGTGACCTGATCTAAACAGACCAGTACGATTAAAAAAAATTATGAATCATTGAAATGATAGTTGGTGGTGGTGTTTTCTCTTAGGATCAATAATTTTTCAAAATGTAGAACATGATCTCTTAAGTCTGGGATTCTCAAACTGTGGTATGCAGACCACCAGTGGTCTGTGAGCTTCGTTCAGGTTGTCCACAGTGTATCTGTGGATTTGTGGTTGACGCTGGGAGACAGCATATCCATTGCACTAAATAGTCATATTGATGTTTAATTGTTTTTAATTGCTTCTTTCATTTCCTGCACAGTATTTCATTGCATTGCAATTTGAATTCTATGGAATAGAGTACAATATATAAGAAATAAAAGAAGCAATAAAAATAACAGTTAAAAACCACAGCACAGTGCATTATGATTGCTACAAGAAGCAGAAACCCATTAAGTTGTCTGCCAATGCCCTCAACAGTTTTCAAGTGTTCCATGGGAAACAACTTTGCTAACCACTTTCTTAGGTTTCCATGCATTCTGGTTTCTGTCATGGTGTCCTATTGCACCAGAAGTGGTTTAGTCATGCTGGCCACATGACCTGGAAAGCTGTCTGTGGACAAACGGCAGCTCCCTCGGCCTGAAAGCGAGATGAGTGCCGCAACCCCAGTCGCCTTTGACTGGACTTAACCGTCCAGGGGTTTACCATATCTTAGGTTATATAGAACTCTTCCTCAGCATGGTGTAGTGGTTAAGAGCAGTGGACTCGTAATCTGGTGAACCGGGTTTGCGTCCCCACTCCTCCACGTGCAGCTGCTGGGTGACCCTGGGCTAGTCACATTTCTCTGAAGTCTCTCAGCCCCCCTCACCTCACAGAGTGTTTGTTGTGGGGGAGGAAGGGAAAGGAGAATGTTAGCTGCTTTGAGACTCCTTCGGGATATCATATCCAAACTCCTCCATACTGGATCAGAAAGGAAAGGAAATGATGTTCTGAGTTCAGCTGCCCAATGCAAAAGATAACCTGCACCATCTGATTTCTATGTCTTAGTTTAAGACACCTGTGAAGTGCCATAACCATATGGTTGTTTTCTTAGGAGTCTGTATTCTTCTTGGAATGAATGAAATGGGAAAAATTGAACCAAATTTCATGCATTCCAAAACAAATGATCAGAGTTTCAAACAAATAGCAGGCTTCTCATTTGTAACTTCTTCATCATTCATTCAGAGCTCAGTGGGATTGAAGAGTGGATAAACACAGTGTACCTTGTAAAATGGCTATTGGGTGTTTGAGGCTGCAGTCTACTTGGATGCCTTTAAAAGAGGATTAGACAAATTCAGGGACGATAAAGTTATCAGTGACCACTATCCATGGTGAGAGGCAATAAATGCTTCTGAATGCCTGTTGCTGGAAATCACTATTATGCTATTATGCTCAGGCCCTGCTTGTGGCTTTCACACAGGCATCTGGTTGGCCCTTGTGAGAACAGAATGCTGTCCTGGATATAGGCCACTGACCTGATCCTACAGGCTCTTCTTATGCTTACATGGGAGTAAGTCTTATTGAATTCAGTTTAGACTTCTGAATAAGGCTGCACTGTAAATTACCCACAGATACTAAAGGAGTGAAGCCATGCCATTAGAATCTGTGGGTTTTAAATAACTTGCAACTGGGATATGGCTGCACTGGGAAGCAAAATCCCTTCCTTTTGTAGTACGGTGGTACCACAGGTTACAAACACCTCGGGTTACAAACACTTTGGGTTACAGACACTGCTAACCCAGAAATAGTATCACGGGTTAAGAACTTTACCTCAGGATGAGAACAGAAATCACACGGCGGCAGCGGGGGGGGGCATTAGATAAAATGGTATCTCAGGTTAAGAACAGTTTCAGGTTAAGAACGGACCTCCAGTACAAATTAAGTTCATAACCAGAGGTACCACTGTAGTTATTTCCTGGGTTGCAGGGTCTAATGAAAACCTTTGCTCTGTCTGTGGACAATTTAAACACCCTGCACAGCTGCTGGAGAGCAAAATGAAGGGAGGGACCCACTTAACTCTGGCAGCCTTGTCCCCCATTGAAAGCAAAGGTTAACAGAAACAAATGAAGAATTGAATCAACTTTTAAATATGGAAAATAAATGGACACCCCCACTTTTTTTGTTCTCCATCTATGCTAGTGATGAGCAATTTGGTGGTGCTTTTGAATACCCTAAGGTACCTGGCTAGATTAGATGGACTGGTCCAGCAAGATAATTCATAGGTACTTGCAATCAATGGGCTAATTCCAAGTGTTGGTTGGGGGCTGGTTGTGTGTATTAATGGGTAAGGGAAAGGCACTCTACGTGTACTGCAGACTGTGCAGTGAAAGCAGCACAAGAAGTTAGAATCGTAAAATGTTATTGCTCTCTAGGTATTGTATATTTAACTTTCTATTACCTGAACTATGCTGAGTTCACGTGTGTAGGGACACTTAGAACCTTCCAGGCCCAAGATTTCTCAGTGAGTCTGTGGGCAAAGGGACATGCAAGAGGATTTCTTATATTCACTTGGAATGGGAATATAGCATTTGGTAATCTGCAGTTTACCGGCAAACATCACTGCTCAGTTTTGGAACAGGTGGGGGAGAAAAACATAACAAAATTCCAGAAAATTAAAATGTGTCAAAAGCATTTAAACACTTTTTAAAATGCCTTCTGTTGGCCTGTTGAGATTAAAATGCTATTAAGCTGTTTTTCTCACCTCATCCATCCGGTAATATTATTTATTGCTGTGAGACCTCTGAGTGCAGCAAGAGATCCTGTTCTTGAATGAGGTTGATAAATTCAATCTAACAGCAGTTGCTATGCTAACCCAGATGACACAAGGCCTTTAAAACAAAATGTAACTGTCCGTTCTACAATATTGACTGTTAGCAAATTTGCTATTGCTCGTAGAGTGTTTAGATTTATTGAACACATTTTTTTCTCTACATTGTGATTTTGAGGTTCTAAATGCTTAGCAAGAGCTTCATTTGTTGTGCCTTATAATAGCCACCAGGTGGCACTGCAGGTTCTAGCTTTATCAGGCATGTTCCTGAAATATTTTCTTGCCTTGTTTCTTTATTGAAACAGGGGTTGGAATATATTAGAGGGAGATTAACCACTAGAGAGTACATTCAGTAACTGGGTTTTGTTTCCAAGGTATTATTCTCAATACATTACACACACACCCTCGGCCACCGCCCACTTCGTCATGTTAAGCTTATTTGCACAGCTTGCACATTTTAGCCACGTTTGAGCTACTTTCAAATTATATTTGTTTATGCCTCCAACATTTCTGCAGTGAAAATAGGGACGTCCCATTCCATAATGATAATTTTACTATTTATACCCCACACATCTTACTGGATTGCCCCAGCCACTCTGGGCAGCTTCTAACATAGAAAAAAATAATAATAAAAATTAAAGATTTTTTTAAAAAGGACTTCCCTATACAGGGTTGCCTTCAGATGGCTCGGAGGTCAGCTAACTCCATACCCTCCAACATTTCTCCAATGGAAAGAGGGACATCCTAAGCCAAAGTGGGACATTCCGGGATCAAATCAGAAACCGGGCGGCTTCTCTAAATCAGAGACATCCCTGGGAAATAGGAACACTTGGAGGGTCTGTTTTGTTGATGCTGCAACAACTGGAACTTTGTCTAACGCTTTCAGAAAAACTGCCTACGAACTTCTAGCAATTCCAACACCTTTCCCCGCTATAGTAGCATTTGCATCATTGCTTCAACTAAGGGAAGTGTGATGTTTCTAGCAGGCCACTAGGGACCGCTGTGACACTTAATTCAATTTGTTTCTTGGCTCTTCCATTTTCTGCTGCTGCTGCTGCTGCTTGCGTTTCTGATGCTCTTCGGAACTTCGTAAGTGGGTCATCCAGCCTGATCCCCTTCATACAAGAAATGTATTTATTAACTCTGTTCTTTTCTACAGTTTATGGAGGGTTTGCAAAATGATGCTGAAGCAACAACTCTCATCATAGCTGCATCTCTACTGACAACAGACCATGATAAGACACATCTCATCACTGAAAACAGCATGTTAGCAACCAAAAGAGCCAGAAATTACAAATTATAGTCCAAGGAGCAATTAGATCAGAGGCTTGCGGGTTGGGAGGTCTTAAAACTGAGCTACCTAATCATTAATCTGATGCCAAAGGAACTTATTTGACAGAGTAGTTCATGCCTGCTTTGTGCTGGGCTGAATAGGGACGACTGGATTGGGCTGAGGGGTCTCAGCCCTGCCAGTTTCTTCCTGTGAGGTGATGCTAGGGTCACTCTGCTGCCATGGAGCTGCTTCTCCTGCCTGCCAAACTTGTGGGGCAAATGAAGCACCACCCACAAGATCTCCACCTGCAGAGGCCAGCAGACTGCGAAGGGCCTTGAGTCCTGAGCCTGCCTGGCTACCATTATGTGGCAGCATCAGCTACAGGCTGGGGGTAGCAGGGCTGCAGATGCTGTGGTGGCCCTGCTGTTCTGCATAGCCCCACCAGGCAGGAGAGGGGTAAGTTAGCGTCTGAATCAGCCCACATATCCACCATTGGAAAGAAATCTGGTTTAATCAAGTTGCATTCCCAAAGTAGGTCACTTAACTGCAATAAAACCACTGTTCCTCCTCTGTGTGTGGGTTAAAGTCTGGAAGGATGGAGCAATTTAAGTGGAACAGTGCAGTAAAAGGATAGTGTGTCTAGAGTTTGCTGTGGGTTAATTTATTCCGCTGGTTCTCATCTTCCATTCTGCATTAAGATGTGGCATAAGATGATCTCACATCAACATTATGTTTTCCTGATAAGAGAGGGGGGGAGGAAGGGGGGGAACTGAACTGGGTTTATATTGCTTCAGAAGAACTAAAATAGTGCATGTGCCACCTGTGCCAGCCATCTCAAAAGGCTGAAACGTTAAAGTTATGTCTTTCCCCCCTTGCTAAATAAGAAATTGCCTTTGCTGCTTCAGTTCTGTTTTCCTATGCCTTACTTTACACATCCACTTTAAAATATTTTACATTAAAGACATAAAGTACAAAAGTGTTATCAAGAGTTGATGAAAGAACCTATGCTAATTGGGGGCCATATCAGTAGCAGAGGGCAGAGGTGGTTACTTGAACTCCCAGCAAGTGAGTTGCTGCTGTTTACTGGCAGGGAGCAGGGATGGAAAGAGCTCTCTCTCTTGCTCCAATGTTAAATTTTAGTTTTCCACATTTTGCAGCAGTAATAATAATAATAATATCAAAAATCCTCTTGAAAATTCATCAGCATTTTAGCAGAAATTTATCCCAACAAACACATTTTTATATCGTTTTGACTAATTATGCATTTTTGCAAGTATTTCCCTCTAATAAAATGCTTTTTTGTATGTTATTGTCAATAACACCCCCATTTTTATGCACACTTTGCACTAACATATGCATATTTGTAAACATTGTTTGGACGAAGGAATGCACCACAAAATTAATAAAAGTCCTGATTTTGAAAGCTAACTATGTTTCAGTTCATGCACCTTTTTGGAGAATGAGGATTTTGAAGATGCTTTCAATGCATGCTGAATTCAATTACTCTTCCATCCCTTGCAGGAGGAAGGGCAAGGTGGTGTTCTGGTCGGTGCAGTGGCAACAGACCGCTCAGCCAATTTGGTGTTCCTGCTGCTGCGTTTGCACCATGCTGACCTCCCTCCCCACTACCCCCACCCCCCACTAAACAGCAATGACTCACTCTCAGAAAGGTCTGGTGATTACCTCCACCCTACTACTTTGTCCATTGCTATACAATATGTAGAGTAGTCTTTTGTCAGCTGAGTTTATATTTAGCATTCATCGAGGCTATTTTATTTTTATGTTTTTGTCTGGTTGAAAAGGATACTTTATTAAAATAGACAGATCCTTTATTCCTTTTGTAAGCCATTCAGAGGTCTTTTGTTCAAGTAAGCAGTACACCAATTTTGTAAAATGGAAGGAGCTCATTTTGCAACCATAATTAATACAATTTGAAATTATGGAAGTATTAGCAATAATTCTTTGCACAAAGCAGCCTAGGAACCTGAGGACACGGCTAATGCTTCTCTTCCTAGAACTCTTAACAGGTCCTTGGGGACTTCAAACACCAGCTGCCCCTGGAACAACTCAAATGCCGGCAGAGAGCGCCCCACAGAGGTAAGCAAGGGAAGGGGGAATGCAGACTGCACCCTTTTTCCTACTCTGAGTCTTGTCTGAACTGCATTGTTCTAACACATTGTTCCTTCCCAACAGTGGGGAGCAGTGTGTTCCATGCCCAGGGAAGACACACATCCTTGCATACAGGTAAGCTGTCTGTTGGCAAATGCCAGATCATTGCTACTTCTGGCCAAAGATTCATGAGCACTCCTGCATTACAGGATCACAGCCCGGGTGCATGGAGCAGAACAGCATGGTTCCATGCAGTTGGACACATGGTTTCTCTGCAATCCTCGAAGAGTAATGGGTATGTATAATCACTGTCTCTGGAGCCTCCGGGGTGGGGCATCGGCACTGGCTGACACCGGTGGCTCCACGCACCCTCCTCTCTCATTTCTTCACAAACACCTACGTGGTGGTTTGGGGACTTTGTGCCTCAAATGCTGACTGTTGCTCTGCCTATCTCCCCTTGCTCTTCACAGACCAGGATATACCCCGTTCCACGCAGACCACAAGGGAGACCTGCCCTGCAACTTGCAGCAGCAACCAGGATGCTTCTATCCATTCTATCGCAAGATTAACGTTGCTCAGGCAAGCTCCTGCATCCTTGCAAGCTCCTCGGCAGATCGTTGTACAACAGGCGAAGGGGGGGCTGATGCCGTAAAGAACACTCTCAAACCAATGCCCATCGCACAGAAGTCCTGCTGGGTCATCCGTTTAGCAAACTGACCTATGTTTGTCTTTCCTTTCCAGGACCTCTTCCAAGCCACATGCTCATCAATAAAGATCATAGTTTTGTCGCCTGTGTTGTGTCTTTGTTGCTAGGGATAGATAGGGATCCCGTTTTTCCCCACCACAGTATGATCTGGTCTCAGGATGGGACTGTGAGAGGGTGGGTGGGGAGCTATATGGGCCAAGAAGCAGTAACCCCTCCAGAATCTGCTCACTCAGGTTCCCCGAACTGAGTGTCTAGACTGTTAGGGTGCACAACAGGATGGGCATTGGTGCTGACGCCGGGATGTGTCCTGGTTCTCTAATTCTGAGGGACGTTAGTGCCTTTGGTGAGCTGCTAGTATTTGTGCTTTTCTGTCTATCTGTTGCCTCTGATTTATCAAGATAACTAGAAGTGATATAAAACAGGCAAAAACTGTGACCCCCCAAAATGGTGGCGTAAAACAAAGTGAAGATACGAAGTTTAGGGGATGCTGGATTTGAAGTGCACAAATTTAAAAAGTAGCATGCCACCAAAAAATCATAACAAAAAGCCAGTCACAACAGCTCAAGCAACCTATCACAAGAGCAAACCCTGGCATGTAGCTGCCCTCAATCACCTGCCACACTAATCCATGCTCTGATACCCTCCCATGCATATGGATGCTCATGAAGATAACTTGAAAGCCACAGCCAGTGCAAAATGCAGAAACCAGGTTGTTAAGCCGATCAGCCAGACTGAACCCTATCACACTGGTTCTGAAAGAATGGCCCTGACTGTCGATACACTTCTGGTCTGAATTCAAAGTGTTGGCGATGATGATATATATAAAGCCCTGAATGACTGAGGACCTTGCTTGGAGGTTACGATCTGTCAGAGCGACCCTTCTCAGTATGCTGCTTCCAGGAGTTATATACAATGTGGGGTTGCAAGAGAGGGTGCTCTCTGGGGTGGACACCCTGGTTTTGGAATGGCTTTGTCTCTGAGCTACAGCTGCTGCAAACTACTTTTTTTGTTTCTATGCCTGCTTGAGACACGGTTATTTGCGCAAGCATTCTCTGGAAATGCTTCAACTTCAGTTTTTTCTTAAATAGTTGCTGCTCTATAGTTTTATGGCTGATGTTAAATTGTAATTTTTACTGTTTAATGGATCTTTGGTTTTCAAATTAGTTTTATTGCCTCCCACCCTGAGCTCTTCTTCTGAAGAAGGACCAAGTTTAAATATTATAAATACGTTACTTTTCCCAATCTGTAGTGGTTAAGAGGTAAAGACTCTTGTGTACATCATTTACCTTAGTTTGGGAATGTTTGTCTCTCCTGTCACAGGTAATCAGCGAATTCGAAGCTACTCCTGACTCGTTTTCCTACAGAATCCCAAATCTGAGTCGGAATCGGCAATACAGTGTCTGGGTGGTGGCTGTGACAGCTGCAGGGCGAGGCAACAGCAGTGAAATTATCACCGTGGAACCATTTGCTAAAGGTGAGGAGTCTGCTTGACATAAATGGATAGCGTACAAACATAGCAGATTTGGGGCACTGGAAGAGATGAAAAGGCCATTTGGGCTGTAGTCCTAACCAAATCAGGGGCAAGCCCTGTTGAACTGAATGGGACTTACTCCCAGGTAAGTGAGATTCAAACTGTAGCCTAAATTACTTGTTGCAGGGCGGAACTGCTTATTTGTAGATCACAATGGGTTGCAGTCCAAAGGTCTGGACTTAAAATGCAGTATTAACAATGCAATGGGAAACGGTGAGGTGGCCATGCCTCCTGTTCAGATCTTGCCTCCCGCCCCACCACCTCACACCAAACAGGACTTTTAATCTTGTCTCAAAGGATCGGGTGGGTGGAAAAGTCTGGAGAGCAGGGGGCAGGCACAGTATCTGCACAATCTCCCACTGAAACATTACAGTGTTAAAGGTGAAAGTGGATTATGGCCTTGTCTGGCAAGCAGACCTGTCGGGTGTGGAGGAACTTTTTGTTTGCATTTTAAAGCAAACCAGCTTCATTCACATTTCCTAGGCTAGTTACACAGATGTATAATATAATTATGTTGTTGTTGTTTAGTTGTGTCCGACTCTTCATGACCCCATGGACCAAAGCACGCCAGGCACTCCTGTCTTCCACTGCCTCCCGCAGTTTGGTCAAACTCATGCTGGTAGCTTCGAGAACACTGTCCAACCTTCTCGTCCTCTGTCGTCCCCTTCTCCTTGTGCCCTCCATCTTTCCCAACATCAGGGTCTTTTCCAGGGAGTCTTCTCTTCTCATGAGGTGGCCAAAGTATTGGAGCCTCAGCTCCAGGATCTGTCCTTCCAGTGAGCACTCAGGGCTGATTTCCTTCAGAATGGATAGGTTTGATCTTCTTGCAGTCCATGAGACTCTCAAGAGTCTCCTCCAGCACCATAATTCAAAAGCACCCATTCTTCGACTATCAGCCTTCTTTATGGTCCAGCTCTCACTTCCATACATCACTACTGGGAAAACCATAGCTTTAACAATATAATTATACTTTTCCAAATTTTGTGATACATTCCTTAGCTCAAAAATGTACCATGGTGCCTTGAAAATTATTATCTTACAAGAAAAGCCATTTAGAAGTGAGTGCAATGAGATATATATTTAATCAGAAAATGTGTACTTAAATGTGTATCTAAATATGGATTTATTCATTTTTTAAATCAATTCAAAACCAGGATGGAATGAAATCATCAATGAGCCCACATGAAATGGGCATGGGCCAGAAAGAGACTGATCAGCCCATCTCTCTGCACAGCTAAAAGACGCTTACAGAGCAAAGAACTCAGATTGACACATACCATAGAGAATGGCTACTATTATAAATACCAGGGTTCTGGGTCCTGAGAACCACCGTTTTAAGGGGAAATGAAGCCTCTAGCCTTCATGGTTGCTGAGATACATCTGGATATACGTTGACAATGTTTGCTAGTGCAGAGTGATGCAAAACTGAGCAGGCCATTTTGCCCTTGAGACAGAAACAAGCAGGTTTCTTTTGATGGCACTTAAGAACTATCAGGAGCCTTGTGCTCCTGGAGCCTCACTAGTATCTGCTAGCAATATAATGTAATTTCATTAGCTAGGCTTCATTTACTTCTCTTCCTTTTGATCAACAGAACTCATTTTTTGTGTGTGACTTTAATTAAATTTTTTACTAGAACAATCCTCTTGAGAATCCGAGGCTTCTCTTGAAGATACCATGAGCACCACGACGTCAGGATGATCATATAGCTCATAGAATAATGTTCTTCCTTTCCTCCCCTTTATGGATCCCAGAGGTCCACTAAGAGCTTCCTGAAGCCATTTTCTTTTCCTCTCTCCAAGGATTGCTATGTAAGATTTTCCTTTTAAATATTATTTGGACAGGATAAAAACCCACCGAGATTAAGCATTCCAGTTACATTTGATGATAACGCCTGTTCTCACATTTGCTTAATTGGTGTAAAATGGATTCCTGGCCTGTAGTCTCTCCTTCCATATTAACTGCTATTTCTAATCAGAATCTTAATTTTGCACATTGCTTGTTAATGCATTGTGGTTCTTAATATTGTGCTTTAGGAAGAAATAGGAAGGATAAAAATGGGTTCTTCTTGAAATAAGAATTGTCCAGACCAAAAATATGGTTCCAAAGCTTTACTAACAGAAAACAGACACTCAGAACAATGATGTTACATTCAAATAGTTGCATAACATCATATGCTTGTCCAGGCATAGGTACAGCATCTTAGGAATATTAAATTACTCAAAACAAAACTGAAACATAGCTCTGTCTCTACCACAGCCTGCATTCCATCCTTTCTTCTAGGGTGCTTGAGAACAAAAACTGAAGTCCAACTCATACAAAATGGAGATTTGCAATTGAATCTTCCCCATGTGATCTAAAGTTAAACACCTCATGGCAGAGTAGCAGAGATACATTCTAAGTTAATTTCCTTTTTTTCTTTTTATATGCTTTTTATTAGTTTTCTTACTTCACACACACACACAAAATTAACAAAAATAATAAAATAAAAACAAAAGGAAAAACATACATACTTCCATAAATCCATAAGTTCTTAAAAGAAAAGTTCTTAATTCCCAATTACTGATCTTTCCCAACAGAGTTCTGTCCTCCTCAAAGCGGGTCTGTTACGTTCCATTTCAGTGTACAATTAAACAGTTATACCTAATGTATATAAAGCATCATAATTACATTAATGGATGGAATAAAGGAAGGTTTTTTAAAGGACGGCCCATCCTCTCCTATGCACACAGAGCTGCATGTGAACAGATGTGTAGATATTTGGGCGTTCTTCCTTCACCCTGGCACTTGATCAATGTGCTGGATTCACTGCAGCACACCTTGGCAATGCCAATAGCAAGAGGCCCTTCTGCACCTCGTGGGTTTCCAGGTGTAGGTTCCACCCAGGAGGCATTGACAGTGGCAGACTATCAAATGCCCATATGTGAGCCCCAGATGGCACTTTATGTTGGGTCTAGCAGAGTGCCAGCAGGCTCAGCTCAGGGCTGGTTGGGGGAAAGGAGGACAGGCTTCCATAGAATTCCTATGGGACATCCCCTCCAATGCACATTAAACAGCTTGTGTTGCTCAACAGACACAAGAGGGAGTGCAAACATGCCTTGAGTGTAGTAACACTGAAATCTGAATACAACAGGTCCAGGCTATTCAAATATTCACATGATCTATAGGAAAAGTTGCAGATGTTCACCAAGCATCTGAAGACTTAGCTTTGAATTTAGATCTTTTGTTGCTGCTGCTGCTGCTGCTGCGGTTCAGGTGGATTCTTTCTTCAGTTACGGACAGTGTTTGGATAAAGAAAGGAAGGAGGCATTCAGATGTCCAAGGCAGGGAGAAATGGTTGGAACAGAGCCTTCCTTAGGGTACTTCCTGTTGAATAATTGAATAAGCAACTCCAGCTGTTGCCTGCACACTAGTGAGCTCAGTTTTTGTTTTAAACAAGTCTTAGACACCTGGGAAGCTGCTTTGCTCCTTCTGGGTCTTTTTTGCTGCTGCACCAAGCTAAGCAAAGGTCTGGCTTAGCCTATGCATGGGGAACCTCTGGCTCTTCAGAAGTTGCTGAACTACAACTCCCACCAGCCCCCAACAAGCATGGCCAATGGCCAGGGATGATGGGAATTGCAATTCAGCAACATCTGGAGGTCTTGGCTTTGTGTCTCACTTGAACTGAGGCTCATTATTAAGCTCTGTCCTGCCTAACCCACATGTGCTAATCACTAGAATCAGAAGCAACTTGGCGTAATGCTTGGCAACTTGTGAGTTATGTATGGTGGCAGTACTAGTTTTCACCCTCAGCTAAGATTTTAATTCCCCAAGAGCTTACGTAGGGATGTACTAATATGTCCTTGTTTGTGAGAAACTCAAGTTTCCTGATTTAGGCATTGCTTTTGCTAAGCCCCTTGGGAGCGGCTGTATCAAATGTCCATTGTCAGCTGCTTAATGAGCTGTGGATTGGTCCCTTCCAGTCAACTAGCAGAAATTCTCTCTCACATGCTTTAATACTTGTTGTGCCTTCAGGTCGGAAGAGAAATGTAAAGTGTCCTGGCTTTTCTCACAGCTGCCTCAGTTTCACTACAGGTGTGCCACAACATCACTGCTTCTTTTGTCAGATGTCATTCTCACATGTAAATTTCTTGGCAGTTCACAATTCATTTATTTTCATTTAGTGCTCATGTATTATTACAGGAGCTTAAATGCAGGCTGAGTGAACTGTCAAAATCTGCCTTGTCTTAGCAACATTTCCCGTCACTGCAGAAAAGGAAATACTGACATTTTTCTGTAGCTACCCATCCTCTGTCAGAGTATCAAAAATACAGATCTAAAAACCAAAACATGTTGCAAGGGATGAACTTAGTTGGTATTGCCACCTGTTAGAAGTTAACTAAAAATGTGTTGTTTGTACTGATTTGTTACAGAGCAAAGAAGGGAAAACTTCAGAAGTGGAGCAGATATCCCAAACAGGAAATGTTGTTGGGGCCATTAGTTTTACACAGTTTTGCACAGATGTGCATACTTCATGAACAAAAATCTGTTTATTTTGGGGGAAATATGCCACTTTTCAGCCAAGAAGACTCCCCAAACAACATATATAATAATAAAACCAATAACATGACAATCTCTGCTCCAAAACACTGCAAATATTTGCAAATGGCTAGCAAAATAGTATCACAAGACTGGAAATCCTGAGCCGGTCTCAGTAGAATAAATATATATGCTAGAACTGAGAATTAAAGAGAAGTTTTTATTTGGCAGGCACAAAGCCTTGGACAAAGGTGATCTAATCTGGAAGAAATTCCTGGAACTCTTTGTATAAACTGTAGATGTGATTATGACCTGCACATGGGGCTGTGGTTGTGATGCTGCCAACTGCTCCCTCCCCCCATCCCTCTGAGCTTTCTAAGAACATAAGATGAGAGTGCTGGATCAGGCCAATGGCCCATCTAGTCCAGCATCCTGTTCTCCCAATGGCCCAGATGCCTGTGGGAAGCCTGCAAGCTGGGCATGAGCACAACAGCACTCTGCCCACTTGCGACTCACTTTTTCAGTTATGCCTCTGGAGAGGGAACATAGGAATTATGGCTGCTATCCCTTCCTTCTCCACCCTTTCCTTCCTTCCTATTTATCATAGCTGTCAACTTTCCTCCCCTTTTTAAGAGAAATTCTCTTATTCCGAATAGGATTCCTCGCAAGAAAAGGGAAAAGTTGACAGCTATGCTATTTATGGATTTGGTAAGGACAGTGGATAGGGTGGTCTGGAATGCAAAGTCAATGCTGTATTATTGTGCTATAAGGGACAACAAAAACCCCCAGTAGATTCGGAAACAGGAAAAATGAGGAGGAAGGGAGCAGGGATACATGACATGGGGTGGTATTCGACTGAGTTTTACTCAGAGTAAACCTATTGCAATTGATGGACCTAACTTAGGGCTTATCCAGCACTTCCTCTTGTCCCTCTTCTTTCGCCCAGGGAAAACTGCTCGTTTGTGCTCAATTGGGGCAAACAGCAGTCAGGATTTCTGCAGATTGCCATTCATTCTGATTTAAAGCTAAAGTGTGTGTTTTCCCTGGGAAAGGAGCAGGGCAAGCAGAAAACCCATGAGAGCCATGCTTTCTAGGCACGGGACAAGAGAAAGTGTGGGCGAGACATTAGTCACTTCCATCGATTTCAGTGGGCTTGCTCTGACTAAAACTAAGTTCAGTGCCACCCATGTGTTACTTTTCATCTCTGTTCATCCTTCTTGCTATGCTGTTTCAAAGCACATGGAAGGACAGAGAGATAAATGCATTGCAAGGGGCTGGACTAGATGGTCATTGGGGGTCCTAGAATTCTATGATTCTATGAAATGTTGGCAAATGGGGGCAGTGAATGGACAAGGATGCTGCTAGTTGAGGACTTTTGATGTCAACTGAAATGCACCATACTTGAAGGCCATTTACCATAAGCACATGCGCAATCTTCACAGATTCCTTCCAGTACAGAACAAGGGGATCAGGAATTAAATAGGATTTTTATTCCCAGCTACCTTCAGGGTCCCTTCCCTCCCCTGCCATCTCAACATTGATCGTATTTTCTGTGTGTTCCTTTAAGCCGCGTGATAATGTTGGTTGAAGTTAATTTGCCTCATATAATTGTAGCCAGAAGCATTTTAACTTTTGCTTTAAATATTAAATTTCTCCTGGTGTGTACACACACACACACACACACACACACACCTGGCCACACCTCTGAAGAATATAGTGCCACACAACTGCATTTTAATCCTTTTTTTCTGATTCACTCCTCAGCTCCAGCCAGAATTCTAACCTTCAGTGGCACAGTAACAACCCCGTGGATGAAAGACATCATCCTGCCTTGTAAGGCTGTTGGAGACCCTGCTCCTACAGTCAAATGGATGAAAGAAAGGTAACCAGCAACTTTGTGTGAGGAGGGTGGTGGTGGAAGGGGGAGAGGGATTACAAATGGGACCTGCAACAGAAGGTTGCAGTATGCAGTGAGTTCCTCCTCTGTAAAAGAACAGGCTTCTCGGGGGGGGGGGATTTCAGCAACAGGAAAGGGATAAAGGATACCTCTTCCCCACCCTGTTCCTTTACTTTGCTAGCAATAGAGAGCTGTTAGCATGAAACCTGAGCATTTTATCTGTATAGGGGGGGTTTTTAGTGGGGGGTAGGTTAGCAGTTTGCGTGCAGTTCTGGGAATTGTAAAATGAAAAGAGTGTCATTTTTTCTTTCCTTGCTCCTGAAACTATGGTGTGTGGAGTTGCTAACCTCACAACATGCAGCCCCTAGCCCTAACTCCCACTCTTCCCCTCTATAAACCGTTAAGTGGTTTGAGAAGGTCAGAACTTTCTCTCCCCTGACTCATTTCCCCAAAGAGGTGGGTGGGAAGAAGTTAGAACATAAGAGCAGCCCACCAGATCAGGCCAATCTAGTCCAGCATCCTCTATTCACAGTGGCCAACTAGAGGCCTGTGGGAAACCAGGGAGCAGAACAAGAGCACTCTCCCCTCCCATGGTTTCCAGCAACTGGTATTGAGAAGCATGGCTGCCTCTAGATGGAGAAACAGAGCACAGCTGTCATAGCTAGTAGCCATTGATATCCCTCTCATCCAATCCTCTTTCAAAGCCATCCAAGTTGGTTGCCATCACTGCCTCCTGTAGGAACAAGCTATTGTTTGTTACTAGCTTATTTTGCAAAATATTCTTCATTATAGATGTCCTGCCGTGGAAAACACTCAAATGCCCTTTATGAATTTTATCAGTCTCTAAAACAAGTAGACAATGAGATGCTCCCCAGTTGTTTGGGGGCTACAGCTTCTGTCATCCTTGACCTTTGGCGCACAGGCTGGAGCTGATGGGAGTGGCACCCTATTGGCTAACCCTGTTATAGAACTAGGAGACATTCTTGCTTGGCAATTGCTTTTTCCTGCGCTTTTATAAATTGCCACTCCTGAGTAATGTTGGTTGTAACCTCTTTAATGTATGAATTTTGTTTCCTGTGAGGTAGTAACGGGACACCCAGTCTAGTGATGATTGATGGGCGAAGAAGCATCTTTAGTAATGGCAGCTTTGTCATCCGTACTGTGAAAGCAGAAGATTCGGGATATTACAGCTGTGTAGCCACTAACAACTGGGGATCAGATGAAATCATTTTGAATTTGCAGGTGCAAGGTAAGAAAACTGTTTGTTTCAATTGTGACTATTTGTGAGATTACAGCACTTTGATTATTGTTCCAGTAATTCCTCTTACATCACTGAGGATACTCCAGAGAATGAAATTTAGCACCCTGACTAATCTTAGGTTATGAATTTGGTGCTTATTACATGTGGAACCTGCAACAAAAGGTAGCAATGTGACATGGTTTCTTACTCTGCAAGAGAACAGGCCTCTCAGGGGGTAGGGGGACAAAGTTCCAGTGATTTTTTTTTAGCTGCTACTTGACATTAGCATCGATGGTCAGTTTTCTGGTGATTTCACTGACATCACCAGAAACGTTGCTGCGTTGCTGTGCTCCATTAGTGATTTGTGACCGTGGTGTACAGTGTTTCCTCAAGTAATAAATGTGGGGTGGGGGGGTGGAAATATGTTTCCCCTGCTTCTTGGAAGGAGATTGTTCAGGAATTGTAGTGATAGGAAAGTCAAAGGCAAAGTTAAGGTTAAGAAATGACAGATAAAATTATATAGTATTTACATATCTAAGAAAAAGAGAACTTGTCTTTTAGTCTTAGCTGGAGATGTCAAACTAACAGACACGCTGACAGATATGATTTGCTTTTTTTATCCCCAGCCCCAAACAATTCTTCAATAGATGTCTTTATGAATAGTTTGAAGTCATGCACTAATTGTTAACTGCTTCTGTCTAGTTCCACCAGACCAGCCGAGACTTACTGTGTCCAAAACCACATCTTCCTCAATCACTCTTTCCTGGATCCCTGGAGATAATGGTGGCAGCTCTATTCGAGGTAACAGTGTCCAGGTTCATTTTTCAGTGCTAATTTTTATTGCAAAGAAGTGATTCACACATTCTAGCTTGATACCTAGTAGTGGGTCACCATGGTAGATTTGTGTAGGAGAAAACAGTGGTAGGTTATCCAGGCCTCCTGCCTAGCAGTGACTATTGGAGATGAGGCTGTTCTGTACAAGTGATCTTCGTTAAATTTATTGCACTAGACGTTGACCTCAACAACTTTAAAATATACTCCAAAAATATCCGATATATTAACAGTCAAATACAAATAGACAACACAATAATGAAAAATGAAATAGGATTATTTAAAACTTATGGCACAATCGAGTAAAGCCCAGTTTAAACTAAAATTGAACTGAACACATGCTTACAATTCTCAGACAAAACCTGCCATTCTGCACTAATTCTTGTGGTGTTATATATGGGTAAGCATCTTCTAAGAGAAAACGGATAATGTCTTGGTCAGAGTAGGTTGTTAAATGAGACAGAATTTTTCTCAGCAGTCCTTTGGGAAATTTCATCACATAGTGAATTACATTCTCCACCTGTTTTAAATTACAGGTGCAAATCTGTTGGGAAGTTATGTTATCTGTCTCTACCTGCCTTCCAACATGGCAGAGGACAGAATCTGTAGGCATAGATCCAGCGCTGAGGGCCTTCTGGTGGTTCCCTCATTGCAAGAAGCGAAGTTACAGGGAACCAGGCAGAGGGCCTTCTCAGTAGTGGCGCCCGCCCTGTGGAACGCCCTACCATCAGATGTCATAGAAATAAACAACTATTGGACTTTTAGAAGACATCTGAAGGCAGCCCTGTTTTAATATTTGATGAATCATTGTATTTTAATATTCTGCTTGAAGCTGCCCAGTGCAGCTGGGGAAACCCAGCCAGATGGGTGGGGTATAAATAATAAATTATTATTATTATATAGTTCTTTAAAAATGTCCTCCATAGAGGAAATACTGTTAGTTCCTTTAGATAGATATTTGATGGTAGTTTGGGGGGAAGGAAATGCTACCATTGGGAAATTTTTTATTGTTGTAACAACTTCAAGTCTCTTCCAGCTCAGTGTTCATATAACCTGCACATTAGTTCTTTTTTTTATCTAAGTGGGCCTAAAATGATTCTAGCATACTATATCTCTGTAATGGACTTTGTATGTCAGTATGACTTCCCCTTTTGCTTAAAATTATATACTTAATTTAGCAGCTGTTCTTCTGATAAGAGGTGCATACATTTATGAAATTGCAATAGCATTACCTGTATCCTTACTTCAGCGGAGAGCAACCTGCTTTTGCCCAAAGGACAGAAACAGGGGTACCTGGGGGCAACCTAGTAGTCTCTGTAAAAATGTACTCTGTTCTATTCCCAGTAGTTTAATATAGAGTTAATTCATCCGCCCCTGCAATGTCTCTGAGCAATACAATCACTTGGAAAATCCGTGATGCAGTTATTTTGGATGTGTGGCACCCTGTACATTGAGTTATGTGCAGTAGGCCACATGCCCAAATTACTGGCATGCCTGCTTCCTATGGGGACACCCCTGTCACAATGCTCACCACGTGGGCCCCTGTGTACCTTCAGCCTGGGGAATCAGGCTGTTTGTCCCATTGAAGCACACAATACCAGTTAGTAATGACTAACCTCAGTCCCATTTATTTCAGTGGGACTGAAGTATGACTAGCATAGTCTGGATCTGATTCATTAAAGACAAGACAAGCATCAATCTATCCAACCTAGAATAAAATTATCATCTTGGCCTCACTGTACCTTTCCTGGTCTTCAGAAAGATAACCATCCTTTGCTCCAGAGTTCAGGAGCATTCTTGGTCTCTGGCTGCAAAGGAGATTGTCTCAGTCCAGAAACATTACCATGTGGGCAAGTCAAGAATAGATTTGGAGACCCCTAATACTCTAATGTAGAAACTTCCTGTGATTCATTTATTTCCTCACACCTTTTGACCATCTACTCTAATCCTGATATCTTTGCATCTTTGGCAGGATATATACTGCAGTACTCGGAGGATAACAGCGAGCAGTGGGGCAGTTTCCCTATTAGCCCCAGTGAACGTTCCTACCGCTTGGAGACGTTGAAGTGTGGAACGTGGTACAAGTTCACACTGACTGCTCAGAATGGAGTGGGACCAGGACGCATCAGTGAAATCATAGAAGCCAAAACACTTGGGAAAGGTACTTGAAATCGTAGCGTGTCTTTATTCTAAAACAAGTGATAGTTGCATGATTTAGATTCTAAAATAGGTCAATAGCCACTTATCTGTGTCATACATTATGTAGTACTGCAAGGGAATTGGTTTTGGAGTGTCTTACGGTCTGACACTTTCAGTTTGCTTGTTCAGTCTTGACATCCTTTTAACGGTTGGATATTTTGCCACGTTGGGGGTCCCACTCCCAAAGTTCATATTAGAAAAAAAATGAAAACAGTTTCCAGGTCTCTCAAATTTACCAAGCATTTTTGAATCAGTGCTCTTTATGCAACTTCTTCACTTTTGTATAATAGTCTAAATGCTTTCTTAATTCTGCTTGTGAATATGAAAAGAATGCTGAGTATGGAAGAAGTGGAGAAAGAAGCTAAGTTTTGGAAACAAAACCAACAACCCTAATATCAGCAGTCCTACAGTGGCCCCTAGGTTCTGTTTAAAACTTTTGATTTTTTGTTGTTGCTGGCCAAAACTAAAATGTTAAGGTCAAATCATATAGATAGAAATTCAGGAAGAATGCTGAAGATCCTAACTGGAATCCTTGCTTAACTGCATCCTCCTGGTTCCCTTTCAAAAGCAGCACTCTTGGATATATGGAGCCATCAGAGATGTAAACCCTGAAACTGATTGCTTCATCCTGGAGAAACCACGGTGCATGCTAGATTTAGAGTAAATGGCTGAGCCAGCATGTCACCTGTAGCTCAACAAGTGATTGGTAGAAGCTTTCAGACAGCAGAGGGTTTGCGTGAGCAGCAGTTGAATTGGGGCCAATTCTGAGCTTCCACCTCAGCCCTCTTTTCATGCATAAATCCAGTGACAAGATGACTTCATTGTGTGTGGGGGGGGGGAATCAAGAGTGCAGGTATCAGTCATTGGCTTGAACAACTTGCTATAGTCTGCTGCAAACTTGATGTATGTGTGCCACATAAACTATGCCTTGTCCATACACCTCAGCTACTCCTGCTTAGAAATGGCAGCACATACCTCTGTGTGGCCTCTTTCTGCTGACTTTGGCAAACCTGGATGTCCTAGTACATTCATGATTAGAGTCACTATAAGGTCAATCTTTAAGAAACAGAAACAGAATAAGCAAAAGCTCTTGGCTACAGATAACTGTAGTTATCTCCTCTGGTCTAAGAGGATTCCCTTGTTTACCTAAGCAAGGCACACCAAACACTTCCGTGTTTTCAAAGACACAGATCAACCACATGAGCAACTTTGTAGCTTCTGATGCAAGAATCAGAATGGTCCTGTTAGACCAGAATATATAGCCTTGCTAAAAGCCCACATACAGATTGAAACGAATATACAACAGCCATTATTTATTATCATAGACCCAATTATCACTTACATTATTATTCAAGTGTTGGATTACAACCCACAGTGGATTAGCATTGCAGCCAAAGAACCATTGCGTAAGCAGAGACGTTACCATTTTCTTAATTTTTTAAGTGAAGCATTTGCATTCAGTGAACAGTTGTAGAATTTTGCACTCCGGCAACTTCTGCAATATTTCAAGGGATTCTGAGGCACATCTCTGGGGTTGCACACTGAAGCCAATGCTGGAAGACACAAGGCAAACAGTGCCTCTTGGATGTTATCAACAACCCCATCATTCCCATCCCAGCACATCTCTGCACCATAAAATCTGTGGTGTCCTGTAAAAGGAGAAATATTGACAGAAAAGGAAGAAGTACAGATAGCTGAGTTTTTAATTGCTATATAAGGATAAAAAAAGAAATTAATGTTTGCATCTTGCAAGTTAAATGTGCGTCTCCCATCTGAAAAATGTGAAAATCTCTCTGTTTTGCTATCCATTTATTATAACCCTTTCTATTTGCATGTGCATTTTCTTGCAGAGCCACAGTTTTCAAAGGAGCAAGAACTCTTTGCCAGTATTAACACCACTCGAGTAAGGTTGAACCTTATTGGCTGGAATGATGGTGGTTGCCCAATCACTTCCTTTACTCTGGAATACAGGCCCTTTGGCACCACAGTGTGGACCACAGCCCAGAGAACCTCTCTTACCAAATCATACATCGTGTACGATCTTCAGGAGGCAACCTGGTATGAGCTACAGATGAGGGTCTGTAACAGTGCCGGCTGTGCAGAGAAGCAGGCCAAATTTGCAACACTCAACTATGATGGGAGTAAGTGCATTCATTTAATTGCTGCCTAATGAAGAATGATCATAAATAATTTAATTTCACATAATCTAAGAGCCATTTAATTTTGTGTGCTGCAATATGGCATCTGTAGCAGCTAGAGGATAAAACAGTAAAGGTGTTTACAGTCTGAAATTCCATCTGCCTCTTGTCATGTGGAGGGGAGGGGGGATCACAAGGAGCTGTACAAATTTATGGCAGGCTTCTCTGATAGCCGCGCTTTCCAGTGAAATTACAGCTTGATTTGGCGCAATGTAGAAGGAGAAGGCTTCCCATTCAATCCATGTCTCCCACTGTGCCAGCAAAACAAATCTGAGCAATTCACATTAATGCCATGACTGGGGTTCCTCCTCACCCTTAAACCGCCATAAATATTCATTCTGGCACCAAGGATTGTCAGTCTTAGGAACTGGATCCAGCGCTTCTTTTGATACCCCCAAATCCAAATCAAAGTGCTTTCCTCTAGATCCCCTAAGATGTAAGAGAAATTATTTGTATTGTACTAGAATGTTTTATTTTTAATACACCCTTCATCTGAGGATCACAGTCATTTACTATATAAACACAAAAATACATATTATAGTAACTAATGAAAACAATAACACACACACACCCCAGTTTAAAATTCCATTGATTATTTAATTAGCCAAAGGCCTGAGAGGGGAGGAATGTATTTGCCTGTTGCCTAAAGATATGTAACAAAGGCACCAAGGAAGCCTCCTTGGGGAATTTAAACTCAAGGCAGGGCTCGGAGAAGCTGGTACTAACTTTGGTCCCCAAAGCAATGCTATGTGGCCCCTGTCAACTTTATCACAATTTATTCCACAATATAGTGAAATGTTTGCCCGTAATTACACTCATAAGGAAAAGGAAGGTGTGTTGAGTTGTATGAGAGAGTGAACACTTTAATGTTACATCTCTTCTTGCAAACAGTTCAGGGGGAGCTGCCCCTCCCCCATGAAAATTATTAGGTGTCTAATTTTTTGTTTATTGTGTGTGAGTGAGTGGGAGAGAGAGAAATATCATCCCAGATCTAGGGAAACAGGTTGTGTATGTTATATGCCCAGCAAATAACAGAGATCTCTTAGTATGATATTCAGTTCTTAGTCACCAGAGTTTTAGGGCTGACGTTCTTTTTTAAAGAGCAGTTTTCAAACTATGTACTCTGGAATTGTGTCGCTGATATCATTAGCCATTTTGTAGGAGTGGGGATGTGCTTGTGGACCCTGAAATGATCCAGTTCCTGCTAGGAACCCAGGAGCAGGAATAACCTAACTGGAGCCCTCAGGAGGAGAGGTAGGGCTGAATCCAGTAAGGGAATGGGCACGCGCGCCAACTTCCTCTCCTACATAATGGCTGGTATGCAGCAATAATCTCTCTCTCTCTCTCTCTCTCTCTCTCTCTCTGGGACAGGGAGAGAGGAGAGAGAGAGAGAAGAAATGGAGGAGAGATTATTCCATCAACATTACCAGCAGCAGTCACAGAAGAAAGGGTTATGCCCCAAAATTAGTCGTATTGTAATGTTCTAAACACTTCATTGTACATTGCTTTGGTTATTTTATAGGGAAGCTACTACAGACTTTATATAATAAGATAGCAATAAACCATATTATTACATTCAATTTACAATTTCTGATCTTGACAACACTTGTTTAGTTCAAATGTGTTGAATGATCTGCTTGCAAGACTAAATATGAGACAGGGGACAGTTCAAATTTAGATTATCTACCTTGAAAAGAATACGATGATATGCAAAGAGGTTCAGGTTTTGTTATTAACTAGCAGAGGAGCCATTTTGCAAGGTGTTTTGACACCAGCTGATAGGCTTCGTTCTCTTAACTAGTGGTGGCAATGAATTTTGAGAAAGCAGGGGGCCTTCAGAACTGGAAATTTGTCAAGCCATTTCAGACAGTCCAACATTACAATCACCTTTTGATGTTTGGCTCAGCTGATAGTGGCCTGGTGTTAGCCCTCTACTCCTGCCCTGCACTTCCAAATTGTCATTGGGGATGGGATGGAAATGGTGGCTGGAAGTGCTTGAAAAGCCATGCTTTGTCAGAATCTGCATTCCCAGTGGGAACTCTGGGAACTGTACTCCCCTTGTTCAATGAAGCAGGAGGAACTAATACAAAAAAGCAACAACCTACAGTTCCCAGAGTTCTCATTGGTAATGCAGATTCTAAGCATATCCAGAAGCCTTCATAGCAGAGAGTCAGGTTCTTGGGCAACTTCTCAATTGCCATTTTTCATCCCTTTTTATTCTCACCTTGGTAACTCCAGGGAAGGGTGGGACTTAGTAATATCACTGAAACTCACATTTCCTGGCCCAGGAATATAAATCTCAGGAGCTTGCCATGCTCTCATCAGATAGAAGAGCTGAGCATTACAAGCCAAGAATTGTCCTCTGGCATGAAATTTAATTGGTTTGATTGAAGGGTACACATTTTTCACTTTGCATCTGTTGGAAGAGAACTTATAAAGAAGAGCAACATTATTTCAAGGCAATTAACATTTCCTAGTTTGCCTCTTCACTAGAAGTGGTAGAGTTGACAGGTGTGCCTTAAAATAGCCCATAAAAAGTTAGTGTGATGAAGCTTTCCTAATTAATCAAACCTCTTACAGGTGAGCTTCTGTACACCGTAGTCACTTAAAAACCAACCTTTTCTCTTCATTGATAGGCATCTAATGTCATGACACTGTTTCCAGGTACAATCCCTCCACTCATTAAATCAGTTGTCCAAAGTGAGGAAGGTCTGGCAACCAATGAAGGGCTAAAGATGCTGGTGACCATTTCCTGTATCTTAGTTGGGGTCTTGCTGCTTTTTGTGCTTCTGCTGGTTGTGAGAAGGAGGAGGAGAGAACAGAGACTGAAGAGACTCAGAGGTAAGAATGGACACCCATTACTCGCTTAAATGTATTTTGGTCACCTCACCGAGAATGTCTAGCTGAGATTGTATATATAGATTAAGGAGATGTCAGAAGCTTGTAACAAGTAGTGTCCATTTTGTATGTTACAGCAGCAGTATCACTGCTGCTTCTATGCAGCTCCATCTAACTGCACTATGGTAACATTTCTGAGAAGAAGATTGCGTTTCAGTGAAGCGTACAATGTGAATATTTCCCATATGGTGTGAGCCCCCAGTTTTGTCAGGGGAGTGGGACAGAAAAGGGATGGCTAGCCTGTGGTCCTCCAATTGCTCTAGGACTCCAGATCCCAGCATCCCTGATTCTCAGCCATGCTAGCTGGGGCTGGTGAGAAATGGAGTCCAACAACTTCTGAATGGCCACAGGTTGGCCACCACTTGAGTAGTCATGCAGAGCAACATTCAGACCATTTCTGTAATGTAAGAAGCACCCTGTAGTACCCAGTTTACCTGGTTAAAATAAGCATCAACACATTGATTTGCTGCACTGAGGTACATACTTGTTTCAATGGAGATTGAACTCTCCTTGTCTCCAAATCCCTTTTCAGTTGACAGGCTCACACTTTTCTGAATGTGTGACTGGGACTGTGCTGTGTACCCATGCCCTTTAAGTTGTGTGCCCTGCCAACTCTGCCCTAAACATCTGCATGTTTCAGCACAATGATCCGCAAAAGAGAGCCTAGAGCGCACAGCAGTATGTCCTTTATGTTTACAAAGAGAAAAATAACGGGCAGGTATTTTGTGAAGTTTAGAGATTGGTGAATTTTGTTTTATTTGCAATATCAGATATTTTACTATTGGAGATCTTGTTTGTTTGTTTTTGTCATAAGAATGAGGTACTACCTATCAATAATGCAGTTGTACATAATTCCCACTCTGTCTCCAACTGTTGTTTCTTAAGTTTCAAAGACAACAAAAGCAGTGATGCTGAAACAACCACCTTTATGCTGCTGTTACATTAACTTGGACAATGGTTTTTGTTTTTGCTAACTTGTTAAGGATATCAGAAGTGTTTGATATGGATTCACAAAGCAGGAAGTAATCCCAGGAGGAAATGGTTAAGGAACAGAAAATTTTCAAATACGGGGGTGGGGGTGGGGATTCAGATAAATTGCATGCTGTATGCTTCAGAAAGTATCTAATTTTTACAAACATGATAAATTAGTACAAAGATGAAGCAAATTCAGCAACTGATGTGTGACAGTAGCCATTTTCAGGATATATATTGTTTGTTTTCATATCAGATTTTTTTGTCACAAGCATGCTACTATGTTGCTATAAAATTGATCGCACATTCTGAATAAGTTGCATTATATATTTTCTAATATGCACTCATTATTTATTCATTCCAAATTATTTCCTGTTTCTCTTTATTAAAAATATTCCTTGGCAAGTAGTCATGATGTTGGTAGTAGTAACAATAATACTTAAGCATAATAATATAAGCTCCAGAACTGAAAAGACCCCAATCTATGTATTCATCCACCAAGCTTCAGTCAGGAGAAAGAAATTTGGAGAGGGACCTAAGAAGTTTATCAGAGTTCATGGGAGAAGGTGGTTCATAAAGTACTCAGCCCCCAAATTGTTGAGGACTTTTAGGCAGAGGTGGGGGGCTTGTGGTCCTCCTGATGTCTTTGACTACAACCATTGAGCATGCTGGCTAGAGAAGATGGGAGTTGGAGTCCAAGAGCAACTGGAGGACTGCAGGTTTCCCACCCCTGCTTTAAGGTAAGAACCAGTACCTTCAATTGAGTCTGGAAATCAATAGATAACCAACATAAACCATACAGAACTAGAATAATACACTTTGTCTGGTTGGCCCCAGACAAAAACGCTGATGCTTTTTTTTTACTATTTGAAGGCTCCATATGGTTTTCCAGGCCAGCTCCACATAAAGCATATTACAATAGAATCTAGAGGTTCTACAGCATTGAGTGGGCATGGCCAAGTCAGTCTTTGCCAATAAAGGGCATGACATCCAGCTGAAGCTGGTAATCATGTGGCCACATTGTCATCCAGAAGAAATGAAAGAGTGAGGTGCAGACCCAAACTGAAAACCTTTGACTTCAGGGGAAGTGCAACCCCGTCCAATCAAGGCTGTATATTGAAACCCTTGATCAACTAACAGTATTACCATTTTAACTGGATTAAGTTTCAGTTTCTTCTTCCACATCCAGTCCCCCATCACCAGGAAAAATAATATTAGACAACAATGCTTAAAAATGGGTTAATTGAACAAACATGCAGTACTAATGAGCTATTTATGCAGTGTTAATAGTTTTCCCGTTTTTCCCTAGATGCAAAGAGTCTGGCTGAAATGCTTATGAGGTAAGAATAATGTGTGCAATTTGTCAGTTTGGTTGTGATACTGGAGTATCAACCTAAGATCAGGACTGGGACCTTTCCAAAACACATAGCATGTGTTAAGGAAACATCCCATTTAAATATTCTAAGGGATTTTCAACATAGATTTCCAAGTTACAGTCTGTGTGGTGCTGGAGGAGATATGTGGTTAGTTATTTCTGCTGAAGAGCATGGATTCAAAGTACCATGTATGGTGTTTCTTTGTTTGTTTGATATATGTATTTATAGTCTGCTCTTCTCCAAGCAATTCCAGGGTGGATTTCATGCAGTTTAATCCAATAAATAAAGCAACATAATTGTTACCATCACTAATCCAATCATAGAAAACAAATAAAAATCAAGGTCAGGGAAAGTGCACCTCAGATGAGAGGGCATTCCACAACATAGGACAGGAAGGAATAGCTCTGCATATTTGCACTAGAAGGCAGCTATATTATGAACAGTGTTGATTGCCTATAGCCTGTGACATCTTACATGTACCCCTCTTCCCCTGAAATCCATCTAACAGGTTTGCAAATCTTTTTAAATATTTCTCTTTGTTGTTATTTTTAAAAAGACATCAGTGGGGAGCCTCCGGGCTAATTAGGCCAGACAAGGTTCCTTTAAAGCCTTTCCCCCCCAAAGCATGCCCACTAGGCTCACACCTGACATCATATGGAGCCTTGCATATGGGACAGATAAAGACACCGCTGCAAAGGAACACGCAGCTGATTGGCTCTGACAATCCATTTACCAAGGAGCTCACTATCGGTGCCAATCAACTGACTGTTGCTGATGGTGAGACCCTTTGAAGTTGTCCATTTGCAGACATGGCTTGGACTCCAACTGTGCCTGCAAATGAACATTTTTTCCTTTGCAGTGGTTTGGATCTAGACTGCACCTGAAAACGGACTTCAAAAGGTCTGTCAGCACCAGTCAGCTAATTGATACTGACAGCAAACCTCTTTGAAGTTGTTACCTGTTGTCAGGTGACTGAAAAATTGGCAGTCTCTCCCACCTATCGAAAATGGCCCATGGAAGGGTGGCCCAGTTCTTGATCCTGCTCTTGGGCTGAGAAGGGTTTCCTTTCCCCTGTAGTAAGACAAAGAATGGACAAATAGATAAAATGTCGCGTGGTGCTCTATTCGTTTATTTTTTTTAAGAGAAAAAGGCATGCAGCAAACAAGGCATAGGGGAGAGTCGAGACTGATAGATGAACTCACATCAATAGAAAAAGACAATAGTTTCAAGCAGCACTGGGATGCTGAAGCAAATTAACACAGTTGCTTTTCTTTATTATGTGGGTTGTCATTCTCAGAGTTCTGGCTGTGAGAGTAGCGCATAAGCAGCAGAGCTAGACTATTGGGGTGGCCTACTTTTTCCAGTTCTTTTTTCTCAACAAATAAAAATAACAGTACCCTCTCTTTTTTTGTTCATTGAGGGTACAGATCAGACTGCTTCCAAGTGCTACAGATCTAAAGCAATTCTGTTGGTTACTTTGCACCTCTGATATAGAGGGGTGTGTGTGTAAAATTCTTAGGTTCATAACTCATTCCAAGGCTAATTTTCTAGTGCACACATTTTAAAATGAGAATATAATAGCTTTGGTGATAATATACTAATTGTTTCTTATCTCTGTCCCCCAATGCTGGGAATTAGTAGAGGAACAGTGGTTGGATTGCTTTCTTAAAATTTTATTATTGCAGTGTCAACAGAACAAAAATCAAAGTGTGTTGAAGGGAAATAGCGAAACAGAAGCAATTACTGCAATCCATATAAAAGTGTAAATAAATAACCACTTCTTAAATGTCCAGTTTCCCTTTTGATTAATATTTGTCAATGCCAATTTATGGTAAGAATACAATGCCATAAAACCCACCTTTCCTCTGATTGAACAAAGGGATTTTTAGGCTTGTCTTTAAGAAATGGAAGGAAGGGAGAAATAAGAGTTTATGATTGTATTTTTCAAAAGAATCTCAAGGGGAAAGGCTTATTTTCTCCCATTGCTCCTGTTTTTCTAAGCTTCAGCATTAGACTAATATATTGTATGTACACATGGGAGAACTAATGAAAAGCATTTATTTGAACACCCCACTGATAGCGATAGGAGACTAAAGTATTTATTTTGCTTTTAAACTAATAAAAGAATTTCTTCATTCGACTTTAATGCCTGTTCCCCCTCTTTTTTTTGTTTGGTTTGTTGTTCTGATTTCTAGTAAAAACACAAGGACATCGGATACACTTAATAAGCAACAGCAGACCCTCAGAATGCACATAGATATTCCCAGAGCTCAGCTTCTGATTGAAGAGAGGGATACAATGGAAACCATTGGTAAGCCAGCAATAAGCTCATGAGGTGCCTTTGTGCAACAAGAGGATCTCACTAGTTCTGTGTTGTTTCTCTTAAGGTATTACCAAAAGCAACGTTTAAGGAATAGAAAACAGCCCCTCCAAATACTTTCTCTTACAGTTTTGTTTTTGTTTTGATGATAAAAGTCCTGACTCAGTACTGCATGTGAAATGAAAAAGTTTTCAGTGAGACCAAGCTCTGTAGTTCAAGAAGAAAATTGCAAAGAAGGTGGCTGGGATGGTTTTGATACACATGGAGGGAGGAATTCAACATAGCACCAAGCAGCTCATTCTGTCAGTAGAAGCATTTCGGCCTGCCAGATGAATGATCTCCCTTCTCCTCAGCCCACAGCCTGTTCTGGGGCTTCCCCCAAAGCCCACCCTGAGCCAAATTGGGGGACAATGAGGGGAGGAGGGGGGCCAAAGAGCCCTATTGTGCAGCATAAGACCTGATTTCCCCTAGAAAATCATTGAATCCAGCCCATAGAAAGGAAAAGCTTGGGTCAGTTTATATGTGTCCCCCTCCCCCCCCCCCCCCCGCTACCGTTTGAATACTTCTGGGGAAACATCTGTGCCAATGGAGCTTTCCACCCCATGGAAGTTGGTCCATTAGGGCAAATGGGGCACTGCCCCATCAACAACAGTCAGTCCCCACCTGCTTGCCTTCTAACTTACAATCAGCTTAGGGGGGTGGCACTGACTGTCAGCTTCCTCCTCAGTCTATCAGTGTTGCCTTTGTGTAGATTTCTGTAGGATGAAGGAAGAAGGGGGGGGGGAGTAGAATTAGTTGACACCACCTGTCATCAGTTCTGGCTCCACCTTACTGTCAGCATCCCTGCTTTCCGTCCTATTATTCCCAATGTGCACCAGCCACCACTGTTTCCACCTGCATTCTGGGGGACCTCTAGGTACATAAGTCTTAACCCACTAGTGGACATCTCTCTGTGTGTGTGTGCTGGTCAAGCATCTCTTCCTGTGGCCTTCGGCAGGCCTCTGGGTAAGTATAGACTCATCCCTTAATACATTTTATGCACTTGACCTTGCTGTCAGAAAACCCCTAGACAAATCATTCCTTGGATCAGGATTTCTAAAGTTGAACACTGGTGACTCACCTTGTGAATCCAGATTTTCAGAATTACTAAGCCGGGGCATCCAGTGGGAACACAGAACACCTAATGATCCAGCTCTTGGAAAAGTGCAGTGATGGCAGAGCTCGCTTTAAAAGTGGCTAATCCTGCATTTGGTTTCTACTTTGTTTATTTTCCTAATTTTGCTTCTCTGCTGTTTCTCTGCTGCCAAGCTTTATCACACTGGGGGGACGGGATTTACCCATGTGTTGCAGTCCATGGGCAGCAGAGTTTGTAGTGCAGATGCAGGTTGCATATACTCTGTTTATCATTCCCAGAGCTACAGTTCCCAGCATCCTTAGCAAACTACAGTTCCCATGATACTTTGGCGGGGGCATGTTTTAAATGTGTGGCCGCTGCAGATGCAACCTGATCGTTGCTTCTGTAATAGGCTGTGTCTAACACAGAGTAGCGAGCCATGATCCAGACCTTTGGTGAGCTTCCACATGGCTCATTGCCCAGAGGTTTTATTGCCAACTTGAAAAGAGGCAGCTCTTTTTGCCAGGGGTGGAGAATTGTGTTCATCCTACTTAAGACCTTTTTTGGGCAAAATGTATATTTAGTATTATTATGCATGGTTCTTCATGTTAATGGTTTCTTATCCGGGGGGCGGGGGGAGGAAATGTTTAGGAAATACTTGATTGTCCCACCGTTGGCAGCCTGTCTGGAAAATATATTTAAAAGTCATACGGTACTTCACTGTTTGCATTCCCTGTAGTTCTTACTGCTATTAAGAATATCCAGTAGTGACTGCAGCAATGTAGGTGGAAGTTAAATGTGTCAATCCTGATAGTACGATGCATAGAAATAGATTGTTTTTACAAGCTTCAGTGGCAGTGGGTGGTTCACCATTAACTCCTGTAGGGTTGGAACAGACCCATTGTCATCTTTTTATGTTTTCTGCCGCCTACTTAAACTGCTTATTTTTCTTAACTCATAACACCCCGTATCTAATTATATCTTAAAAGGAAAAGGAAAGCTATCAACTCGAGTCAGAAGACAATGGTATTTGTTGATGTGTTCTCTCATAAAGAGATAATATACTTGAGGGGGGAGGGAGTAAGTTGATATTGATACTATTAAAATAGAGTACTGCAGGACTGTGTGGGAAAAGGGAAAGTTTACAGAGCCATTTTGGGCAATAATTTCTCTTCCATGCACATGCCATTATGTACTGTGGAGCTGCCAGTGCATGAAGAAGCATATGGCATGCAGAAGTAGTGCACTTTTCTGCGATTTCTATAATCACCGCAGCATCACTTTTACATCTTGCCTTTTTGCCATTATTCATATATCTGGGGGCGGAGGAATCATACTGGAAGTAAACAGTACTTTCCATGTTAGTCCTTACTATGGTGGGAAAAAAGTTTCTCACCTGAAAAAAAGATCTCTTCCCTTGTTAATTAGCTCTGGGCAAAAGCAAGGCGAGACAAAATTCATTTGCCAGGTTATTACGTTCTAAGATGTAGTGAAGACTATAGAAGTGATATTCATTCATTCATTCTTAGAAAATCAGCCAAAAGTGGGACACCATTAAGATATTCTGCTCTGCCATTGCCTTTCTCGCAGATGATCGATCTACAGTCTTGTTAACTGATGCTGATTTTGGGGAGACATCGAAACAGAAGTCGTTGACTGTTACACACACAGTGCATTACCAGTCTGTCTCACAAGCCACTGGACCACTGGTAGACGTTTCTGATGCCCGGCCAGGAACAAGTAAGTATTAAAGACACTTTGTTTTGTGGTTCTAATATAAAAAATAAACAAATATGCTGTAAAGTCTGTTGTTTACCAGGAGGGTACAGGGCGAGGCAGCAGAGAGGGTGGCGCTATGCAAATGAACCGCTAGTTCATTTACCCTGCCCTTTCTGCTTCCTTGGTCCTCCCTCTCTCCTTCCTGGTAAGTGACACCCTGCCCCCCACCCCAGTACATAATGTGGGGTCGGATGCAGCCACACTGGTGCTGGATCAGAGCTAGCACTTTTTCATTGCTTTGAAAAATGAGTATAATTTGGCCCATCTGCAGAGGCCCTTGCATTCTAGAGAAAATATAACACCTGAGTTATGTGTTGCTGCTGATTCCCTTCCCTGCCAATAGAAATTGATCCGCCGTCTTCCGCACTGGTTCTTGTAAGTTTTCTTTGACTGTGAGGTTGCAATGTAAAATACTGATCAGCAAGCAAGTATGATAGCCAAAGTTTTTAAATTTAGAAAAAATCCAATAAGTTTTCCAACATTTGGGATATTTCCCAGCAGTCTGGCTTTGATTGTGTGTGGTTTACAAAACCCATTGCACAGAAGAGATACTGAGTAAGCAGATACATCATTCTGAAGTTTTTCATTTTGACGAGAATCCAGTATAGTTTGCTAATGCGTGGAATCTTTCCTAACAGTTTGGCACTGATTATATGAAGTTTACAAAATGCATTGCATAATCAATATATAAAGCTGTGGCATACCATTAAATTGAGCTGGTTTTGTTTTGCTGAGCTATTCATCTAGCTATTGTCTTTGCTCCACAGAAAAGATGGGACACCATTTTTATTGCTGATTGTCCCTTTTTTATGCGTGTGTGTGTGCTGGTTAGTAGCCTAATCTCAAACAGTGAACAACATATGGACAGTTTGCATTTTTAAATGGCTTTGTAAGTAAGAAACCTGCCAATCTGTCAGTGAGAAGGGATGAATCATGAATAATCCTTCTATGCCTGCTTATCCTTAACTCACTCCTTTTTAAATAGTTTCAAAGCAATGTAAAAGGAGCGGCTTTTCTATTTTAATAATAATAAAAAGAGCCCAATCAAATACCTATTTAACAAGCTTGAATTTATATTTTTAATACTGTTATATCCCAGTCTTAGTAACACCAACTCTATGATTCTATGAAAACCCTCTCAGATGCTTCAAAAGAAAAATCTTTTCCCTCTGCTTTAATGTCCTAATACTATTTCCACAAAATCCATACCCACCCATTCTTTTTTAAAAAAAGTAAATGGGTATTAGACATCGGACACAATTCTTTAATTATTGATTTCTAGATAATGCTTTTTTAAAAAATCCTCAAACAGAATTTAGTCCACATGATATACAAAATGATCACTTGCCTGGAAATCAAGCTTTGTCAAAGAAAAATGAGCCAATAATGCAGGTGCGGGAAACTTTTGACCCTCCATATTGCTCAACTACAATTTCCTTCACCCCTGACCATCAGCCATGCTTGCTGGGGCTGATGGGAGTTGTAGTTCAGCACAATCTGAAGGGTCAAAGGTTTGCCATACTTGCAATAATAAAGGCTTGGAATATCTCTGAAACTTATATATCATAGATGCTGATAGAAATTGATAATAAATGTATATGCCTACAGATAGGCCCCACTGATATTCATTTCCATCCTGAGGCTCCATCACTCGGCAGTAATTCTATTCAGCCAGTCGCTCAGCTTCTGTTCTTGACTAATCAAATATTCAGCGCCAACATTACCTCTGTGTTTTCACTGCAGATCCTACAACAAGGAGGAATGCAAAAGCTGGGCCCACAGCTCGCAACAGATATGCTAGCCAATGGACTCTCAACAGACCTCATCCCACAATATCAGCCCACACCTTAACAACAGACTGGAGGCTACCAACACCCAGGGCAGCAGGGTCAGTGGATAAAGAAAGCGACAGCTACAGTGTCAGCCCATCACAAGATACAGGTATGATCTTTGTTCCTAGACTTCAGATTCAAGACAACATTATAATCAGAACAGGACATTTGCTGTATTTAATGTAGCATATTTGATTTTAGCTGAGCACCCAACCAGATACGACAATAAATGCATCTTTACATTTAACCCTTAGAGCTGTTTCCACATGTTAATAGCAGCAGGCAGAAGTTGGAGAGGGCTTGTATTTAGTGGGGTAGCAGAAGATGGATGGGGGGGGTTAAATTTTTCTCCTGTGCTGAGGACCTGAGGAAATGTTATCTTCTGAAGTTGCTGTTGGCTTTGGGAGGAAATTCCCATGAGTACCAGTGGGGGGCTTTCCCCTAAAGCAGTGATGGCTCTCCAGCTGTTTTGGGACTACAACTCCCATCATCCCTAGCTAACAGGACCAGTGGTCAGGGATGATGGGAATTGTAGTCCCAAAACAGTTGGAGAGCCAAGTTTGGCAATCACTGCCCTAAAGCAAACAGAGGAGGGATTTTCCTCAGGACTGCAGTAGGTCAGCATTGTGGAGACCCAAAGAATACAGCATGATTGAACCTTATGTTCTTCTTGTGGTCTGAAAGACATGGAAGTGCATGAGCCCTGAGACTTGCTCTCACTGTTACCAGGTTGAATTTTTGTAACTAAAAAATCTGACCACACTCTCATTCAAGAGTGCATATACTAATACTGTACAGTGGTACCTCGGGTTACATACGCTTCAGGTTACAGACTCCGCTAACCCAGAAATAGTACCTCGGGTTAAGAACTTTGCTTCAGGATGAGAACAGAAATCGTGCTCTGGCGGCGCAGCAACAGCGGGAGGCCCCATTAGCTAAGTGGTGCTTCAGGTTAAGAACAGACCTCCAGAACGAGTTAAGTTCTTAACCTGAGGTACCACTCTATTGTTGAATTCTCCCCTTTGAATGAAGGGACACTGGGGACTTACATTGTCATTTGTAATATTTGTTCATGAAAATACAGAATGGAGCACAAACAGAAGTTCTTTCAATATTCAGCAGGTCCAAAGGGAACTGCTTTTGAGCCCTACTCCCCTAGCTGTAATTAACTCCAGCTAGAAACTCATCAAAATGGAAATTGCTGAAGGGGGTTCTCTCTCTTTCTGCCCTCTTCTTTAAGTTGGAGGGGTATCACCTTGTCCAAGATATGATGGGTATCACTTCAAATACAAAAGAAAGTGTTCTAGCCAGAAGGCTATATTCTATAAGAATGGGAGAAATTCAATCCAATTAACATTTAAAGGTGAACCTACCTAATTCACATTTACTGAAATACCGTATTTTTCGCCCCATAGGACGCACCAGCCCATAGGACGCACCAAGTTTTTTGGGGGGGAAATAAAGAAAAAAAAATTTCCCCCCCCCCAGGCGCTTGTGGGGCCGGCAGTGGGGAGAAGCGCTCTTCTCCCCACCGCCCGCCTGCCTGCAGACCAGGTCCGGGGACAGTGGGAAGACGCGCTGCGCCTCCCCGCTGTCCTCGGAGCTTGCGGGGCTGGCGGCAGGGAGAAGCACGCGTCTCCCCGCCGTCAGCCTCCAAACCACATCGGGAGACAGTGGGATGGCAGCGTTCCGCCTCCCCGCTGTCCCCGGAGCTTGCGGGGCAGGCAGCGGGGAGAAGCGCTCTTCTCCCCACCGCCGGCCTGCAGACCAGGTCCGGGGACAGTGGGAAGACGCGCTGCGCCTCCCCGCTGTCCCCAGAGATTGCGGGGCTGGCGGCGGGGAGAAGCACGCGTCTCCCCGCCGTCAGCCTCCAAACCACATCGGGAGACAGTAGGATGGCAGTGTTCTGCCTCCCCGCTGTCCCCCGATCTTGTGGGGCTGGCGCTGCGGCTCTCCTGAAGCCTGCGCACCGACCCCTCTCGTTCTCCAGGCTTCAGCGAAAGCCTGCATTCGCCCCATAGGACGCACACACATTTCCCCTTCATTTTTGGAGGGGAAAAAGTGCGTCCTATAGGGCGAAAAATACGGTAATACACAAACTGTAGTCCAGCCATGATTTGAAATGTGCACTTCCCTGAATTTGTACAAAATTGTATATACTAAAGTGTGCATTACAGTGCATATATTATGAAAATAACATGCAAAAATTTCTCTGCAAAACTGAATGTATTGAGCACAATTCAGTATGATATGTGTCTATTAGGAGAAGTTCACACTAAAATCCTAGCAAATTTTCATGAAGAACTAATGGCAGCGATATACTTTGGAACAAATTTTGTGGGGGTGGGGGAAACCATCCTTCTTGGAGAGTGTAGAACTAAAATGATTTGTGAAAGTTGTTCAATATGAATGAAAAAATAAGCTAGCCAGCTCTACAGTAACTATCAGACTTGCCTTCCTGGGCCACCTGGCAGTAAGAGAACCAGGGAGGTAAGCAATAATGAACCCTTGCTTGAAGTGACAGTACCAAATGTCAATCAAAACAGCCATCCGAAGCCAATTAAGAAGCTCTGTCCAGACATCAATAGCTGCGAGGTATGAAAGGTCCACTCCAGTAAGTATCCAGCTATGCTTTCAAAACATTTCACTAACAAGCCTTATTATTTTATGGGCTAGATAGTGGGTATGGACAAGCCAGACAATCTCACCTGGGGACAAGGAGGGAGACAATCTAAAAGTTCTATTCAGGCATTTCATCATTACAGAACAATCATGATAATAAGCTTCAGAATGTGAGCTTTTAAATACGATTTCTTCAATACTAACCTTGGTTCTATTAGGAAAGCCACATTCTACAGAAATTTTGCTCCTTCCTACCAGATGAAATGGGACGCAGGTGGCTCTGTGAGTTAAACCACAGAGCCTGGGACTTGCCGATAGAAAGTCAGCAGTTTGAATCCCCATGATGGGGTGAGCTCCCGTTGCTCAGTCCCAGCTCCTGCCAACCTAGTAGTTCGAAAGCACATCAAAGTGCAAGTAGATAAATAGGTACCGCTCTGGCAGGAAGGTAAACGGCATTTCCGTGCGCTGCTCTGGTTCGCCAGAAGCGGCTTAGTCATGCTGGCCACATGACCCGGAAGCTGTACACCAGCTCCCTCGGCCAATAAAGCGAGAGTCGGCCACGACTGGACCTAATGGTCAGGGGTCCCTTTACCTTACCAGATGAAATAATGCTGTTGAAATGAATTTCAGTGTGATTACTATACTAGAAAAATGCTAGATCATTATGATATTCACCATTTCTTTGTCACATGAGGACACACCAAGGATGGACCACCAAGGCCTTTCCTTTCCTGAAACAGGGTTGCCTGCATTTATTGCCACGATATGATAAGTCCGGCTCCATCTGTACTATGCATTTAAGCAGTATTGTAACACCTGAAACAGCCATAGCTTCCCCCCAAAGAATCCTGGAAATTGTAGTTTGTTAGGGCTGCTGATAGCTCTTAGGAGACTCCTATCCCCCACCCAAACATTTTCCTCCCATCTAAAATTCCTGAACCATCAACTAAGTGTAAGAGGATAAGCTCTCATCTCAGTATGCTTTGTATGAGAAAGTACTTGAAATGAGATAATTTAAGAAGTACTGTGGGAGGTGAGATGAGGATACATTTTGTGCACATAATTTCATTTGCTTCAACTAAATTTATGTTTTGAATAATGCACTGCTAACAGGAGGAAACAGCTGCACAACTCCCATTAATGTTAATGACAGTGGTGCCTGAATCCCAAAACCCTTTTTTACACATTCACATTTGTAGTTATGCTGCTATTGACTTGGTAGGCTCAGATCAACAGCAGGTTCCAGGCAGGCTAATGGTGACCAATATACCTATTTATGGGATATGTTGTGTGGAATGGGCAGACTGACTTGGAAGGGCCACAGCTTAATGGGTTAAGGCATCTGCTTTGCAGATGGCCTTGGGTTCACTCCCTGTCACCTCAAGGTAGCGCAGGAAGAGATCTCAGTCTGGATAGCTACTTTCAGTGTAGACAATACAGTGGACGCTTGGGTTGCGAACGTGATCTGTGTGGGATGCATGTTTGGAACCTGCAGCGTTCACAACCCACATCTGCATATGCGCGGGTTGCGATTCGTCGCTTCTGTGCATGCACAAAGCACAATTTAGCGCTTCTGTGCATGTGCGACCGCCGAAACCCAGAAGTAACCCGTTCCACTACTTCCAGGTTTCGGCAGTCCACAACCCAAAAACACGCAACCTGAAGCGGCTGTAACCCGAGGTATGACTGTACTGAGCTTGATGGCCTGACCTGGTGTAAAGCAACTTCCTTGTAAATAACAACAAGATAACAGAACAGGCCATATTTTGTGTCTGTGTCTGTGTTGTCTCACTATAAAAATGTTATGAAGGTTGGGTTTTTTTTGGGGGGGGGGGGGGGAGGCTGTACGCAAGATCCTTCTAACCCCTGGATCCAGCAAGTGTTAAATTATAAGCCAGGCTAGCTTTGTGTTGAGGTGATAGCCTGGGTGATGGGCCATTAAGGGAAACAAAGGAAAGGGGCTCTGTGAGAAGTGGCAAATGGGTGGGGGCCCAACCCAGCATGCTGTTAGTTAGAAGGAAGAAGCCTGAGTTTAGAGAGTCGGAGAGAGAGAGAGCAATGTTTGACAGCAGTGTTTCATGTCTGTTTGAATCCAAGGCTGTTTGAGAAACAAGACCCTTTTGGGGTGTTAATGCTATGAACCCCTCCACTGTAGGCTCAGGTTGTATATATTATAGAGAGGCAACATTCTCCACTGGCCTCATTTCTAAAAGGAAACACAAACCCTGGGTATGTGCCTGGGAACCCTGGAATCTTGCACCTCTCTGAGACTGGGGCGATGTGCAACAATAACAATTCACCACAGGAGCTTCATTACATGAAACGTGTGTTGAAGTGTGAGAAAATGAGCACAACAAGTACTGTTCTCTGTGGGCTGCAATTATCCCTTCTGTCTCGTATTTGCAAACACTAAATCTGGTATCATAAAAGGAAAAAGGTGCTAATGGAAACAAAAATATTTACAGCTCTTTCACTGCTGAATACCCTCTTTTTTTCCCCTCCACAAATAAAACATGATTTTTGTGATGCAAGTCCAGAAAACTGCCAGGAAAACATAGCCTTCTTACCTTGCTATACCAGAATGCTCTTATTGCCCAAGCTGACCAGTGTGCAAGAACTAAATGGTGAACTATGGAATCATCCCTGTAGTGGACTTTGGTAGATTAAAAACCCATGCTGAAGCGATTGCCTGTTCTTTCTTTCTTTCGCCTTCTGGTGTTTAGACCGAGCAAGGAGCAGCATGGTCTCCACAGAAAGTGCCTCCTCCACCTATGAAGAGCTGGCAAGAGCATATGAACACGCCAAGATGGAAGAGCAGCTGCGACATGCCAAGTTTACCATCACGGAATGCTTCATATCAGACACATCATCAGAGCAGCTTACGGCAGGGACTAATGAATATACAGACAGCCTGACCTCAAGCACCCCATCCGAATCGGGGATTTGCAGGTTTACTGCATCGCCTCCCAAACCTCAGGATGCAGGACGCGTGACGAACATGGCTGTTCCAAAGGCGCATCGGCCAGGTAAGTGCCTTAGGACACTCTGCTAATTCCTTCCGCTCTCAATTACATCCTGTGGATGTTGCGTTTTGAAAATTTCTTAATGGAAACGAAGGTACTTAACAGTTCTATCAAATATTCACAAAGCACATGCCTATTGTTGCTTTCACATTTTGTTAAGCAGAGGTGTAAGCCCAGAATGAGCAAAAGGCAGTCAACCTGACACCAGAGCCTCAAGATCTCACCATGTTCTGATACCATGAATATCAATTTTGTAAAGCACACACAAATAATCCAAAGGCTTTTTTAAAAACCTGAATAGACACTTGCTTTCCCCCCACCCACCATTTTTGTCGGGGGGACAAAGATTTTCAGTAATCTGAAAAAATACTCCCCCCTTTTGGGTAATTTTTTAGCACTATTTCAAGAAATATTTATTCATTTACATTGTCCTCATAATACCTTCAAGTAGCCCATCAGATTGGTTATATAGTGTTGTGTTGTCATACAGTTCCCTGTCTAATCTTGTTTGAATTGGGTCATACATGTGAAGGAACCGAATACTAAGCAAAGAGGGTGTCACAATTTAAGTGTATTAAGGGGGGGGCAGGTACACTAAAAATGCTAGCTTCTACCAAAATAAATTGTAAAGTGTAGCTCTAGGCCTTTTCTAACGTGACCTGATATTGGTCAACTGCTACTTTCCTCATGGCTGGACCAGGCACAAACACCACAGAAGCCTCCTCTGAGTAAGGAGAACAAGGAACAGTGGTTTCCCACTGATGGCCCCACTTCACAGGGCAAGACTGGGGTAACTGTGCTCCCCAGATAGAGGAGAGCTGATATGACAGTATTGATCTTGCCATCAGTATTGTCAAGCATACAATCAAGGGCAGACAGCACCATATGGCAGGGGGCAATTCTATCTACTTTTTGGAGGGGTGTGTGTCTCCCTTGCCCCTGCTCCATTTATTACATTTTTGGTACTTAACTATAGGATCTCCTCTCTTCATAAATAAAAGACAATGTGACATAGCAGTTCCTTTTCACTGCCCTCAAGAGAATGTTGGAAAAGTTCACTGACGTTTACTGCAAATAGAAGCAATACATTTTCCTGTCACTGTTGTTTCTTTCTTTTGCATCCATCAACACCGAATTATTATAGGTAACTGGTGTATAGGAAGGAAAAAATGAAAATGCGAAAAATCCAGAGACTAGAATGTCTTGAGGGATAGATAAGGAAACAGCATATGAATCCCTTCAGATCATTTGTGGCCCAAGTTATTATTCACTTTATGGCAGAATTAGATGGCTGTTTCTGCTTGTTCCAGTCTAATTCCTAATAGAACAAAATTGCTACTGATACTTTCTCCTTTCATTATGTATTTATAAAATGTCAGAGGGGTGTATACAGTGCTGGTCCTCTGTTCGGTAGATACTGAATGGTATGTAAATTTAGGAAGAAAAAGATTTAAGGGGTTGAGATTATTCTGTTCTCTTGTTTCAGACACACCCTAGTTTTAGTAAATTTCCTCATGCAATTGGGTTTCTGCAAGATTTTTTAAATGTCTGTAGAATGCTTTATATAATTTTTCATATAGTGCTGTTCCATGCGTGGGACTAAACTAGATGTCCTGTCTAGTTCCTCTTCCCCTTTCCGGAGTAATAAAATACACCATGTTATGCCTTTATTTGACCCTGGTCCACATCACTGGCTACCATAGTGGGCAGGGAAATTGCACAATGTGATTGTGTCATGTCACGCTATCATTACTACCCACGGGGAAGAGGAAAGGAAAGTAGACATGGGATTGCATCAATAGGCCCTTGTTTTGGGTAACCTAGATCCACTTCCAGAAGTTCTAAGCTACTGTACTCCAGTGCAGGATTTATAGACACCCTTAGAAGGAGAAAAAGAGACCACTTTCCAAAGTACTTTTCTTGAGGGTGTAAATACTTGGTAATAACAATTGCAAATTAAAAAGGGAAATCCCCAGAGAAAATGTGAAATACATACCAAGAATCTTGTATAATAATATCTTCATTCACTTGGGATGATTATTAAAATCACGATCCAGCCATCTCATCTGTAATAAAAAATAAAATAAAAATAAAGTGACTCTCCTCCACGGATATATTGCCTTTTATTATGAATTATTGTCTCCATCATGCTCACTTTTGAACTGCATGGTTTTCAGGGCTGTATACTTATAGCTGTGCAACATTTTCCATAGAAAGAGATTTTCCTCTACCTTGTCTCAAATTATTTACTTCTCTTCTATAATTTATCCAAACAACAATTTGCTTCTTAGCAAGTGAATTATTGTGCATTTCTTCTAATACACATTTCTGAATGAAAATTTGTCTTATACACATTTTTGTGGAAGCAATCCACCCTAATATAGTGCATTTTTGCATTATTTTCCCTAACGGTTGCACCTTCCCCAAATTTGCACATTTTTGTACACATTTTGGGCTGGACAACTATATTGCATTATTCAGAGAAGAGTGAAATTCAAAGGATAGCTACATTATTTGTTGGTTTTTGTTTGTTTGTTTGTTTCTGAAGGAATCCTTTCTCTCTGTCTTACACACAAAAGCACATTTTTGAACAGGTTCTTTAGACACGTGTAAGAAACTCCTATGAAAAAAGAGGATAGGGTATGTACAATGGCCTGGTTTTCACAACCCATTAAACCATAGTTAAAATGGACTCTTCAGTGTGGAAACATAGCTGAAGAGTTTTCACTGCACTCATCCTCCGCTCTTATTCTCCCTGCACTGCCAGAAAACAAGCCAGAGTGTGTCTTGTCATGGCATCCCAACCTGAGGTTATGGCTTGTTTCTCTGTAGACAAACCACGAGCAGCAAGAAAGGAGCAAATTGGTTGCTGCTCAAGGTTTGTTTGGTTAGCTCTGGCTAGTTTCCCAGCAGTGCGGCAGCAGTGGGTGAAGAACCAAGCATGAACATTTGAGCAGCATAAACCAGTGTGCTGGGTGTTCACGTGAAGCAAAGTTTGGTTCTAACTATGGCTCAGTTCATACATCACATTAACCCCGGTCCTGTGGTAATTTAGGGCATATGGTAGCCCATGTTGGCAATTTTCCTTAAAAATAGCTCAGAAACTTCATTTATTTATTTTTTGAGATTTTGCAAAAAAAAAAAAAAAACCACAACTCAACAAAAATAATATAGCAACCCTAGGTTTTTTAAGTCCTGGCATTAGATAATTTCTAATAATGTAAGTTCTTACAATTCACCAATTCTTTGTCCTGCTTCTTATTCTGCACCACAGTGGCGTGTATAGTCCTAATATCTGGGCTTTCTTTTGGCACCTTTAGACAGTGGTCACTTTTTTCCCTCCACTGAGTCCAACGTCCTCCGAAAGGAATCCATAAATTCTGTGTAGGTTTGCCTTTGGGAGTAATACATTTGTATTTTCATGACATTTACTCTGCATTGCTGCTGGTAGTTGATACACGTTTGCTATATAGTACATATGACTTAGCGAAGTCTAACAAGCCAGGAAGAATTAAGCATGTGTGTGTATCTCTTTTAGTTTGGCATTCTTAAACTAATAAAAAGTGAATAATGTTCCCTTCTAGTCAGTGAACAGATAATCTCTAACACAAAAGACAAATTGCTAGTTTGGTTCCTGTTGTGTGTTAAATAAACAATTCAAGAGCATTTGATATTTCTGAATGTTTCATCACTTCTAAATCAGGCACATGCCCACTAAAAAAATATCTAGCACTAAAATTCTGTCTCTTTTGTTCATGTTCAAATCTCCACAATCTGGAATATCAGAAAAATCCCTTGTGGAATTTACAGATTTGTAGTCAGCCCCTTGGCCTTTTAGAGAGGAAAAAAAAACAATTTGCATTCAGTTCTGCTTCTTTGGTAACTTTTAAGCATATTTTGCACTAGGATTGATTGCACATTGATACCAATTAGAAACACTGCAGTAAATTCAAGCAATTGTACAAACGTTAGAAGGTTGATTCATGGTAAATTGTAAATAACGTCTATAACATTTTTACTGTGGAGCAGCTTAAAATAAAATAGAGGCACAGCTCTAAATCTGAACTAGGGGATCTAGGCGCAAATCTCTACTCAGCCACAAAGCTCAGGAAATAGTGTGCGTCTCTGCCTGTTTTACAGGAATGTGAGGATGAAATGAGATGATCGTGTGTACCCCTGAGCTGCTTCTGCCAAGGGTAGGAAGCAAATGAGAGATATAAGCATTATTTCCATTGTTGATGGAATTCCCTAACCCATTTTACTTTGTTATGTCTTTTTACTTCATTATGTCCAATGCAGCTTTGTAGCATCATCCATACATCAATGACCATACAGACCCACTGGGTGAAGTAAAGTGTGAGAGGATTTTAGTCAATTTTCTTATTGATACTTTTATTCAGCAATTCAAATATATAGTTGGTCTTTGTTTACCACAATTGCCGCCCCTCCAAACTGAGTGCATAAGGCTGTCTGACTGCTCATCCTTCCTCCTCCACATGCACATGTGCCCCCCAAAACCCCCACATACATTATGTGTGGCTGCAACATAATCACACCTGGTTAGCATTTCTCAGTTGATTTAATTTTAACAACTTGAAATGCAGCGAGTTATTTAAAATGTGCATTTATAGCACTATATCTCTGAAGCCTGACTGCAATTTCCACATCTTAAAAGCAATCCTAATTGCCTAATTAGTAATGTATTGTACATGTCATCCAATCCATTCTGAGCCATTTTCTCCTCAGAGGTCAAATCAAGAGAGCAGAACCTTATTTTCTCTCCCAGCCAAATTCGTTCCAGTTGCATTATTTTTCAATACCTGTGCTTTGTTGCAGATAGTATTTAAGACACTGCATCTAACTTGCCTAGAATCCACTGCAGTTCCTTGCCTGCACAGACTATTTATGATCTGATGTTTGCTTTTATACATGCAAGAAAATCAGTTAAATGAAACCGCTTAGGACACTTGAAACCACAAGACCATGAAATTAGCATTTACTTTTTTAAACTGCAGTGAAGCACCATAAAAATGAAATATTTAATTATTCAGTACATTTCGACTGCAATTACATTTGCCTACGAGAAACCAATAAAACCAGCAGGAAATGGTTTCCAAATCTTATAAAAAAACATACCCTGGAACCACTGCTATTCTCCTACGTAAACAAATCAGATTCCTCTCTTGCCAACATTTTTAGATTATTTGCATTAGGAACTACCTACTCTGTTCCCTACAAGTGAAGATGTATGGGCTGATTCAATAGACTGGGTTGTGGTGACTTCCTACTCCTGTCCTCAGTCTGATTAAGCTTCCTTATGATGCTATGACACCACACCAGCAGCAGGAACTGGCATTTCAGCTCAGCACCACATAGCAGGGTCAGGAGAGATCTCTTACTTCATCCCTGGACAGCTGCTTATCCAGCTGGATAAACAATGCTGGTCTAGAACAGGGATGGGGGATGCCCTCCATTTGTTTTTGGGCTCTACTTTCCATCAGCCTTAACCAGCATAGCCAATGATCAGCAATTGGTACAGATAGTACCACAAATTCAGGAGTACCACAGGTTCCCCATTTGTGAACCAGAGAAACCGGTGGCCTGATTCAGTAGGCAGTTCCAAGTTTGGTGGGAAACAAGGGGTGTTGAATTCTGAACCTTACTGAAACAATGTAGGCTTTCCTCAAGTGCTCTAGGGGAGAAGTTACAAATTCAGAGGAGACATTAATCCTAAACTTGGCAAACAAAGTGCACCGTGGTGGTTCAATGTTAGTTGCCAAGAAACCTCATACTCCTAAATTTACAAGAATTTATGCTCAGCACAGATTTATTATTGCTCCTGTGGGTGATAAAATCCCCTTGGACAGAATGGGTAGAGTGGTACCTGGCCCCATGAAAAGTTAGGTAAGTATCTTTGCATGGCAAGACATCACAGTGGGCGGTTGTTGCCGTAGGAATAGTAGATTGGTCATTGCTTGAATCTGCTAGGGTCTGATAGTTACTGTCTATAGGGCTAAGGTAGGCTGACTATCTTGTACCGACACACAACAAAGATTATTCTGCTCCTGGGGAAAGAGGCTCATAGCAGTCTTTATGACTGATTTGCGTTCTGCTTGCTCAAACTAAATCAAACAGTTTCAAGAGTGAAAAGCCCAAGCAGGCAGAATTTGAGTAACATGCATTTTGACCAAAAAACAAAATCCCAACTTTGATTAAATTAGTCTAGCACCACAGTTTTTGCATCCTGCTCCCTTTCCACACTGATCAAAGTATTCTATGGCAGAGGTTCCTCAGACTGTGGTTTGTGGATCACCAGTGGTCCATGAGTTTCATGCAGGTGCTCTATGGCATGTCTTTGGACTTGTGGTTGAATCCATCCCTTTAACTGTTCATATTGATTTTTAATTGTATTTTTGTTGCTGCCTTTATTATTTTACCATTTGAGTTCAATGGAATTCAAATCGTAATACAATCTGTAAGAAATAAAAGAAGCACTGAAAAGCATACAGCACCTAGAACACTGCGTCACAGTTGCTACAACAGGCAGAAAAAACATCAGGTCGTTGGCCAACACCCTCAGCAATTTTCAAGTTGTCTGTGGGGAGTTTAAGAACCACTGTTCCAGGGAGCTTCCACAATGGTGAAAGGTTTAGTGTTGACTCGTTTACTCACTTTTTACAACAAAACCACAAGGCGCTGTAATCAAATAATTGTCCTCTGTTTCCCATGGCTCAACTTTTCTCAGATATGATAGACTAACATGATACCTGCAGGTATGGATGGCTGTAATGTTACTATTCTTTCTTTTCCAAGCTGTGTGCCAAATTTGGCATGTGCAGTGGCGTGTCAGAAAACCTATCACTACTTAGCATGCCTTCACCATTAAATTTCTGACCGGTGCCATTTTATCACTCTTTGTATTTACTTTTTTATACAGTGCAACCCTAACCAAGTCTACTCAAAAGTAAATCCTACTGAATTCAATGGGACTTACTCCCAGGCAAGTGAAGTTAGGATTGCAGCCTTAGAGTGCAGTCCAAACGTCCCACTACCAGCAGCAGGGCTTCGTAGTCTTTTTAAAAATGTCTGCCTATGTGACTTGCCCTTCCTTGCCTAGGAATTGCCTTCCTCACTATGTATTCTGGTAGATACATTTTCTCAATAACTTTTTTTTAAACTACCAAGTCTAAGATATGGAGCACGCAATTAATTCTTGCTATAAAAATCCAATAGCATTTTTAGGGGACCTAATCTTTCAAAATGCATCCATGAGCCTAGAAATAATTGTAAAAGCTTGCACTTTTTGTTCTTGCATCATCATTAACATCATTTTATTTTCTTTTTGCAAGAATTATTAGCTGCATTAGACCATTTGTCAGAACAAAGTTGCTGTGTAATGCTTACCTGTCCTTACAACTGGAAAGTGCAGAGATATCTCTTATTCACTCGTCCTACCTTTGGCTAAGACTGAGGTTAATAGGATTGTCTCATTATTAATCATTGCACCAGGTCACCTTCAGAGTCTGCAGAATTGCATGCACATCATGCCACAAATCCTACAGTTCTTAATGACTCAAGATGCACCCCTTACTTGCTCCTCTAACAGTAAAGCTGAAATTAATTTAGAAATAAATTCTCATGAAATTTCTCCTAACCTCAATTTACTTAGAAAAACTCAGAGTTATATTATCTTAATTTGAGTGGGGATGCCGACTTGGGCCCCAGATTATGGGTGCCCAGTGGCACACGTGACGTAATGTGATGTCATGACATCACATTGTGCACACCACGGCATCACCTGAAAGTCACCTCTGAGGCTCCACGAGGCCTCAGACATGAATTCCAAGGCCCTGTGAGGTCTCAGATGTGACTTCTGTTTTCTCCTGGAAGTTGCATCGGAGGCCTCACAGGGTAGGTGCCAAAGGCCCCCTATAGTTGATACCAGTGATTTGAACACCTCAATCCAATTTTGTTTAAACTGCACTGGCTTCCTTTTTGAGAACAATTCAAAATGCTAGTTTTTTATAAACCCCCGTCAGGGTGAGCAACCTTTTTTGCTCCAGAAGGTCACATGCAGTGGGTGGTTGGGAGTTGCATGCCAGTAGGCGAGGCTTGGGCTGGGGACAGGAGGGGCCATTAACGTACACACACACACTCGCAGGAAATATGTGCGTGAGGAGTGTTAACACATCCCTGAGGAGTGGAAACCTTGCTCTGCCTTCCACCTTCTTTGGAGGTGCTATTGGCTGAGATATGAGACAGGAACTTCTCTATAACACACTGAGGTTGTGGACCCTCTTCTCTATAAAGGTTTTGTTGGTTCCCTCCTTTTAAATCTAAGGCCATTTATTAGATCTTGGCCACATGCAGTTTCAGAGTATTGTTACATGCCACCCCAGTCTCTGAGCAGTGTGAAATTATGATTAGTCTGGCACTAACTATTCACATGAACAGAGATTATTAGTTCACATTTTCAGGACTGAGCCATGCATTGCAAATATGTTCTGCTGTGCTCTAACATGCCCTGGCTCAGAGGAAACAAGCAATTTTTTGTCTGTTGGTTGGCACACTTTGTTCTTTTAATTTAGAGAACAAGCATTTTGGATAATGAATGGTTAAACTGATTTTGGGGGAGAGGAAAACTTTATGCAGCTGGAAGCAAGTTTTCCTAACATTTGAAAAGCTTTTTCGTTAAGTTTTTTTTTAGCAATGGATGTGTTGATGTAAGCAATACATGACTTCAGGAACTTTTTGTCGTGTGGTATGACTAACCCCCTTTTTAAAAATAATAATAATGAATTAAACCTTATCTGGAAATCATACTAAGACCCTCTTACAGGGAAACTCTTTCCCTGTCCCTAGTGTGGAGAGAATAATTGGTGCTTTTTTGTTTTGTTTTTAGAGTGGGCTCTGCACATGTGTAACAGGAGAACTATACAAGTCCTATTGCGATGAAAACAGCAAGCTGAAAAACTGCAGTCCTACCAAGTCAAAATGTTACTAGCCACCACCGAAGCACACCAAACAGTACACATATGGCACTAAGGAGATCACTCTGTCAGCTTGCTTGATGGAATGAACTCTCCTCTCTGTCACCCCACCCCACTCACATGTGCTGTTCTGGGGGTTCTCCTGACCCCTCATGCCAGTGATGGACATGCAAGGGGGCAAGAGTCAGGGGAAGCTCAATTGCCCTATCTGAAGTGCTTGCGTGGGCTTCCACTAGCAGGACCCATTTGTTTAATCTGGCCCTATGTTGTAAATTGGACGCAGGTGACGTGTGGTCTAAACCACAGAGCCTAGGACTTGCTCATTGGAAGGTCAGCAGTTCGAATCCCCGTGACGGGGTGAGTTCCCGTTGTTCGGTCCCTGCTCCTGCGCACCTAGCAGTTCAAAAGCACATCAAAAGTGCAAGTAGATAAATAGGTACCGCTCCGGTGGGAAGGTAAACGGCGTTTCCATGTGCTGCTCTGGTTCACCAGAAGCGGCTTAGTCATGCTGGCCACATGACCTGGAAGCTGTCTGCGGACAAACATCGGCTCCCTCGGTCTATAGAGCGAGATGAGCGTGCAACCCCAGAGTCATCTGCAGCTGGACCTAACGGTCAGGGGGTACCTTTACCTTTACCTTTATGTTGTAAACACAGCAGAAAGCAAAACAGTCCTCCTCGCAGCCTGATTTTGTCGTCCATGTTTACTCAGAAGAAAGTTCACTATATTCAGTGGAACTTACTCCTACCTAAGTGTGGCTAGGGTTATGGCCTTAGACTGCTCATCCTTGGGATTTGTATTGCCATGCCCCCTGTCATAAACAGTCTTAAAACTTGTAACTGTTCCCTTACCTTCAGCAGTAATTTTTTTAATATATGACCTAACATAATGTTTTGCTCCAGTACTTCCCTTCTGAAGAGACAATAAAGCAGGTTCTTATTATTGCTTGCTGCTCTCTGATCCCAAGCTTGAAATGAACAGGAGGGGGCAAGGAGGGCAGAAACCTTATTTTGCAGGACTCATTGTGACTATAAAGAAACTACTCAGCACAAGGGGTGGAAATACGACGGTCACGTTAATCTAAAAACAATTTGTTTCCAAAAATTAATTCTGCAAGTCAGGCAAAAGAGATGAGAGACTGCTATGTTTTCAATTCCAGCTTTCTTTGTTTTAGTAGTATCATTTCTTATGGGTGGAAACTAATGTATTTGGGAGTCAGAAATCCTTGGTAATCTTCTGCCACCAGTAAATCAATATCTACCTCCCCTGCTGCCCCGCTTCAGCCACTTCTACACCACCACTGGCTTTTAAAAACACACACTTTGAAATCACATTAACTTATATTCATAATTAACTTGTTTAACTTGGGGGGGGGGTTCTTTTTAAATACACAGTTACGCTTTGTTTGAACAAAAAGAATTCTAGCCATCCAAATTAGGCTGAAGATCTGACATAATTGCTAGGGAGTGTTGAGTCTTCTCGAGTTTTCATTAGTTAGTACCATCTGTCATCCATCACTGTGTGCTGCCTGAGCCCTTGTGTTATGTTCTCCACCATTGCAGGCTGCATGATTTGTCATCTCGGGCCATTTTCCACCTAAGTACCAGCCTTGCTTTTGTATTGCCTCAGATACTCCTGCGATCTGAGAATCACGGATAATATGTTACTTCGTTGCACGTTGCCTGGCAGTGAAAAACCATCCCCAGGACATTTGTGTTGTGAAAGGCATATTGATTCTCTCCCCCCCCCCGCCCCAATTACCATCACCATTTAGGGAGAATATGAGGTGTGCTAGGGAGAAGCAAGTTGCGTGTTGTAGTTCTGTACATACATATCCGTCTAGGGTGTTTATTTCATTCCATTCCACCCACTCAGCATTACAGCAGAACATTCAGAAGCTGTCCCAAGATTCTAATAACCGAAAACCTGTGAAATGGATGAATTCGGTTCTTTAGCTGTGCATTTCCACTGTGCGGTTTATAAGGCAGTAGCTTTTTCTTTCTTTCTTTTAATCAAGTCTTGATTTGCTTGAAGCAATTTGGAGATTGATTCAGCTTGTCAACCTTGTTTCATAAAGGAACTGCGAAGCATTGAACAGTGATGAGAGAATGATATGAGCAGGCAAGTGCAACAGCATTACAAGAGATGGCAGAGAAGTGAACCAGGTCGGAAGGATTGTTTTAAAAGCAGAAACTGGGAATCTCAAAATATTTCGCTTCGATGGAATGCAAAGCTCCAACATGGTTTCTGGCTCTATGTTTCTTTTCACGAGTTAATTCTAAAATGTTTTGGGGATAATTTTGTGGGTAGCACATTAGACTCTTAATCTCAGAGTTGTGGGTTTGAGCCCCACGTAGCGCAAAATATTTCTATATCAGACTAGATGACCCCCTTGGATCTTTTCAGCTCTACAATTCTATACATCACATACATATTATAAAAATGTATTGCTGATAACCTGGGCAAGTCAGTGACACTAAGGCCTCTAACAGCCATATTACACCAGAACTGCTACATCATACAGTAATTAGGTGAATTGATGCAGTAATACATTCTCAGTCAAGGCTGAATTAACCATTACACTGAGCACTCCATAGTATAAAGACCCCACAACACAGAAGCAACTAATATGGCTTACTTTTTTTATGAATTTCAAGTGCACAGTTTGCCTACCCTTGTTCAGTACACCAGGCCCATTATGAATTCTCCCTAGCTCAGAAAATGAGGGTAGCATATGCATCATCTGACAAAATGACCCTTCAGAATTTGCACTGCAGTTCTCCAGCCAAGCAGTGTATACAAAAAATGCATACACTATGGTAACATGTTTGCAAGAACGCATGTATTAGTGAAAATAACATACAAAATTGCATTAGGGAAAATTGCTTTGCAAAAAAAAACCCCAACACAATCCACTGTGTATATTAGGCCAAATAGACGATTAGAATAAATTTTTACTAAAATGTTGATAGATGTTCAGGATAAATGGGGGGCAGGTGTTGGGAATCCCCAAACTGATGTGTGAAAAGTGGAGAACTGAGCTTAAAACTGGAAAAAAATGAGAAATGGAGAGACACTGAAATTGATAAATTCACTCATCTCTGGTCATGATCCATGCTGTAGTGAAACAGGGTTAGTGTGTTAATACTGTGCAGTTGGGAGAACCAAGTGAGAGGACACGGGTGTGCGAGAGTGCCTGCCATAGTCTATGCGTCTATGCATGTCTGATGGTTGGGGTATGCATCTTAAAGGAGCATACTCTGAAACCCTTGAGTTACAATTCTGTATCATTCTCCATGCCTAATGATAAAGGTTTCCCATTTCTGGCCTGTGCCAGTGCCAAGTTTCTGCAAATCTATAGGACTTTGGAGTTATTGCATCTTCACGTTTTATATTATTGGTCATTTCGCTGATTTATATAAACACAGAAGATATTTCAGTTTGTAGAACCTTGCTGCTTCATAAATACTGCCAGCTACTGTGAACAAAAAGTGTGCTGTTGGCATAACAGTATCAGCATAGAAAATTTATTCAGGAGTTTTGATGGTTTCGCATTGCAGCTGTTTGGATACATTAACTAATTGTGTGGCTTGTATATAAACATCTAATTAAATCAGTGCCACGAGATATCTGCAGATTCTGTTCAAGTAAGAACGAAGATTGCAAACATTATTTATGAATGATGAGTTAATTTGGTGGATTTTAACTATCATTTTGGTGGAAGACTGACACTCATACACAAAAACCCGCTAAAATTGCTTTATCAGAAATAATTGTCCCCCTAGTCTTCCTAGGCCAGTTTTATCCCACCTATAATCACAGGACTGATGGTCCTGCCTCTGGCTTACTGCTCAGGCTGCAGCTTCTATTTCTCCTCTGCCTCTAGCCTCTATAAGCCTTGTCGCTCACTGCCATCTGACCCTTCTAGAACTCAGTATTGAGTGCCTGATAAACTGACGCTTCATGTTTACTAATTCCTTTGTATTTTTCCCTTATTCCTGCTATCTTTGTACTTCAGCCTCCATGACAGACAGTGATATCTGCATAGTAAGTTATGTATTTCCCCCCTCTGGGTAACAATGGACCCTGAGATCATTAGTAAAGCCAGTTGTAAAAGATGGCTATTTTTCAGCTTTTACAGTGACAGAACAAACAGAGAAATCCATTTAAACCTGTTTTTTGTACTATACGTAGTCATTCAGTGTATCCAAAGAAGGAACCAAAAGTACAAGTTGGAACACTTTGATTTTGATTGAAATGAAAGCCCACATACATTCTAAACACAGTGTTTCTGTCAAACTTTTATAGTCTCCTGAATTTGGACCTCAGCTTGACCTGACAAGTATTTTCGTTCACCAATTGTAGCAAATGAAGCACGTGATCTTGCTTTAATGAGATATGGCTTGTGAATTACTTTAGAAAGCTGTTACAGGATATGTAACCAGAAACAATTGTTTCCCTAGGAACAGTAACTGATGCAGCCTCTTCATAAGGTTCTCAGGTCAGTTACAGGTCTTGCTGCTAGCCTTCAGCTAGGCTACTTTTCATTATGCTGTTCGCTTTTTCTTAAGTGGTTGGCTTCAGAGCAACATAAGGCTCCCTAACAATGAGAAGCATTAATTGGTACTTGCCTGAAGGAATGTGACATGATGACTATGGATGATATAATATACCAGCTAACAAGCATAATTCTACAAAACCCTAAGGATGAAGATCAAAACTCTCTCCATAGGGCAAATGGGGTTTCCCCTATGTACTGGTTCAGTAGGGCGACAGGCAAAAAGCCAGCTAATGGATGGGTTTTCTTACCATCTTTGGATAACTATTGGTGTCCAGAAACCATACATTTCATTGCTTGCTTCCTCAAAAAACAGCAAAATACGGAAACTACAAGATTGGATGGCAAGGTGTGTATAAGAGGGGTTGTCATCAGGGACTCGATTGGACTAGATTGGTGACATACTTTTTAGACATGCATCATTTCACGACACAGTAATTCAGTTTTACTAGCAAACCAGAAATTAAACTAACCAATTTCCAGCCCCGGGACAAACATGGGGAGCATTAGCTCGAGACACCTGCACACTGCAGCCAACACACTAACATGTCGCGAGACACAGTTTGGGAAGCTCTGCCATACACCTTCACCTTATTTTTTTAGTCCATGGTCCTTGTAGCTAGAAATCACTCAGCATAAAGAAGAAATTCTTGACTTTTGGCCTCAGTAGATTAATTAGCAAAACTAATACAACACATACTGTCAACATCATTCAGATCTGATCACTGCTGAACTTAAGGAGACTCGGTTACTATAACTACTTTGTACATACAGTCAGTCAAGGAAGTTCTGCCAAGCCATGCTAAGCCTTGGATTCTGAATATCTTCAAATTCAGATCATTCTGGCAATGGTTGACTAGTTAGGGCCCATTTACTTGATAGCTGGAGCAGCATAATAGATCCTATTCCACTCCAGGTAGTGTTTAGAAGGTATTTTTCTATGTAGATTGGACAGGTGGCACCTAACAATTCCTATCCCATTAAAGGGTGTTGGCAGTATGGTGTGCTTGTGTCCAGAAAGTCCACCCTAACTATGCCTAGATACAGACAACCCTTGCACCACACGTCTGTAGGTGTATTACCTAATTCTTATTCAACAAGATAGGACAGATGAGCACAACATTTCAGGTGGTGATGTGAACACTATGGTAAATTATCTCCATGTGTCCACAAGCTATGTTTGCATGACTGTATGCTCAAGCCTTGCCAGGATGATTCAGGTATAAACGACCAATGACTAAAGAGGTGGCATTGTAGCATAACTGATAGGGCATGCAAAATCAGTCTGGCTGTATATACTAGCTTTAGTTAAAACGGTGCAAAGAGTAATATGTAACTGTGGCTGAAAAGTGATCTAGATCCCAGAATATTGGGTAGTACTTGCCAATAAAGTGCTTACCAGACTGTTCTCAGTGGGATTTCTGCCAAGTTGTAATGGCTCTAATGGCTCAGTCGGTAGACCACGAGACTCTTAATCTCAGGATCACGTTAGGCAAAAGATTCCTGCATTGCAGGGAGTTGGACTAAACGACCCTCTACAATTCTGTGATTTTATGTGTTAGGCAGGTAAAGGTACTGCTCCAAAAGAACAATTAGAAACCTAAAGTGAGCTCCTAACTGTTCCTTTGCAAGCAGGATAGGCCGACTGCTGATTGGCATTGACAGCCAACCCTGTTGGGATCTGTTGCATGTTTCCATTAAGAACTCCCCCAGTACAATTGAGGGGACACTGTATGCAAAGCAGGGGGAGGTCCATTTGCAGGTGTGGTTTGAATCTAAACCATGCTTGCAAACAGACTTCAAAGGGGCCCCTTAGAAGTTGTCACCTGACATAATAATGAGGCCAGGCGGGCAGCCCTAATCACCTGTCCAAGTTGGCCCACAAGGATGGAGCATAATGGCGATGTAAAGAATCTGGACCAACCCCAACATAGCTGGTATGAGTCCCTAAAAGGTTGCATATGGTATCCATGAGGAACCCTGGACTCAGCTAGATTGGTAAAGAAAAGGTGAATTATATGCGTTGTATGTGCGATATAACATTGTGCCACCAGATGGCGATGTGGAGCACATTTTTTCTCTACCTGATTTCCCTGTTTAAATTTGCAAAGCTTTAAACTGAAACGGTTCTTTGATGCATCTAGATTCAGCCCCGTCTCTGCCAGAGTGGGACACTGTTCTACAGCTTGGTGACTGTGATGTGGCAGGAGTGCTAAGGATTATTTCAGAGCTCACTGGTGGGCTAGGAAGGTGAACTGAGGTGAAGTTGCAGTGCCCAATATATGAAGTATTAGTGCAGTGTCTTTCCCTTATTGAATTTTTAACCCAAACTTATTCCAGGAACACACTACATGGTTTCCTCTGTTCTCAAATGAACTCTAGTGGTAAATGAGCTTCCTCTGACATTTTGCATTATTAAAGAATTTCCATTCAGTGTATGCAGTCATCAGCAAGCTAGTAAAATGTAGGGTACATGAGTGATAAGTTTAATATGTTTTCTATCCTTTATCAAGTGACTGGAAGATCGGTTTCGGCATGTCCTCTTAAAAATATATGAACCAGCTTGTGTGACGAGCCAAGAAGGGGAACAGAGCTTGTAGTATATGGTGCCTCTTCTATCATTCTTTCATGATTTATTTAGAATGTTTCCAAGATTCAAATGCAGAGTTTGTATTGATTTTACACAGCGAGATTCAGCTCACAAGTTCCTGCAACTTTGCTGCTGCATTAATGTAGAACTTTTAAAAGTCCTGTGAGCTGTGGTGATGTGGAAACTGGCAGAATTGGACACCTACTGACTGCTTCTTGGGTTTGGACTATTTTTGTAGTGAAAGAACAATTGTTTCAGCTACAGGCACAATTTTGACATCCCTTGAAGAGTGTTGTCTAAGAGGAAGTGAAGGAGAATCTGTAATGTTTACTTGTACTTCCTTACTGAGGGAAAAGTAAACTTGTTCAGCTGAAGATTTTGAAGCAAAATCTTCTTACGTTAGAAGATTCACCTTATTCATGGAAATAATCCATGTAGAGGTTATGGGGTCATAGTGTGTAGCTCTGCCCCATTGCTGCCAACAAAAGTGTCGCCACACCCACTGCTGGCCATGCTTTCCATGGCTATATGAAGGAATCGTAGAATGCACCCAGATGCACATGTATAGAGCAGCTCCACATGAAGCGAAATCTTCATCCATCTGGGATTCCACCTTGAATGTTCTTTGTGTGGTGTGCATGCTATGTGATATGGGGCCCAGTGATGAATGTGTAACTGCACAGCTGGCAGGCACATTGGTGAGGGAGGCAGAGAGAATTTGGGGATAGAAACTGCTGGGAACAGTAGGTCTTGCTGAGAAACTAGCCAGAAACAGAGAGTTATTGTCAACCCCCAAGATAAACAGGTGAGGACCAATGCAAGGGAAGATGTAACATCATTGGGTAGACTGAGCACAAAGAGGGATGCCAGGGATGTTGGCCAGTGTTGATGTGGACCAGTCCATATGTGGGACCACACACCCCCTAGTACCCTCCTTTAACAAACTAACAAGCGACCCTGTGTCAGAGAGAGGTCTGCTATTTTTATCTCCCATGGGCAAGACAAAATGTTATGAGGCATGGAAACATGCAATTTGAAGGGTCCACAAAGGTCAGCTAAGTCCAATCCCCTGCAACACAGGAATCTTTTGCTCAATGTGGGGCTCAAACCCACGACCCTGAGATTATGAGTCTCATGCTCTACTGACTGACCGAGCTATCACTCATGATGCTAATACTTCCCAAAGGTAAACACCCCCTTCTGCCTTGGCCAGTTCTTCCCTACAAATCCTCCTCTCCACACATTTGTGTTGGCATGGCAAACACAGGCTTATGAAAATGCATTTGCTAAGCAGCACACAGTTTCACCCCCAAGGAGATTGGTACATTATTTGGTATGCAGTTAATTAAATTGTAGTAGGAAATTATTAGTTTTCAAACGCCTGTTGCTTAATTGCCTACTCCGGGAATGACAATACTTCCAATTACATGGTCCCAGTGCAAATGTTGATGCATGCAGGAATGTGTGTGCAGTCCCACCAAACACTGGGCAAGTACCTTCACTAGCGTTCATCCCCAAACAGGTGTGCAAGTGGCATCCATTGTGCACATGGCGCTTAGCTGGATTTATGCCATGTAAATGTAGTGGAACATTTCCATTTTTCATGGCACTTTCCAGATCTGGAGACAAGGAAGCAATTCATTGACTGCTCGCAAGCTTAGTCCCGGTGGAATCAGTCCTTAACTTAAGGTGATGTTATTGCCTATGTATACCACAAAATGTGTATTGGATGGATGGATGCTTATTGCTGCACATGCTTTTCTTATCCAAATGGAAAGCTCAAATATTTTAAGTTATATTAGAAAAACTGTCATTTCTGAATAGCTTTTGTAGTAATTAAGCCTCAGTTCATGAATTATTAAGCACACTCATTTTCAGTGCTCTTGAGTTGAAAGGTTTGCTTTCATTCCTAATAAAGCACACACACCACTGAAAAGAGGTAATTAGAGTATCAAAGCCAGTGAAGCATCTTATTACTTAAAGCTTTGCCTGGAAATGTTATCATTTGGCTGCATTGTCCTTTAGCAAGATCTAACAAATCTTACTTGTGCAGAAACTGGTAATAGTTTAGATTATGAAAATTGAACATTTTCCATATTTCTGGCTGTGAAATCTCCACTTTATAAAAAATTGATTGTCATAAGTTTTGATCTGTTCTGTTGATCAGACTTAATCTTAAAACTCCAGATGGAGCCCTATAATATTTATTTCCCTTCAAAAACACTTTTTGTTCCAACTCTGATCCTAACAAAAGGAAAAATGTAATGCAAGATGAACAGCCCTCTTTCCGTATTATTTTTTATTCAGTCCATCTATAAGCTCCATGAGGCTTGGTGAAATGACAGGTACATCAGCACATCAACCAAACTAGTTGTTTTCTGGCCTACAAACTGACTCTCATAGTGGCACACAGGAGGAATCCAAGAGGCTTCCTCCTATTAAATCAGACAAATAGTCCATCTCTCCATATTGTCCATGCCGAATGGCAAAAGGTCTGCAGGATTTCAGGCAGGGAACCCTCCCAGCCCTGGCTGGAGATGGCATAGAAAGCACGTGAATCTTCTAACATTGGGCTGCCCCCCCCCCCCTTCAGAGGGGTCAGCTGGTGCTAACAATCCAGCAACAGTCACGTTTTCTAGAAACAACATCATGCAAAACTACACACACCAGCAATAAAGAGAGAGACGGTGCAGCAAAAGGACCTCAGGTAAGCACCAGGGCAAAGCTACCCTGTGCACAAACCGAAAGAAATGTAAAGTGCCACATGAGTGCAGCCCTACCAGCCTGAGTGCAGCCCTACCAGCCTGAGTATAGCAGGGACCTCTTATAACGGAATTGTGCCTGGGGGAGACTGTACTAAGCCATGATGGGTCCACACAGTATTCTGCTGCAGCACCATCAGCACAAACCAGTTGCCACATTATTACAGCCGTGCATGAGACTGCATGCATGGCTACCGTTTGAGCAAATGCCATATTGCTTGCAAGTAATTACCAGGAAACAGATGTGAAAACAAATCTAAACACTGTTTGGAAAACTTTTGCTGCGCATAAAATAATTAGGATTTAAAATGGTAAATTGAAAAAGCACACAAAGCACAATTTATACCCTCATGTTTGTCATAATCAATAGAATCCCACAGCGTCATCATCCACCATTCATACTGCAAGTGTCTGCAGTAGAATTACAATGCGTTGTTATAAATGAGAATCTGTCTTAGTAATGAAGCTGTTGTGGCGATGGTCTCTTGTTCAATGCAATTTTGAATCTAGAGGAGTTGGGGATTATCAGCCTACATCAGGAGGGATCAGAGATGGCAAGAGGATTTCCTAGGCCTTGTACACTGTGCGTGGATTGGGGGCCCTGCCTCCCACTCCCCTGCAATTTATTGACAAGAACCTCTGCTTTAAAAGGTAAAGGGACCCCTGACCGTTAGGTCCAGTCGTGGCCGACTCTGGGGTTGCGGCGCTCATCTCGCTTTAGTGGCCGAGGGAGCTGGCATACAGCTTCCGGGTCATGTGGCCGGCATGTCTAAGCCATTTCTGGCGAACTAGAGCAGTGCACAGAAACGCCATTTACCTTCCCGCTGGAGCAGTACCTATTTATCTACTTGCACTTTGACGTGCTTTCAAACTGCTAGGTTGGCAGGAGCAGGAACCGAACAACGGGAGCTCACCCCACCACGGGGATTCGAACCGCCAACCTTCCGATCAGTAAGCTCTGTGGTTTAGACCACAGCGCCACCCACGTCCCTGCCTCCCATTCCCCTGCATTTTATTGACAAGAACCTCTGCTTATATACATGTATTAACTTGGCCTGTCCTATCTTGCAGGGCTGTTGCAATTAGAAAAGGAGGGAAGGAGACAATAATGTGCACAGCCTTGAGCTCCGGTAGAAAAGCAAAGTACAAATGCATGTCACGCAGCACCTACTTCAGTAGGAGCCACCAACATGGATAGTTCTAAAAGAGGAATAGACAAAATTATGAAGGATAAAGCTATCAATGGTTACTGTCATGATAGCTATGTTCTGCCTCCTCAGTTGGAGGCAGCGTGGTTTTGAATAGCAGTTCCTAGAAACCATAGGAGGGGAGAGTGCCATTGCAATCAGGTGCTATGTTGGGGCTTCTCATAGTCATCTGGTTGGTCACTGTGAGAACAGCATGTGGGACAACGCGGACCATTGGCCTGATCCAGCAGGCAGCTCTCATGTTCTTAATTAACATTATTTAATTATCTTAATTAACATTATTTATAGATCATGTAAAGAAGAAGCCGCCAGAAAACAGCCTCCTTGCTTAAATTGCATCATTCTGTAGTCCTGATATTTACAGCAAAAATACTGTAAAACAAACCAAAAGTTTGCCAACCCTGATAAATAAGCAAAAAATAACCCTGATAAACAAGCAAAAAATATTCCAAGTGCAGTATGTGCGGTGTCTGAACTACCAGCTGTAAGCCTTGCCTGCCTCACAGGACTGTTGTGAAGATATAAAGATATAAAGGGGAAAGGGGGGCAATGTTCATGGCCTTGAGCTCCTGGGAAGGAAAATTAAGATACAAATATACAACAACTATGTGCAGATTCAATATATCTCTAAGCACAAAACATTTTGCCAACTGTGATTTTAAAAAAGAACTTATGTTAAAGTACAAGCTAGATGAATTTTAACTTGCTGCAGCTGTAAGTAAGTAAATATTTTATTATTGTATTTGATTTGTTTTGTATCTGTGGGATGGGGGTCTGCAGTATCACCATTTGCCCTAGCAGAAAGGAAAACATTATTTCAAGTGAAATACTTCCAAGTAAAACATACCAAAGCCAACTAATTGTGGTTTATTCTGTAGGGCAGCACACTTGGGGAGTGAATGAAATAATGTGGACATGAGCAAAGCATTTAAGCAAAGATTCCAAACATACCTCCTTCATCTGGCTTCTCTTGCTTTCTCTGCTGACCTGGGAAGGGCTCCTCCTGAGTCCCAGGTGGGGGTGATCATCCTTCTTTGCTCTGATTACTTAGCAATAGTGATTAAGCCAGGCTTACAATTCCCATCATCCCTGACCACTAGTCCTGCTAGCTAGGGATCATGGGAGTTGTAGGCCAAAAACATTTGGAGGGTCGAGGTTGAGGAAGCCTGGATTAAGCAATAGTGATCCTTAGCAATGGTGCTGCCTACCGCTGAAGCATTGGAGCTGCCTCTGTGATTTGTGCTCTGCCTTCAGAAATGTCCAGATGACATTTTTTTTGCTAAGGGCCCTGCTAGCATGAAGCCAGATACATGCGTATCCTCTGCACACACACACACTTGGTTTGGTGGCCCTGGCTGAAATAATGTCAGAGTGTGCTTTCATATTTAGAATGAGTTTAAAATGAATGCATCCCCATTCGTTTCTGTGAGAAACGACTGAAAATATTGAAACAAATAGGGAAAACAAATCAAAATGGTTTGTTTTCATTTTCTCCATTTGTCTCTCATCGGAAGGATTCCTGAAACTGCTGAGAAGTATTGCATTGCTTAGCAAATGGATACAGCCAGATAATATTCTGTATGGAGGGGAAAGTTTCAAGTGCTCTGAAAGTGACAAGGCCTGAGCCCTGTTCATGGGCCAAACACATGAGTGTGCAGACTGTGTGGAGGGACATGGGGCTGTGTACGCCAACCCAACATCACCAAACACATGGTTCTTTCCACTCCCAACCTTTTGTGCATTCAGCTGAATATCTAAATTGAATCTGCTGAGAATGTGACTTCAGACCTTTGCACTAAATATGCAAAGGTCAAGAGCAAAGATGGTGGCAGGATGCATAGGGATGGTTGGTTGGTTGGGTGTGTGTGTGTGTGTGTGTGTGTGTGTGTGTGTAGCTCTGTGCTGCCTAGAGACTTTGTGCTCTCATGCATTTGGCTGAGTACAGCTATGAAAGCTGTACTGAAGCATAAAGCAATGGGAAGTTTGTTAAAGGATATCATCCTCTTTTGGGGTACTCATAAAATCCCAAGACTTTGTCCAATCTGTCTGAAATTTGGTAGATCTAATATTGCATGAAGTGTAGTTACACTACCAGCACACTGAGTACCACTTGGATGGAAAACCTGAAAGCTATAGGCTTCAGAACAGGCTTAGTCTCTGTTGCGATTAGTGTAGAAATGAAATGAGAGAAAATGAACGAGATAGTAACAAATGAGAAACAAAATTAATGAAGCTGCCAGAAATGGACAAAAAAAGGCATGTGTTCATCCCTAGGTGTCACAGTCTGAAACAGCAACTGTACCATAAAACCCTCTAGCTCAGACCACTTCCTCGGATGTTGCTATAGCTATGCCATAAAATCAGCTGTAGAAGAAGATGCCCTCTAGGCAAATTCTAAAAGCAAATTACACATATTAGATTTATAACAGTTTCATAATAAGAATTATACTTCAATGCTTTTTAAAGAAGATTCCCTAGCTCTTCTCACAGGACTATAGCACATAGAGTTCCCTGAAGGCAGCATGTTGACTTTCCCCAACCTGGTGCTTTCCACATGTTTGGGACTAGAAATCCCATCATCCCTGACCACCTGCCATGGTAGCTGGTGCTCATGGGAGTCATAGGTTGGAGAAGGCTGGATAGGATATTAAACAACCTTAAGTCTTTTATAGTGATAGGCCCTAAGTCTTTTTGTTCCCTAGTTTGCTAAAGAAAAAGAGGGGTCTGGAAAAGCTTATTCTACCCTCAGTATCTTGGTCTCACCTCTGGCTCTTCTCCCTGAGTCCCATTGTTCTATGCTGCTTCCTGTGTTTTTGTTTTAGCTCAAATGATTTTTTATGCATCCAAAGTATTTTAGGGTGAAATGAATTAGAGAAATATAAATTGGCAATTGTAAGACCCTCAGGCCCTTACTATTCTATTTCCAATGGGTAGCCTTATGTAAATGCTCAAGTATGCTAATCTATTCCCAAGACAAGAAGCGCACACTATTCTAAAAATAGTGCACCATACATCTGTGTTGGAAACTTAGCTGCAAAAAAGCATATGGCACCAAGCAAAGCCTGCAGGAATAAACAGAGATTCTGTCCAAACTTCTGAATGATTTTCTCTTTCTGTGACAGTAAATCAGGAAGAGAACAGGAACTATTTGTCTTTTTGGTAACAATAGCCTAGTTGTTGCTTATATGAAGCCAACTAAGGAATCTGCTTTATCTTTAATTACTGGGCAGCTTTTTGTTTTATTAAGTTTAGAACAGAGGGGGGAAACTTTGTGTCATGTGTTTAGCTCAACACAGTTTCTAACTGAACTCTATGTCACAGACCGGCCTCCAAGTCTCTCCTTTGCAAGTAGCTCATGGAACTAACTGTGCTATTATTAGGAATATGCTGTATGGAAAAACCTCTGGCTTATTTCTGTTATACATGGATGCAGTTTGGGCAGCCAACTCTCAAGACACAAGCATATTGGATCCACATTGAACTGCTAGGATTAATCTATTTTAAAACTGTTTTCAATATGGATAAACTCTATAGCTGGAAGAAACTTACCGGTATCTATGTTCAGATCAAGCTTGTAGTGTATATTATCACCTGACCAAACAAGCCCATGATGAGCTATATATTGCGGCCTCCCCTCATTTTTGCAGTTTTTAGCAAAACCAGGAAGTGTCATGAGCACCGGTGAACTGTTTGCTATGAAGGTGATGTTTGGCATGTCAGTTCAGGAGTCAAACAGGCCAGGTTTTGATGCTGCAGTATTTGTGGGAGCGAGCCAGAGAAGAAAATGAGCTTAGATGCTCCCCGACCAGGTAGGAATGGAGGTGTTATTGCAACAGCTTGGAGCGGTACTAATGATCTTTTCTGTCACATCTCCTGCTTTTACCATGCAGAAAGCTAGCATGTAAAGTTTCCACAAAACAGCACCAGATCAGGACCTCCCTGCACCATATAGTTCTTTAGTTCTGACCAGGAAATTCTGATAAGTCCTGCTCATCAACAATGGTAGAAGTTGCCTGAAAGTTGCCTGCTTTCCACCCAGTGCATATTAGTTTTGTACTGAAATAAGCTTCAAGTTGTCCTCATATTTCATGGATCAATAGTTCTTTAAATTGTTGTTAATCTCTTGAAAAAACTGATGCCGTGAACAAGGTAGGCTATGTTTTACAGTGGGTGACTAGATAGGGGAATAATACTTATTTCTGCATTGGATATAAGCTTTCTGTATACAGGAGAGTAACTAAGAAACTTTTTCTTTTCCCCTCCCCTCCTTCCCTGAACAGGTGACCTCATGCATTTGCCGCCGTATCTTAGAATGGACTTTTTGTTAAACCGAGGTGTTCCAGGCACTAGCAGAGACCTGGGTTTAGGACAGACCTGCCTGGAACCTCAGAAAAGCCGGACCTTGAAGCGCCCAACAGTCTTGGAGCCAATACCTATGGAGACTTCATCCACAAGAGAAGTACAGTCATGGCAACCTGGTGCCGTAGCAACATTACCTCAGCGAGAAGGAGCTGAGCTAGGACAGGCAGCTAAAATGAGCAGCTCCCAAGAATCCCTTCTGGACTCCCGGAGCCACTTGAAAGGAAACAATCCCTACGCAAAATCTTACACCCTGGTATAACAAAGAGAGAGCATGGCTGGACAGTGGCTGTAAATACTTAACGGTTATTTAAAAAGAAATCCAATCAAAGCTACCTTTTTTATTGAATTCCAATATTTATAATTAAAGAAGAAGATTGCCAAAATATTTGGGACACAAATGCAACCTACAGACAGTGCAAAGACTCTCCTGCTTTTTTTCTGTCTGAGTGTGAGCTTCATCTGACTGGACCTCCTGAATTTTTTGAGAAAAGGTTGTCCAGTTTTTCTGATATTCACAAGCTTTTGTGTTTTTACTGATTTTCTACAAAGTGCATGGGGACTAAATAAAATATTTTAAACTGGGAGTTCCATCACACACAAGTAACGAAAACAATTTTTTAAAAAACCACCCTGTTTGTGAATTTAGAAGGAATATTTATTTGAGAAAGAAAAACAAAACCCTTTTGTCATGTTTTGCACAATTTTTTTTAAAACTAGAAAATGGGTCCTTGATCATTTTTTTTTCTTTTTCTTTTATTGTTAATTAGGATGAGTGCTGTCAGTCAGTGAAGTGGGGAAGGGAGGGGGAAGCAATTTGGTTTTGGCAGTTATTTTCTTTTTATATTAATTTAATGAGACACTCTTTGCATTTTGTCTATGCGAAATAAAAGGGTCTTCTGCCTTTATCTGTGTGTTTGCATTGCCTTGCCTTGTTTCCACTTAGGCTGTATTTATTTAGCACTGGATCTTGTAGACTTTGTAGAATTATAACGCACACTGACTTGACTGGAAGAAGCTTTTTTTAACCATTGGAGAGGCAAAAAAAATATCTCTCAGGGACTTTCTGTGAGGGGGGGAAAGCTGTTTAAAGTCAAATTTTAAATGGATGCAATTATGAGAACTGATGAATATTCATAGTATGATGTCTTTGAAATGGATGCTATTGATGTCAACATTTGCTTCTCAAGTTTGTAGACTTTTCCCCTTTCCCCTGAAACAACAGAGATGGTCACAGAACTAGATCACTGGGTGCTGATATACTATGAAGTACTGTTGCCTGTGGGTTTTTTGGTTGTTGTTGTTTTTTGCTCAAATCCCAATGGGTTGTTATATTATGGGACGCAGGAAGGCACTTTTCCCTAGGCTAGAGTGCCAGCCCTAGAGAAAACAAGGGGGAAATGTATATTTCATTTTCTGTTCCACATTGTGACATAGTTTACATGGTTTTTGTTATCTTGCTTAGTGCACAAGCACTACAATGCAGGTTACAATGCAAACCTTGTGCCACAGCAGCTAAAGTTGATTTGTAGGACCACACATTGCACACTCTAGCATTAGCAAATTTTACTCCACACTCCTAGCACTTTGCTTAACATGCTTGGATATTTGTCCAAGTGATCTTCTAAGGACAACCCTAACTAAAATGAATAAAGGATCCTAGTTTTGACAATCTGACATGTGTTTGAATTCATCTTCTGGCTTTCACATCTTTCAGACTGTATTGACGTTTTCAATAGATATCAGTTACTAGGCAGCCTTCCAAGCCAACTGTGATTCTAGAATCTATCTAGCAGCCGGGGCTGGCCCAAGACATTTTCCTGCCTGAGGCAAAAGGCAAAATAGTACACCTTTCATTTCATATACAGAATCTGATCAGACCACAGTTGAATCATTTCAATCTGCCACTACACTTAATAGCAGCAGAGGGAACTGGGCAGGGCGGGGCCATGCATGGCACAAACAGCTCTCTCCTCCAACATGTTACCACCCATCTCTTCCCTTCAGCATCTTCCACCTGAGTTAACTGATCTCACTCTGCCTAAAGATAAGGCCAGCCCTGCCAGCAGCCACAATGAAGGTGTACCCGTTTTTCTAAGAGCTCATAAACTCAGGCACAGCAAATCCTGAATGTTGATTGGCCTTTGTATTGAATTTTGGGTTGTTTCCTAGCTCCTTGATCATATATTAAGCAGCCATGTGGTTTCATCAGATATGATTTCTGCCTCACCATTATTTTCCTCCCATATTTTTGTATCCTGAAAACCCTGATCAGTTGTGATCACATGAAAATGCAGAACTTGCATTTCTGATCTGCTAAGCCTGCTTTTAAATGTGCGAGAAACTTTTTGATAAATGGATCCAATCCACCCATTTCCTTGTCCTTGACACTGTGGCATCCAGTATTTGCCAGATTTTTTTAAAAAAAGCAAGCCCACAGCACCCTATTTTACTTTTCGAGGTCAGATAGCAAATCCAGATGTCTTGAGTTTATGTGTGTATTCCTCATTCCACAGGAAGAAGCTAGCTCTAACATAACGACTTTATTTAAAAGCCTAAAATATTCACTTGTTGAATTGTAAAGCACAAAATGCCCCCTTGTCCTGGTTCACATGCAACACTAAACTATGGTTTAGTCTTACATGCATAAACCTCACATTATGTGCACTCTCTCCTCCACTGTAGTTATAGGGAGAACATAATAACTACCATTTTCAAGTAACTGAAGTTACCTGGTTAGCATCAAGTATGGCTTGGGAATAGCAGCCAACTTCAAACCATAGTTTCCATCCTGGCTTGTTTTCCTAAACTGTAGTTAGCACTAATCACAGTTCAGATGAAAATAGCAGCTTGGTAGTGGAAATCAATTCATGGCTATATCAAAGGGTAGAATATGGGACCTGTCCAGGTTTGTTTCTGTAGCGGTAAGAGATATTTTATCATTATGGCTAAAAACAATCATCATGTATAATTCAGCGAGGAAAGGAGAACTCTTAGAAATCAATTTAATTGAGGGGGGAATTCAGGTGAAGTGGGAGGGAGCAGAACAAAGAAACTTAACTTTTGCATCTTTGAACCCGCAAGCACATTTTTATATGCTGTGCTCTTTTTTCCATATTAAACATGTAACATCTGGCAGAGCGCATATAAAAGACCATAAAGGTTGTGATCTTTATTCTTTTACATTTTCTTTATTCTGTCCTTTAAAAGAAAAGGAGAATGAAACCTTTAGAAAATTAATAAAGCATATTACAAAATGCAATATTAAATTCCCTTAATCATTAACAAAGCAATAATTTGAAGGTACATTTTGTCCATATCTGATATTCCAAAAATTAAAAATAAAGTCAATTTCTCTTGAAAGCTGTTTCTTTTAATTTTTATATTACTTTACTATATCTAGCTATACAAGTCAATTTTGTTCACAACAACGTAATCTGTATTTCTTAATCAATTTTTTGATTTCCATTTAACTGGTCAGTGAGAGGGAGAATAATTATCTGTTGCTGATCTTGTTAGGCATCAAATGCAGTCAAAGGGCCCAGTGGTAAATCATACCCAGAGTTGGTTTTGATAATCTTTATCATTCATTTCCTAACTTCATAACTATATGAAACTCCAGCAGATATGAAAATCCTTTGCATGTCCAAGAATTATCATTATACATCAAATGCATTTTCTTTCATTGTGCTAAAGCCCTGAGGCATATAAATAGATTATTAGTGTGGTCTTCTTTCCGACCTGTGGAAATTATGTACTAATTCATGTGCACATGTTCCCAGGTTTTTTCTATGATTCTATAGCCCAAATCCCTTTGCCATTTCAGCCTGATAAATTTTCATATCCACAAAAAGGGTTTCATAACAGTATGTTTCTTCTAAATGTCTCTTGGTACCTGTTGTTGACACAGGAATCTTCTGAAAGGCTGATCACACCTTATTTATTTAATTGCCTAACATCCTAGAAGGAAAAATGCATTATTGGAAAATTTGAAATATGGGAGGTCTCAGATTACCAATTTTGAGGATTCAAGAGTGAGGAACCTGTGGCCACTGGCTATACTGGGTAGGCATGATGGCAGCTGGAGTTCAGCAACATTGGGAGAGCCATGAGTTCCCAATCCCTGATTTCCATCACAATAAATAAAAGAACCTATTTTCTATTAAACATGCAAAATTAAAAGTTCCATTATCTTTACAAATGAAACTGTTTCCAAAGATAATTCTTTTTCTGATGGAGTCATTTGCAAAAATGCATGCTAATGGGAGAGCCTTCAAAGTAAAAACCCTCCCCTATCCAAATAAGTAGTTAATTGGGTTTTAAGTGCGGGGGTGGCTTTTAAATCCAAGGAGTGAAGTCAAAGAATCTTCTACATTTCTGTATTATAAGCACCACCAAGAAAACATAAGCAGAATCTTCAAGCCAATTTGATATAACCAGTGACAGAGCACTGTTTCAATACAAACTATATTTGGAACATTCATGCTCCTTTCATGCATCATAATTGTAAAATTTTCTTGGATGTTTTAGATGACTTTCCACTGTATATACAATCATCATCGTGGGATCTCATTTTCTTAAGAATTGTTCCAGGAATATATCTTGAGAACGTAAGAAACAAAAATATATCTTTGATTACTAGTCATCCTTCCGGCAGCCACTCAGCCCAGTGGAGATATTTGTCCCCTTCAGTTTCTCTGCATTTCCCGAGTTCTTCAATCACGGCAAAATAATTTACTCAGAAAAGCTCATCCAAATGTGCAGAATACTTAATCCAAATGTCTCTGAATACATAAATCTGACCTGGTATAAGTAGTTCCGTATGTTGGTTAGGTATTTTAGGATTGTTATGGGGAAATTGGGGTTTGGCTTTTACAGCTCCGCGCCCCGCCCCCAATCAAGGGAAAAGATATCCCTTGTGTCTCTGGTCAGAGGTAACGCAATGGGACAACAAAGAAAGCAAGGCAAGCTGTTGACCTCTATTGATGTGTTTGCAAGCCAAGTCTCCCCAGCCCCACACAAGGAGGTGAAGAGCCCAGAGAAAAATCAGCTTACAGTCTTTAAATGCTCAGAAGTGCCTGCCCACCTTCACAGAGAGACCACCATGAAACATCATAACCTTGCAATAGATGCATCACAAGAGGTGGTGGTCTACAACAGAAATTGAGAGTATGGCTTGTCACCTGTGAATCAGGATGCCTCCAGTATCTGCTAACTACCTTTTCCTAGCCAGTCTGAGCCATTCTTTTGAAATGGTAAATAACATTGGCACCAGATTGACAAGGACCTGTTGCCAGTCACACAGAATATACGCTTTTTACAGGTCTGTTTGGCAATTTTAACAGTTACTTGTCAAACCAGTTCATGAAGGGAAGATTCAGCAAGCATTTCCTGCTGTGTAGCTCAAGGCTGGCTAAGGGTTAAATATGGATGCTGTATTGCTCTCTGTACTATTTCAGCTCAGGTTTTAACAGGGTCCAGTATGGATGAGATATATCAGTCTTTATCAATCTGCTGTTCTTCAGATGTTTTGGACCAAAACTAATATGAGTGTGCTGACTGGGACTGATGGAACAAAACAGCTGGAGGGCATCAGGGGGGTGAGGACTGGACTAGATGAGCAGCCCACTATGCTCCTTTCTGTGTGTATCTTACCAGCTACTGTTTATTATAACTAGAAATGCCTCTCCAGCAGGAGTATTGTCTCCTGATGCCAAGAATTGTACCTGGGTGCCCATATGCATGATCTTCCACTGAGCTACAGTCCCCAATGTTTTCTCCCATAATATATTTTCACATAGCCATTCAAATTTTGATCAACTCCACAGATACCCGGGATCCTCACTATAAGTTTGTGGCTCTTATAGCAAGGTGGGGAATTGGATCTGACCAACTTGCCATGAACAATTGTTGACAGGTGAGTGGAGCTGCTCACCTGTCAGTCGCCTGATGACATATGCCAAAGGCATATGCCTGGTGTCAAACCTCAAAATAAGAGTTAGGAGTGCCCTGTAAGTGCATCATCAATTCTTCCTTTCCAGCCCTGGCTTTCAGGAAGAATCTCTGCAGCCATGACTTGGATCTAAGTCAGGGCTGCAAAAATTCCCGCCCAGAGCGGGGCTTGCATTCAATGCTGAATTGAAATTCAGTGCTGATGGCAAGCTCTGCTTTCAGCAGGAATCACCTCTGCTTGGGAGAGCCAATCAGGAGCTCCTGTGTGGAAATGGTTTCAGAGGAGCTTGCACTTGGTGACAAATTTGAAAGGTGCCACATACAACAACCTGAAGGTTTCCAATTGCTTCATTAGAGATTTGGCTTATCTGCCCCACACCTGACATCATATGTGAGTTGGGTGTGGCTTGGGAGAAACCAGCCTCATCGGCTAAATCAGGACCTTTGGCAAGTGCCATATGATTTAAGGACCGGGGGTTTTCTATTACCCTCTTATAGTATTAATACAGCATTGATTTGCATTCTTTAAATGTCTATTTATACATATTATACTTAAGTAAATAAATGGCCCAGTTCTAAATCTGATTGCTTCTGAGAGAGTTGCATAATCAGTGGCAGTTCACTAATGAGCGGATGTGTTTGGGATCATGGCAAAAATCCCACTGCATTGCTGATGCTGATTTACCACCAAAAACAAATTTAATTGGATTTATTTGTTTCCTTGCTTTTTGTACAGGTCTCTTTACCATTGATTTTTGTGTGGGATTTGTGTGTTTTATTCAGGATGCTTGGTTTCTTTTAAGAGGCTAGCAGAAATGAATTTTGATGTAGACTTACATGACTGTATTGAAACAATGATGCCAAATTATTTAATTGACCCTCAGCTATTCATTAGTGCAGTTTAACCATGTTCTAGCCTTGGCTAGATTAGGACAATCTGAATCTCAGTTGTTCCCTTAGGAAATGAGTTTTGATCATTCATCCTTGTTATTTTGCCAGCTGCTGTGCTCCTGCCAAGCTCCAAAGACAAACATCAATTTGTTTGTCAAAGTTCTTGATCACCTGGTGAGTTCAGCTGCAGGAAAGGATTGCAGGATTTGTGATAACATCTTTTTGGAGAAAGTTTCAGATGTAGATTTTGCTTCTCACTTTACCTAAGTGAGGGCTGCCTTTGGGTCTTGCAGACTTTGCAGCCCAGCTGACATGGCATGAAACTTAGGCTGCACAGACAACATACATTTAAAGCATATTACTTTCCCCAATAGGGACGCGGGTGGCGCTGTGGGCTAAAGCCTCAGTGCCTAGGGCTTGCCGATCGAAAGGTCGGCGGTTTGAATCCCCGCGGCGGGGTGCGCTCCTGCTGTTCGGTCCCAGCGCCTGCCAACCTAGCAGTTCGAAAGCACCCCTGGGTGCAAGTAGATAAATAGGGGCCGCTTACTAGCGGGAAGGTAAACGGCGTTTCCATGTGCTGCGCTGGCTTGCCAGAGCAGTGATGTCACGCTGGCCACGTGACCCGGAAGTGTCTTCGGACAGCGCTGGCCCATGGCCTCTTTGAGTGAGATGGGCGCACAACCCTAGAGTCTGTCAAGACTGGCCCGTACGGGCAGGGGTACCTTTACCTTTACTTTTACTTTCCCCAAAGAATTCTAGGAACTGTAGTTTGTGGAAGGTGCTGGGAATTGTAGTTTTGTGGGGGTAAATTACAGTTCCCAGGATTCCATGGGTGGAAGCAGTGTGCTTCTCCTGTCGGCAGGTGAGATCCCTGGTCCCCCCTCCCCTGGTGTGTCACTTTTGACAGGTGACCAGGCCTGTTTACCTCTCAGTCACCTGAAATCACCTGACACTGGGTGACTCATTTTTCCTGAGTAGCGTGGCTCGAGTCCATGCCATGCTGCAAAGGAAGATTCAAGTTGACCCCTGCAGACTTGTTGTCACTGCCCATCAACTCATCAGTGGCAAAAGCAAGCCCACTTAGGGTAGGGCAGGGCAGGACTGTGCTATGGTGTTCTTCATTAGAAACTTAAAAATGAGGCCATCCAAATGGGCTTGCTGTCACTAACCATGAGCTAATTGGTTGTGCCAGCAAGCCCCATCCCCCTTGCTAAGGAACAATCAAGAGCACATGTTAAGGCTCCTGTTTGTGGGTACCTACGTCTCTACCTGCCCCACATCTGATATCACTTATAGCATCAAATGTGGGGCAGGTGGGGTAGGTTAGGAAAAGCCTCCTCACAAGCCAATTTGGGTCCTGTGCCAGGCCTAGTTAGGGTGGGTTGGTGGTTCCCCACCCCTGATTTATTCCTGCCCTCTCTCCATTTTCATCAACACAAACCCAAATCAAATCGAGCCCAAGTCCTCTTCAAGTCCAGTTGAAAATGGGTCAGTGCTTCCTCACCCAGCTACATTTGTGAGGGACAGCCTATTAAGTTCAACTTCAGGCACTGCAAATGTGGGCTCCCAAGACCAAATGAGGCATGATTTTTCTCATGCAGTTTTGCATGGCATAATTTAAAAAGAGAAGGAAAGCTGGCATAGGTTATCTCTACACTATATTGGTACCAAGGCATGGAGGCAGAGAACTTTATCCCATGACTTCAGCTGGAATCCCACACATCTTCTATTAGCAATGGAAGATGAACTCCCACTGATACCAACCTAGTAGAGCTCAAGGCCTCCCACCCTGGCTATTGCTTTGGGTACAACAACTAGGTAGTGCCAAGCTAAATGATTTTTAAAAATCAGATTTACTTTGATCCTCCCTGTGTCCAAAAGAAGTTCCCTCATGGCACCCTTGAGGCCTTCATGGAAAATGAGAGTTTAATGAGGCTGAGAGGTAGAAGACACTTGCTAAGCACTGTAATAAACACAGAGAAGCTGCTGCACTTTGTTTCTGCTGCTGAAGAACAACCTGATGCTAATAAAACAAAGAAGCCAGCTGTACATTCATCCCCCGTCTAAAGAATAGTTAAACAGCAGGTGTTTTTATGGACTATTCCAAAGTGGCTGGAGTGGTCTGTTCATTAAGCACTCATTTGCTGGTAAACAACTCAAAGTAAATCACTCCTGAAGGCAAAATCTTTCTGGTATTGATAGGAAGAGCAATGCAGAAAGCCTGGAAGCCAAGGCAATGCTTGCGGAAGGCTGATGCTATTCCATGAAACGTGACAAGACTCTTGCTGCTTAGAAACCATTTAACATCCTGCTGTATTGTTCTCAAGGCTCTTTTAAGGGGGGGGAGCAAAGTAGCCTTTGAAGTAGCAAAGGTTTCATGCTTTCCTTGTCCCCACAGAATTGATCCCCAAATTCATGTAGCATTGAGACAGAGAAAGAAATGAAGCATATTTAAATGGCTTTTAAATTAAATGCTTTTCATGGCCATATTAGAAATAAATAATTTCAAAAGACACTTATTATTTGCATGTAAAGCCCACCTTTCCTCCAAGGGGATCAAAGCATCATAAATGGTTCTCTCCACCACCACACACAAACGTTTTATCCTCGCCACAGCCATGTGAGGTAGGTTGGATTGAGAGGTAGTGACTGGCCCAGCATCAACTCAGTGAACCTCACGGTTGAGGGGGAAGTTCAACCTGAGTCCCACTGGCTCCAGTATAACACCAATGTCACAGCACAGAGGCCCCAGCTTGAAGAAAATATTGGGTGAGGACCAGACAAGGATGGTGATATGAGAGGGAGGGAGGAAGGGTGGCAAAAAAAAACCCTTTAAAGTAAATGGCCAAGCTCTGGACAATGTCCCTCATCTCTCTCCCTCCTCCCCTGGCTTTTATTGCGAGTTTGGGAGGGATTTAATAGAGAGGACCCTGCAACTGGGACTGTCAATGGGAGCTTCTCTTGCTGTTGAAAGTATGTGTGTTTAAGTTCCAATCACAAGTAATAATAATAATAATAATAATAATTCATTATTTATACCCCACCCATCTGGCTGAGTTTCCCCAGCCACTCTGGGCGGCTCCCAATCAATTGTTAAAAACAGTACAGCATTAAATATTAAAAACTTCCCACCAGAAGGCCCTTGGCGCTGGATCTCAGGGTCCGGGCTGAGCGATGGGGGTGGAGACGCTCCTTCAGGTATACAGGACCAAGGCCGTTTAGGGCTTTAAAGGTCAGCACCAACACTTTGAATTGTGCTCGGAGATGTACTGGGAGCCAATGCAGGATCTCTCAGAACTGGTGTTATGTGGTCCCGGCGGCCACTCCCAGTCACCAGTCTAGTTGCCGCATTCTGGATTAATTGCAGTTTCCGGGTCACCTTCAAAGGTAGCCCCACGTAGAGCGCATTGCAGTAGTCCAAGCGGGAGATAACTAGAGCATGCCACAAGAAACAACATCAGGGGGAAGGGGTGTTGCCCAATCCCAGCTCTCTTGCCATCCAGCAACCTTTTACAAGTTCGCTTACAGGGCTTGTTGAGAACTGAAGTCCAAATGTAGAAAAGAAAGAAAGGCAGCAATGTCCAACTTTTTTGGGGGGGGCAGTCTGCTCAAATATTTTATTGGGATGGTCAAAGGGACCTGGATTTTGGCATTTCCTTTTAGCTCACTCAGTATCTATGGGTATTACTTTCAGTGCCATAAAGCTAGCAACTGAGAAGCACCCTCTCTCAACTGCGACCCTCAAGTCTACTATATCGCCAATATACTATTTGTTTCAATGGGGCAAATGCGACAAGACCTTTTATCTAAGCCTGGACAATTTGTAATCCACCAAGAGGAGAAAATTCTGCCAGCCTTGTATGCCAGACGTTTGACAAAACCAATGAGCCTGCCTTGGGCTGCACACAGAGAACAAGGGATTATCAGTTATATGGCAAATCAAAATCCAAGTAGGCTGTGTTTTAAAATATGTAGCCCATTCTGTGAAGCTTTCTTTCCTTTGAATACAACCGTTCAAGGACAAATCATATGAAAGAGCTAGACAGCTTTCAGATAACCCTCCCTAAAATATCTATGATATGAAAGGAGATTTTAAAAAGTTGCACACATTTCAAAGTTTTCATGCAAACTTTGCAATAATTTGCATTTTTATTTTTAGTTTATGCCAGGTGTTATGGAATAACTCCCACCTGGACCCATGCTGACTGAGGCTGATGAGAGTCATAATCCAACACATCCAGAGGGCACCAGGTTGGGGAATGCTGGGTGAAGTTTATAAATCAGAGGCAAAGCACAATCCAATTAGCTGTTCACTTCATGTCCCCTGCTTTATCTTTGCTACGGTACCTTGGAGACCTTTATGGAATTCATGTGCCTGCTCAGAATTGCTGCTGAAAGCTGAATTCGACCCCAATCAACCTTCTCTGTGTTTGTCTTGTGGCTGACATACACTGCTTCTCTCCTCCTTGATAAATAGAACAAATCACCCGCATAGGGAGTGGGGAGGAGAGACCCAAAGATTCCCTACTATATATCACAGGATAGTTTCTTCAAGGGGAGTACAAAGCATGGCTGGTGTAGAAGGAGACAGTGTAGCCTGGGGAGGGTCGTGGGGACCAGGTGGAAACCTGGGGAATTATAGTCAACCCCTGGACTGAGGCTCCCTATCCCTGGTTTTAATCATTGTGCCTGGTTCACCAACATTAGTTTGAAGGCCTGACCAGCACCACCTTTTCCTGTGAGAGGCATTTGATGAAATCTCCTCTTGTGCTTTTGCCTTCCTTACATGACAGCTGGAATTACGAGTCTGTTTGCCTCAAGCAGCGGGACCTCTGAATACGAGCCCAGAGAGGCGTTGGTTAGCCCTGAAAAGCAAAGCCCCTGGGTGTGTGTTTTTTCCCCTGCTTTATAAGGGCAGAGGAAAGTGAACCAGGTTTTCCTGCCATGAATTTTCGAAATCAGCATCAGATGGGCCTGACATTTCACGTACCCAAGCTCCAAAGGACCTTGTCACATTTTATTGACTGCTGTAAGGTTCAGTTTAAGGACAAAAAGTATGCTAGCTTTAATAGCCAATATTAAACCTTTTTGAAGTGCTGAAAGTAACGTTGTTGCCATGGCAGCAAACCTCTGGGATGTCCTGCGTGTTCTGGATGTACTTTTGGATTGGATGAAAAGCAAGAGCCATTTGTGCAGGTGTGGGGAATATTTGGCCAGCCAGATGTTGCTGAACTGCAACTCCCATCAGCCCCAGCAAACATGGCCAATGTCCAGGGAAAAGGAGACTTGTGGTTCAGCAACATCTGGAGGTCAAAGGTTCCCCACACCTGCTTTTTAGTGTATCAGAAGTGACAATTAAGAAACCAATGACATTGCCTTGCTATCCCCCTTCACACATTATATAAATAAAGGGGCTTCACATGATTGATAGAAAGCAGGGCTGCAATGCTGGGCCTGACCCCTTGAAATCTACACACAGAGTAGGCATCTGTAAGGGGGCTGAAGGGTGGGTGGATGATCTCTGAGGCTGGTTACTCTCTAGGTATAGGACTGCAGGCTGGCAAGTTGTCCTGTATGTTAAGAGGGAAAAACAGTTCTGAATTGCAAAACTACTTCTGCAGGGCAAATTAAAGTAAATGGAATTGTTTTAATTAATTTAATTTTAATCAGAGAAGAGGATAATGAATTGTTTTGTTTAATCATGCTGAGGTTTTTTTGACAGGGGCCTTTTTTAATTAATCTAGTAATTGCAAATTGATTTGCTTCAAATAATGTGTTTGTTGTCCCCCCCCCTTTTGGGGGGGGGGCTACATTTCTTCTCAAAAACCAGGGAGTCTCTAGTAAAAGTTGCTGCTGCATCAATCTGCTCCCAAACTCTACTGGGAAGTATCCAACATCACACTATTATCTTGGAAGCTCAAGGCCTGATACAGGAGGAATGTCATCCATTTCTTAGTCAGAGCTGCCAAACTATCCAATGGTTTCAAGGTTCATTATAGCTAGTAATGGACAATCCCCACCCTCCCCGCTTGAATTGTTACTGAATCACCAATTCCACGTGCCACTGGCAAACACTTGGGACTGGTTTTGAACTGATTTGTGTTTGCACACATGCTTTCTTGCTTTACTGCTTGGGAATTGTAGCCCAAAGCCAGGAAAGGCAGCATCTTGCTTAGGCAACTATGTGGCACGCCCTTTTCTTCTGCATATGTTGCAAAGGCTTCATTCATGAACCTTCACCAGCTCACTATGTTTTGTGATCTTCCATGATGGGTGTTGCTCAGTACGGTATGTCAGGTTTTAAAATTGCATTGTTTGCTTAATTAACTTTCTAAATCATTATTCAGTTTATTAGTCACCTGCCATTTAAAGAATCCCCAAGACATATGCCCAAAAAAGGAGCATAACGTAAAATCATAATAAAATACACAAAAAGAAAACCCATGCAATGCAATAGGCAGCAAATGCATCATAATCTTATCAAAATCCTAGGAGGAAAGAGCAGCTTTGTACCTGGCAATAGGGTTGCAACCTTTGTTCTGGCAAAATGCAGGACAGGGGGTGGCATTTGTCTGGTGCTAAAGTGGTGCTAAAGTGACTTCAAAGCAATCCTTTACAATCTATTGCAGCCTAACAGGATGGCCGCTCTGGAATTTGGCATGCATACACAAACATACACATGAATTTGTAAATTTGTCTGTTCTTGGCTACCCTGAGCTTTCTCACACCCTTTCAAATACATGCATTTGGAGAGGATCCCTAACTTGAAAAAGAGAGAGAAGACCTGAAATACAGGACAAAACTATATCAATACAGGACATAGAATTTTACACTGAAATATGGGACAATCCCGTATTATACAGGACAGGCGGCAACCCTACCTGGCAGTGAAAGGATGTTAATGATGGCACTATGTAGACCTATTTTGGATGCCTAGTATAGCTTAATCAGTAGAGCACAAGGCTCTTAATCTCAGGGTCATGGGTTTGAGCCCCATATTGAGCAAAAGATTCCTTCATTGCAGGATTTTGGACTAGATGACCACAGGGTCCCTTCCAACTCTACAGTTCTATGATTCTATGGTTGTTCTGTGGGATAACCATACAATATAACCAACATGCTTAAGTGTAATTAATGCATGAAAGGTTAGTGCCATAGAGTATTCTGTCCTGCCAGGCTTAGCTAGGTCACTTCCCCTCACCTGGGGAGGAGGCTAATCAAGCCTATTGTTATGCATCAGTCTACCTGAGAAGCTCAGCTTGTGAAGAGGCCAAGCTGGTTGCTGCAGCTTAACCACATGACTCTTAGAAGCCATTCTTGTGTTCCTACACCAACAATTTAGGAACTTTCATCACTGTAACTAAGCCATTTTACTGCCTGTGCAACGTTTTCTGAATGCTGTATGGCAAAGCGTAAGTATCTGACCTTTGGAAAGTTTTTAACTAAACCATTAACTTATCAGACACGTAGTCTTTTTCTATGCTGAGGTAAGAAGAGTCTATCTTGGATCTCGCAAGGGCATATTTTAAAGGTCTAACAGCCTATATTTCCACACTTTGCTGCATGTTTGGTGATTTTAAATCTCTGCTAGAGTTGTCTCACCAAAGGGTACTTGCCCCAAACCATTCATATGCCTATCTTTTCCTTGCTACCAACGTGTTCAAGAGAAATGCGTCTCCCCAACCTTTCCTTTCCAGCGGCTAGATTTGATTGAGTTACATTATGCCTAACCCAGTTTGGATCTGTATGCAAGAAGCCCATGCCAGTCAAGCTCAAGTCCATTTCAGCAATAAACAGCAGACTGCACCAATCAGCACCATCCCAACAACAGACCAGGCAGACACAAAATAGGCACATAAAATCCTAAGGGCGTCGATATAAGAGAGTTTCCAGACTGCCACTATTTGGGGATGGGATTAAATCCCATCCTGACAAATTCAGGCTGCACAGTTCAAGGCAATTTGGAGCTTGTGAAACAAATCCACTCCTCCCAAAAGATGTGCCTTTTTGTGATAGAAAAATGCATTGACACATGTAGGATAATTTTAATGCAGCATCTCCCCACAAACAAATCAGGCTAAATGCTCATTAAACGGACTGTCTGGAAATAGCCAAAATTGTGGGTAGAAGGGCATTTTCAAGGTTAGAGCTGCTTATCTTGAAATCCCTTACAATCCATGAGCTGGGTAAATACATATTGCAACCTATCAGACTTGGATAGCATCAATATTTGCAAATGTTGGAGGTGCCAACTTAAATCTCTTACTAGGCCAGGAGTGGAGACCTTCAGGCTGAGGGTCAAATGCAGCCCGCCAGTCCTCTCTCTGACCCTCTCGATTCTCCTCAGACCATGGCTCCTCCCCAGTCCACACCCCTTTCTGTCCCTGCTCCATGCTTTCCTCAGTGTTTTTGCCTGGCTGAAATTTGCCCTTCCACTGTGCTTGTCTGGTTGGAGAACGAAGAGGATTGTGCCAAGTTACATGGCTGAAGTGCAGCACACTGTACCGAAGTAAGGGTCACATGTGTTGCCCAGCCTACTTTTTGCTCTGGCCCCACCTACTACTGGAATGTGCCCCAGGAGGAAATGTGATCCTCAGCTGGGGAGGGCATCTTACCCTTGGCACAGTTCACTAGCAGTGAAGACTCCTCCTAAACTCTTCCACTGCCACAATCAGCCACTCAAGCATCGTGGGAACTGATGCACCTGTTTTGTTAACACCAAAATGTGTTCTGGTCAATATATATATAAAATTCAACCCGCTACAGGGAGGATTCAATCCTGCATGGTGCTGCTTTGCAAGTCGCTTTCCTTACAAAGCAGCACCCACACCCCACAAGATAGATGCTTCTTGGATGGGCAGCAAGCCAGGGCATTAGGCCTACCTTCTTTTGGGAAGATGCAGTTTCTGGTTAGTATACAGCCCCAGGCTCAAATGCTAGTGGGTAGTCTGGCAGTCCAACAGGTCAGGAAACATGCTCCAGGTTCAATACAGGAAGCCAAAGTCCAACAGGCAGGCAGGTTCCCACCTCTACAGCCAATCCATAGTCAGGGAACTTGAGGTTCAGTCCCAAAATACACAGTCCTGTGGAGCTCCTAGGACCCCCCAAGCTGGAAAGTTAAACAAACACAGCACCTCAGCTTTGCTTGTCTTTCATCCCTTGAGTCTTGATTGCCGCATCTGGGCTTGATGAGTCATGTGACCCTCACCTGTTCTGAGTCTACTCCAGCTGAGGAATCACACACCCAGAGCTAATGAGCCCCACCTGGCCAGCTAGGGAGCCCTTGCCTGCCTCAGCCTCCTAGAACACACCTCCTATTAAGTAGTGGGTGGACATAGCAGACAACACAGAGATTTCTTCAAGTAGTTCTTTATAAGTAAGCTGGAATTGAACTGAACAGCAAACAGCTCAGCTGGCCTGCTTTTATACATTGTAACAACAACAGCCCAGGGTTTCCTGCCTAAATTACGGACCTGAGCGAAAACTATATACACAATACCCCCTGGTGGCCAGGGTGAGAACTTCAATACATAACACCTCCTGCTGCTCCTTATGCCTCAGAGCCGCTGTGTTCATGGGGAAAGGGGCCCCTCTGGCTCTGGTTATGGGTCCTGCTCCTCTGGTTCCTGTGAACTTGACCCCCATCCCCTTGCCATCTTCTCTCTCCCCATGAGTACTTTCTATGCCCAAACTCTCCTTCTCCATCCCCAGCTTGCCCAGGTGTGTCTCAGTCACAGCTACACCTCTTGCCAGGATCCTCTTCCTTCTCCCCATTGCCCTACCGTTCATGACAAATGGAAAGCAAAACAAACAAACAAAAACATACACACTACCACTGAAATGATAAGTTAAGTTCTGCACCCACTGGAAGCATACAGAAATTCTAAAGCACCCTATGACAGAAGCAGAAGAAAAGAAGACTCTTTTTCAGGTGAAGAAAATGTTTAAGAAATTGGCGGACTGATTTTGGCACAGCAGCTTGGGGTACATGGGCAGAAGCTGACTCACACATCTTTGCAGTCCCAACTTGGATTGTGGTGGGAGTAGTTCATGTTGTGTGCAATGTCCAGACTCTCTCTCTATATATAAACCTTACTGCCATACACCTATGACTGAGTAGAATATATTTGCAATCTCATGCTTATTCACATTGTTCCTTATGGAGAGCTCCTGCACAGGTTTCTCCCTATTATCATTTAGGGATCTTCCTTTGCCTGTTTCACTTCAGACAGATCACACTGACACACACTGTCCTCAGCAGTATCCAAAAAAGCCCCACTCAGCAGCCATTCTCCCTCACACAGAGAGAGAAGCGGAAAGCAGTTTAAAATGACAATTACTTGAATAACAGTCACAACAGAATGGAATGCCTCGTTCATGTGACTCACAGTCACCCAATCACATGAGAGAGCTACTGCCAAGAAACCCCATGCTAAAAATACACAGCAATTCAACATAAGCAAGCATTCCCATTTCAGGAAATTAAACCATTATCCGTAACTGTTTATTCCTGGATCTCTCAGTAGTCTCTTAGGAAGAGACCACTGCATAGAAAATGCAACAAAGCGTGTTGGAGAGATTGCTTTTCTTTTCCAGATTATTAATTATATTCTTGATGCTAGAAGCTTATTCCTTGACAATTCCTTCTTGACAGTCCTCTCCCCATCTTTAGGCAGGACAACTTGCTCCAAAGACAGCAGTGCATGGAGAGAAATAAAAGCATACAGTGTGCTGGTTAATTTAAAGGAACATGAAAGGTAATAGCAAACAAAATCATTTTTTTGTTCTGTGAACATATATAGCATATATATATATAGCAAACATATATAGCAAACAAAATCATTTTTTTGTTCTGTGAACATATATAAATTCCAACCATGATATGGGGAAAGGGTTACAATAAGGCAAGGATATGCTCTGATCATGCAGAATTTTAAAGGCAGTTAATCCAAAGGAAGCCTGTGAGGAATAATTCACCAATTGATCTGGACAACGAAATGGGACATAGCATGTGAAGTATGAAATAATAATGTGGAGGGTGGTGGTGATGGTAGGGAGATATCCAATTTCATAGGCAGTACTATTGTCTGTTGTTTTAGTTTGATTTTCTGTTTCCAGGCCTCCTAGGAAAGTGGCAGACCTTGGTGTCTCAAATTTGAGTGGTGCCCTGTGTGATGCCAAAATCTGGTGCCTCTCCCCTACCATTGTATGTCAAAGTTGCACACACACTCCCACAGCACCCCAGAAGTTCCACACCTGGTGTGACCACACCAGTTGCGCTCCCCTAGATCCGCCTTTGCCTAGGAAAGCAGGTCACCAACCTTTGGGGGCCAGTGAGCATAACTGGAATGTTGAGAAAATGCTGTGGGTACCAGTCACAAAATGGTTGTCATGGGGGATGACACGTCACAAAATGGCTGCCACAGCTGAGAGATCAGGATAAGAGACAGGACCACAAAATAGTGCAAGCTTGCTTTCCCATCAATGAGGACTAGAGTTGCCACTAAACTTGCTCACAGAGACAAGCTCTTTGTTTGGACCAGATTTGGGGTGGGGACTGCCATCCAAGGAAATGTAGGGCATGTTTAAGGCAGCATGTTCAGTGTAGGAGAGGCTAAGTCAGTGCAAATAGGAACTGAGCAGGAAGAGCAAACATTCTCTTGTGTGGTGTGGGTTTTTTAAAGGGGATATATACCAAGACTTTTGCAGGCACCATGGGGGGTACTAGTGGGCACACTGGTGCCCACAAGCACCGTGCTGGTGACCCCAAGTCCTAGGATCCTGATTTATTAAAAACTACTGAAGCTTTTGGACAGTCTATGCTGGGGAGTTTTGACACAATAGCTCCATCTGTACAAGCAATGACAGGATACTAACCACACAGTATCTATGCCATGTGGGCTTGCTAAAGCCAAGCAGTCTGGCACTGAGGATAAAATGGCAGCTGGGGAGTAGGAGGGAAGCACCATGGATTCTGCCTTGAGTTCTTTCTAGGAAAGGTGGGATAAGAAGTGCAAAAAGGAAAGCAAGGTTGCTGAAAGGGTTTTGGAGCAGGTTTAGATTTAAGTGTGTGGAAGCCCTGTTCAGGTCCTCATTCTGATCTCAGAATCATGTCTTATCTATTTTCCATTCCAATTTGTTTAGATATGGAGGAGGAGAGGGAGCCCTAAACACAACCCAAGGAAGCCAAACTATGATCTGAACAGGACCAGTATCTGTTCACAGGGTGAACACTAGCATCATTGAATATATAATACACCATGGTCGCTGAACTGGGTTTCCCCAGTAGTCCCCCTGATGATTCGCACCTCTTAGAGTCTCCCGTAATAGCTTTATTTTGTTATGTATATATTGTATGGGTTTCTACTCCACATTTTGATGTAAAAGCATTTCCATGGTGGTTCACCACTACTTCACTAAAATAATAAAAAAATATATAATAACATTAATGGTAAAAATCAACAGTCCTTTTTTTTAACCCTACAAGATACAAAGAACAAAAGCAATCTATACACATCACTGCATCAGCCACCTCTGTTCAAATATTCAATATTCCCATAAACTTTTTTGGTGTCTAGCAAGTTAAGAGCTGAAAAACATACAGTGGTACCTTGGGTTACAGACGCTTCAGGTTACATACGCTTCAGGTTACAGACTCCGCCAACCCAGAAATAGTACCTCGGGTTAAGAACTTTGCTTCAGGATGAGAACAGAAATCGTGCTCCGGCGGCGCGGCGGCAGCGGGAGGCCCCATTAGCTAAAGTGGTGCTTCAGGTTAAGAACAGTTTCAGGTTAAAAATGGACCTCCGGAACGAATTAAGTACTTAACCCAAGGTACCACTGTATTGTGAAAGGAAATGCCCTTGAAATGAGGAGGGATGATCCAGAAAAAGGCAGTACCTGTCCGATGATGTTTGAGGAAAGTGGAAAGGCGGTTGCTGCTGATTTCACTTTCTCGGTGCAGTCACCTGTGTCTCACTTCAAACTGCTCACGTGGATGGAGGGTCCTTTGGACTAGTGGGGAGATGGTAATGGGGTCTCAGAGTTCCCCACTTGATCAAAGAGCCTCCTGTCAGCAGAGGGACACTATTGGAATGCATAGTTAAATACAGCTGTGGTGCATACATAACATATGGAACTAAGGTGGCAGTGATAGCCATCAATTTAGATGGCTTTGAAAGAGGATTAGACAAATTCATGGAGTAGAAGGTCTCCATTGGCTACCAGCCATGATGGCTATGCTCTGCTGCCACCGTTGGAGGCATCAGCCTTCTGAGTACCAGTTCCTGGGAGCCACAGGAGGACACAGTGCTCTCATGCCCAGGTCCTGCTTGTAGGTTTCCCACCAACACCTAGGTGGCCACTGTGAGAACCGGATGCTGGACTAGATGGGCCATCAATCTGATCCAGCAGGCTCTTCTTTTGTTCTCATGAATACAATTAAATGCCACCCACTCTTTTTGCTCACATAAGAGGGCTAATTTGAAATAAAGGTAAAGGTACCCCTGCCCGAATGGGCCAGTCATGACCAACTCTAGGGTTGCGCGCTCATCTTGCTCAAGAGGCCGTGAGCCGGCGCCGTCCGAAGACACTTCCGGGTCACGTGGCCAGCGTGACGAAGCTGCAACTGGTGAGCCAGCACCAGTGCCGCACACGGAAATGCCGTTTACCTTCCTGCTATAAAGCAGTACCTATTTATCTACTTGCACTTAGGGGTGCTTTCGAACTGCTAGGTGGGCAGGAGCTGGGACCAAACGACGGGAGCTCACCTCGCCAAGGGGATTCGAACCAACGACCTTACGATCAGCAAGTCCTAGGCAGTGAGGTTTTATCCACAGCACCACCCGCATCCCTCAATTTGAAATACACATGCTTTTTCTTTTTTAAACAGCAATTCCCATCCAGCTCTTAAAGCATGAATGTTTTGGAAAGTAGATATTGCATTATGTGAATTCAACTGGTGTATGGTATGCAGATGTCTCTCCACGGGAAACATTTGTGTTGATGACTATTACATTCTCCTAATTTAGATGCCTTGGAATAAAGAACAAACTTAAAAAAAGAAGAAGCAGACAACAGAAGACATTTCAGTTTGTCTGGCACTTTATGTTTGCCAAATGGTGTGAGCAAAAGCTTGCCGAAGTCATTTAAAGTAGTAGTAAAATTAGCATTTCATGGGGCCTTAGCTATCAAGATTAATAGGCATTGCTGAAGATCCATTCAGACACAATTTGCTGGATATGTAGTGAGCATAGTGACAGAACACTGTGGGGCTAGCGGGCTGCTCTATGTTGGAATCTAGCTAACAGAGTACCGCAAATTTGGATCTCGTTCATAAAACCTCTGTTCTATCTTGGATGAAAACAGAGTAACAAGTTGTAGGTTTTATAAGGCCCTTTTTATTTAAAAAATCATCTGAAGATGAACAATGAATAGGACATTGTTCTCCAGACATTGCATCACTGTACAGGTAAGGTCTTTATATTATAATTATAATTCCATGTGTGTGAATTACAAAAGCTGTATCTAAGAGTAGTGTAGGGGGTCATATATGTGGTGGAAAAAAATTCACTTACTAAGGTTTCTTTCCAGGTGGGTAATTTACCAAAATAAAAGGGCATAGACCATTTCAAAGGAAAAGACCTCTGTGGGCACATGGGCCCCCATAGAACACATTTAGGTAGTGTGCATGGAAGGGGGGGGGGTGTCCCGTTGTGCTAGCAGTAATCTATGTGCTGATGGGACCTTCAGTTAGCACTACATTGAATACAACCTATGGTGTTCTTATAGGCTTTAGCTAATTGTTCATTATTTATTTCACTGCAACATTTAAATCATTATTGCTATTCAACATTTAAATCTTTATCATTTTTGGACCTTAAAAATGCAACAGCAATATATTGGTCATTATAGGCAACTGCTTTCCTTTGGAACACAACAAAACATTGAACATTTCATTTATTTTGGCTCATCTCATGTCTAAAGGATATCCCCCAGAGGCAGCAAGATATGATAATGATTCCCAAGGAAAGTATGTGAGGTAAGCAAGCAAAGGCAAACTTTTGAAGCTGATATTCAAACGATCCAACCTATCTAAAAATAAATACATTGGAACCCAGAACAGACAGCATTAATTACACCTTAGAGGATCCACAGAGTCTTTGGTCTTGAAGATGTGTTAGTCAGGAGAGCCAGGAAATAACAACCAAAAGGAAATGAGCCAAGCTTGGGTTGTTAGGGAAAATTGTGTAAGTCCAAATTACTCAGCTAAGGGACTTCCTGGAAATATTTCCAGGGAGCCTTCACGCTGCCATTAAACTAAGTCCCTTAACAGTTCAGCTTGTTTTCTCCCCATTCTCAAGTAATAACTTTTCTGTAATGAGAATTTGCAAGTGATGAAACCATAGCTGAAGCTCTCTGCTGGGAGAAACCAGAACCAACTCACTAAGATTACTTAATTTATATGTTCGTCACTTCCCACAACCAAGGATCTCTCAAACTGAAGATTCACACAGGCAATAAAACTTACCTTAGTTACAATGTGGTAACAGTTCCTAAATAATTGGTATAAGCACGCAGGACTGGTTGGTGAGAGCCATGCGGTTGAGCTGGGGCAACCAGCTCAAAACTCTTCAGATGCTGAGCTTCTCAGGTGGACTGGGGCTGAACAGAAGGCTTAATTACCGTATCTAGTTCCTCCCAAGGTGAGGGGAAGTGTTCTAGGCTAAGCCTGGCAGGACAACTTGCTCATTGGCAGTAACCCTTTCATGTGTTAATTAGAATTAACATGTAGGTTATATGAGGCTAGTTATCTCACACAAACAGGATAAGGAAATGAGAATCCTTGATCTCAATTCAAGTTTATATACTTACTTTCCACAAGAGTCTACATATATTCAGAAATAGAATTTGGATGCTAGAAATGTCTTTAGTACAGAAATCAGGTCTGAAATGTGAATTTCTGAAACTTCTACATCTTCCAACCTTAATCATTATCACGAGATTAACTTTTTAATTATATGTTACTTTCTATATGGATGCTTTAGTTGAGATTCCTACATTTCAGGGAGTTGGGCTAAATGACCATTGGGATCTCTTCCAACTCTACAATTCTATGATTCTATAATTCTACCACCTGCAAACCGTATCATCATATACACTCTAAAAAGTGCCGGGGAAATTGTGACAGAGTGAGTTCTAATTTGGGTGGGGCCCAAATGTTGTTGAACTACAGCCCCCATCATCCCTGACTGTTACCAAGAAGTTCAGCTGCAACTCTGCACCTGCCCCAAGACTATGTGTTCATGTTGGCTTTGCTCTGAGCAGTGGGTGCGCACCATTGCAAGAAACCTGAGGGAGCTATAGAAGCTCAGGATAAGTATCCTTCCAGCAGTGAGTGGCTCGTGCAAAGTATCAGGAGAAACCATCGTGGTTCCTGCCAAATGCTTTCCCCATAGCAGATCCTAGACAGGAGAATTTCAAAGATGCATAATGGATTATGTCATCTAATTGGTACCCACAACTTCTACCATATCTAATGCAAGTAGATGCCCTGCTTTAGCATTAATTAACTCTAGACAATAATGAAAGCAGCCACCAGCAAGCACCTTCTCTCAGTAATTGGATTAAGTCTAAAATTACAATGTCTCCACCTTTCCCTGTGAGCTGCTGCAGTGATGACAGCAGCAGGGATGTGGTGAGCTCATATGTGGTCTCTCCTCTCCTTCCCTCTTCACCCCCTTCTCTCTCTCTCCCTCCCTCCTTTCTCCTTCCGCAATTCATTCCTGCTACCTGCGACACAGAGGCGCAGTACTTTGTCCAGCATTTGCCAGGGGATAAAGGGGAAAGATTGAGAGTGCTTCCAGGCTGACACTGTTTTGTTGGAGAGATTCAAGGAGCTATAGGGATTTGTAATCAAAGCAGATCAAAGGGCTTTAAAAGAGAATGGGACTATTTTGTGGTTTGGAAAGTCATGGGGAAATGCATTGAAAAGTGTGGGGTGAATGAATGAATGGGTGGGAAGGTGTATGAGTACCCTGCAAGCTTTTCAAGAGAAATACTCAATGCTCAGCAAACAAATCAGATGGAATACTCAATACAGACCAGATATTATCTAAAATCCACATAAGCATTGTGCATGCAAATTGGGACTACGAGTGCTCCATGAACCGGTCATCTGGAAGCGCCCTGTGACTGACAGAGAGAAAGAGGGTGAAGAAGAATCAGGAGAAAGATAACTGCCCCTCTGCTGCCACTGGGACAGCCACCAGGATTAACAATTACAAGCAAATTTAGAACTCCAGAAAGTGGGGGGTAACATTTCCCGGTTGTTCTTTTACTCGTAGTTGCCAGTCCCAATCCAGTTTGAGCCTGGTGGAGCTCACCTACTTTTTAAGGCAGTCACCTATGTATTTTGGATAGCCCTAAAAGATAGGAAATGGGTATTTAATATGTAACTGTTGGAGGGGATGGACAGACATAGCGTAGATTTTTCCATCCTAGGTGCCCAAATGACTTGGCACTGATCTCTTGTTTCTTCCTCCTACCTGGCAAGGTTACATCTGCTTAGCTACTGCACGGCATGCAGAAGCATGGAGAGCCAAGGATATGCAGGACATGCCCCACCACTGCATTGTAAATGGCAGCATTGTGGAGTCCTCTCCTGTCCACCTGCCTCTGCAGAACATCCACTGTATCTGTGGTGGAGGAGGAACTCTCCCTGATTGCATATTGACATTATGGGAACAGTGTGTCAGTGATTTTTCAACATGTATTGCTTGTTTCATTGTGGAAATGTTCCAGCTTTCTATCTTAGTAATGGAATGTCCCCAGGAGAAATACCACATTGCCCAGTAACTGGAGACTTACCAAATCTTTTTGTTCTTTTCCTCACTTCCCCCCTCCTTCCATCCCCCGCCAACACCCCCGCCGCTGGCAGTGCAAGTAGTGATACACTCTTTTCACTTGTTTAAGCCATCTTTATTTGCTTAGAATTACTGTCTCAGAGCAGTGGTCAAAAGCAGGGGCATTGGCTTTTAATTCAGATGATGGGCCTTGGCTCATTTATATATGCATGAACTGAGCCCTTTTAGAAAAATTGTGGATGCTAAGGAAAATATACAGTAATGGAGACTTGTGTTTCCTTGAGTACAGAAAAGGCCACTTACCTCGTCTCCTTCATGGGAGGGCAATGAATGGGAATGCATAATGTATGCCTTTGTCGTACTCTCATCAGCACAGACATACTGGAAATGAGCAGAAATAGCCAGACAGAACATCAATCTTTTGCGTGCTACAAAAAGTACTAACTAGCACTTTTCCATTTTATTAGATGTCTAATGTGCTGGGGCTTCATCTCCTCTCCTCTCATTTCTCTTCCAATCACCCAGGGAGAAATAGACTAATGCTGAGGAATTATTCTAATGTTTCATTGCACCCAAAGCATGGGACTGTGTGCTTTGAATACCATTGTCCTGATCCCATCGCGGGACAGTGATGGCCCCAAGTAAGGTAGAAGTCAGTAGGTGCAAGATTCTGGAGAAGATGGCAAGTAAGGCCAGGCCAAATCAGGACCTTGAATAAAGACCAAGGCACTGGTGCAGGACAATGGTTAGTCGTCTTGCAGCTGAGGCAAAAAATACAAGTTGCCTCAGCAATGTCTTGGGGCAACTGGCAGAGCTTTATAGACCTGGCTATGTCATCAAGATGGTAGCTCCACCCGCTGAGCTCTGCATCTTGCTTTGTGCCCTTTTCTGCAGCTATTGGCTTTTACTAGGCAGTGGGATTTTAAGCTGTGAAGACTGCTTTGCAGAAAGCTGCTCAGAGCTCTCCTGAGCCTCCAAGGAGCCTATGATCCAGTAATTGAACGGCAGAGACATCTTCTCACATGGATGGATTTAGGGCTGTGCAAGTGGTATACACTCAGTGGGTACTGATCCGAGGGGGCGCTATCTTGGGCTTTGGGAAGGAGGTGTGAGGCTCTCACAAGGTCCTAGAATCCCCCTTCCTCCTTCCCAAAGCTTAGTGTTTCCCCAGCTTTGGGAAGGAGGTTGGAGGGCTGCACAGTGACAGTTTTCAGGGAGATCTGATCTGGGGAGCCATCGCCTTATTGGGGATCCTGAGGCATGATTCTTGGGTTGTGTACAGCTCTCCACACTTTCAGAGTGGCTCCCTCATCACGTCACTTGTGATCACATTGCAGGGCTCAACTCTCAGAATGTACACAGCCCAGCTGGCTTAAGGTGGCAAAATGTCTTAGGCCAGTCATTCACAGTTGATGATGATGCCCCATGATCTCCACTGAAAACTAAAAGAAAGTAAGGATCAGCAAAGGCACAACACCAGTCCACACAGAGGCAGGCTGAATGGAACGCTGTGCATCTGGCATTCACGTTGGCTGTGCTGTTACTCAGAGCAGCCCACAGCCTCTGCTCCCAGACTAAAATAGCAGCTGAACCTATAGGGGCTGCCTACAAAAGGGCCATGGGGGATGGTTGAGCTGTTATCTGAAAGCACCATTTGAGACCTCTCGGAGAAGAATAAACAAAGACTGTTTAAAAAAAGATCCACACCAGCCCATTCCATAGGCTAATTTAAACTGAAAACAACACGTGTGTGTGTGTGTGTGTGTGTGTGTGTGTGTGTGTGTGTGTGTGTGTGAAAGACTTTGTTCCACACACTTCAGCCATAGCAATAATAATGATGCTATTAAAAGCCATAGAAAAACAAATAAGTCACACCAGGCAGTAAAAAGTACAAAATATCAATATCATCTGTAGTCCCCAAATCCTACCATATTACCTTTGCTTCTCCACAAAGAGGAATAAACACTTTGATGGCATTGCAGTTGGTCTTCTGCCGTGTTTTGGGAACAGCAGACTTCCATGGATCCTTGATGAAGCCCACCAGATTCAGCTGATTTACCTTCATCAATCCCTCTACCGACTGTCTCACGCCTGCCAGTGTGGAATCTTCTGTTTCTTCCTTGCTAATAACCACACAGAGACAGTTTCCTAATGCCTGTGACAAGCCATTCTTTTGAAACCACTGGGTATGGCCACTTTTTCAGACACCTCAATGCCAGTAGACATGTGAATTTGGAATTTAACCACTATTTCCTCATTTTATCTTATTTTGGGGCCGGAGGCGTATCCGATTTGAATTTCTTTTCAACCCCTCTTTTTGTGTGATTATAGTGCTGTCTCGTCTTATGTAACGAGTTGGTATATATTTAGTCCTACTGTTTAATGACTTAACTATAGAAAATCTATAGCATTTTGAATGTGTGAAAGGTGCATTTTGATTGCTTTCACTTCGGTTTGACTACAGGCCTTTCAAACAAAGCAGTCACTAGTAACGATTTTCTTCTTTCTCTCCCTCCACACAGTAGGTTTTGTTTAAAAGCTCCTCAGCTGGTTTAGCAGAATTATGGCTATCTATGGAGCACTGCTAAGGTTTTGTTTTGTTTTTTAATTATAGTGGTGTTAAAATATGCAAATGTTTCTAGAATAATTGGGATCTCCCTAACACCTCCTTGTTGTATCCATTGGTGAGTAAGTTTCACTTAGTGGAAAAGCCACGTCATTGTTAAGAATTCTTGGTTGACTTTTACCTGAAATCCTGGATCTGCAGTAGCATCAAACTCCACATTAGAAGCCCAGGTTGCATTCTTGGCTGTGATCCATACTGACTGACCTCCTACTGAACTGGGAAGAGCCCTCTGGCTGCTTGGGTGCCACCTGGATTGCTGCAGCTGCTCCCTGACAAGGAAAAAAACATACTCTGTCTGGCACATCTTGTGGTTCTTTACCCCAGATTCTGTATTTGCTTTTATACATTGTTTCTTTCATGCTCCCTTATAGTTGTCTTTTACTTCAGGTTTGGGGAACCAGGTGTCGTTGGCCAATGGATGAGGTTCATGGAGTTGTAGTCCAGCAACTGAACAGTTTCAGGTTTCCCACCCCTGTATTACTTACTGATGACATTGTGCAGTCTTGGCAACTGGCCGGTAATTACTTAGATTTTCTGGATCCATGGAGCGCTTCTCAAGGATTTGCCTTATCACTACCTCCTTCAAGGAGGCAGAGACAACCCCTCTTGCACAGTGATATTAATCACCTCCCTGACCCAGCCAGATGTCCCCTCCCTGCTAGTTTTTCAAGACAAGGGAGGTCAGGGTGCAAGCAGTCTCCCTGACCAATCCAAGCACCTTGTCCATATCCTTGAGCCTTACTAACTGAAACTCATCAAACACAACAGGACTAAACAGTGCTCTGGACGCCCCTTGAGATTCATCTGCTGTAACATCAGAGTCAAGATCCTAGTGGATGCAAATGATTTTATCCCCAAAATGCTTTACAAGCCAGTCACAGCGAGCTACTATTAGGTCTGCCACCTCCTGTGGGCCAGACCGCAAAAGGCCTTGCGGTACCCGGAAAAGCTCTGCTGGTTGGTACAATGAGGATGCAATGGAGGCAGTATGCCTTCTTTGTTGCCTTCACTGCCGCTAGGTAGGCTCAATGATGAGCCCTCACCAGTGTTCGATTGCATTTGACCAGAGTTTTCCTCCACTCGTGTTCAAGCTATCTCCCCGCTTGTATCCCCACCCTAAGCTCTGGAGTATTTTGCATGTATAAATGCAAATTTAGAAATAATTACTAAAATTATAATTCCAAGCTGTATGCTTTCAAGCTCAATTTGAAGTGCCGGTTTTGACCTTTAAAGCGCTTTATGGCTCAATATCTACAGCAGTGGTTCTCAAACTTTCTCCTCTGGGCCACACTTTCAGAATAAAAATGTGTGCACACCCACCATTATTTTTTTATTGATAAGAAATACATTGGAAAACAAAAAGAGGCAACTCTTAGCAGTGCTTGATTTATAACACAGAACACAACAACTTTATAATATCATCATGGGATATCCAGAAAATATAAAACATAAATCATTCCCAAAATATAATTATCAATGAGCCTCTTACATATGTATCTTAAGTATGTATATAAACTTAATAAGAGGTGTGAGCTCTTGCTCTCATTTTGCAATGATATCTATCCATATTCTACAAATAAAAAAATATTTTATTACTATACTATACTATACTATACTACACTGAAATATTTAAGTATTTCTTTGCTTGTTGAATTTTCCTACTGCACTTGCCATCCTCTCCTGCCACACCAGTGTGGTGCACCATATCCTTTGAGAACCACTGGTCTACAGGAATGCCTTTCCCAGTATGGACCTATCCAGCCCCTTAAATCTTCACATGAAGACTTTCTCCAGATCCCTCCTTTGAGGGAGGCCTGGAGGGTGGTGACAAGGGAGAGGGCCATTTCAGCTGTGGATTCCCATCTGTGAAATGCTCTTCCCAGTGAGGTCTGTGTGGCACTTTCAGCACCAGGTAAAAACATTCCCAGGTCTTTGCAGAACTGAGTTAATTGTGCTTTATTGTTAGTGTGCTGTTGCTGGGGAAAGTCATTATTTGAATTATACAAATGTTAATGTTTTATCTGAATTCTTTCTTCTTCTTTTCTTAGGTAACAAGCAATTAATCAGTCATCAATTAATCAGTCACCGTCACCGTCACACAAATATACCATAGTAGGGAAGGTTGGGGTGAGAGGTTTGTGACACAATTATAATAGGATGAGTTTTGGGGAGCACAGCATGAGAGAGAAGGACTAGAACTCAACACCTTCTTGTGCATGACATTTCATGGGCCTTTAGCTTTTAATGTCTGAATCACATGAAGGGATCCCCATGGGGCTGACACTACACTCCAGTGTCATGCAGCAGTCCTTCCCACAGTTTCCATGTGTTGGAATGTGGATATCTGGAGAGGGAAAACCATGTTCCTTGGCCGGAGCCCTTCACCACAGGAATTCCAGCTCAAGTGGAAACCCATGGGCATAGAGCTCTACCCTGGATGCATCTGGTGATACTGTGTGAACAGGCTGTGCCTTGGCAACTATAAAATCTTTGCTCTGTGTATGGACCTTTGATGGTCATGCTTTGAGGAACTCAATGACCCAGCTGGAACCAAGGCCATTGGGTATATATGGGTACTATGAAAAGACTGAGTAATTGCACGGATTGGAAATGCACAGAATATATAGGGCTTCTTGCACAGCAGGCTTTTTATCAGATCTGTTTACTGAAATGGATTTCCAAATAGCTACTGTATAATCTGCTTCAGGAGGCAATACATCAGTTTGCTGACTGCTTTGAATTTGTTCCAAAATATCTTGGCTGCCTGGATTCAGCAGTGTAAATATGTCAGCGAAGATATTAGCAGGAGTTATGAATTGGGGAGAGGATGGAGAGGGAATAGTTTGAGTGAAAATAAAATAGATTTAGTACTTGTTCGCTCATTACATTTGAGGTGGAGATGATCATGTTAATCTCTAGAGAGGTCCCGAGGGAGATCGTTTATTGCCAGCCGTGTTCACTTGCTATGCTTGTGGTAGTTAATAGCAAAGTTAATGGTTCAAATGCTGTAACAGACCCAGGGGGTTCAAGCAAAGTGTCGTAGGGAAACCATCAACTCTTGTTATATTTGAAAACCAAGAGGAAAGTCCACCTCAGATGAGCATTTGTTCTGCATTGTTCTGGATTGTACTCCCAACATTCAGCAAGTTTATATATCAAATGGATCTTGTGGTGCTGGAGGAATTTGATTCATTTCTCATTTAAAGATGAATCTACCTAATTTGCTCTTTCTAAATCAATATGAGAGCCAAAATACAGCAGTCTTTCAAAATTTGCCCTTCTCTGAATTTTGCAAGGCAGCCAAGCATTTTTTTTTTAAAAAAATGTCTATACTAGAGTTATGTGTGCATAAAATTGCATATATTAGTGAAAACAACTTGCAACAATGCATTATATTAGGGGAAATTGTGTTGCAAAAATTTGTATATTAGGGGAAATTGAATGCAAACGTGTATATTAAGAGAAATGCATACCAAAGTGCTTTCATTAAAAAAAGAGGCGAACTGGAAATGTAGAGAATTTAACTTAAGATTGGAAAAATGCGAAACGTAAACTGACAGATTTACCCATCCCTAGATCTAGCAACAAACTCAAGCCCAATATAAATTACACCAATGGCTGCATTTAACATGAATTAAAATAACTGAACATTTCAATTCACAAGTAGCCAACTTTATCTGGCAATTTGAATTCAAAATTCTTAGGGTAAATGTGCAAAACCCAGCAATGTTCCCATGAGATTCCCATGAAATTTCATTGAAAGCAATAGAAATTATTTCCATCCTCTTGGCTCAATCCACAGAAACATGAGGTATCTATCAATATGGACAGGGGAGCATTATTGCCCCTTTTCTGGGCAACAGCAGGTCGCCTGGCAAGGTAAGACCTGTGAGGGCACGCTATGCCTAGTGCTGGCAGAAACACACTACAGGTACATTGCACTCAATATCCTTAGAACTGAACTGGCACATGCAGCTACACTTTCAGTTTTCGTTCATTAATTGCAGGTGCTGGGTGTGATGGACAGAACTTGGGTTATCCTCCTGGAGAACCTGTAACCAATCATGGAAGGGTGAAGAAACAATCAATCAGCAGGGAGCGAAGAGTAAGACTCAAAATGACACTTTGATTGCCAGATAGGCCTGGCTAGGGAAGTAGCTGGGGTGGGTGGGGGTATGTTAGGCATGACAAACCAGTTTAAGCTCCTTAAGGAAAAGAAAATATCCTAGGAAGGGGCTAGAGGCATTTCAGAGGCAAACAAATAGCTATTCTAGGAGGAATTGGATTTATAGAAACAGTCTTACAGAGGAAGGTTAGAAGTTCTTAATTACATCTGTAAAATATGTTTTGACTGAAACTAAATACTGTGCCTTTACTCAATAAACCACTAAGCTTTATCCCTCACGGAGTACTTGTTAATAAAATTCCAGTTTCTCCCCCATTGTGCCTCATCTTTAATTTATTCCCAATTCAAGAAATAGGATAGCTTAGTCGGTAGAGCAGGTTCATGGGTTCAAGCCCCTCATTGGGTGAAAGATTCCTGCGTTGCAGAATAAAAGTTCTTGTTGCTGAATTATAGTAAATGCTACCACATGCAAAGAGTTTCTGAATTAATTGTTTCTAAGTCTAAATCACCCCGATCCAGTTATGTTGCCTCACTCCCATTTTTAGTGAGGGAGTCTGCCACACAAGGAAGGCCAATGGGGACATTTCCCCTTAAGTCTTAGCCACACATGGAAATATTTGGTGTGGCACAGTTGGGAAGGGGAGGGGTAAACTGTCCCTCCCTTCATGCTGGGATCCTGATAACAAACAGGGAGAGGGAGCACTTGTAATCAATGAAAGAAAAACAAGATGCCACAATTCTTCCCTCTGGTGAGATTTTCATACGCATTTGCATCTTTGGCCCTAATGGACCAGCCTCCACTGATTGTAATGTGTAGCTTAGTCCTCAGGTTGCAAACCTGTGTGCACTTAAATGGGACTAAGACCCACTGAACTGAACAGGGGCTTCCTCCTCTGAATAGACTTGCACTGTAATAAGTGTGAGAGAAAGGCACACATTTTTGCACAAATATTTTGGGAATCTACTGCAACCCATCTTTGCCCCGTGGTATGCTACTTTCTGCCTGCAGTCTAGGACTGTCAAAGGATGCAATAATGATTAACTAGTCAGTTCTTCAGGGATACGCCCACACTCGGCTGAATAATTTTGCATAAAAATGTGTGACTGCATTTGGATGTGTGGGGAAATGAAGCAGTCAAATGTTATTTACAGATCTCCAAAGCCTCATCTCAAAGACATGGAGCACATCTGCTTGTGTAGGGATTCAAGGTACAGTTGCCAATATTTATTGACTTTTTATAAAGAAATTGGCTAAATAAACAAGGCATCTGGGGAGTACAGATGCCAGAAGGTTTTTGCCTAAGCTTGGGATTTTGAAATGGCTGTATCATGTATTTTACAAATGCAAAGGGATAATTCTTACAAATTCTTCAGACGTCAGCAGAAAAAGGGAAACCCTAACACTTCCAGAGTTGTTGGTTTTCTCCCAAGTCAAGCTTTAGCTGATTATCTGTTACACTGAAGCAAAGTAGGAGGGATTTTCATTCACATTTAACAGATGGCCAGAGCGATGTTGGAAATGCAGTTTTGGGGCAAACTAAACTATGCCAGGGGATCATTTTCCTTTTTGAGACTGAGTTCCAGACACTCACGCTCTTCAAACAGTGCTTAGGTTCACAAATGTATCCTGCTCTTGTCAAAAATAAAACTTAACTGGCTGTAAGGGAATTTCTATACACTCCAGTGGAGCTGCTATCTGTTAGTATTGAGTTGATCTCGAAATCCTTTCAGTGTCAATGGATCTCTAATAGAAAATTGTGTCTGATAAAGTGGACTCTGATCCATGAAACCTTAAAAATAGAAGTGGGTGCTGTAACGCTGTTGTTTGGGGGGGAAAGAGTTTCAGGGCCCCTCAGATGAACTTGTTGGAAGGTAAGGTGATGATTCCATACAATTTGTGGGTCATCTCACCTTTCACCTGTGTTTTAAGGTAGTGGATTAGATTTGGTAAAACTTAAGGCTGGTTTGGAAAGCACAGAATCTCTTTGATGCCGTAATCAACTCCACAATCTTGAAATGTGGTGGTGACCACAGGATGGATTACAGCATCAGAGAGACTCTGTGCTTTCCAAACCAGCCTTTTGTTCGTGTGGAGGTTTTAGAGAGCTTCTTCAACCTGTGGACTCTCTTCTCAGGCCAAAGGAAGTGGGTGTTGTTGTTAACTAGGTGTTCTTGGTTTCTTCCAGAATGCTATCAGACAGACTCTTGTGGATCTTCATTATTTAATCACAACCCCTGCCCCTTATGCACAATTTTCCTCATGCCTGCATACACTCTGCTGTTGACCCTCCTGCTAAGAATTGGCCAGATTCAATACAGCACTTGGCTCCTGTGTCTTCACTACTTGTGTAGAAGGGAAACTGTATAGAACACTTACGGTATATTCTCTTTCCCACATTTAAAACACCAACAAATCATCCACAGCTCGTATTAAGTTTCCTGGATCGTTCACCCTGTCTCAGAATAACAAGATGGAGTCCTGAATATTTCATGTATAAAAGCTGACTGGCCTGGCAGCTGGATGATGTGATGTGATGTGATGGCATCCTCAATTTCTCCTCCTGAAGGGAGAAGACTAGTTAGGGGACAACAGCCAGTGGCACATGGAATACACAGCTCTATCCTCCAGCAGAGAAAAATGACTAGAAATGGCTCAGGAGGAACAGCTGGGGAGCTGCCACCACTCCCCAGCATCTGCCACCTAAGGCCATTGCCTCACCTAGCCTAATGGTAGGGCCAGCTTTATTAGCATACCATGGCCTTTACGTTGCTTACATATCTGCCCGCCTCATCCTCTATGCCAGGTATCTGCAACCTTTTCAGACCCAGGAACCATTTTCAAACTAAACATGCATTTTGGGACCATTTCTTAATCTTTCACCATACCTTTGCATAGTGGTAGTGCACCTGCTTTGACTCACCTAGGATCAGGCCACGACCCACTAGTGTGTCACAACCCACCAGCTGAACACATGCTGTGAGGGGTATAGTCTGGCCCAGATACCATTCTGAGGGACTAAATGCTGTGGCTCTTTTTATTCTGTACTTTGAGTGTAGATAGTGCATAATACAGCTGAGAATGGCTGTGTACTGTGACAGTGCCCAGCAAAGAATATGGAGATGGGAAGCCCCCCTTCTATGCAGTTTTCAGAGAAACATGGTGATGTAAAATGTGTACATTCTCAGCATAGGAGCCAACGTCAAGCAGCTATGGTCCCTTTGGCCCCCCCATAAAATACTTGAGGGGGCCACCCCCCAAGTTGATGAGCATTGCCATTCAAATTGGGTGTGTGCCATGTCATATGATCTGTTATGTGGTGTGGGTTTTCCTTGCCCCCCCAAAAATGTTTTATTCAAGTTATGTCCCCTGGTTCTCAGTCAACACATGTGAAAAAGAGGGCTGGGTCAGAACAACCAACTCAGCTGAGTTTCTCCATTTTCAAGTTGCTGGCCTGCTGCTACTGCTTCACGTGGCACACACCTTTGTGTTGTAAAAGAAAGAAAAGACGGAACCCTCTGCCAGTCACAACACCAGCTGTAGCCATTACTGCCTCCCCACACTCAAAAGTCATTTGATATTAATCCCCACTATCACAAGTCCCCACATTCTCCTCTACTGACCTTTGTGGTGGAAGGAGGTTCAGACAGGCACTCCCAGCTGAATCATTATCATTTGCTTCAGAAAAGTAATGTGTTGTCTATAAAAATAATTCACCTATATTTGTTTGAAATATGTGCACCACCGCATGTTCAAGTATATGAAAATGGACTGGATAGCTATCTTTAAAGAGAGAAAGTGAGATTACCAGTGTCTCTGTTTACTTAATACTTAGCTCTAATGCTGGCCTCACTGCAATTTGTAGGACCATTGAAATCACTAGGTAAACATATTTAGATGGCATGGCCCTTCCTGTAATTATAGTGACCTAAACCGTGCACCAAAGCATTCATCCTATTGTTATATGGAGGTAAGCTGCTCTAGGTTACGCTTTGCAGAAAGAAACACAGAGTAGCCATTTTATTGTCACGTCAGAGGTGCTGTTATAACCCCCAGTCAGAAATGCATAGGACACAAGGCATGGGTAGGCAAACTAAGGCCTGGGGGCCAGATCCAGCCCAATTGCCTTCTAAATCTGGCCTGAGGACGGTCCGGGAATCAGCGTGTTTTTACATGAGTAGAATGTGTCCTTTTATTTAAAATGCATCTCTGGGTTATTTGTAGGGCATAGGAATTCGTTCATATTTTTTTTTCCAAAATATAGTCTGCACCCCCGCAAGGTCTGAGGGGCAGTGGACTAGCTCCCTGATGGAAATGTTTGCTGACCCTTGACATAAGGCAACACAGTGGCTTGTGTCAATGCAGCCACACCAGCATCTTGTGACTGACAGACGCTGGGAATGCATGACACCATCCCTTTTCTGCTGCCTTTCATTATGTGATCCCACCCAAAAAGGAAAGGTTACTGCTAAATATCAAGCATATAAGGTTGTGCTGATATATATATTTTTTTATTGGCTCACCTTTGATATCTGCCAAGTAATCTGTGAGTCTGCATTTAAATGCAGGAGAAATTCAGTAAATGGCAAGCATTATAGGACAGCTTTCTATTAACTTGATATGCCCCACTTTTCACATTGAATGGCTTCTGACTGCTGTTATGGCAATATAACTGTCAAAGTCAATAATTCTAGAAATAAACCATCTCCATAGCTCTATTTTCAAACTAGAAGTTCCCATTTCTCTATATTGATCTGTTGTACATGTAGAATATTGGGCATAATTTTATTGTATTATATTGAATGTAGCAGTATCTTGTCTAAATATTGTGACATTGTGACAGTTGTGACATTGCAATCGAGTTGTTGCAAGCCACCTTGACTGGTGTGTCTATCAAATAAATAAATATTTTTTTCCTTGCATCTATTTGTAAGTATGAAGTAATATTCAGGATATCGATCTGATTTAAATAAATATTTATGCCTTTGGAAAGAGATCCAGACATTGTTTTAAAATGTTAAAGTAGTCGTATTTTTAAGTATCACAACATCATTGCCTTTCTATAACTTTTTAGACCAGAAGTTGTGTGATTGACATCTTATTGGGAGCTGGGAAGAATGATTTGTCATTAAGTGGAATAGGTGGTGATCATTTGACTGGAGGCACATTGCTGCCAAGCTGGTGAATGTTCTAAGGCAAAGAACTCCAAAAGCAGTGGGAGGGCGATGGATCAGCCGTAGAGCACATGTTCTATATGCACAAGGTCCTAGGCTCAACCCCTGGCATCTCCAGGTAGAGCTGGGACTGTCCCGTCTGAAACCTTGGAGAGCCACTGACCATTTAAACAGTACTGAATCAGATGGTCCAACTTGGTCTAATGCAGGTCCTACATCTGTTTGGGTGTATCTATTATACCAGTAAACTTACACCAGTTAACAGCAAAGACCTTTCCCAAGGAATCTTGCAAATTTTAGTTTTGTGAAAGTACTGAGAATCCTTGAGCATCTCTGTGTCACCCCAAACTGCGTTTTCCAGGAAGAGGGTATGACTGCTACAACCGGTTTAAGTCCACAGTGCTGATAACCTTGAAGTGTTATGGCCTTGGATATATAGAGCTTATGTAACAAGTATATGGGGGGGGGGCGGGGGCTTATCTAGGCTTGCAGATGTCAACAGGGTATTGAGAGGAAATCTCTAGTGGTTAGCGTGTTGTCACAGTGCAGATTGGGATGGGAAAAGATGAAGCGGAACCCAGATTGATTCCAGTAGTCCTGCACTATGTTCTACCAGCATACGGAAACTATTGGTGTGCCCTCTGGAGAGCAACTGTGTTGATATTATGTTGTTTCTTAGGGACACATTGATCCTTCGATTCTCTGAGAATAAATTAAATACTTTTGGTGTATCCATCTTCTTCCCTAAGACAGTGACATATCCCTCAAATCTACACAGAGCCCCCTCCCTCTACATTCCCTTCCACACCACCCAGCTCACTATGGCATTCTGCACATTCACCTCATTAAGGGAAAATATTGTCCATTGTCACATATGGCTGGCATCTGGATACACCAAACAAGGTAAGGTGAACTGAGAGTTTATGCTCTCATTCCTCAGCAAAAATAAGTTGATAACATAAGGTGCTGTGTTTATGTCTCCGAGCTTTAAGTGAAGAGGAAAATAGGCATCTGGGCTGTTTTTAATTTGTAGTACTGGGCTTGCTGGATTAATATAAAAAGACAGATCAAGGCTGACAAGTTAAAGCAACTTCATCCTAACGTTTTATTTGAACATCAAGGGAAATGGTGAGTTGCAGAAGAATTGAGATTGGAGATAAACATACAGATGAAGTCACGCAACAAGCATACTTGTTTCAATACCCGCCGATGGACTTTTAAATAGTGGGAATTTCTGTACATGCATCTAGATTTATTTCTTTTTTCATTTCCTGACAGACCAGGAAGTGGTGATGGTGGGAACTGTGAGGTAGAGACTAAGATTTGGACCCGTCCTTTTTCTTCTGGAATTTCCTGAACTGAGACTGTATCGCCACTGCAGCTTTCTCTGTCTCTGGTGCATCCATGTCTATATCAAAGTCCTCTGGAACTTTCTTCTCCCCATCTGTGCCAAAACAAAAAACAAATAAAGGTCACCCCAACTTGACACACATTTCAGACAGAAGAAACAGGAAGTGTAGAAGAAGAACCAGGTGCGGAAGAAGAGCACGGTTTATTTAGTTAGTGAGATTTATTTTGTTTTTAAATGAGACGTGTTCTTAGGAAAATCTCTGATTTTCATTGTATAATCTTCCTGCACAATTCAATCTAATGGCAAATTAACTGATAAGGCATTCAGGTATTCCTCCTTGGGCACATTTTCAACTTCTTTGACACCTTCTTTTTTTTAAAAAAGCGCATTAACCAAAATTTATCACATCAATCAAAACCCTCTACTAGTATATACTATATATTTCTGGTGTACATTCTCAGTATATGTTCCAATTTCCTTAACGTGACTCTGCTTATAAGTAATACGTGCAGTATAATCCTACGCATGTTTACTTAGAAGTAGTCCCAATGAGTTCAACTGAGTTTACTCTTATGTAAAAGTGCATAGGATTGGATTACAATTGTAATCCCTGACAATAGTTATGTACATGTGTATATGGTGATGGTAGAGGGAAGAGTTACACAATTCAGATTTACACAGCACACTCCCAGGTATTCTTTTAGAAGGAATTCCACAAGCAAACATTTAGGGCAATAAAGCAACACTCTGAACATGTTACTGAAATTGCAGCATGTGTTTAATGGATGGATGCTGCTGTTGTGAAAAATGCCCCTTGACCAGCATGAACACAGCAGCAAAGCTCATTTTTCCTCCAAACCTGTCTAAAGTAGACATTTCAAGGAGACACATTTAATCAGCTCTGGGGTTGACAATACAACCTTTCACAGCTTGTTGAACCTTTTCCCCCCCATTCTTATGTGCAGTGCCAAGTAGTGCCAGTCTATTTGCTCAAAATGCTTCTAGGGTGCCATTAAGGGTAAAGGGATGCTTCTCCATGTAGTTCTCTAATAATATAAAATATAATAAAATATTTAATAAAATATTTAATAAAAGCCAGCCATAAAAACAACAAACATCCAACACACACACACAACTACTAAAATGCATTACACAACTACAGCAGAGCCCATTTGCAGGAGAACAAAACAACTCCAGAGAAAGCAGGTCTTTAGAGCTTTCCTAAACACCTAAAATTCTGAATTGACAATGGTGGTTTCTGTCTTTTGGGGCTGGCAGCGTGGGTGGCAGGGAGATCAACAATAGGTGGAGCCAGAGCCAATGACAGACACATTCTTGTTTTGCCCATATCCTCCTCCCTCCTGCCTTCTTCAAGGGCAACGCTAAACTGGCAAACAGTGCCACCTCATGGAATGGCTGTAAGGAGAAATCAGACAGGTGGATGTTGACTGAGGGCAAATTAAGGTGGGTGGGCCAATTCACTACTCACCCTAATGGACTAACCTCGTGTGTGTGTGTGTGTGTGAGAGAGAGAGAGAGAGAGAGAGAATTTTCAGTTAGCATCTTCACTGCCTATTGATCTACTCATTAAACCCTCAATTCTAGCTTGTGCTGTAATCCCTACTCAGCCTCCAGACCAATCTAGCCATTTTACTGCCACGATTATTTCTCAAATGTTTTGCTTGCCCAAATTTGACACACAAAAACCATTCTCTAAGGGCAAATAAAAACTATCTGATTCTGCCAAACCATATCCTGACACATTTTTTTATGTTTGTTCCTAAGGTCCAAGGAAATAAAGGTTTCATCATGCAGGTGAAAAGAAAGCATTTTGCATGTCTGAGAAGGCTGTACCATAAAAAAATGTATCTTCTTTAGGAAACAAACCTCTTATTTATTCATGCAATAATAACAACATATTTAGAGCTGCTGAAGCAAACTAAAATGTAGATCATAGCCAAATCAGTTGGCATCATTTCATCACCCCAGCACCCTATTTCAAATGATATAACTGTGGAAGTAAATGAGCTATTCGGTCTAGCTGCAGACCAAATATATTTGCTTTATAATGTGTTTCTGTACAGCACAATCAATAAAAGGGGGATGGATGGATGGCGAGCAAACTCCTGAGATATGCAGTGTGAGTGTAATTACTCATGACCAAGCCTTCAGCTAATTTCTTGATTTACTCTTTAAGCTGGAGCTCAAATGAATGATGGCAATATTGGTAAATGAAAAGCATTCACCATTCCTCTCTAGAGTCATGAATACAAAATAATCTGTGCTTTTATGTGTGCCTGTGTTTAAGCAAGCTTTCCAAAGGTTTGTTTTAGAGAAACAAACATTGGAGAGATGAAATTACACTACTAGATCATTTGTCCTACTCAAATTTCAACTTACTATAGCTGAAGGATAGAATTACAGTAACTGGTCTGGATTGGTTCAAAAACGTGCGTAAGACAATACAGTCCTTTGAGCAATAAAGATTATTTGCCATCTTTTGTCCCATACATTGTCCGACATGGCACTGACCATGTACACAAGGTGGAGCTCCTTTGGCTAGACAGATGTAAAATGCATGAGATTCATTATACATTGTGACTGATACCTTAGACCTGTGCTTCGGTCATGATATTTTTGTCTTCCTCATGTTCTTCACCAAAGTTCCAGTGCCAATTTTCATAGGCTGCTGCACATAGAATCCCTCTCCTCCATCTATAAATAAGCCTCTACAGGTGAATTTGGGATGTGATCTAGCCAGTCAAGCACTTCTCTTATGTCCCATTGATTTCAGTGAGAGAAACTTGAGAACTTGATCTGTTGACTAGGACATATGCAAGAAGTGCTCAAATCTGGTGAACTTTACGCTTTTAATTTGACTGAGCAGCTCTCTCACTGAAATCAACAGGACAGTGTAGCCTGTGCTTGGGTCTGAGCCTGTAATTCTTTTTAAGAGACCTTTTCAACCTCATAGATAGATAGTCACATCTCCCAGTAGAGGAAAACGTGTAGTATTTGCATGAGATCTTTGGAAAAATAATAGGGAAAGGAATGTATTCCTTACATTGCTAAAGCGAACAGCTTACTTCTCTCATGATATTAATCACCAGGACATTTAGGAACCACATAGAAATCTTCAAGGAAATGCTCCAGTCAAGGAAATGATGAAATTGGATTTAGCATTCATTTATTTCTGTGGGTTCCATGCTTTCAAAACATTTGTAACCTATGGCTGCAATCCTACATACACTTATGCATGAGTAAGTCCCACCAAACACAGCAGACTTACTTCTGAGTAGGCATATGCAGGATTGCACATTTAGTGATGTAGCATCCATGTCACCCAGAGGGCTGCAAAGACTGCTAAGGTCCAATGTGACAATGTCCCTAGAAACTTGATCTACTCCGTAGGACTTGGGCAAGAAAACTCAGTAAATGTACCAGTTGGACTTTGCTCAAAGCTTTTAATGTGACCAAGCAATTTCCCTAGGTGAAAGGATTTGGTGACCAGAGCATATTCACATTATCCATTAGCATCAAGTAGAATGATTTGATATAACTACCAAAAAAGGGAAATAATAGAACTTCCTGCTATTAAGCTCCAAATTACACTTTGATCAAGGAGACGACTGCTGTTAGTCAATCTAAATCCCCTTTTGCTTGGCCTTACTTGGGCAGTGCTGTATTCTTATCTCATGTGCAGAATTAAATTTTGATAAATGTACAGTAGGATGGTTGCTCTGTTCTGAGATTTAGAATGTTATTTCAGTTCAACTCTTTGAAGTATCTGGCTAATCTTTTCTTCCCAGTTGTAACAATGAGAGAGCAGGGATTATATATAAACACACATACCAGTGAAGAATATAAGCATAAAAATGAGAAATAAAAGTAGTCATGAAATCAATGTATAATATTACATTTTAAAACAGCCCAATAGAGGCATAATGATCCCCATCCCAAAACAATTGACATGGTGAAAAATGTTTAGCTTTTTAAATGCTAATTCAGATCTGCTCAACCGGGAATTTATTGCTTCTCTGCAATGACATTAGAAATTTTAACATGGCCAGAATAATAAGCCTGCATCTTACCATTGCTGTATGTCATTATCACAGAGTCAGCATGAGTGTGAGAGAAAGAAAGAAAAACACTAACAGTCCAATTCCAATGTCCCTCCACTAAAATCCAACTGCATGGGTTGAATTGAAAAGATCCTAGGATCTACACAAGGACGTATTACATAAGGAACCAACACAGACTGGCATTTCGTTAAGACGGATGCCCTACGTTCAAGGAATTGAAAGCAAACACATCACTCAAGAAACTTAGAGGACTGGAGCACAGTATTTGCCTAAAGGAAAGTGTAAGCTGAAAGTCCCATTTGTACACAATTTGCAGGACAGAGGAGAGTTGCATGATGCTCTGACTCCATCTTCAACAGATGATGATGACAATTTGAGAGGATTATTGTGTACCCAGGTAATTCAATTAGCTGCTAATGAAACACTTTGTATCTTCATATCTTATTTGACTGTAATCCCCTGTGGATGGCACCAGCCACAAGTGATATAATTTAACCCTCAATGAGATCTTTAAACAGGGGTAATTAAACATGTAATTATATATTATCTAGACAATTACCAGCAGAGAATGGCAGATATGCCATTTCTTTGGTTTTTTCATTATACAGGGCCTTAAACGTTGAAGCCTGGCTTGATAACATAAGATCTGATCCTGCTAAAGACCTTTTGAAATGAATGGTCATAGTGTAGAAGTATAAGACTGGACTCCACAAAGCATTTACATGGGAGCCAGCAAACAAACAAACAAAACAAAACACAATATTATATTGATGTTTTGTTTTGTCAAGGTAATGGACGATTCCTTGTGGACTCAGTTCAGTTAGCCATATTTCCACAAAATGGTAGGTAGAGACAGCACAAAGTCACTATGTCACAGCACCAACCTAGAATAATCAATAGCTGAGAAACAATTTCTCTGAAGTATAGTTGGTAGAAGACGGGCACTTTTCCAATACAGTTAGCATTTGTGCCAGCAGAACTGGCAAATGGTATGCTGAAGTGAACTGAAGCAACCCAATGATAAAACTTCAAGCAAATATAAAGAGCACAATTCACACACAAAAAGTTACAGCTAGCAAAATGCAAGCCCATTTTACCAATCTGTCAGGGAGCTAAGAAGTGGGGTAAAAATGTTTCCTCTTCCAATGGATTGACCTAACTTTGATGTGGCTTTGTGCTGCCATCATGTAGTCCAATCTGAGTGATCGGATGGCACTGTCAAATAATCAAATCTGGTTGGATGTGTGATGCCAAGGTAGTGCATTGCCAATGTGACCTATGACTGACTTACGAAAAAGGCGTTTAAAAAAAATCTGTCAAAGCTGAAGAACAGGAAAAGATGGAAGCTAAGAACACTACACAAAAAGGGGTAAAGAAAGGGTGGGGGTTGTGGCATTTTTCACCTCTCTCAAATCCTCTTTCATTTAGAAAATGCTTGTTGTTAAATATTCAGAACAGTTAACTTAAACAGTCATGTGTCATCACGGTCCATGTATTCAGAGTGCCAAAGGATACTGGAACTAGTCAGGTATGATTGGCTCATAATCTAAGTGAAAGTACTTCAGCCTAATTAGAAATATATGTGCTCCTTTGACATGAATCTATAAATATTGCCTTTTTGTTCTATCGAGAAGGAGAGGCAATCAGTAGATTAACAATGCTGAACAATTATGTCTTTATTTCCCTTGGAAATTGTTATTCTATGGACTCCTAGGAAAATGTATCTATGAAAAAGAAGAAGAAGAACCCTACTGGATAGTGTTGAATCCTGTTTCCAGAAGTGCATTTGAAGTTAGAGGTTCTATTTAAGGGCAATGACTAATTGCTGGTATCCAGCATCCTTTTAAACCCACCTAACTAGTACCCATCCGCACATCTTGTGGCAGCAAATTCTGTAATTACATTATGTGCTGCATGAATAGTGTTTCTGTCCATTCTGAATCTATTGCCAATCTACCAATGATATAAATATTATGGAGGAGAGTGTTATGATCTGTCTGTAGCTCAGCGATGAGTGTAAGATAGAATAGGATCTCTGGGTGTTTGGAAGGAGATAAGCAAGGACTTACGATTCCCATTTGTTAAACAATGGTAACACCATCCTCCACCCCTAATTCATACTGCCAAAGTAAGAAAGTTGGGAGGGGGGGTAACTAGGAGGGGGGGTTTGCATGGAAAGACTGTGAGCTCTGCTTATTTCTAGTGCTCAAAACAAATCCCTAGACTCAGAATTCTTTTGTTCTAAGCATATTTATTTTGCAGCAGACTACACTTGATGGATCTAAGGGTTGTGGGGCAGGGTTAGACCCTGGAGGCTTCAAGTCCAACGATCCCTGCTGTAGCGTACACTGTACAAGACATGGAAGCAAGGCTACTAAGACAGCAAGGGAAACTTGTGCTTGTAGCACTATGGACAGCTCCTAGTGAGCAACTTGTTCCAATCAAGATGAATTGAAGCCTTAGGAGCTTCTGCCTCCAGTCCACCCCTTCCAAGATCTGCCCTCTTGCTTGAAGATTGGCCTAAAACCAGGTGCTTCTCCTCCCTGTGGCCACCTGCTTAGCACATCCCCAACAATGCTGGGCAAGAGCAATAGGGTGGGGTGCCCAGGCCAGGAGCCTAGTCCTGTTCCCCACCCAGCAGTGTGAAATATGCCATGGCCAGGCCACTCTCTGTTTACTTTATCCACACCATAACTAATTTCAAAACCTCTTTCATGTTCCTTGTTAGTCATCTTTTTTCTAAACTAAAAAGCTCCAAATGCTTCAGCCTTTCCTTTTATGGAAGGTACTGGAAACCCTCAATCATTTTGGTTGCCTTTTCCTGATCATGCTCTGCCACATCATTTTCCCCTTTAGGTGGGACAGGCAGAACGTCACAAATTCTAGTCTTTCGCCAGCTTCAGTTGCTATCTATTTGACGCTAACATGCTGCCTTGGCTCTTTAAAATTACAAATGGCCTGAGACAGAATAGCACAACAATTGCTTCCTCTCTGCTACAACCACCATGAGAACCCCAGTCCAACTCAGAGGTTTCCTTCCCTGCCATCAGTGTCATGGAGGGTGGGTACCTGGAAGCTGCAAAACCCAGGATTTGATGTGGCTTCCAAAGAGGTTCACTACACCCCATTCCAGACACTTTTGGGTGGGCTGTGAATACATTTTTTATCCTGGTGGGCTTTTCCAGAACTGTACCAATAATTCTTTATAAGATGTTGCTACTGGTTTCATAACTAGTCTGGTCTAGTTTTTCTCACTGGTTATGGGGAAAGTCTATTTTCAGTACTACATTGTCCATTTGTCTTATGTAGTTTTCAACTTCTGCAGTAAGCCATGAGGAAGTAGAAGGGCAGTATAGAAATGAATAAAGAACAGTAAAAAAGAACTGTGCACATTATTCCAACTGTGGCTGTGCCATCTAGACTGATATAAATGCATTGCTTCTCCCAAAAAATCAGCTGCTTCGTTGAGCAATGGTAAGAATGTTAGATGAGCCTGCAGGATCAGGCCAATGGCCCATCTAGTCCAGCAACAACACTCTGCCCACCTGTGATTCCCAATTTATGCCAAACGCATCTCAAATAATTTGTTGTCAGCTGCCAACCTGGGCACCTGACAGCCCCCGATTATACTGTCAGATATAATTTCCTCCTTCTCCAGTTTTGGCTATATTTAAACAGGTCCTTAACACTTTTCTTGGCCTGTTTTGGTTTTGTTGAATACCCAAGCCCTACGCTACTTTCACCTCATTCTCTAGAATTTTGTAAAGCCAAATAAAGGGAGAAATTAAATTAACATTGGCATCAAATTTACAAAGTGTGGTATGAATAGTCTTGCCCGGCCATGTTGCTGAAAGAAGCGGGGAAAGGGTGTTTTAAATAGGAGCACACTTTAAATGCATTCCGTGGAGATTAATGTACACAGTGCTGTGTGGTGAAAACATTTTATTTAATCTAAAAAAGCTTTTTAGTTAGCTATAAATCAACGTTGGCCAACATTTTAAAAGGTGCTTCTTATTATGGATCAAATCCAAAGCCCATTAAAAGAAACAGAACATCCCCTGTAAACTATGCTATTTAAGGAGCAATGCTGTAAAAGCTAGAGAACATATTAACAAGGATCATGTGGGAAGCTGCCTCCATGTGACAATTAACTTTCACTGTGGCCACAATGTTCAGAGCTGGTCATTGTGTCATTCTGGCACCAAGCACAGGCCCCATCTGCACTATGCATTCAAAGCCAAATCATCTCACTTTATAAAGAGCAAAGGCTTCCCCTCAGAGAATCATGGGAAGTGGAGTTTGTTAAGGGCACTGAGAGTTCTTAGGAGGCCCCTATTCCCCTCACAGAACTACAGTTCCAGAGCATTCTGATAATTGTAGCTCTGAGGGGAATAGGGGCCTCCTAAAAGCAGCCTCAACAAACTTCAGTTCCCAGGATTCCCTGGGCCTAAGCCATGGCTGTGTAAAGTGGTATGATATGGCATTAAATGTATAGTGGAGATGGGGCCACAAACAGTTTACACACCACCCTCAGCCTCCTCCTGGGGCTGTCCGCTCTCTTTGCCAGGCATGGTGCAGTCTACACATTGTGACTGTGGCTGGAATGAGGCATCATATGGAAACCCTGGGCAACCTGTGGGCAAATGGGCACATGTGGCCCTTGACCTCACTTCATGTAGGTGGCAAGGAGAGCAAAGGGGCGCAATGGAAAGAGAGAAATAGAAAAGGAGAGAGAAGGGGTGGTACACCTATTTTTTTGTGACTATGTCCCCAATGCATCCAGGCATGTGTCCCCTGGTGGGAATGCAGCACCTGACAGGAAAAAATGTTCCCCCAGGATTGCTTTTGAGTGTGCCATCACTGTGTGAAGACTGAAATGTGTGCTCTGAGCATATGCAATAGAGGTGTGATGGCTCAGACCTTAGCTTGTTGGGCTTATTTCTGCCCTTGTTTCTTGATACAATCGCCTCTGCAGCAGACTTGCAAATAGCCTCTTGCCTGGGGTGAGAAGACATTGCTTTCATTTCAGCAAGCACTCTCCCCCTGGCTTGCAACTTTTCCAAAATGAGAACATGGTCTGTTAAAAATTGCAAAAGGAAATTGAGCATGCTTAAGAGGGATCTTAGGAGGTACATTTTCCTTGCAAGGCAAAGTCTATAGTTTTTAAAAAAATTCCCAAATGCAAGTTGTGCCTCATATTTGCTATAATTATGATAATGATAATAATGGAACCTATCTTACATCAGTGCTTTTAATGCCATGGTTACAGCTTTCAAATGAATGGGACAAATTATTGTTTCGTCCTTAAAAAGAAAAGATAGGCAGGATGTATTTTTTTTTATAAAAAAAGTTTTTTTAATGGTTTGTTGGGGTTTGCCATCAAGTGGCAGGCAAAGACTTCTGCTTCCCTGTTCTATTTTTGTGGGGGAGGCATCACTTTACCCTAATGTCAACTCCAGGGTAAATGCCATGTTGTTTTCCCCAACTAGCCTGTATCCTGATATATGGAAAATTATTAAGATCTGCCCTCCAAGGCATGTTGTTAATGTTACTGTTACTGAGATCCTTTCCCCTCCCACACACACCAGTTTTATGAGTAGGGGGTTGTGCTAAATTTGAAAATACTCGAGACTCTTCTCGCTATCACCATTATTGACTAAAGAGTTACATTTAAAGCATTGCTCACATGTTGTGATGATAAGCAATTGTTATTGTGAAACGTAATACAGTGGTACCTCGGGTTACATATGCTTCAGGTTACATACGCTTCAGGTTACAGACTCCGCTCACCCAGAAATAGTGCTTCAGGTTAAGAACTTTGCTTCAGGATAAGAACAGAAATCGTGCTCCGCCGGCGCGGCAGCAGCAGAAGGCCCCATTAGCTAAAGTGGTGCTTCAGGTTAAGAACACTTTCAGGTTAAGTGCAGACCTCCGGAACGAATGAAGTACTTAACCTGAGGTACCACTGTATGTGGAACCATTGTTCTGAAAGCAGTGGATTGGCTACACAACATTGACATGCTTCTCTTTTATTCTCTTCTATATTTCTTACATTTCCGCTTGGGGGTTGCCATGATAATCAAAATAAGGATTCCAATAAAGGGGAAAGTAAATTTAATTTACTTTTCCCCACGTGGCAGCAGACAGCCCTCCCATAACTGCACACACAAATATTTATTGTGAAGCACAAGGGGGGGAACAATGACAATTAATAAGCTCTCCGAAAGACCAGCACATGAATCAAAAAGGGCACCGTGTCCTTCTGAGCTGCTTGCTCATTAGTTAGAGAGAGTTGTTACACTGCTGGGCCAAAGCTAGAAGTCAATACTTGAGCTCTGTGGGATTTCTCTTGCCTGCCCTTTTTATCCGTATTTATTGAGTGAGCACTGATGGTATAGGATAATGTAATTTTCCAAGCCTTTTTAAGCAGCTGAGATTCATGAGCAAGGTCAGGCACCATACCAAAGGCTCCATGCAGCATTTTCTTCACATGAAATTTACAATATGTTCAGGCTGAATGAAACATTTTCCAGATTCAGTTTTCCTTTGGCTTGAAAATAGTGATTTAGAGGGTGGGCAACCCCAAATCCTCTATTCTGTGTTCTTCACAGTGATTGCTACTATCGACCGCCATGTTTTCACCTTTTGCTGGCGCTTAATTGCCTCTCTCTCACTCTTTTCCCTTTTCTGTTGTCGTTGCTTTACTCAATTCCTCTCCACCTAATCAGGACCATGTATTGGACATGAAAGTGTAATAATCCTATGTAGCCAATCAGATTTAGGTATTTGCTGAGTTCAGCAGGAGGAAATTAAGCCTATTCAGAGTGAGGACAATGCTTGCTATGCAAATGACATCAGTGACCCTCACTAATCAGGAATCATAAAGTAGCAAGGCAATTCTATTGACTCAGTTGCATAGTATCCAACTGCCCCGAAAATGCCGGGACCGTCACAAAAGCCTTTAAACCATCACAGCTTCTCACTTTGTCATGCAGAGTCCTGAGTTCCCTTTTGGTTGAGGTATGCTAACTGGAAATGGTTTTACGGTTGGGGGAAGCAAGGGGATGGGAGAGTTGCTGACTGAGGCTGCCTGCTTTTCTTACCCCTCCCGCTTCTTCTCCACCACCTCCTTTGCTGCCGCTCCTGGGAGTCAGAGAAGGCAGGGTGTGGGGAAAAGGGAAGAGTCTTGAGCAAGGTCCGAGTGGGGGGGGGGGGGAGCCAGGCCAGCAAGGGGGAGCAAGACAATGGGGATATCACCAATGCCACCATCCCTGCCATGGGAGGCTGCAACTCTCCAGGCTGGTGGACCCCTAGCCACCCGGCTAGTCGACCATGCCAAACACAAACAAGAAGGAGAAGAGCTATGTCAGGCCTGAAGAGAATGTGGTGGCTGGAGGAGGCCCTGGGGGTGGTGGGGATTGTTGCAACTGGGTGTAACTGGTGGGGTGCAGGCAGGCCTGTGGGGAGCTTAAGCCTGAGAGGTGGGGTGTGAAATAAACAGGCCTCTGGTGCAGGGAAGAGCAGGGGGGTTGGTCTTCCATCCCTCCGTAGGAGACAGGGATCTACTATGGCCCCTGTCCTGCACTAGACCCCCTTGAATCCCAGTCCAGAGTGTTTTATCAATCCCTTTCTCCATCAGAGATCATCAATGCAGTGACTCATGGAGGCCACTCTGGCTTCTATGTTCACTTGTGAGTTTTGGCAAATTGACTTCACTCTCTGCCAAAGCTCTGCAAAGTGGAACGAGACAATTCCACCCATAGATTCCCCTACTCCTTTGCAGATTTCAGCTTGGTACATCCTTCAAGCTCTTTTTAAAAACCAAGTTATCAGGAATGTGAAGGGATGGCTTTAACAAAAGTTTTGACAATTGCAATTAAAATGCAGTAAGCCTGGTGTCAACTTGATATGGAAATCTAATGGAGTTCAGGGAGTGAGGATTTCCCTCTTGGCTGAACAATAGCTACTCAATAAATTAACATCTCAGTTTCAAAAAATATGAAGAGAAATAAAATGGTAGAGAGAGGGAAATTAGGCACATTTTCTCTAATGGATAAGTCCTAAGGGCTCCTTTACATATTACATTTTAAAGTGTATTTATAAAATTCTTTGCATATTCCTGTAAACATAATGTATGAACCTGATGCATATGTATTATCCAGATATAATCCCCAGGCACTGGATTCAGCCACAGTTCCCAATAAGTATTCACTGAGTGGCAGACGTGATTTTCCCTTGTCTCTGTGTGTGGAGGGGCATTGTACTATGTATGAAATAGCTCTGCTCTGGCGCAAAGCACACATAGTCACACTGCAACCCTAGGAGTCCTGGCAGTATACAAATCCTTTCCCCACAAAAAAACACAGATACACCATCCATCATAATGATGGGCAAACAATAAATTGAGGAAACGAAACGAATAAATACATACATACATACATACATACATACCTACCTTCCAGTAGCACCTTAGAGACCAACTAAGTTAGTTATTGGTATGAGCTTTCGTGTGCACGCACACTTCTTCAGATACATTCTTCAGATACATAAATTGAGGGTTACTTCTTAAACAATCTGGTTTCCAGAATATCTTGTTATTGTGCATTTTTGAGGCTTCATGCCTAATAACCTTTTCTGAAACATTTCCCCCTCATGTGGGTTTAAGTTCCGACAGACATTTCAAATTCAGCCTGGATTTATGGGCTTGCCAAATTTGTCACTAAAACTGATCGGCCAAGCTTTCTCAGCTGACAGCCTGACGGTGAACCCATTTCTTAGAGCCAACCATGTTTATCTAATCCAGTTGATTTCAGATTTCCTACTCTCAGAGAACAAACAAAAAAAAAAATCCAAGGCTGTATGTCTGCCAGTGACCCCCTAAGTGTGTGCTGCAAACTCCCTGCACTTTTCTGGTGGTTCTGAAGCAGATTCTAGAGCACACTCAGTTAGCTGGCTGGGCCTAGCTATTACCCTGCACACAAAAAGAATGTTCTAGACATTGCCAAAATAACCCTGTCAGTGGCTGCAGATACCAGGGGAATATCAGTAGTTGTGGAAAGCCCTCTTTTAAGCAGACTGTCAATCATTACCACATGTTAAGTTTCCTGCATTGCAGGGGGTTGGACTAGATGACCCTTGTGATATCTTCCAATTCTACCGTGCCATGACTTTATTATTACTCTTCTTCCTGAGGCTGCTTTGAAAGGCTACCAGGGAAACCTGTGGTTCCTAGAAATATGAAGTTGATTCAGATACTTACTAGAGGAAGGGATCTCTTTGTTTGGTGAATCAAACACATTCCCTTCCCCGTTGTCATGTAACATGTGAGGTGGGTGCAGAGGCACATGTATGAAATCAGTCATCCATGCATAGAAGTAATAGCATGACACATCTGTCTCACACGTTGCATGCACTAGGTGCATGATGGAGATTCCCAGCCCAGTAATTGAATTAACTAGGCTATATTCTTCATTTCACAGCTGCAAAGTCTTTTGTATTATTTTCTCCATTTTATTTCAAAGCTTAATATGCCACGTGGCTTTAGAAAAGCTAGATCAGAGCTTTCCAAACTTTTCAAGTTGGTGACGCACTTTTTGAACATGCACCATTTTGCAAAACAGCAATTCAGTTTTACTAGCAAACCAGAGGTTAACCAGGGGTCAGGAAACTTTTTCAGCAGGGGGCCAGTCCACTGTTCCTCAGACCTTGTGGGGGGCCGGACTATATTTTGAAGGGAAAAAATGAACGAATTCCTATGCCCCACAAATAACCCAGAGATACATTTTAAATAAAAGGACACATTCTACTCATGTAAAAACACCAGGCAGGCCCCACAAATAACCCAGAGATGCATTTTAAATAAAAGAACACATTCTACTCATGTAAAAACACACTGGTTCCTGGACCGTCCACGAGCTGGATTTAGAAGGAGATTGGGCCGGATTTGGCCCCCGGGCCTTAGTTTGCCTACCCATGGGTTAAACTAACCCTTTCCAGCTCCGGGAGGAGCGTAGTCAGTGCGACACACCTACACACTGCAGCTGACACACTAACGTGTCGCAACACACAGTTTGGAAAGCTCTGCACTAGAAAGACTAGTTACTGGGCAAGAACCTTCACAGCAGAAAATATAATCTGGGCCACTGTAAAAGCAGTTGGTGGTGGGAATCTTCTGCTGACAGCAAAAGTTCAAGAAATATGCAGTGCACTGACTGTAAATCCCAGAGCCAAGCTAGAATTGTGCTGTATGGATTCCAGCCTGAAACAAGAGATACTTCATTGATTTAGAACTGAACACTGAATGAACATGCATTGCAATTTGTTTTGGTTTCTGTACCTTCTTTTTTAAAAAGCCACTTTTCTTTCTTTTCTGTATTTGTGAAATGAATGGAAGTCATCTTCTCAAGACCCCAGTAGTGCTCTCCAGGATATTGTAAACTGATAGAGACTCTTGCAAGTCAATTCCCTTCCCCACTCTAAATCCTGCCACACAAACACTTCAACAGACACCCACTATGTTCCAGGTCTCAATTTCCCCCAACCTTCCACAGATCCTGGAAGCCAGCCCTCATCAGGCCATTCGGGATTTCCTCCCTTTGAAATACAGTTTACAGATGAATATACTTCTGTGTACCTAGAGAGGGTTTTTTTTTAGTGTACAACAACCATGACATTCAGTGACCCCTTTCTGGTATTTTCTCTGTAAAGAGCAGTTCTCTCTTTTGATGGGGCATCTCTGGTCCCAATGCACTTCTGTTACTTTCTCAGGGCTGATTACCAGAGCTGGAATCCAATTCTTGGCGGCTGTTTCCCATGTGTCTCTTCACTGACATTTGTATATAGAAAGCTGCCTTCAGAGGCAGATTTAGGGCAGCACAGCTAGTTTCGCCACACTGGGCACCACAGTAGGGGTCACCAAAAGGTGCCACAACTATGGCACAGTGAATTGAGCAGAACAGAAGGCAAGAGCTGAGGGGCACTGAATTTTGGACTCACATAGGGTGCTGCTGGAATTTGAAATAATAATAATAATAATAATAAATTTTATTTATACCCCGCCCTCCCCAGCCAAAGCCGGGCTCAGGGCGGCTAACAACAATAAAAACAATCCGACATTCTAAAAACTTTTCACCATAAAATCAATCAGAAACAAATTGATGGCAACCAGCAAGCAGGACCCTGTGCAGATTGCCAGAGGAGGGGGTCAGGCTGCGCCCTGACCAAAGGCCTGGTGGAACAGCTCTGTCTTACAGGCCCTGCGGAAAGATGTCAAGTCCCGCAGGGCCCTAGTCTCTTGTGACAGAGCGTTCCACCAGATTGGTGCCACAGCCGAGAAAGCTCTGGCTCTAGTTGAGGCCAGCCTAACCTCTCTGAGGCCTGGGACCTTCAGGATGTTTTTATTTGCAGACCGTAGGTTTCTCTGTGGGGCATACCAGGAGAGGCGGTCCCGCAGGTACGAGGGTCCTAGGCCGTATAGGGCTTTAAAGGTTAAAACCAGCACCTTAAACCTGATCCTGTACTCCACCGGGAGCCAGTGCAGCTGATATAGTACTGGATGAATGTGATCTCGCAGTGACGACCCCATAAGGAGTCTCGCTGCGGCATTCTGCACCCGTTGGAGTTTCTGGGTCAGTCTCAAGGGCAGCCCCACGTAGAGCGAGTTACAATAATCCAGTCTGGAGGTGACCGTCGCGTGGATCACAGTGGCTAGGTCAGGGCGAGAGAGATAAGGAGCCAACTGCTTAGCTTGGCGGAGATGAAAAAAGCCGCCTTTGTTATAGCTGTAATCTGCGCCTCCATAGAGAGGGAGGTATCGAAGATTACACCCAAACTCTTAACGGACGATGCTGGCACTAGTTGCACCCCCGCAAGAGATGGGAGTTGCCCCCTCAATCCCATATCGCCCCGTCCCAGCCAGAGGACCTCTGTCTTCGAAGGATTTAACTTCAACCGGCTCCCACGAAACCATCCAGCCACAGCTTCCAGGCATCTGGTCAGTGTGTCTGGGGCCGAGTCAGGATGGCCATCCATCAACAGATAGAGTTGGGTGTCATCAGCATACTGATGGCAGCCCAGCCCAAAACTCCGGACAAGCTGGGCGAGGGGGCGCATAAAGATGTTAAAAAGCATCGGAGAGAGAATCGCACCCTGAGGCACTCCACACACCAGGGAGTGGCGCGAAGACAATTCCCCCCCAAGCGCCACCCTCTGTCCCCGACCAGAGAGAAACGAGCGCAGCCATTGAAGGACTGTGCCCTGGATCCCCACGTCGGCAAGGCGGTGGTCCAGGAGTTCGTGATCGACCATGTCGAAGGCTGCTGACAGGTCTAGAAGAATCAGCAGCCCCGACCCGCCTCGATCCAGCTGCCTGCGGAGATCATCTGTTAGGGCGACCAGAGCCGTCTCGGTCCCATGACCAGCGCGGAAGCCGGACTGGAATGGATCGAGAGCTGATGTCTCATCCAGAAACCTACCAAGCTGTTCAGCAACCGCTCTCTCAATCACCTTACCCAGGAATGGAAGATTCGAAACCGGGCGGTAATTGGATAGATCTAAAGGATCTAATGATGTTTTCTTTAAGAGCGGGCGCACCACTGCCTCCTTCAGTTCCCCTGGGAATGTCCCGGTGCCAAGGGACAAATTGATGATATCACCCAGGGGGGCCCGCACCTCGTCTGGACACGCTCTAATCAGCCAAGACGGGCACGGGTCAAGAGGACAGGTGGTGGGCTTTCCAGCTCGGAGGAGTCTGTCCACATCGGCTGGGGATATCTGGTCAAAGTGGTCCAATACTGGACCCGAGGACAGTCGAGGGGCCTCCAGTTCCCTTATTGTGTCCAAATTGGCAGGTAGGTCATGGCGGAGCAACAGGACCTTCTCCGCAAAAAAGCTCGCAAATGCCTCACAGCTGTGTGTCGAATTGTTATTTAAATTTGGCTGTCCTTCAAGGGACGTTAAGGTCCTAATTATACTAAATAATTGCGCCGGGCGAGAGCTAGCGGATGCAATGGAGGCCGAGAAGTAGGACTTCTTAGCGGCCTTCACTGCCATCTCATAGGTTTTCATAAAAACCCTATAAGATGTTCTTGAGGCTCCGTCACGGGCACCCCGCCATACTCGCTCTAGCCGTCTGAGGTCCCGCTTCATTTTCCGAAGCTCCTCGGTAAACCAGGGAGCCCGGTTTCTGCGGGGTCGCAGAGGGCGCTTAGGCGCGATCTCATCGATGGCTGCTAGGAGCTGGGTATTCCAGCCCTCAACAAGCTCAGTCAATGAGTCGCCAGGGGGAGCAAGGTCCCGCAAGGCCTGACGGAATCTATCAGGGTCCATCAGCCTCTGCGGGCGAGCCCAAATCGGCTCGCCACCTAAGCAGGGTGGGGGTGGAACGTCAATCCTGGCTTTCAGAGCGCAGTGATCAGACCATGGCACCTTCATTGAGGGAAACATGATCACATCTATACCGACACCAAAGATCAAATCCAGCGTGTGGCCTGCTTGATGTGTGGGGCCCGAAACAAACTGGGAGAGCCCTAGTGTCGCCATGGAAGACACCAGGTCCAGAGCCTGTGAGGAGGGAGCGGCATCAGCATGGATGTTGAAGTCCCCCAATACCAATAGGTTAGGGAACTCCAAGGCCCAGCCAGCCACAGCCTCCAGCAGGCCTGACAGGGTGGCTGCTGGTGCGCTAGGTGGCCGGTACACCAGCCAGACAGCCAAGCTCACCTCGGAGCCCCACACTAGGCCAACACATTCAATGCCGGGGATCGATGGCGATGGTAGAGCCCTGAAAGAACAATCTTCCCGGATTAATAGTGCCACCCCTCCCCCCCGGCCCACAGTCCGCGACTGGTGGAGGACGGAGAAACCTGGGGGCGCCATCTCTCGTAGGGTAACAGTATCCCCTTCGCGCACCCAGGTCTCCGTCACACAAGCCAGGTCGACCCCCTGCGAGATAAAGAAATCTCGCAGGGTGGCGGTTTTGTTGCCTATAGACCTGGCATTGCACAACACCAGTGACGGAGGTGAGTTATCCTTGCTCACCCTACCCTCGTTCCTCGGGATGGGGCGCAGATTGGAAGGGGTACGAGCATATCCATATCTCGATCCCCTTCGCCTATAACATCTGCCCCCACCGCCATACCTCCCTCGCCCCACCACGGTAGCAATCCCAAGCCTCATACCAACCTCCATTTACAAGTAGAAAGCAAGCAAAAAAAACAAAAACAAAAAACAAAAAAGCAAAACAAAACAAAACAAAGCAAAGCAAAACAAAACAAAAAACAACAAAACAACAAAACAATTGTACCAAGCAACACCAGTCCCCACCCCACTCAATAACCAACCCCAAACCAAAATAAAACGGAACAATATAAACATACATCAATAAAAACCACCGTACATGGTGGAACAACAAAGTAAAAAGTAAAAACCCCTTTAAAATACTTTAAAATAAATAAAAACATTTTTAACATTTGCTGCAGCAGCACCAGTGTCTATAGCAGAGGGGAGTCTGGGCCCCGCCCCCTGGGCCAGGTGGAATCAGCCAGAGGGGGGAGCGGCCTTCCCAACTCACAGTGCAGCAGCAGCAATGTCCCTGTGCCTCCTGAGGCCTCTTAAGCTCTGGCGATGGTGAGTCGGTCTGGGCCCCGCCCCCTGGGCCAGATGGAATCAGCCTGAGGGGGGAGCGGCCTTCCCAACTCACAGTGCAGCAGCAGAAAGTCTACCCCTGCTGCCTTATACCAAGTCAGACCATAGACACATACAACTCAATAATGACTACCTTGACTGGCAGTGGTTCTCCTGGCTTTCACACATTGACGTAGACCAGACCCACTTGGAGATGAAGGGGGATCAAACCTGGCACCTGCAAAACATGTGCTGTACCACTAAGCCATGGCCCTTCCTAAAGGAAGTGATTGGAAAGGTTAGGTAACTGGTGCAGTTACTGGTCATACCTTCTCTGGTCATACCTTGTTAACAAGAAATAGAAAAATGTGATACAACTACCTCATGTGATTCTCACAATCCTGGTTAGACAAGAGAGAATCATATTTATTATTTATTGTATGATATACTGATCTTCAGTGTAAAACATTTACAGGATGTGGGTATAGAAATTTGGTTTTTAAGAAAGCAACAAGCAGGGGGAACGGTGTTGCTTGCAATTTCTCCCCATCCCTTCCCAACAGCATGAATAGCAGAAAATTATCCAATGTCTACTGGAAAATCAGTGGGTCCTCAGATTTGTCTTTGTTGGATATAGTCCAGATAGCTGAATAACCCATATGGTGAGAGGGGTACATAAGCCATTAGACCATCTGACCCACACCCCATATGTTGATAAAGAGGAGGGGAGCAACGGTCTATAGGATCACCTCACTGTGAGAAACAGAGATGCATTTCAACATGGCGGCTTAATGTTGCACATGTCCGTCCTTTGTGGTCCACTAGCATATTATGGCCCACAGTTTGGGAATCCCAACATTAGATAACATAGTGTGCATGTATCTGACTGGGGTTCAGCTAGCACATTTTCACCCTCCCTTCCTCCTGCCATCCAACAAGAGTTTGCTTAGTAGAATTTAAATGCATGAGGCACAAAGTGGCTTAACTCTGAAAAGTCCCGCTAATACATGTTAAAGAGAGCATTCACAAAGTGTATTCATTTGCATTCATCAGTCTATATTAAACTCACCGCTCTAGTTGATGTGATTTGCTTCCCCATGTAGAAATGCCCCTGGGCATCAGAATGCCATTAGTGCTCTTGAAAATCCCTTTATTAGTCTGAGCTGTCCTCTGGTGAATTTGAATTCATTCACAGGCAGCAGCTGGGAAATTTGGTTTGATGGGAGAAGGAAAAGTAGGAAACCTGGGCCCTGTCAGCAGGTTTGCAAAGAAAGAAACTGGGGCAGAGGGGAGATATATAATACCTTTGGGAGGCTGAGACATCACAGGGCACTGATGGGCCAATGTTTTTTAAAGGGGAAATGGTGACATTTTGCCAGAGTGAAACAGAGTGGAACAGGAAGAGCCCCACTGAAAAGAGGTGGAAGGACAAGGAAAGGTGGAAGGACAAGGAAAACCTGATCTATAATGAAAATTCGTTAGAAAAGGGGTGACTTAATTCAAGCTGAAATACCTCTGTGGCATGAAGATCACACAGCTGAAGCACATTAGAGGTGTAACAAGCTGTGTCATGATTTCAGCTTAGAATTTTATGTTATGCATCCTCTAGGCAAGCTTTGGGGTGAACACAGCAGAACCAAAGGCCCAGATTGGGCTGGAGGATTTGCTTGCCTCTTCAGGATACCCAGTTGGGACACAGCTCATGGTAGAGCATCTCCAGGGTTTTTATTTTAAAGGATCAGGTAACCTGAAAGACCTGTGCTAGAGAGCTGGTTGCCACCTGTCATAAACAGTCTGATCTGGTATAATAGGGATGGAGAACCTATGGCCCTCCAGATGTAGCTACTGTTCTACAGCTCCCCATGATTCCTGGCCATTAGCCATGGTGACAAGGGGTGATGGAAGTCCAACAACATCTGGAAGGCCACAGGTTTCTCATCACTGTGGCACAATGTAGTTCCCTCGGAGTGTGATAGGGTGGAGAGCCTCAGCACTTTGCAATCTACTTGGTAGCAAACTTAACTGTGTCTGGTCATAAATAAATAAATACACTGAATTCGAAAGGACATTTCACACATTATGCAAAAAAAGGCAAATCTGGGTGCCAGCAAACATTCAGCAAGGAGGTGGAGCCAATCACAGGTTGACTACTACCCTGTTCAACATTTAAAAATGTAACCATTAACTATATTTTCCAAAAGGGGTGGTAGAGAAATCAGATCTTGTCACTCATACTTTAAGAAACAAAGCTTCTTCTCTTTGTCTGCATAGAACCACTTAAAGTGAAGTTCTGCTTTCGGCAAAGCTGGCCAATTGTAAATCATCTCATGATTGTGAGACAGGATTGCTTAGGATAACAAAAACACTAGAAAAGGAGTTTGTCAGTACTGAAGTATCACTGCATTAATTCTGCTCTTGCAGCAAAATGTTAATATTTGATGGAAACATTCCATGGAACAAAAGCAGTAATGTAATGTTCTCTCAACTAGGCAGTGCTGTTCCTGTAATCCCACAGAGCAATGGATGAATGGATCTATTTCTTTGACATCTGCAATATCACTCATAAATTTCTGCTATTTTATCTACACCTGCTGAATCAGAATCCATCCATTACCACACTCCATCAAGGTTTTACTGTCAAGTGCAGAACAGCATTCTTATATAAGGTTGCCTTCTCCATCCTGGTGCTCTCCAAATGTTCTGGACAACAACTCCCATCACCCCCCCAACCACTGGCCATGCTAGGTGGAGCTAACGGGAGTCCAACAAGATCTGAAGGCAATCACAGTGGCTGCCTCTGAATTCTGCCATTGGGTTTTAAAAAGTATCCCTTGATGATACTTGAGGAATTTAAAAGTTAAAATTGACATTATTGAAAAATGCAACATTATGGATTCAAATTGCCAAAGTTTCCCCAAATTTCAAATTCATAAGAACTTTTGTTTCAGACACAAGCAATCGAAGGATGAATTCCACCACCATACCATAGACATGTAAGATCTCCTGCTTATGCAGGTCTATTTCAAATATTAACTTTAGGGAATGTGAGCTATTGCCTTGTATTCTGGTCCCAACATCCTCTACCAAAGGACCAAATATAGATACGCTCGATGTACAAGGGTTTCATGACTGGCCACAGTTCTGCGTCGCCTCACTCAGGCAGCCTCACTCATGCAACTACAATTGTATTTTGGGGAAGGGCTAAAATTGCTGTCCCCACCCTTCTATCAAACCCCCATCACTGCCTTCTATGCATGTGGGCTCCAGTGATTTAGAACCCTGACCATGGAGGGTTTTTAACAACATGAGGAACCCACAAGCGTACGGCAGGCTCTTTGCTTTGGTGCTACCATCTCCAACAGCTGGAAGGTGGAGACAGGGATGTGACAGAGGGGGCAGGGTCCCACTCCCCTGTGCACACCATTGTAATTGTGGGAGGGAAGATGTCTGAAAAACAGTTAAGAAGTGCCTTGAATGCTGCTGTGAGCAGGCTGAAGGAAAACGGAAATGTGAAGGTGGCAAATAAACAAACAATATGAAAGGCTGCCTTCTTACTTGTATCTAGGACAAGAGAAAAGGACTGGACTCCACTGGAGGCCAGACTAAATGTCTTCTCTCCACTGATATCAAAGTGGATTGTTCCAATAGGGCCCTTTTCAGGATCTCTCTTCCAGACAATGCAAGTAACAATAGACACATCTTTAGCCCAAATTTATGACTCTCCCACTATTCTAAATTCTGCCACTCTTTCAAGCAGTCTTCCAATTATGGCAAATTACATAGCAATTTTGGAGCATCAAGCTAAATGTATTATGCTAGCTGCACACATTAGAAACACACACAAAAAGACTTCCAAAGATTATGATGATTAACATCTTATCATATTATCAGCAGGTAAAATGACATCAGTTTCAAAGGCTTTTAGCATTGCTCAAACCAAATCATCTTGGGGAGGAAAAACATACTGTAAATTAAAGGAAATGGGCAATGTAGTTATAATAAAAATGGTGTTGCTATTTTTAAAGTGATGAGGATGAGCAGTGTGTGCCTGTTTCTTTCCCCTCTAATTTCGCCATCATTGGAAGTTGACTATTTGGGGTTTATGGGGCTGATTAGAATTGCATAAAGGGTGGATAACCTAGTGATGCATTATAAGAACACATTATTGGCTTTCAGAGACTAAAGCAATGGCCTGTCACATCCTGCATGTTGTGTCCATTAGCAATCAGTTACAGATGCTTGGGGATGGCCAACTAACAGAGGCAGCCTTTAAACCATTCCCAACATGAGTTTGGGCTGTTTATTTATTTGTTACAGTATTTCTGTGCTGCTCCACTACCAAAGTTCTTAGGGGTGGTACACAAGAAAATTATTAAAACAGAATATGCATGTATGCACAATCAAAATGCAATTACAATACAAAACACATCACTACAGACATAAGCCAATAAAATCAAGCGGTAACAGGCCTAAAAACACCAATAAGCCAGCCTATCTGAAGTAGAGTGCCAAGCACACTATAAAGATTCCTTCCCTGACCCCACAATAATCAAGAGATCTAGTTCTCACTAGTCAGGCTTCAGTACTTGGGAAATAATTGTTGCTCTTTGAAATTGCAACCTCACCAAACGTGGGTTGCAAGAGCAGCAGCAGCAGCCATTTAAATATACAGGAGAAAACCTAAGAAGTGGGTTCCCAAATATATGATTGGGCTAAAGGTAGGTCACATCTCTGAAACGCAAAAGGCTACTGTTGTGTAGTCATTGATAGGCTTGGAAATGCTATCCTGATCCCTCTAACCTCTAAGCCAAGGACAACCTGCCACCAACATGCCTGAGAAACTTCTGGGACCTGGTGATATCAACAACAGTACAAGTCACTTCCATAGACACAGTTTGTGAATGGAATTGGAGGAGGGGTATGGGACATGAGAAGATGGGCAAAATGAGGAAACTGACACCTGTCTTCCTCTACCCACCACTAATTCTTATGAGTCTTCCCTTTTTCCCCTCTTGGCATTTAAAAATAAATAAATCCATCCATCAATTAACCATTTGTTCTGTTGCGTCTCCTCATATCTTATCTACTTGTGGGTCAGACCTCGACCCTGGGGACATAACTCAGAAGGGAAACTTTATACAAGGAACATAGCAAAATGGCCTTATACTGAGAAAGAACACTGGTCCATCTAGCTCCATATTGTCTACTTGGATTGGCAGCAGCTCTTTGGGGCTTTCAGGCAGGAGCATTTCCCAGCTCTACCAGAGGTTGAACCTGAGACCTTCTGCCTGCAACACATTGCCACTGAGCTACAGTCTTGCCTTCCTCTTGCCAACCTGGCTTGTGCACATAGAAGTACTTTGAAACACAACACAAATCTCATACAGACAATAAAGTGGGTGGGTGCAGTTGTGTATATAGATAAATAATGTTTCTTCAGTCAGTTAGAAATAAAATAATATTTAATTGGCCCTGGTTTTCTATGCAGATTCCTTGCATTTGATTAAAATTATTAAAGATCCTTCCATTACAGGCAACTCATCTTGAAAAATACCAGTTTTAGGCTATGTCAAGTAACAGGTGCTTAGTGTCATATTCTTTGTTTAGAGCAGGAGATGGGCTTTGATGGAATCAATGTAGAACATCTTAAATGATACATGAAACAAAAACTTCCTGCAAAGCTCACCAGGAAATCATGGCAGGCTGTGCAACTATTGCCACGCAGATGTCTTTGCAGACTTCTTTTTAATGAGGTGCTGGTAAAGGAAGCCCATGGGAGTGAAAATATACAGCTATTTGATGAAATATTCAGCTGCAGGTCAGCCAGATAAGTAAAGTAAGCTTTGGTACAGATCACAGAAGAAAAATCCAAGGGAAAAAACATCAGTTCATCCTAATTCTATTTTAGGAACACTGGGAGCTGCCTTATACCAAGCCAGCCCATTAGCGCATAGGATGTCTCTTTATAAATTGCCCCAAATGAGGAAATGTGTGACAAAAAAAGGACAAATGAGGACACCACTTTCCATAAAATGCTTATATGCCAATTCACATATATAAATACAAATTTAGAAATGATGGGTTGAATCCAACTGCGTTATACTCAGTAAACCCACTGAAATTAATGAACCAAAATGAGTCATGTCTATTAACTTCAGTGGGCCTTCTCTGAGTAGATGTACCATTGAGTGCAACCTGTACTGTAATGTAAATAGACATAAAATATATCACCAGAGCAAGGAAGGCTATAACCAGGTGACCTGTGTGCCTATTTATTATGTTGTTGTTGTTTTATTATTTCCCCAGCCACTCTGGGAAGCTTCCAGCAGAATGTAAAAACATAATAAACTGTCAAACGTTAAAAACTTCCTGATACAGGGCTGCCTTCAGATGTCTTCTAAAAGTTGTATAGTTCTTTATCTGATAGGATGGCATTCCACAGGGAAGGTGTTACTGCCAATAAGGCCTTCTGTCTGTTTCCCTGTAACTTCACTTCTTGCAGTGAGTGAACCACCAAAAGACCCTCGGAGGTGGACCTCAGAGTCAGTAGAAATGGGGATTTTCCCCACAGTGCAGCTGCAGGCATCTTTTGACCATCTTATCTGTGTTGCTGGGCAAACTAGCATGTAGTGCTGGGTAGATAAGGGCCCAAATTACAGTATTCATTGCTGGGGAGCACAAGGGAATCTGTTAGAGATGTGGAGGTGGTTGGAATGATTCTGTGAAAACGTGGAAGCCTAAGGGAAGGGCTCGCCTAAGGGAAGTTGGACTCAGAGAATTCTAACGAGTGCAGGACTTTGTGAGCAGCTGGTCTTTTTCCAGTTTTTTCTTTTGTATGCATACTAATAAATTGTGAGTAACTTTGGTAGATATTGGACTGTGATTTCTTCTCAGTATTTTGTTGGCATGCAATCTTACTAACACAGCAGTTTGTCTCTCTTTTCTTCTGCACAAAGTAGACAAAGTTGCATTAGCATGGAAAGTTGTCCGCAGTGGAACATATATCCCACCTGTGATCGCTGTCAGCTGGAAAGTTCTATTGAATATTCCATGGTCTATCACTATACAGTCAGTTCTGAGAATTGCAGAAAACATTAATTACAGGTACTAAAAAAAAAAAAAAGGACACACAAAACAGGCGTCCGCGCCAGACTTTCATTCCACAGCAAAAAGGTCCTCAAGTTAGATACGAAACAAAATACTATATGATGAAATAGGATGACAATGCTATCAGATAGTGAACCCAGGTGCTAAGTGTCAACAGAAAAGGACCCAAAATTGGACTATTGAAGAAACAGAGGGTGGGGGGGTCAGCATAACTGGGAAACTCCAGCTTTTGCAGAAGAGCAAACTTTTTTCCCTTCTTCTTTTTTGGAGAGGGGACAGAACTTAGGAGGGCCTACCTTCTCTCCAAAATAAAGCAGCCCCATGAGGACTCAGCATGCTCAGTAATCATTAAATATTGCATATCAATTAAAAAAAGAAAACAGGGAGTGGCTTGCCCTGCTTGTGCCTTTATAATAATCTGGAGGAGGGTATGGCTGGCTGGCTGAGTTGGAAACCTGACCAGGAGAAGGGTTCCTGAGTATATACTGCAGTATTTTGTTGCAGATTCCACTTGTTTAATATAAAGCCAAACATGGTGAGGAGCAAGTTCTCCTTTCTCTGTAGTTTGATACCCAGACTGCCACAATCTACTAGTCCCTTTTGTGTGTGAGGGCTCCAAAGCGCTTCACTTCGCTACTCATCAGGGCTTCCCTGCTCCCTTCAACTGAAGAAGCCATTCACTGTGTATGCAAAAGGAACTGTTGTGTGGACCTGCCCTTCCACTAAAACAAATGGAGTTGCCTACGTATGATGATGATGCTCCATGGGCAGTGCTCGCAATTCAGAAAGAATTCTTGACAGGCCAGTTACCTTACCCACTTTTGGTGGGCATGATTTGGCTAAAATTGGGTGGGGAAGTCGAGGGGCAGTTTGTCAATTTATACAACCTTGCTCCTTCCCTAAAATGAAGCACTCTTCTTGGGTGCTGGACAGTGCATAGGGCTCTTCCTGTTCACTAAACCCTGTTTCCCCTTCAGTATCCAGCATCTCTTCCCAAGCTTCCTCCTTAGTGTCCCACCACTACCCCCCAGGTTCTGAGCCTTCCTCCTCTGCGATCTCCCTTGGGGGTTCCCTGGCTGGTGCTTCCCACCACTTCTCATTGTCCAGCCAAGCTGGCGACAACAGCCCAATTAACCACCCCTGGCTTAGAGGCTCATTCCCCACTCTCATCCATCTGTCAGATAAGCTGACAAGCTGCCAGTGTGAGCAACCTCCCTCCTCCCAACTAACTGAATGAAAATGAAGGCTTCAGAGCAATCAGATAAACATATATGAACTCGTTCCCACAGTAAATACAAATTAGTCCCAGGGCATTTACAGGCCTTCTGGGACATTTGCACCCTTTGGTTGTACACAGAAATGGGCATTGATGTCCCACCTGACTGACTGAGATCAGTGTAAATTAAGTGTGTGCAGTGTCAATGTGTGAGGTCCGTGTACTTCTCTGGGCATGAGAATGTGGGAACACATTTCAGGGGCACTTTCCTTATTTCCTATGAGGTGTTACGGTGCAGATGAAGTGGGAATGAAGACGGTCCCATCCCTATGCACCCATACCTGGAGATTTTTCAAAGTTTTTATGGTACAGATTGCCCTTGGACCAAGTACTTGGCCTTGAGATAGCAGAAGAGGGAAATAAAATGTGCCATGTTTCTTTCAAAAGACTTCCATTACTACCTTAGGAACGCCAGACAAATTTGCTTTTCCTAGGCAACTGATGCAATCCTATCTTATTTTCTTCTTAGCCTACTGCTTTGAAAGCAGGGGAAATGATGATCCACCATGCATCCTTCTTACTGTTATATCCTCATAGTCACGGTTATCCAAAGGGGGCTTTGATGCTCAGAGGAAACAACACATCAGTACTTTACATTTAAAAATAATAATAATTAGTGAACATAACAACCAGGAACAGGGAAGAGATTCAGTTTGGTTTGCATTTTAAAGAGAATATACATTTTGAGGCACCACAATATCAATTTCTTTTCAATTGACCTATTGATGCTTTTAATTGCATTTTGTGGATATTTATATACTGTTTTGATTTGATTTTGTATGTTGTCAACTACCTTGATATACTTTATAGAAGTGCAGATTATATTTATTTAACTAAATCAGTATATAAATTTGCATCCCCCGTAACTTTACATAGCTATCCTTCCAAATTTGCATGTCACCGAATTTTGTGCTGCCACTCTCCAATGAAAATGTGCATATCCAGCAAAACAGCATAGAGAGATGTGTATATATTTGGAAAAATGCACACTAAAATGCTGATGAATTTTCATAAGGACTTTAAAAAAATAAATGAAAATTCCCCAAACTGCTCCAGAAATGCGCTGAACTGAATTTTCAATTGGGGGGGGGAATCAGAAAGTGAGGGAAACCAAACCAGACAGATCAGTTCATCCCTACCAACAACTCAGAACTGTAATTTTGTTTGCTGGGGAGGGAAGACTTGCAGAGGATAAGAGTATTTGGAAGCTGGTATGCATTGGCACAGCTGCAATTTCCCACTTGCAAAATATGCTAGACTGTTTGTATGGCAACAGCTTATAAATTATGGAAGAGGCATGTAGGCTGGTGGGAAGGGATGTGAGTGGCAGCGAGTGCTGAGCTATGGAAAATGTAATGTTTGTGACATCACTGTGGGAGTGAGAAGAAGATGGGTATGCGGGAGACGTGCTCTACTTCTTTGGTAAGTGTCGTTATTTTCTAGGAAAGGAGGAACCCTGAAAAACATGTTGGGCCAGGCTTGCCAAAGATGGTAATGAAACTGATCAAAATATCTTAGCTAGCCTGGGGATGTGAAAGTCTTCCCCGCAGGTACAAAACCTGCTGCTTTCAATGAGCTTTTTTTCCCTTTTGTAAGAAGCTTCACAAAACCTGCATTGCTCTGTCTTCTTTCATTTTGGGTTAACTGCATCGTTTCATTTTATTAAGAACATCATGTTTCATGATCGTGTTATATAAACAGCATTGCGAAGAAAGTCACCCAGCCTTATTATGGAAGTAAAACCAGGAGATAACTCTTGTGCATCTTGTACTGAGTCAGTCAGAAAATGTCGAGCAACTCAGTTTGATGTTTTGTATTTTAAAAAGCACACTCAAAAGCTTCAGGTCTGCTGTAGCTACTGTGATGTGTAACAACAGCCATGTACGGCATCTGAGATGCATGAAACCCATTGCTCCAACCTTGCCAGCCCTACTGCCCTGGGTCAGCAAAAGTCTTCAGGGTTGTCACGCAGAACTCCTGAGGAAATGCACACCATGTATCCCCCTCACCAAACCCATTAGACTGACAGTGAATTCTTTCTCTGATTGTAGAGCCTTATATAACCAAAATAGCACCATCCATGCACAAGAGGGCAGCTGTGCAGGGTGGGGGTGGGGTCCAAAGTTCAAAAAACAATTTAGCAAAAAAACTCTTATGAGAGGAAGGCATTCCCCATAACAGCTCAATAAGGATGAAGCATATTCATGGCATGAGAACCAACTGTTATAGGGCAAGAGTGAGATGGAAAGTTGGGTGGGGTGAAGGAAATGCAATGAAGCACCCTGGAAAATGCTGGTTGGAACCCCAAACAAGAGCTCTCTACAGTGAAATGTTTTGTTGCAGGTCACATTTGTTCACCCTAAAGGCCTTTAGAGAAACCTGGTCCTCCTGGCACCCGATGCAACTTTCCACATAAAAATGCTGGTGAAGGGCATGAGGCATGGTTCCTTATCCACCTGGACATCGCAACTAACTAGCTTTTCATTTTATCCCAAAGGCAAGAGTCTACCACAATGATATATATCATCCAATCAGGTCTTACCATTCTCACCAGATGTCTTGTCTTTTCCATTTGTTGCTCCAGCACCTTGTCTCTGTGTAAAAGAGGAAAATAAAGGGGCGATTACATGTGGTCCAGATGTGGGGAACATTTTGGGACTGAGGGGCACATTACCCATATTAAAAATGGTCAACAGGGTGTGCTTCAGTGGGATGGGGCCAGAATCAAGCATTATAGGAGCCAACTCCTAGGAGCTGTGGGGGCTTCGTCCCCCACAATAAAATATTTGAGGGGGCTGGACCCCCGCAAAGTTGATGGGTATTGCCATTCAAATGGTGCACATGCATCACGTCATGTGTTCAATTATGCAGGGTGGGGCTTACCAGGGGCCCCACAATATTTTATTCAAGTTGGCTCCCCTGCCAAGCGTTCACACAGTGTTCTTCACCACCACAGGGATACATTTAATTCTTAATCATTCTACTCATCAGGTTTCACCTTCCACTTTCTTCAGACCTCTAAAATCTTTTATCTATCATTGACTATGCAAAAGGCAAAGGTAATTCAGTGATTCCAGCAGAAGACTGAAAATGAAGTCAATGCACAACTGAACTGTAAATCCTGCATTGCAGCTATTTAAGCCCCCAAAGTCAAAATGCAATTGCATCCTGAAAAGTGCATGCAAGTACAGTAGTTGCAAAAATGCACAGAGCACTTATTTCATATTTGCGAGAAATACAAGTCTGCTGAGACATTACATGACATTCATTGCTCTGGGAAGAAACACAAGGATTGAATTTACAAACAGCAAAGAAATCACAAGTTGTCAATCAAAGCTACATGGAGCTATTCAGAAGAAGAAGAATTTGTTCAGCAAATTTCGCATTATTTGACTTTCAAGCTCATCAGTTATTAGTTCTTTTGCTTAAACTTAGATGTCAACTGCATTTCAGGGTCTAAAATGCTATATCATTGGTGCAGCAGGAGGGTTCTATTTCAGAGCCAACATGCTTTAGTGGTTAGTGTGCAGGACTTAGACCAGGAAGACCTGAGTTTAAATTCTCATTCAGATATGAAGCTCACTAGCTGACCTTGGACCACTCATGCTTTTGCGGCCTAATCTTCCTCACAGATTATTGTGAGAATAAAAAGGGAAGAGTTGAGCTCCTTGGAGGCAAGGCAGAGTAAGAATATAGTTAATGCTACTAGCACCCTGGCAGAAGTTTTTGGCAAAACTTCCAGTTCAGCAATTACTTGCCTCTCACTTGAGTCTATATTTATGAAGCCATTGATCATGAGTATTATCATAAATTGCCTTTGAGCCTTTTGTGTACTCGAAGACCGATTGTGATTAATGGGTAAGAGAATGTTGTGGAGAGGTATTTTTAATACAAATATGAACTTTGTTGGCTAGTCACAGAATTACCTACAGCTCAGGACCGCAATAACTGAAGGACCGCCTCTCCCCATATGAACCAAACCCAGACTTTGTGACTATCTTCTGAGACTATCTTTTGTGTACCTCTTCTATGAGAGGTCCAGAGGGTGGCAGCATGAGAACAGGCCTTTTCTGCAGTGGCTCCCTATTTATAGAATGCTCTTCCCAGGGAGGTTTGTCTGGTGACTTCATTATACATCTTTAGGTCCCAGGCAAAACTGTTCCTCTTCAACCAGGCCTTTGGCTGATAAATATTCTATGGCCTTTTAAATGTGTTTGTTTTGTTTTGAACTATTCATTTTGTGCTTTTATCTTGTGAACTGCCTTGAGATCTTTGGATGAAGGGCAGTATATATATTTTATAAATCAATAAAATAATACCTTCCAAAGACAATGAAGTAGGAGTCAGTCCAACCCTCTTAAGTAATCTCCCCCACCCCCGGATTACTGTTGTGTGAGGGGGAGAGCTGTGATGAGCCTGTTGGCCCTGCCCTGTCCATCATGTCCATGTTGCCCGTTTCATTGCCCTCTACAGGATGGGAAGGGGAGCTTCTGCAGTGACTAGCCTGATGTGCAATCATAGAATTGCAGAGGCAGAAGGGACCACAAGGGTCATCTAGTTCAACTCCCTGCAATGCTAGAATCTTTTGCCCAGCATGGGGCTTGAACCCACAACCCTGAGATTAAGAGCCTCATGCTCTACCAGCTGAGTTCTTACTCATGTAGGCTTCCCATTTAATCCTGTCAGTACTATGATCTTCCAAGGTTCTAAAGATGATGTCATTGTGGTCTACTGAGGGAAAAGCTAAGAGTGATGACTTCATGCCACACATTCCCATGCCAATGTATAAGGGAAGAAATAACAGGGAAGAATCTTAGTGTCCCTAGTTTTAGTACTTATTGCTTTTCTTTAAGGGATTTCTACCTTTCCCTTCCTACAGGCTTTCAGGGTAGTTTAGCAAAAGTTAAATTAACAGTAAATGAAATGCAGACAACAACATTTGAACACCACAAGATATACAAAAAAACAGTCTAAAATAAAATAAAATAATAAAATAAAATAAATTGCAAAGCTGCACAAAAGCAATTTGCAGAGGATTTAAAAGCTCAAGGGAGATGAAAGGTATTTATCTGGAGCCAGAATGACGTCAAGGTTGATGTCTGGTGAGCCCTCCTGAGGAGAGGATTTGCCCTGGGGAAAACTGGTGGTAATAGGCAAAAGACCACCTTCTGGGGAGGAGCTCTTGGAATATATTGGTCCTTTGCAGGGGGTGAGCAAAGGTTTGGAGAATTCAGGCATCCCAAGCAAATCTGACATGAACCAGAGAACACTCACTTTCTCTTCTCTTTCATCAATGCTATACTGATGTGAGCTATTTTGGAGGAAATGTTTGGCTGAAAAGCTGGACAAAAATGTAACATAATATAGTATAATATAATAAATGCTACAGGGTACGCTAGAGTGGCACTATTTTCTCATTCTGCACATTTGACCGGTGGAATTCTTGCCAAAATGGTTGAATGCCAATAGTCCCAAGTGTATCATCCCCCAAAGTTTTTCAGCAAACACTACCAGTATCCATCAGAGGACGAAGGTATAATTGTGTTCCAGTACCGCCAGCAGATGCGATATAAGAGCTGAAATGAGCATGAGTGGAGAACCGTAATGATTATACATTAAAGTGGATAAACAATTTTGTCGCTATGGAGCGTAGGAGGAAACACAGTTTATGACTGCTTGGGGCTATATAAATGTTTAAGTCAGTGGTTTTGCAGAACATCAAAGGCACATCATTAAAAGTGGCAGGAAAACCAAACTCCCTTTGAATTTGTCTTTTTAGGGAAGGGAAAGAGGAATGAAAGCTACATGGCTGGTCAGACTACGCTAATAAAGCATATGTCATCTTTGTGCAACCCATACTTTTTGACACTGAGATGATGCAATCTTAAGGGTAGAAATCAAAATCAAAGGGCAATTCCTAGCCATATAGAATCCCCCTTTGCACCCTCATTTTCACCTTCATTCCTTTTTCCCCCATCCTCATTTTTCTCAAATCTCCCTTGCACACAGATCACACCCATTTCCATACTGTCTCCTGTCTCCTATTCTGCGGTCCTCCTTACACACAAACACCATTATCACCTTCCTCCTTTTTCAACTCTCCCTTGCACACAGGCCACCCCCATTTCCATGCCTTTCCCTCTCTCTTATTCTGCAGCCTCCTTTGTGCGCCCACCCCATGATGATAGATGTTACTGTATCCTATTTATGAATAGACTCTTAAGAGCAAGCCTGTTAGCTTGGCTGAGTTGCAGAAGGTTAAGTTCAGTTGATGGCTATATAGTACATATATGGTATGTGAGTTTCCTTGTTAATAAAAAAAAAATCTGTTCAAAATTACTACATTGAATCTGGAACTTGATGTTGAAAATGGTGCATGATACCGCATCCTTTATTTCTCTTACATGAGGCAGCTGATGAAAAGAAGAGGGGAAAGTTTAAGTACAGCAAGAAGGGAAGGACACGGGGGGGGTGGCAGTTTTAAACAACAGCAGACATTCGAAGAAAGCAGAGCTAGGAAGAGAGGGAATGGTTGCTTAAAAAAACAAACAAACCAGTTTTAACAAGGAAAAATAACAGAGATGGGTACAACACAGAACACCAAAAAGCTAACACAACAGAGCCTTTCCAAACTTCCTTCTCACTGTACTCAAGCCTTGTTTTAAACTGCCTCTCTTCCCCAGTGTCACTTCCTGCTTGCTCTACTCAAACATCTGCCATTCTTTAAAATCACCTCTTTTTCCTATCTATATCTCCCCTGCTTCTGCCATTGTTTTTTTTTTCAGTGTCTACCCCTTCTCACTGTACTCAGACTTCTCCCTCCTCCATTCCTTAGCTATGGTACTTCGTGTGAGAGAGATAACAGATGTGGTGCCCTCAAATATTCCATAGTACTTTACTCAAAGCTCTGTTGTTGTTTAAGACACCCATTTCCTCTCAGTTTCCTCCCTCCCTGCTTTTGCTCAAAATTCTGTTGTTGTTTTAAACCATCACTTTTCGCTTCTCAACATCTCTCCCTTCTCACACCCATGTCATGACCACTGCTGTTGCACAACCCGCCTTCACTTTTGCTCCCCTTCCCCTCTATGACTTCATGCAAATCCCACATTGTAAAGTGGCACTTCACATGCCAGTGGGAGCTATGCAATGACATTCTTGCATTTTTATTCTATAGAGAGAAATAGCCATTCCAAGCAGTGGTGGAGCAAGCTGATTGGGAGCCTGGGGTGGCGTGCGTGCCAGCCGCCCGTGGGGGCGGGGCCAGACTCCCACAAGGCGGGACCAGCCGGGGCAGGACATTCCAAGGGCCTCCGAGGAGTCTGCCTGCCTCCTCCCACTCTGCCGCCCTACAGCTGTGGGGGAGGTGGCAGGCGGACCGTTTGGAGCAGTGCAGAGCCTGCAGGCACCGAAACCACCACGTCACTCCCAGGAGAGACACATGGCTTGGGCATGCTGCAGGCCCCGCAGTGAGTGCCGCCTGGCATTTTGTCACACACACCCCCCAGTGGTGACACCCAGGCCAGTCCACCCCCACCGCATCCCCCTTCCTCTGCCCCCGATTCCAAGCAGGGATCACTATGACAAACTCCTACTCTGTTATCATTTCTAACTTTTCTTATTCTGTGCCATTTAAGCATGTATTGAATTTATAATAAAATCCCAACTGAGTTCAAGTGATTATTGGAGTTGTAGGTTTGAAGGTCACCAGGCTGAGGAAAGGTCTACAATGACACTGGCTTGCCAAGGTTTCAGAAAAGAATCCTTACCAGACCTACTTGGAGATGCAAGGGACTGAATCTAGGATTTTGTACATGCAAAGCATGTGCTCTAACACTGAGCTGCAGCTCCTGTTCATTTAATGGATGTCAATAATGACAATTATTAGTCAGATCAAACTGATATAGAAGCATTAGGAGCACTTGCAAATATCAAGGGAAATGGATTCAATATGTAATCATCTCTCTGTAAACTTAATTCTTTAAGGTGGTATTCTTCTGATTATAAATCTCTTGTAAGTTTAGAAAAAGATTCCGTGTGTGTGTGCGTGTGCGGGAGGAATGGACTGATCCAGACTGCATTATTTAAAAGGGAACCACTCTTGTTTGGTATTGATTTTTATTCTGTTCTAAAACTGCTAGTTGTTGTCCATACATTATGAGAATCTAGATACAGATTAAACAATTGCCTACAGCCACACCACCCTGAATGCACCCGATCCCGTCCGATCTCGGAAGTAGATACAGATTAAACAATTTTCAGCCAATAGAGAGAGTAGGCATTGGACAGCATGCAAATGTGCCTTTTAGAAAAAGTTGGGGTTGTTCTCCACCCTTTGTCTCCCACCCTTTTACACCACCACCAAGTTTTCTGGAGAAAACGAATAGAAAACTCCATTTTAGGAAACAATCCTGTACTGAAGATACACCTGCCAAGGGGTATAGGGCTTAGTGGAAGCCCCATAAGACCAAATAACCACTGCCTCAAACAGTGGAGAAAAAACATAGCCATCATGGCTAGGAGTCACTGACAGCCTTATCCTGAAACAGCAGAAAAGCCCTGCTATAGTGTAATTTGATTCTCTTCACATTTTAACGCAGTTTCCTAATTTCCACTTCCTGAAACAAACATGCAAACTGAGACACAGCTATCTTTCAAAATATGCGCTTCTCCAATTATGTGATAAGAGTTCTCCAGCCAAAGAAATTGTAGAAAAATGCATATATTAGATGAAAGTATGCATTAAAATGCATACATCAGTGAAAACAGCAAGGGAAATGCATTCTATTTAGGGTGCTTGCAAAATTCTGCATATTAGACAAAATTGCATTAAAAAGATGTATACTAGGGGGAAAGCATACTAAAATGCTGGTGTGTTTTGATGCAATTGCAACCAGCTATAGAAATGAGAAGAGAAACTGAAATTGACAGATTCATCCATCCCTATGCACACTTCCATTGCTGCATCTGGTACAAGCTGTGCTTCTTTCAGCCTAAACCACAGAGATTGTTTTAAAAATTATCCACTTACTTTGAAGTGGCCATATTGGGTAATACAAAGATGTCATCCTTAATTTATTTTTACATTTAATTCAATTACAATTAACTATTTTTGGAGCCCTCTGATAAACCAGGACAAACGAGTTACATTTGCAAGGCTTTGAGATCAACTTCTATAAATGGTAACCTTTAAAATAGTTAGGGGTAAATGGCTAATTTTCCTTTTTTTGTGGGCATTTGCTGAGGGTAGTTTATTCCTGCACAACCTTGCAAAACAAAAAACAGAAAAACCCTCTAGTTAGCTTCAAAATCAAGATATATTTTCCCCCAAAGGTGGATTTTTACACTAAAATCAAATGTGAGCTGCATGAGTCACACCAACTCTACACGCTTTAATATACATTGTACTAGCATATCTTGAACTAGACATATTCTTTGGCAGATATTTCTTCAAGGATATTGTAATCAGAAATATTTCTGGTGTGGGAATTAACACGATGTTTGAAATTCATTTTGAAAGCAGCAGCAAAGAATGTAAAATTCTGTTACTGTGAAGCCTTTAAAACAGTAATCCTTTGATTCTCTTCCTCCCTGGTGGAGTGTGGTTTTGATTTTTAAACATTTATCTACACATGTAACCTTTACCAAACATGAGTAATTCCATGTGCTTCAATGGGATAGCAGTATTAGTAATGCTTGCATTATCAGAGCCTTGGTTTTATGTACATTTCTGTAAATAGCATATTCATCTGTATCAAAGTGTGGCTAGCTTCTCCTTTCCTTCTCCACAAAGCTGATGGCTGATTAAGCTTACCCATTTTTAATAAGGGAAGGTGTAGTTTCTATCCTAAATGAAGTGGGAAAGAAAAACAAGACAAATGCTCTAAAGGGACTTATAACACTGTTTGATCTAAACAGGGAATGGCCAGATTTTAAAAAACTATTCCCAGTCCTCTTCCTTTATTCTGTTAACTTGAGCCCTGTTCATGTGGGGTTTTTGCACATAGGGAACTCACACAAAGCCATTGGCCCTGCCCTCAATGCCACATGGCCATGCTGCTGGCGCCACACCCAGTGTCATGTGATCAATCTAGCCTTGGCTTCCCATGTCCACACTGCAAGTGCAGATGTCATGTAGCGGTTCTTCAGATGTCCATGACATACAATATCAGGTGTGTGGATGTGTGGAGGTTGGGGACAGGAGCAATGCCTTAAACCATGATATACACCTCCCCTCCATAAGGTAAGTGAGTTGAAGGCAAGAGGAGTACTTATACTGCATCAGGAAAAGCCAAGTATGGATCATTATATGCTACTTATAACTGGCAAGGTTCTTTGTAGTTTCTCTTGTTTGGCTTTGGTAGGTAGATCCACTCTGTTCACAAGATACAGGCAGGCAGCGGATAAGAAATGCTTATGCAAAACCATGCTGGAGCTATCAAAGGAAAGCAGCTGGTGCAGATGGCATGCCTCAGGAGTTTGGGGGGTGGGAGGTGGGGAAGGGATGGTACTTGGAAGGAAAGAAAGTTTTCAACAACAGGGGAGATTTGAACTTGCCTGAAAACAGAGAGGAAAGAGAGAGATTACAAGAAAATTTAATTTTACAGGAAGCACATCCAGCTGTAATTTTGTTAAAGGCTGCCTCCAAGGGACAGCACAATTATTAATGGCCAAAGCTTGCCCCGACAAATCGCTTCATATTTGAACATATTGATCCCACCATTATTAAAACAGACTTTATCTGCTCTGAAGACTGAAATATGATTACCTGACGCAGCAGCCTCCCCCGACTTAGTGGTCTCCAAATGCTGTTGGGCTCCAGCAAACATCAGCCGCAGCCACTGTGATGGGAATTGTAGTCTAACAATATATGGAGGGAACCAGGTTGTGGGAGGCTGCCTTGCAGAGCTCCTTCTATAAGGAATATTTTTGTTGCTTTGCATTTGTGCCACGATCTAAAACAGTTTTATCTCATGATTTTCCCTGAGTACTAGGAGTTTCCAAAGAAATTGCTTTCGGAAGATTACATTTGGAAGCAGCAATGTGACTCGTTCAGCCACATCGATGGGCATTAGCTTTGAAAAGTCATAACTTTACACCATTTCGTTTCTTCATAAGCCCTCAGGATCTGCCATCCAAGACACACAGAAATTCTAAGTGGAAGAAGCTGAAAAGCTGGCCACATGCCACGTCTGTTACTGCCTGACTGCCAGTGCAGCCAAAGGAACATCTTATTTGCCTCAGGACTTCAGCAAGCTACACTGAGCTCTGATGGATTATTGCCATCCATCAGATACTTTAGGAAAGCAAGCGCATGTCAGCCATGTTCCCTTTCCCTTTGGCAATGCTTCATGCGCAAAAGGCTGCTGAAGGAGATGGTGTACAACAAGCACGGCTGGCCCTTATGGCACCAGAAAAATCCTTATGTAAGGGAACTCCACAGAGAAGGATTGCAGCTGGCTTTCAACCTGCCTTGTGCTAATGTGTAGAGATAAAAGGGGCTGTAATTTCCCAGAGAATTTGGCTTGTTTTGTCCAATCTTGGGAGTACTGAGAACCTTTATATACAGCTGTGCCAGAATGAGACACAGAGGTACCTCGGGTTAAGTACTTAATTCGTTCCGGAGGTCCGTTCTTAACCTGAAGCTGTTCTTAACCTGAAGCACCACTTTAGCTAATGGGGCCTCCTGCTGCCGCCGCACTGCCGGAGCACGATTTCTGTTCTCATCCTGAAGCAAAGTTCTTAACCTGAAGCACTATTTCAGGGTTAGCAGAATCTGTAACCTGAAGCGTATACAACCTGAAGTGTATGTAACCTGAGGTCTTGCACTATCTCCCTGTCCTTGTCTATGGACCAGTATTTAAAGTTGCCAACTGTTGTGCGCATGTGCAAATATTGCAAAAGTGAGGCAACAGAAGCAGGTGAGAACTGTACCTCTGTGAGGGGTAACTCATAATTCTTTGAGGGAAAGAATGCACTGTCCCTTGCATCTCCAAGTAGGTCTGGTAAGGATTCTTTTCTGAAACCTTGGCAAGCCAGTGTCACTGTAGACTCTTTCATACACACTGCACTTGCTTGCTGACTGGTCAAATTAAAGCTATTTTACTTTTGCACCTCTTTAGTCATCTGCATGTGCACACCACAGCCAGTGGCAAAGCTACCTGCTCCGGCACCAGGAGTAGCGTACATCCAGGGGCGTGGCTGGTGCGCGTCCCAGGGGGTGTGGCCTGCTGCCCACAGGGGCGTGGTGCACGTGGGGGGTGCACGGCAAGCAGCACGCATCCCAGGGCATGCGTGACGAGCTACGAGCATCCTGGAGGTGGGGGCAGGGGCGGCTGTGATGTCACCCCCCATGGCACCCGGGGCAGACTGCCCCCACCTTCATCCGGCAGTGACCACAGGTGCTGGAATGAAGTTATATGGTTTTAGCAGAAATGTTATAAAGAATTAAGCAAAAACTGATTGTTAATGGGCCAAAGTGGAAAATTTAAAGTTAGATTGTGTTAAGATAAATTATAAAACAAAAAATTGAGAAAGATGGAAAGGATTTGCTGAAACAGCTAATTGAACTAGAATACAAAAAAGGGAGGTGTGAGGAGGTCGATGAAACAAGTAAATGAAAGGTAAAGATATGGAAATATTGGATGTGTTTTTAAATGTTTTTGTTTTTCTTGTTGTTTTGATGTATTGTTCTTTTGTTTTTCTTTTTATTTTCGATGTATTGTTTGTTAATTTTTTTATTTTTTTATTTTTTTTTCTTCTGTAACTATTAAACTTTTAATAAATATTATTTTTTAGAAAAAGAGAAAATAGCACCCAGAGGAAGCAAGGACCGTTTTCTAAACTACTTTTCACTATCCAGAAGAAAGTCTTCTGAGCATGCTCCATGTTTGCATTCCCCATTTGAACTCTTGAGAATTCCACAGTTGTTTTTATTCTTCCTTATTTAAACTACGCTTCCCAGACCTCTCAGCAACAATGCAAGTTCTAAGCATACTCATAAGACCTTTTTTTTTTTGCCAAACACAGGGAGAGTAGTCTGCTTTTGCAAGCACCTCCCTGGTGCTGTATTCCCCTCACCCCAAGTCTTGGTAAGCTTATGAAAGTGGGAGAGAAAGGAAAGTATAAAACGAAAGAACAGGTGACAGTGCAGCATCTTCGCAGGGTGGGTCTTTCTGAGAATTACGGAACTCTTGGAAGAAGCCCAGTTTTTCTGAGACTCCACAATATGCACTTTACAGAAAGCAATTCCATATTTGAAAGACTGTCAGCAAACAGTACTCTAGTTGAAGAACTCTTCCATTTGAACATTTGTCTAGTCCAAGTCCAATTCAAAGATAAGTAGCAGCATTGTACCTGGCGTTGCTCAGGAATTCCAATAAACCAAAAAAATCAGTGTTGTTTTGAAAACCAATGGTTAAAATCAGTGAATTTTAATTCAGAATTTTGATTCGAAATGGCATCCAATTGTATCCAGACATAATCGAAACCTGATCCTTGATCTCAGGAACCATTGTGCAAAATTTGGCTATGATATCTTAGGAGATCCAAATACATAGCAAACAAGTTTCCAAAATATATAGTAGAAGAATAATTAGAATAGTCCGGAGATTTCCCATCAACAATAAGTATCTAACTAAGCAGGAGCAAAGGTCATCTGTTCACAGTCTTCCCGATTATGGTGTGATGTATTGTATATCCATTTAAATTATAGCTATATTTCTAAATTTGCATCTAAGTATATGTTAGTATATACAAATGTTATGCAAATCTGGATCTTTTTTGATGGTATGTACATGGCCACTATACTTATCCAAGAAAGGCTCAGAAAGATCTCACCCTGTTCCTAACTGAGATGGATGGGTTTCATCCATCAAAACCCAAAATAACTTCCTTAGGCATTTGCCGGCAAGTAGCGAGAGTCTTCATCCTGCCTATGGCAGCAGTTTCACATGTCTGTATGACTAAGGGCAGCAGGAATACCAACCCGGAATTCAGTAAGAGCGGAGCAAAGGAGATCTCAGCTGAACAATAAGGTCCAAGGTTAATGGATACTTTCCAGGTAAGTGTATGTGTGTGCACGCAATGAATTCTTTCTGCGGTTATTTTTATGTACCTTGTGACAATGATAAGGGAGTTATCAGCACAGGAGAATCACTCCCTTTCCCCAAACAGGTGTGCACCTCTTACATGCTTATTGAGCACATAAACCAATTGAATGGTTTAGAACAACAGGGGGCAGTATAGTGGTGACCTTTGTGCAAATGTCCCCTTGAAATTCTCCACCCTATTTCTGAGCAGAGAAACTGAGAGGAAGGGACTTTAATGAATTTCTTGGGTGGGGTGTCTTCTAAAAAAAATGGGAGGACAGCAACTCACCGTTGGCAGTGGCAATAGCAATAGCACAACTGCATTTCCCCCTCAACCCACAAGGTAGTGTTTTGTTTTTGCTGCTGCTCCAGAGACAATGATAGAGAATTTAGGAGAAAATCCTGCAAAGTGCCTTCTTTGTGGGGGGCAGGGGGGAGCTGCGATGAGAAAGTAAAAAATGTGAGCAATTTTCTCAGAATTTACCATGTGGCATCGAATCTAATGCACACCTCAGTTTTCAGAGCGTTGAAACAAAAAAAAGTATTTGCTGGCGAATGTAAATGTGCCATCGAATCTAATGCAAACCTCAATTTTCACAATGCAATTTGGCATTAAAGGTAAAGGGACCCCTGAACATAGGTCCAGTCACGGACGACTCTGGGGTTGCAGCGCTCATCTCGCTTTATTGGCTAAGGGAGCTGCCGTACAGCTTCCAGGTCATGTGGCCAGCATAACTAAGCCGCTTCTGGCAAACCAGAGCACTGCACGGAAACACCGTTTACCTTCCCGCTGGAGCGGTACCTATTTATCTACTTGCACTTTGATGTGCTTTCGAACTGCTAGGTTGGCAGGAGCAGGGACCAAGCAACAGGAGATTCGAACTGCCGACCATCTGATTGGCAAGTCTTAGGCTCTGTGGTTTAACCCACAGCGCCACCCACGTCCCAGAATTTGGCATTAGATTCAAGTAAATATGGTACTTTCTGGCTTAGTTGTACCAGAGACAAAACTGGTGTTCATACAACACTCCTCACACATTCAGTGAACATGTGAGGTGGGAAGGGAAACCCTGTGTCCTGGCCAGGCCTTACCCACCTTGATGCAACTTTTGATGTGCCCTGGGTGGCCAAACATTCAGCATTAGTAAGAAAGGGGTCCTATGTACAGCAGATTCTTCTGTATGTGTATAGCATTCCTCTACCTGACTGGGAATTTAAGCTAATCACAGTTGTTCAGATATACAAGTTAGTTAAAGAGGTACAGAGTTGCAATAATGCCAAATATGTAGCTGCTGGAGAGAGCACGATCAGATGTCACAGCGGTACAAGAAGGGCATGCCCAGGAAATGTGTTCTCACTGCCCTCTCACATATTCATTGAACACAAAAAGGGGTGCTATGGGTGCTCCTGAGGAATATTCAGATGTCGTTTGAAACAGAGGAGGCCAATACACTTCATTAAATGGTTCTGGGTATTTGAATGGCATTATTCTCCATTCTAACACTTAAAAACTTTGTGGTGGTGTTGCGCATGAAAATGATCTCATTTTCTAAGTTTGGTGAGAATATTATTTTGATAGTGAATCTTTTGCCATGAGTCATTTATTAACAGTTATAATGACCAGGCAATGAAAAAAACTGAATGTTTTATTTCAAATTTACGGAGTATAACTAGCTGAGCAAGCGAGAATAAGCTCACCTGCTTTACATTCCATTTATAGGCTTGCTTGTTTGTGAGGAAATAACTGGATTGAGTAATCAAATATCTCATTGAAATTTGGTAAACACAATCAGGACACGATTCTACATTTTAGGTTCAAGTGCAAATTCACCTGCCCTCCCAATACCTATTTTCAGAGAAAAGGAAATTACAAATTGTATCACACTGAAAATGTGTTTGCACGGATCTACCTCAATTAAGGTTAGTGTACAGAATACTGTGCTTAACATCTACTCTCATTTTCAAGGAGAGGGGAAAAGCCACAAAGCACCCTGCAAGGTGAGATCTCCTGTGGACACCGAGCTATCTGAATATAAGTTCCTATGTATGCCCACCATAATTTTCCATTTAAAATTGGAATGCTAGCTTGACCCCTGCACCTCTTTTTAAAGGGAGTGGGAAAGATGCAAAATACATTGTAGTGGGATTACCTGGGACATCTCCGAGCATTGTGTTTTTGCTAGTAAAGATCTTCAGTAAATAAGATGGAATGTGCTGTAGTCACTCATGCAATTAGGGGATGGAAATGTGTATATAGTTATCTTTAAAAGCACATTCCATCAGTCTCACCAGCCCAGAGCTGAAGAGCAGCGAATCCTTACTCTGTCCTGAAGGGGAGCGTGGGCAAAGTGACACATTTAAGACATCATTTGCCCTCTCTCTTTCAAATGACAGGGCACCACCCATCTAATAAAGGGATGTCAGCTCAAATTATTAAGTGATCTGTCTTTGCCTTCCTTCCCCCCACACCCACCTTTTGCCAGCTGAGGAATTCGTTCCTCATCAAGTTGCATAAATATCTTGCTCTCTCCTCAATCTAGCTGTACATCCTTTGTTGTAAAGAGCTGGGCAGTTTTGGGGTGAAAGAGGGACCATCTCTTAGAGTGATTTCCTCCGGTATTTCAGTCCCCATAATCCCTTCTGGGACTGGTGCATCATACAATTGAATGGGCAGCTTATTTAATTTTAAGACACATAGGTTACTTTTGTTTTGTATTTAAGGGGTGGTGGTTGCTATATGTTGCCACTAGATCCCAGACATCCATCTCCATCTATCTATCTATCTATCTATCTATCTATCTATCTATCTATCTATCCATCCATCCATCCTAGGTAACTGGGGCTGCTCACATTATTTATTGTTTATTAAATTGATTGGACTTGTCACAGGCAACTCACAGTATGTTTACAAAAAAATGTGGACACCAAAGGGGAAGGGGCAGTGTGTTTGAAGGTGTGTGATGTTGGGGTCAACAGTGGCTTCCCATTCCATTGTGCCAGTGGTTTCCCTATACATTAGCACTGTATGAAAAGGGCTTGCGTCTCATTGGTTACCACAAGAAGATGCCCCACATTTTAACTGCATTATACTCACATATATTTATATTAATACAAAGCCTGAAATTAATACTTTTGCCCTAACTTTTCCCAAATAAAACTTAGGGCAATGTGCATTGTCTCCCACAATTTATGCACATAGCACTGTAAGGTAGGAACTTAGGCACATCGGAAGAGCCCTACTGGATTTGGCCAAGGACCCAACTAGTCGAGGACCCAGTTCCTACAGTGGCCAATCACATGTCTCTGGCAAACCTGCAAGCTAGGTTAATGCGAGAGTTAAGCTGTGCCCAGAGGCTGCCTCCACGCAAAAATTAAATATATGGAGAGGAAGCAGGACTGACCCCACCATCACGCTCAAGACTGAAAGGGATGCCTACCTGCCTACATGTCTATACACAAAGCTGAGCTACGTGATTTGGAACCCTGAATGTGCAAAATTCCAGATCATGACTTTCAAGACTTCAAATGGAAGTCTGGGGGTGGGCCAGTGGGGGGAGGAGGAGGAGGCAACATCAAGAGAGACAGCAGACACAGTCTGTTCCTTCTCCATTCCTTTAACGTGCAACTTCTGAAGGCTTTCATGTCTGGCTCAAGGTCACCCACTGAGTTTCACTGCTGAGCAGGGAGCTGAATCCGGGTCTTCCCAGTCTGTGTCCAATATTACCACCCTTATACCCTACTGACTCTCACAATGTGTCAAGAAGGAGATAAAAGGAAGCATGATTTATCTTTCATTCCTCATAAGAGAATACATGGGATTTAAGTTTTCAGAGATAGATGATAGATAGGTGATAGTTAGATAGATAGATAGATAGATAGATAGATAGATAGATAGATAGAGATAGATAGATAGATAGATAGATGATAGATAGATAGATAGATAGATAGATAGATAGATAGATAGATAGATGATAGATAGATAGAGATAGATAGATGATAGAGATAGATAGATGATAGATGATAGATAGATAGATAGATAGATAGATAGATAGATAGATGATAGATAGATAGATAGATAGATAGATGATAGATAGATAGAGATAGATAGATGATAGAGATAGATAGATGATAGATGATAGATAGATAGATAGATAGATAGATAGATAGATAGATGATAGATAGATGATAGATAGATAGATAGATAGATAGATGATAGATATTCAAGTTTCTCACAAGTATTATTCAGAAGAACAAAGTCTCTGCGGCTTCCTGGTCACTCAACATCTCACTCAGGTCCTAGAAAGCCCTGGTGCTTCTCGTGTTTAATCGTATGCTATCAGAACATGACGTTTCAAGAGAAAAAGAAGAAAGCTCCACCAATTAACTGAAATTGGGCAAAAGAGACGGATGATAAGATCAAACTAATGAATACGCTATGCTGTTTGTTTTTCCACAGCCATAAAAGGGTAACAAAGCTGATGCCCATCTGGAAGCAGGAAAATGAGAAAAATCAAATGGAATTAAGTAAATCTAGTTGGAGGCTCAGCGTTTCTGAATGGTCGAGAGCATCCGAAATCCAAATGTTTAGCTTACTTGGGAGTCTAACTGTTCTTAGTACAAAAACAACCACATCCTCTGGGCCATTCTCTGCTAGCTGCATACCCAAGGCTATTTTGGGACATTGTTTTCATTGCCATATTTGACCCGCTCTTTTCCGTTACATTATGTCAGGTTTCAGCCAGATAATAAGATGAAGGGGGGGGGGGGAACCAAATCAGAAGACAGTTCACTGAATGATCAGATTATTCTATCAGGAGCCCTGGCCAAAATCTGTAGATGTAAAACGCTAGATAAAGTGATTGCCTTTCTGCTAGCATTTAGCATGACTTCATTTAAAATAATAATAATGCAACTTCCCTTGTTTTGGGATTGTTTTTCATCTTGAAAGCAGGGGGAAACTGTCCAGAGATTTGTTTTTATACTTCGTTTAAGGCAGTTGAAAAAAGTTTACAGGCTTTCCTCATTTTCTGCATCACAGGAACAATGTAAGCATGCATGATAGAATGTAGATTTATTACTTGTTGAAGGACTGTAAATTAATGATCCAATAATACTAGACAGCTCTGGCAGAGTTTGGAGCACTTTAAATTAGCCTCCAATGTGGCTTTCTCTGGGAGTCCAACTTTCAATAATAGCTACTCGACACTGATTTGGGAACGTATGATTAATAATGTGAGTTTTTTATTTTTGGTACAGGCTTATTCCTATTTTTGGTACATGGTAAGCACTGAATTGGAGAGAAGGGAGATTTCCTCTGAGAGGAACTGAATGTGAACTGTAGCAGTGTGAATGACGATTGTATGAATAGGTAGTGACAAAGGAATGGAGCTAAATCTGATCCAAGAGAATAAAGCTATGCACAACAGCAATTAGGTTTAATCTTTTGTTTAAAAAAAAAATCAGGAAAACCTTTGGAAAAGTTCTGCATAAGAATGGGGCCACATCAGATAAGCTGGTTCATTTAAGGTATGTGACAAAGGGACACTTAATGCAATTTGCATGCTAAAACGTTGACCTTTTCCAGTTTATTTATTCAGCTGTGAGCATCAAGTAGGAAAGTGAATAAGCTCTGGAAGAATGAGTGTGTTAGCCATGTATTCAATACACATGGTCAAAACATCATAGGAGGAGGAATCCTCCTGGTTCTTGGGCAATGCATTTCTCCTGAAATGCAAGACTTGCTGCTATCTTGTAAAAGCTCTTAAAAGGAAAACACACCTCTTTGGATGGATGGAGAGGTAATCCACATTGAAAGAACAACAATTTCCTTATTCTCCCCACAAACACACATAGACACACCCTTCTGGTTGACTCCATCCCATTGATTTTATCCTTTATCCTAGGCACTATTAATAAACTTAACAAATACAGAATATTACACAATAGCCTTCCTAAAAGAGATTCTTAACTTTGTGCAAGTGTCAACTCTACCCTACTTGAATTGGGTAGAATTCTGACTCTTCTGCCAGAAATAGAATTCTCCTTTATAATGAGAAAGTGCATCCAAAAATACTATTGCTCTATTAGTGGAGCTGTCATGTCATTTGGAAAAATGCATTATACATCTAGAAACTGGAAACAATTTCACTGGAACAGATACATGCATACTGACTTAATTTACCTTTTTGTTACATACGCTCTCTCTCTCTCTCTCTCACACACACACACACACACACGCAAAGTTCCTTTTTATGCACCACACCACCTGCATTTTTACTTATGTATACAAAAATATGTTCAGCTAAAGCAGCTACTTGAGAGAGAGCAATGAGAAGCAAAGCGATTCCCCCCCCCAAAAAAAGTCAGCTTTGCACTTTGATGTCTAAACTTTAGCATACATCAGCTTGCTTTTGAAGGATGCAAAACATATACGGAAATCAATCTCTTTGCTTCAAGAAGATACAATGCCCTCCTACATTCATTCCTAATGAAAATGAGAAACAAGGCTACCTATTTGGGATTTTAGCAAACTGTGCAAAGCCGATGCTTCAAACGCCAGCAAACTCTTTCGAGAGTAACGAAAGGCTGTTGCATTTCTTTTAAGTCTGTCTCAGTGCAACCCCCATGCATGACTTAGGCAGAAGTAAGTCCCACTGAGTTCAATGGGGCTTACTGCCAGGTAACTGGATATAGGATTGCAGCCTCTGTGAGGATTACCTGATTGTTCTAAAACAGGTCAGTTCACTGTTTGCTAATGATGTCTTACATCTCCCTAGGAAACCTTAATCTAGCCGTTGTTAAACTCTCTGATGGATGCCAGCCTTTTTGAAACTTAAAACATTCTACAGTTTGAATCCTCTTTTTTCTATTTAGCCTTCTGTCTGATTCAAAAGAATCTGCATCGTTCTCTTCTATTCATCCTCCTGTTCTCTTCTACCTGCTACCCTCCGTATTAAAAGCATTTTGTCCACTCACCTCACTCATGATTGTTTGGAAATGACAGTTCACAGATTTTCCACTTCCTCAGAACAAGGCTACTGTTCCAAGCTCTTCACACACTGTTTCTAGCTTTTCTCTTAAAAGGGGCTGCCCAGTGGCATCATGGCTCTACTAAACCAATAAGAAGCATTCACCTGCTCAACCAGCTTTCAGCAGGCATTTGAGGACACGAGGAGCCACCTAATGGTGAGAATGGGTAAAGGCAGAGAAGTTCTACTTGGAAAAGCCATGTTTATAAAGAAAGAAAAAAGGTAAAGGTACCCCTGACTGTTAGGTCCAGTCACAGACGACTCTGGGGTTGCGGCGCTCATCTTGCTCTATAGGCCAAGGAAGCCGGCGTTTGTCCGCAGACAGCTTCCGGGTCATGTGGCCAGCATGACTAAGCTGCTTCTGGCGAACCAGAGCAGCGCATGGAAACGCCATTTACCTTCCCGCTGGAGCGGTACCTATTTATCTACTTGCACTTTGACGTACTTTCGAACTGCTAGGTGGGCAGGAGCTGGGACTGAACAACGGGAGCTCACCCCGTCGTGGGGATTCAAACTGCCAATCTTCTGATCAGCAAGTCCTAGGCTCAGTGGTTTAGACCACAGTGCCACCCCTTCAAAGTTCTTCTTGGAAAAGCCATGTTTATAAAGAGAAAAAGAAAAGGTTGCCACAAAAGGCAAGGGAAAAAAGAGGGGTGGGTGAATGCGCTGCGTGACGGAGCTCTTCTTCCTGATGGTGACACAAATAAAAATAATAACAAGCCTAAAGGTCATGGCAGCGAATGAGCATCCAGGTCACCAACCAAAAATCACTCCCCTTTTCTTAGTAGAACCTTCAATGCCTTTAACCCCTGCAGAAATCCTTCAGGTGATACTCTCCTCTCACCCCTGCACTTTACACTGAAATGACTTCTGCTGTAGCTTGTCTGCAGCTACATTACAGGGGGAGGCAGCCTTGCTGCACTGTTCTTTTTTTAAAAGAGAAGTCTGGTAAGAGTGCACACTCCAGAGCAGTAAAAAGGGGACCAGACACCTTTCAAAGCACAAAATCAACTAAAAAGATGAGATTGGTTAACATGTAAGGAACTTGCAGCCAAACACAGGGATGTGATATCTTCAGACAGCTTTCAGGACCTACCACTGCACTGCCTGCCCTAGCCTTAAAACCCCAGCCATGTTTTTTATTTTTAAATTTATGTCTAGATTTATATATATTACCACTCATCATCAAAAGATCTCAGGACAGCTCGCGAGATAAAAAGACAAGCTAAAAGCACAAATAAATAGTTAAACCAGAAGCAACAAAACAATAGGCACCCACAAACACCTTTAAAAGGCTGCAGAATATTAATCAGCAAAAGGTCTGGTTGAAGAGGCATGTTTTTGCCTGGCACCTAAAGATATGTAACGAAGGCGCCAGACAAACCTTCCTAGAGAGAACATTCCACAAACAGGGAGCCCCTGCAAAAAAGGCCCTGTTCTCATGTTGCCACCATCCAGACCTCTCATGGAGAAAGGTCTCAGATGATAAATGGAGAGTCCGGGTTGGATCATGTGGGGAGAGGCAGACCTGAGAGTCTCTGGTCCTACAATACAGAGGCATAGTGCATAAAGCCCAAATTGCACGTGTTGCCTTTGTGCATTCACCTGCTCATGCCCCTTGGCAGGCATCAATGTTCCATGAATGGACACTGGGGTTGGGGCTAGTGCAGTGATGCCAGGGTGGGGCCAAGAGGGGGTCACACAAAAGAACTTACGGAGTCTTGGTCTTGCCTTTCCCCACCATGATTCAGGTGGGCTGTCTGCCTTGGGTTTCTTCCAAGTGCTGCTTGTATTGTTACTAGTTTATAAGGTTTCTTACCTGGCCTTCACCTAAGGTCCCAGGGCGGCTTACGGCTGCAGAATCTACAATAATAAAAATAAAAGAAAATCAATACAACTGCAGCACACAGAAAATGGCTCCAATGCCACATCCATGCATTTAAATCTCTATTAGACCACATGGAGAGTCGTGAACAATCCCGCACACTGTACCCAGCTAAGGGTGCTGACATCACAGAGCTACAATTCCCATCACCCTTAGCAAACTACAGTTCCCAGGTCTCTCCCTGGCTGTTAAAGTGGTCACATGTATGGTGTGGATGTGACCCATGTGGAATAGAGGAGTATAAAGAGGTGGGTCCCAGAAAACAAATAGCACAGTGACCCACCTCCAGCCCTCACAAGAGATGTGGGCAACTGCAGGAGTGAGGAGGAGTGGGCTGGGAAAACCTTCATCCCATGAACTTCCTTCCATTCCCCTAAATCTCAGGTGTCATGTCTGTCCTGAGCCCATTTCTATGCTTTCCATACTCTTCCCCTCTTCACCACTTTGCCCTCTGGTTTGCCACCCTATCCAAAATCACTCTATAGCACTGCTACCAGAACAAGGACATTTTGCACTCCAGAGCTTCACTATCTTCCTGGCAAGGTCCTATAATGAGAAACAGATGTTTCGCTGAGAGAGCAGTTTAGAGCTTCAGCATCATGGAGGTAATTGGACATGGCCACTATTGACTTGGGTCAAAGTGAAAATGATTTAATAGCTGGAACGGATATCTCTCCCTGCCCCCCGCCCCCCCCCCCGATCACTCTGAACACTCTTTAAATTAAAACCAACCTAATTTGTGAATCTTAGCATGATGTACTGAGAGCTAAATGTGTGTTCAATCTTTGAGTAATTATGAACTTTTTAAAGAACGTTATCTCATCATTGTGTATGAACAAAATTGACAAGGCTCCTCTCTCTATCAGAAGGAGTGCTTACTTTTACACACACACACATGCCATGCTCATTCTTGGCCCTCTAACTGCCCAGTTTGTGCCTGGTTAGTTGCACTTCTTAGTTGCGCACTGCACTGAATGAACGCCAGTTGCTAGGAATCAGAAATGGGAGGAGCCCTGCTGCACTCAGGTCATCCTGCTCATGAGCTTCCCATCAGCACCTAGCTGGCCCCTATGAGAACAAGGCTCTTATGACGTGAAAACCTGGGTAGATATGAGAATCCCACCCAAATTTAGAGTCATGTTTGGAGCTATGGATTGAGTAGAAACTAGTTCCCTAATGCCCATTCCATCAATTGCAACAGGATAGCACTATCCTGTCATCATCATAGCTACTAGTTAAAAACAGGGGCAGATGTTTCATTGATCCAAACAAGCAAATGCCATTTGAAATCAGAGCTTACCAGCTGAGGCCCTAGCTGGGCTCATGTGTTTGAGACTGTTGTGTAGTTGTTGGCCAGCATGCAATACTTATCCAACCCCCTTTCACTGATGTTTTGCAGAAAGTGAGGAGAACGTTTTCTAGGAATTGTTAAAAAATTCAGTGGTAATGCTTTGTGTTCTTCCACCTGTACAGCCAGTTGCCCTAGTTACCAGAAACAGCCAAGGAAAGTTCTGAAATGAGCCCATAATAGCTTTGTGGGGCATTAGCTTATTATTGATAGGAAGGATAATATCTTAGGGCCTGCCGGGGCTTGAAGAGAGTGCTAGTCTTTTTTAATCCAGACTGTTTTCAATAGTATGTTGAGGTCAATTGGGTCCCTAGTTCCTACAGAGAAAAAAATAATGAGATTTGCAGGTTGACATTCTCTTGGCACACATGTATGCTTGTAACCACAGATTATCACTCTCCATAACTGTGATACCAAATGCAATGAGGATAAAATACTCAACACATTTGCTAGAGCAAGGATAGGCAATGGAGTTCCTCCAGATATTGGGCTCCAGCTCCCATCAGCCCTAGCAAGCACAGTGAATGGTCAGGGGTGATGGGAATTGTACTCCAACAATAGGGGCAGTCACTCAGTCACTCTTATTCTATAGCAGGTGTGGGGAACCTTTGGCCCTCCAGATATTGCTAAACCACAACTTCCATCAGCCCCATAAAGCATTGTCAATGACAACATCTGGAAGGCCAAAAGTCCCATAGAGGATGTACTAGAGGGTGTTGTTGGCATCTGCCTAACTCTAACTCAAGATAAAATGCAGTGTGCCTCTGGGGGTGAAGTCAAACCACCAGATTAGCAGCACTGAAGTGACCTCCCCGAGGCACAAGCCTGAGCAGTGTGTGTGTGGAGGTCCTGGGCTGCCCAGATGACAAGACCCTACTCTCAGCCTTGCTGATGCTGTCCAAATGAAAACACTTGGCACTGGCTAGGCTGCAGTGGTTGCTAGGAGGAGGCATACTAGATGCCGTCCAACCATTTTGGGGACTCCAGTCCAGATTTGTGTAGGGTTTACTCCTTATCCTTTTCTTCTCCCAAAGATATTCTGCAAGGCAGTGGAGGTTTAGGATCAGAGTTTTCCTTCTCCTGGATGGACTACCTTCCCAGGTTGACAAGCCCCATCTGCCCCTCACTTCCCTCTACAGCATATGCAGAAACCGCCTTCTTGACCCATGGACCCACTATTAGTCTCATCCACTCAATTCTCCAGCTCCTGTCTTTGAATGCAGGGGAATGCCAGGATAAGCCTTCTTAAATATTCTAGGGACTTACTTCCAAGTAAACAGTTTGCACTGTTAGGGAAGAATTCAACATTGTGCTTTTACTATTGTTCCATCCATGTAAGCATTTCTACCTTCCAGACAAGAACTATCTCCCTTCTCCTCCCCCACAGGCTGTTCTGAGGGTTCTCCAGAGCCACAGAAGCCAAATTGGGGGACATGAGGGGGGGAGCTTCATTGCACTAATGGGACTCAAAACAGAGGCTTTGTTTTGCTGCAGAAATCTAACAAGTGTTGCTTTCTCCATCACTGCATCTCCTCTGTAAAAGAGAAGGGCACAATATTAAACCAACTGGACCAGATAATGTCTCAGTACCTTAGACCAGCCTTTCTCAACCTTGGGTCCCCAGATGTTTTTGGCCTACAACTCCCATCATCCCTAGCTAGAAAGGCCAGAGTTCAGGGATGGCGGGAGTTGTAGTCCAACAACATCTGGGGACCCAAGGTTGAGAAACACTGCCTTAGACTGTCCATGTTTACAAAGTAAGAAATTGTGTAACTCCAGTGAGGCTTATTTCCATTAAGTATTGTTACACATGCCTCAGTTTGCTGAGTTGTGAGAACTTAGAGCCACAGTGTGCACCCAAGTTCTGCTTCCTTGGAATGAGGTCTGTTGACGCTTGTGGTGTTTTTGTCATATATAGTTTTATTTACATTGCTAAACTCCAAGAAATGTCCCATATTCACATATGGTTAGAATTGTGCTGTTTTTAATTATTCAGTCTTTTCTCCCTTGCTGTCCCTTATCCCTGGAAGGGACTCATTTCATTTTTCATTTTTATAGTGCCTTTTTGTATTACTGCACTACTCATTGTGGTTTACCATCCAGAGAAATGTCAAAAAACACAACCAAAATCACATTTGTTTCCCTACAGCAATTCAAAATCTAATTAAAAACAAAGTAAGAAATTCAAGAGTGCGTTTCACATACTACAAGATAATTACACCCCCCTCAATTACAAGAAATTAAGAATTAGAAACAACCAAAACATCAACATCTATTTAAAAGACACGATACACAAATTACCAGATGCAAAAAGAACAACTGAGAGGTAGATCACAGTGGAATAGCCATGCCACTCAAAACCATTCGCATTCTGAGAACATGGCACCATTCATTCCATGGATACCAGGCCAAGATGATGTTGAGTTAGCATTGTAGATATTGGGGCCAGAGCATCCGTTTCCCCAGGCTCTTTCCCCAGGCACTCCACCACAGAGGTAAAAGGTAAAAGTAAAGGACCCCTGGACAGTTAAGTCCAGTCAAAGTTGGCTATGGGGTGTGGTGCTCATCTCACTTCAGGCTGAGGGAGCCAGCGTTTGTCCACAGACAGCTTTCTGGGTCATGTGATAACATGACTAAACTGCTTTTGGCCGTGACGGAAACCAGAGTGCACAGAAACGCCATTTACCTTCCTGCCTCAGCAGTACCTATTTTATCTATTTGCACTGGTATGCTTTCGAACTGCTAGATTGGCAGTAGCTGGAACAAAGCAATGGGAGCACATGCCGTTAGGCAGATTCGAACCCTGACCTTCCGATTGGCAAGCCTAAGAGGCTCAGTGGTTTAGACCAAACGCCACCTGCCACATAGAACACCTGCATGATACCCCATATTTCTCTTCCTCCAAATCTGCCTTCAAAACCACCTAATTGTGAAGCCTTTGACATAAAACTTTAGTTAGTCATCCACTGTGCTTCCTCTCTCTTTGTCAAATTCTAGACTGTAATATTTTTCTTTTACTCTTCAAAGTCTCATTCATGTTGACAGTGCTACATAGTGATGTATATATATAGAGAGAGAGAGATGATATAGATATATAGATATATATATATTTCTACAAATTAGTTAAGGAGGGAAAATATTACTTTTAGAAGAATAACACTACTGTTAAGCAGGTTTACAAATTGCCCACAAATTTTATGTAAGACTGTAATAAAAACATATACTTCTGGATTGTTAAAGATGTTGTGCAGACTGATTAACTCTCCTGAATGACAATGTTAAATTAGACAGTCATTTAAATGTTAATTCCAACTCTCCCGTAGATATAAAGGCAATTAAATTGTACACAAGTCAGTAAGTAGTCTATAATTGGAAGTTGACAGAGTATAAATTAAAGCATTATTGGAAATGGAAAAGCGCATTAATTGAATTGATGATATGAAAACTGAGTCAAATAGTATCCTGTTTGGTTCAGGGCCAGTTTCCTTGACCATTTAAGAGAGGTGTCATGTGGTGCAGTTCTTGCTGGGCTATACCACTTCAAACGGAACTGTGAATATTAAAAACACCTGCTTATACAAAATCAGTAATACGTTAGGAAATGTCTGGAGCACACCCATCCCCCATCAGGGCACATGATTGGTAGTTCAGTTCATTATTGGCAAAGCACTTGATTACATCAAGAATCACATGCACCACTCCTGCTAAATAGGTAGCTAGGCATTTCCTAAACACACACACACACACACACACACAGAGAGAGAGAGAGAGAGAGAGAGAGAGAGGCCTTAGGAAATACCCTCCATGACTGTAATTCTTTTAAGCAAAACTAGATACAAAGATGCATGCTGTATTTATTAAGAGAACAAGCAGCGTGCCCAAATTGCTTCTGCAAATTTAAGTTTTCCCAGGTACAATGGTTTTTTCATGATGCATGAAATCTGGACAGAAAATAAGCTAATCAAAGTGACCGCATTTTTTGTGCAAATTATATGTGCAGAGAGGAAATAATTGAATGGTCTGCTATTGCATTTTCCTGCCCAGTCATAAAAACTAGCTCAGTCTTAAACATAATTCTAAATTGAGGGGAGGGGAGAAAAAAAATATGAAAATTTCAGAGAGAGTGAGAGGGATTTGAGAAAATTAGACTCCAGGAAAAGGAGGAGGATGGGATGGGATGGGGGTTAGCATAGATATATTTTTCAAAAACAGCCTTAATTATACTGTGTATGTTGTAATTACAGGCTTTAATTTGTTCCTTGAAAGTAAGGGATTTAGCAAAGTAATTGGGCAGCCACATTTATCTGTTAATTTGCTTGAGTAAAATTTAATGATTCAGAAATAAAAATACAGTTTCGGGAGCAGAAACGGCTTAAATGCAAACTCCACTTGGCCACTCTGCCTCTTACTTGCAAATAAGATCCACTAAATTCAATTGGGCTTACACACAGACAAACATGCATAGGAATACAGTCTCAGAAATATTTCCTATGTAAGTCTGACAATGGAATCATTTACAGTGGTACCTCGTGTTACAAATGCCTCAGGTTACAAATGCTTCAGGTTACAAACTCCGCTAACCTGGAAGAGTTACCCCGAGTTGAGAACTTTGCCCCAGGATGAGAATGGAAATTGTGTGCTGGCAGTGCAGCGGCAGCAAGAAGCCCCATTAGCAAAAGCACGCCTCTAGTTAAGAACAGTTTCAGGTTAAGAACGGACGAATTAAGTTTGTAACTAGATGTACCACTGTATATATCTACTCAGAGGTTCCTCTGAATTCCATGGGGCTTAGTACTAGGTATGTGTATAGTAGCAGTGGGGAACGCCAAAAAGCAATAGGCTAAATGCACGTCATACATTTAAAGCACATGACTTCCCCCAAAGAATCCTGGGAACTGTGGTTTGTTAAGGGTGCTGAGAATTGTAGCTCTGAGAGGGGTCAACTACAGTTCCCAGAATCTTTGGGGAAGTGTACTTTAAATGTATGCTCTGTACACAGCCACATTTCCTCGCAGGAAGCCTTCTGATGGGCACATGGCAGTGGTGGGCAAGGCCAGAGGCAAGAGTGGATGGAACAACAGGTATACCTCTTACCTTTCTACCTAGGCTATATTCCAGCTATACAAAAGTGAGAGCTATCTATGCATACATGCCTCTTTCCAGTCTGCATCCAAGCAAGCCAGAGTCTATATCACACTTCAAGGGCACATTTGAGCCAGGGAAATACACTCAAGAAGAGCATGGGCAGGACTGGAAAGAGAGGTGTGTGACCTGAGGAGATTCCTGAGGGCCAGATAGAAACTGGTATTTTTGGATTAAAAAAAGAAAAGAACTATCATATAGAATTGGGGGAAGGTGAGACTCACTCTGAAACTCAAGTCTCCAGGTTGACATAGCGATTTGCCTCTCCTGCGTGCACACACACCTTCAACCCTGACTTGGTATGAACACCAGGGCTGCAGATTCAGTATGGATCGTGTTGTGCATCCCTTGGGTTGATGGAACATGTTTGATGGCTCTTTGGATTGTGGCCACAGACCAGGGTTCGCTGCTTTGCAACGTCCTTTTGGTGTAGTAGTGCTTCCTGCAGAAAACTCCTTGTCAGGAAAAAAATCCGTGGCACTTACCCATGGCAGCTAACTTTTTAATTAAAAGGTAATGAGACATATTAATTATCAGTTAACCATTTTCAATCTCCATGCCGACAAGGGAATTAACAGCTTCAGGGAAATCCTCCGCCATTATTTCTTTAAACTCTGAAAGGCTGAAGCTTAAAAGTACACCCTTTCCCCCAGCTCTCCCTGACTGACACTAGGAAAAGTCAAGGCAGAGAAGAAACTCTTTTCTCTCATATATATATATATATATATATATATATATATATATATATGGTGTTATTCTGTATTTCTAAAGCAAAGTATCCTGTAAACAAGTATAAATATGCATGCATATAAAAAAAGCATGCATATTTTAAGGCCTTAGAAAAATATGAGCCCTCCTTAGATTATATTTAAGGAGGACTAGAACCTTGTGGAAAGTGAGAACTGGACCATAAAGAAGGCTGATGCTTTTGAATTATGGTGCTGGAGGAGACTTTTGAGAGTCCCATGGACTGCAAGAAGATCAAATGTATCCATTCTGAAGGAAATCAGCCCTGAGTGTTCACTGGAAGGACAGATAGTGAAGCTGAGGCTCCAGTACTTTGGCTACCTCATGAGAAGACTCGACTCCCTGGAAAAGACCCTGATGTTGGAAAAGATGGAGGGCACAAGGAGAAGGTGACGACAGAGGACGAGATGGTTGGACAGTGTTCTCAAAGCTACCAGCATGAGTTTGACCAAACTGCAGGAGGCAGTGGAAGACTGGAGTGCCTGGCATTCTCTGGTCCATGGAGTCACGAAGAGTCGGACACGACTAAACGACTAAACAACAACAAGAACCTTGTGATTGCCCTCTGTTGAGCAAATAGTAATAGGAAAGCTGCCTCTTACTGAGTCAGACTCTTGGTCCATCTAGCTCAGTATTGTCTACATTGACTGGCAGTGGCTTCTCTGGGGTTTCAGGCAAGACTCTCTCTCCCAACCCAACCTGGAAATGCCATGGGTTGAACCTAGGACCTTCTGCATACAAGACATATACCTTGCCCCAGCGCTATGGAGCTTCCCTGTGTCAGCATGTATGGAACTAAGGAGAAGGGGCTTGAATTGGAAGATGAGAATAAGGTATACTGGAAGCAAAGGATACAACTAAGGTTATCCAATTAAAATCTACAGAACTACTGTCAGGGGGTCCCTCCCATTTAGTCTGGATTTACCATTTTCATGGAAAATCCAATATGTCAAAAAAAGAAAAACCTGTGGAAATGTTAAATCTGGATGAAATTTAGGGGGGTGAGAGTGGTGTTTTGATGGAGGTGATGCTGTGCAGATGCTGCAATAAATTGGCATGCATGAGTTACTCAAGCTCCACAATAAACTGCCGTGTGGAAGCACCCCAGGACTGGCAATAGATCCCTGCTGCTTTAATATTATGTGCCATCCCTGGCAAAAAGATGAGGCCAGCTCCACATTCTTCTCCACTTCCATCCCACACAACATCTGTTGCCCTCAGTACATCGCAGCAAGGCTTCCTCTGATATAGTACCCAGGCTATGGTTCCCAGAATTACTGCTGCAGTACATGTTATATTCAGTAATGTTATATACTAACATTTATTTCAAAGTCCGTATTTGACCTTAAGAAACAAGCAAAAAAACCAAAAAAAACTCCACATGACTGGGGGTGGGAGGCTGTAACAAACAAGTAAGGGCTCTCAGTTGAGAGACACCCCTTTAATAATCAACCACTTCTGTGTTCTTCCTAACTTTGAAACCAGATATTTAAGAGTAGCAGGATCTCCTGTTTTATATAGTTTGAATAGGAATGCACATTGTATGACTCAACCTTCCCCAACCTGGTGCCCCCTAGATGTTTTGGAGTACAGTTTCCATCAGGTTTAACTAGCATGCCATGCTGCCTGGGGCTGATGGGAGTTGTGGTCCAAAATATATGGAGGGCACCTGGTTGGGGAACACTGGTTTGACTAATAATTAGGGCTATGGGCGTGCTATACATTATTATATTTGGATTTGGATCACGAATTATAATGTTTACTCTGTGTATGTATATGTGTCTGTTTATTTCAATGGACATCTTCCAAGCATCCAAAGGTCAGCGAAATTTAATCTCAGGCTCTCTTGAATATTTACTGTCTTGCCCCTTTATATTTAAAGTTTCAAGAGTTCAATCTTTAATGATGTTATGTAATAGTGTGTAGATGACATCACCTGATAATCAATATGAGTGTTGAGTAACATACTGTTAACTCACAGAAGACTAGCAACTTGTTTACTTCTTTGCTGCCAGAGCAACCTGCTGTGAAAAATGGGAACCACCTGTATTATTTTACTCTTTCTCGGTGTGCTTCAGAGATATAGCATAACATAGTTATGCAGAATACTACCACAGGAGAAATGTGATTCTGGGCAGTACACTTTGAGGGTATCACACACATGATTTTCAACAACCCACCTGCTGCTTTTGGCAATGACTCCTTGTGCAATGGCTTCAAAGGAGGTCGCTGCTCTGGCCACATATTCCTTTTTTCATGTGAATTTGTTTTTCCCCTCCTTTATATAATAGGGTGGGGGTCCCTCCACCTCCAGGAGCTATGATTCCCAAACATTGCCTACGGGAAGAGAAATGTTTCATTGCCTATTGGTGTTTTTCTTTTCCTTTACCTGAATCACTGCTGGATCCATTTATTGGGTTTAAGTTTAAGCAGCCTGTTCAGAAGAAACATGACTCAGAGAAAAGCATGAAATTTGGACTGTTCAGGGAAATGCTCTGTCTGGGGGCCTGAAAACAGCATTTTTCATCAAAAACTATCACAAGGAAATCCAACAACATAATTAAATGACATTGTCTATAAAACAATAAAGGAGATTAAATGTCAAAATCCACAGAATAGATTTCCATGATCAAATATTCTCTATTTGGGAGCGTGTCCTTCTCTATCTTCGTAAAATGCTGTTCTACTAGGCTGGAAATGCCAGTTGTAACCTAGGGGGGAGGCCTTGGTGGTTAAGGTCATGAAACTGAAAGAATGATAACCAATTTTATGACTTTAAATTATAGATTATACCAACTGACCTTTCAGTCAGCTCTTGGAACCCACATAAAATTTAACAGCTAGCGGGGGGGGGGGGATATTAGAAAACAAAGAAACTCTAGCAGCTTCCAGCCATTTGAGAAGTGTCTTTGTGAGGCAACAGGCAACATCACAAAAACAAACTGAAGTGAAAGAGCCGTTGTTCTGGGCCCAGGAAACTGTATGTTTCTTTCCATCACAGAAGAAGACAAGTCTGCATATAACTTGCATATCCTTCATGTAATATGAAAATTTCTGTGCTTTTTTACATGTAGGGCAGAGAGCACAAAAGGAAACCAGTGGCCAACACACATAAAATGTCTGACAGGCAGCATGGCAACAGGTGAAGGTTTTCTCGCAATTGTCTTTCCATACTAGAAAAAGTTTAACCTGATGTACTGCTTTGAGATTTCCCCCCTTAAAAGTATAAATCAGTATAGAATTTTATTATTATTATTATTATTATTATTATTATTATTATTACCACATAGCTGTTTAGGTACAAGCACCCCACTTTCCAGTGCCAACCCTAGACCATGCAAAGAATTCAGGTTTTGAGTATTGTAAAGCCATTTTGTAACAGTAAGCCTTTGACCTTTCAGTTTACCTTAGACTGGCAATTCTACATTCAGTCCAAGACCAGATGTGGTGTTTCGGGTATTTCAGATGGGGTGTGGGTGTGCAAGACAAAGAGCGATCTGAGCAGATCCACATATGCAAAATAGGTTAGTGTCTATATGTTTCTTGACACAAGCACCAATGAAAGAAGAGTGGCAGATGAAAATGATGGACTTTGCAGAACTGGTGAAGCTGACAGGAAAAATCCAGAACCAGCATGATCAAGTATTCCAAAAAGACTGGACTAAAATTATATGATATTTGAAAGAGCATTGTAAGCAATTAACATCACTAGTAGGGTTGTCTGAAGACTTGAAATAAGAAACTTTCTCCTTTTTTATATTTTACTTTTGAGGAATTTTGTAATGAGTTTAATTAGAATTGGAAAACGTACAAATTCCTTTAATATAAAGGTTAATTTTGAAAGCCATGAGGCAGGAGGGAAGGAAGTCAATAGGCTCTAAAGAGCCAGAGAGGCAAAGTGAATAATAATGATGTGATTATATATTGTCAAATGGAAGATTATATATATATATATATATATATATATATATATATATATATATATATGCTTCTTGACACTCTAAAAGATTCATGATACAGGACTTACCCTTGGCGATGCCTTGCTGCTTCTGTTGCTTGTCTTTGTCCATTTCAGTAAGATACTAATGGTCACTTTGTCCAAACCCTGTAAGGCTCACATCAGTGAAAAAAAGAGTGGCCACACTGCTTCTGCTCCCTCTATGTGGGAGAAGTCATGTTGCCCCCTGCTGCTGCCACCTTCTTCAACAAGAGACTGGTCCATTGTGTTGACATACTGATGCTGCCCTCCTGAAGTAGAGAGTAGGCCATTGTGACCTCGTGTTGATGCTGCCTATTGAAAGGAAAGCTGGCCATCTCCCACAGCTGTTATCAAGCTACTATAGGTCTTTCCTCCTTCAACTTATTTGGCAAGACCAAATTCAGAACAGGTGTGGTATTTCAGATGGCAGGGATAGGGTGGAAGATTTAAGATTAACAGCAGCCAAGGCTCAGTTGGCCATGCTTGGATAAATTCAAGAAGCAAACGTAGCGTTCTAAGAGCATATTTTGTGGTGGTTATTGATTTGTACCTCATAATATCTACAGTAGTGCTATCAGCTCAGGTCAAACAGCCACCCTTTTTCTCTTTTGGGGGTAGAGGGTTGGCAAAATAGACTTGAGCCTTTAATATGACTATTCTCATATCAAGTGTTTCTACCAACAAGAACATCCCCATCCCTCAAATCCCCTCTAGGTGGGAAAGCTGTTAATCACCACTTCTCCCACATTGCAGCTACAGTCAATGTGCCATCCCTCCCTCAAGAGCATTCTGCACTGCCACCACCCCCCTTTAAAAAAACCCTCAAACACATCAACAGCACTGGACTGCGTCACAAGTCTTGTCATTCTGATTCAAAAGTGCCTATATCTATATAGGCCCACACACAGCCCTCAAAATCTGAAAATTGCACCTCTGCTTAAGAAGCCTAAGATTTGTTGATGTGATAACAGCTTGTGAACATCTTCATCAGAAATATGTTTTTGATCCTTTCATATAAATAAATATTGTTAGCATACATCTGTCTTGAGAGACAATGGAGTGCACCTCTGGGGTGAAGTCAAACTGCTGTGCTAGCAGCACTAAAGTGACCTCCCCAGGGTGCAAGGCTAGGCAGTGTGCATGGGGGTCCTGGGTGCTATTAATTCCCTTTATTTTTGCCAGGCCTCCTAAAGATCATAGACAGGTTTTCTTTCTTTCTTTCTTTCTTTCTTTCTTTCTTTCTTTCTTTCTTTCATTTATAGTACACCCTTTCTCCAAGGAACTCAAGGTGGCATACATGATTCTCCCCCTTCCCATTTTATCCTCACCACCCTGCTTGTGAAGGAGGGTAGGAGACTGTGAGTGGCCCAAGGTCACCCAATGAGCTTCAGTGCTGGGTGGGGATTTGAACCCTGGTCTGCCAACACTCTAGCTACACTTATGAGAAAGCTGCTAAGAGCAGGAAAGGGTTAAGTGGGCAAGTCATGAGCTGTCCTACTCTTTCAGCTGCTGTTATTCTAGCTACACTATAATAAAAGAACTGGTGTCAAGCGAGAGGTGAAGGTATGTATGGTTTGTTAAGCAATCCTGTTAAGCTGTTGAGTTAGCTAATAACAAACAGATGGACATCACTGTAATGCAACACTGATAACTGTAGCCCATTGGGTTTTTGGTTTCTGTTGCTGAACGTCTCTTTAATATCAGAAGCAAATTGAGATCCTTAATGCCACCCTTCTCTGGTAAAGGAATCACTCTAGATAGACCCTTAAGGGGCATAAAACCTATTAACTATAAATTTGCTGACCACATAATATGGCAAGATTGGTGTTGGCCCTATCAGGGTTCTTTGAAAGGTCTTCATTAATTATTTCTGATTCAGTTAATTGTGGTGGGTAATTGAAGAGCATGTGTTACACAGGGCAAAAGTTGTTGGCAGGTTGACAAAAAAGGGCAAGTGGCATAGATTTCATTACAGATATCTATTATTTCTACATCGTCCTGCAATTCCACATAGCACATTTTTGAAATTAGTGTACTTTGCAAAAACACACACAAAAAACCTAGAAAGAATCATTATCAGCATAATCCTATGCATGTCTACTCAAGCTTCATTGAGTTCAATTGGTCTTACTCCTAGAAAAAATACAATTACTATTGTAACCTAATTCCTATGTATAGCTATAGTCATTTGGCTTGATACTTGAAGCCTTATGGCCACAAAGTCCCCCTAGTAATTTCCCTGAGTCCTTTCTATCCAGTGTTGAGATATGGAAATGAAATTATCACTAGAGGGTTTGCAGCCTGGAACTGCAACTATATAGTAGGATGCTCTGGAGAGTGGTAAACCTAAACCATGGACAAATCTGTCAATTTTGGTTTCTCTCTGTTACCCATTTTTCCAGTCTTAAGCTCAATTCTCCACATTTCCACTCCAGCTTGCAATTTTTAAAAAAATCCTCATGAAAATACATCAGCATTTCCATGCAAATGTCTACTAATATATACATATCTGTATGTAATTTTGCCTAATTATACACATTTGTGAGAAGCATATTCTCTCTAATATACTTTTTTGGGTTATTTTTGCTTATATTTAACTTTTGATGCACACTTTCCCATTGTATATGCATTTTTGTAAACATTACCTTACTGGCAAACCACCTTGCAAAAAACTGGAGAAGTGCAGAATTTGAAAGTTGGCAATGTTTTGGTTCGCATTTTGTTTTTAAAAGTGCAAATAAGGTAGATTTGCCCTTAAAAGAGAATTTAATCAAATTTCTCACCCATCCCAATATAGCCCTCTGACCACACTTTGTTGTCCCACCACTACTGCCCAGGCTCTGATCCTTGTTCCCTTGGTGGTTCCCCCGCTGGTTCCTCTCACCGTTCCTCTGCTCCCAACCAGTCTATGACATGGACCTCTTCAATCCTCTTTCCTTTTCTGCTGATTTAACTGATGTGTGGTCATGCAGTGGTCCTTATTGCAGAATGGGCCTAGCACAACAAGGGATCATGTTCTCCATCTGAACTGGAGAATTACCTGAAGGTACCTTAAGGACAAGGGACGCAGGTGGCGCTGTGGGTAAAACCTCAGTGCCTAGGACTTGCCGATCGTATGGTCGGCGGTTCGAATCCCCGCGGCGGGGTGAGCTCCCGTCGTTCGGTCCCAGCTCCTGCCCACCTAGCAGTTCGAAAGCATCCCTAAGTGCAAGTAGATAAATAGGTACCGCTTTATAACGGGAAGGTAAACGGCGTTTCCGTGTGCTGCGCTGGTGCTGGCTTGCCAGAGCAGCTTCGTCATGCTGGCCACGTGACCCAGAAGTGTCTTCGGACAGCGCTGGCTCCCAGCCTCTTAAGCGAGATGAGCACGCAACCCCAGAGTCGGTCACAACTGGCCCGTACGGGCAGGGGTACCTTTACCTTTACCTTTACCTTAAGGACAAACACACTTGGCTAGTGGAGCTGCAGATCAATCTCTGGAGCTCAAAGCTAATTTAAAATTTCCTGGAGTCATAGAAATTCTTTGGGATATGAGCAACCGTGGCAGAAACAAAGAGAGATGCAACTGGATAATTATTATTTTTTTTAATGTTGCTGAAAGCCTAATAGTTGAAAAATGTCCTGAGAAGAGATTTTGTTAAAAAATTAATTTCCTCATGCCTGAAAGAATCTGTTTGGCAATTCATCACAATCCGCTGTGTTGAGTGCAGACTTTATTGTGATTACTAATAAAAACCCTGGCGCAAAGCCACTGAAGTAAACAGAAAGAACTCCAGATATTTTGAAAGGCTTTGAAGGCCAAAGATTTTCTTTGAGTCCATTCCTTCAAAGTTCTTAATCAAATCAGAACATTGTGTTGCATTTTACAATTCTGCATGGGGCTGAACCAAAACTGCTGCATTTGTGTGCACCTTGGGCCTCCCCCCTCCATTCAGTTTTGGTAAAATGTTATCTCTGTTAGGGGTGTGCATTCTCGTTGAATGAACCCAAATCTAGGGTCACCATGTGCCCTGTTTTAGGGATATCAGCCCTCTTATTTGAAGGACTCTTGTACGGTAACAGAAATTGACAAAAACATAAATCAGGATAAGATTTGCTATAGCAAGTAGAGCTCTGTGGTTTTGACACAAATTTAGGCTGCCTGCTCACCACGGATTTAAAGCACACACACACACACACAGGAACTTTACTTTTCCCCTGACAGAGCAATAGTTCACAGTGCCCTTAACTTATTCTTCTTCTTTGACACCCTTAACAAACTACAGTTCCAAGGGCTCTTGGCAAGGGGAATGAAATTGCCCATTTCCTTTTTTCACAGCTCTAACTTTGTATGTGAGGTTTTTTCCCCATTAATGCCAATCTCTGGACTTTTCTGCACCAATTGTCCAGCAAGGTGGTACCCAACACCTTCCAGTTTTTAGCAAATTACAAGCCTGGCAGCTGCATGTTTTTTAAAAAGTCACCACTTCCATATGCGGTGCAGTGTTAGTTGTTCTTTCAAATATCAGTGACAGTGGGCACATCTGGGAATCTGATAAATGTACTGCGGATCTGGAAATAGTTATATTACTTTGAAAAGCTGCCCCCAGGAATGTTGCAAACCTTTTGCATGGCCCATGTGTTATACCACACTCCCCCCTGTCAAGGGAAATTCCATGGGCTGGGGAAATTCTTTTACTAATTCTAGTAAGGATGTGGGGAGGAAAGTTTCAGTAGAAACCTTCAGACAACTTTTGAAGCCCCCTCATCCACCCACCCCACCCCTGAAATTACAGACCAAAGCAATACTAATCCCACTAATCCCAACTGCTCTGTGACCAAACTTTCATGGATTTGACACTTAAATTTTATCTTTTCTGAAGCTATGTGCCCAACACCAGGTTCTTCCCAAGATACCGTAACTGTGCTTTCATGCACACTTCCTGATAGTGGCCAGTTCTTAAAATCTGAATAATAATCAAGCAGAAGTTCATTGTGATATTGATTTATCTGGATACCAGGGTCCCAACATCTACTATTGGAAGATAATTTGCAGGACAAAATTCCTTTTTGGGAAGTATTGCCTACTGATGGGTATTTAGTTTCTTCTGCTGTCTGAAGATGCGACTATCCTTTTGCTCCAACAGCATCCATAACAATTACTAATAGAAATAATGTATAGCCCCTGGCTGTGTCCTAGTAGGAAGGAACACTCTGTTCTTAAAACAAGTGAATGTAAAATATATACGAAGCATAGTGTTACAAATTCCCCTGGTTCTTATGGAAAAGTGAAATCAATAAACACAGTGTTGTGCTTAAATTGCTGAGGTGCTCAATACAATATGTGTTATTTTCCCTCATGGCCTTCACTCCAACATTATGAATTTTCTGCCTTGGCAGCTCACTCACTCCAGAGCAAGCAATGAGATTAACCTTTTAACTTCAAGGAATCAATTCAGCTGTAGCTGCAGTACCCCAAACCCCATCATATAGGGAACCAGATAGTATAACTAATATCAAGGCAAGATGAATGCGTTCTACAAAACTTGCTAGAATAATTTTGCTTAAACTGCCAACTTTATCACTGGCAGTCCAGGGAGGTTTTTGCCCCATCACTCCATAAATATTGGAAATGAGGTATAGCTTGAGGCCTTGTCCTATAAAATGAGCAATTAAATATTTACTGTCAATATTGTGATTAGCAATCACCAGCAATGTTGAAATTGTACATCCATTAAGTTTAGCAGCCCACTCAAATTCAATGCTTCTTTCCGCTGTCAAGGTGGGGGGGGGGGGAGAACCTCTGTGCAAAGCCATTGCTATTTTTAAACAGGTATGAGTCAGAGGATTCAGGAAAGGTAATCTTATTCTATGTGAAATACAAAATTGAAGAGAGAAAATTGAGGTAAGCGTATGCAGGACTGAAATCTTGTTATGGTTATGGGACATTTGTGTCCATGTGCTCTAGCTCATGTGGTTTAACAGTATTTCCCAGCAATCCTGTTTTTTCAGCAAAGGAGAGGGAAAAACAATACAAAGCAACCACACCATAAAGTACATAAATACTCTTGCAAAATTTGTGATCAACCAAGCTGATAGGAGCCTGCCATATTGCATAGTAGCCCTGGGGACATCAATGCAGCACCCATACACCTGACAAGACTTTCACAGGTGCCTGCAGTGTCTCCTCCTCCGTCTCGTTTTCCTGTTGTAATTAGGCTTGAAAGAAGTCTTCCACTGTAACCAACAGAAGGCTTTTTTCCAAGTCTAATTATGTTGGGAGATGTTTCAGGGGTTCACAGGCTATGAAACACTTGAAGCAATTAGGCTTGAAGCAAACCTTCTTGAAGAATTCTTTCAAGCCTAATTGCATTGGGGGAGGATCACTGCTGGGTGGGGTGAGGACACACAAGCGCACAGTCTGGGAACAAAAAACTCTGCACTACAATATGGCTTGAAAGACGTCTTCTACTGTCTATAACAGAAAGCTTCTTTGGAGCCTATGTGTAATGTGTGGTTGGGGGGGGGTCACAACTGAGGATGGATAAATTGTTCCCTCCCCAGCTCTGACAACCCTTCCTGAAAAAGCTTGTTGATTTCTGTGAAGAAATGTAGATTAAAAGGTGGGGGGAAACTTGCTGCCCAGTTCTTTGCTGAATTAGGCATAGGATTTCAATAAATCAGACAGCTTCCATGAATTAATCTTCCCCAGAACAATGAAATTTACAAAATATAAAATAGCAGATTACTCCAATGTGTTTCCCTCTCTTGAAAACATGCAGAAAGATACACACATGCAACGGAAATTATGTATGTTTTATTTGGGTAATATGGCACCTACAGAGAATTGATTGGGTGGTGGGAAACCTCTTACATTCTATGCAAAGTCTTCAGAAGTCATTGAACAAGAGGGGGGAATTGTTTGTCACACAAAAAAAGTCTTCTGCACTGGGGCATAAATTCAGCTTCTTGGAAACAAAAGCAATTAATTTCAATGAGTTTCACTCCCAAATAAATGCACTTAGGATCAAGTTTGTGTGTATGAGAGAGAGAGACATTTCAAATGTGTTTTATTGATTTTTAAATGTTTCAATATATGTTTTTAATGAGCACCGAAGCAAGACAACCACGCTTTATAAGTTAAATTTAAAAAGTGGAATCAAATACACATTTTTCCTTGGAGCAGTAGTTTGTAATATCTTGGGACTGCTGAGCTCCTGACACATTATTAGAAATATAATTAGAAATATTAATAGCAAGCATTTAAGCTGACAAGCATCACAGCTCTGTATGAGGCAGATTCAAAACTGACTAATTATTGAGACATACGAATCTTCATGAACTCACTTCAGCTTTAGCTTAGGTGGTAATTTCATGCCCCCGTCACTTGTTCAGTCCTGTGATCTGGTAGATATCGCTGGATGTGCCTGATTTTATCTTGTTGCTACATCAGTTCTATCCACTTTGTGTGAGGAATAAAAGCTTCTGGGCTGAGATTAAAAAATGTCACTTTCCCGGTGTGGTAAATACTTTTACTTTCAAAAAGTATCAACAGGATGAAATCTTCTATTGGATCAACCAATAGTTTGAAGGTGCTTTCACGTTTGCTAGAGTTATTCATCACACAAAAGGAGTATTTAAAGGTGGAGGGAGTGTCACCCTTTTTATTCTAAGTGGCAGGTGTAGAAAAAGACAACAGGCAATGCCTCCTTAATTAAATTTCCTCTGTGACTGGTACTTGATGGTTCTCAGATAAAACAAAGGAGAATGCAGATCTTGCAAAGTTGTCAAATCTTTGTGTTGATGCGTCAAAATTCACCAAGAATAGCAAAGAAAGTGCTTTGGAAGATGTGGGACTCGAACAAAGACCAGAGAAAACGATTTCCTATACGTGTGTCACATTTCTGATTTTTCTTGGATTGATTGGGACAGCAGTAGTTCTTGAGGGCTGCACTCCATCATGACGTCCGTTATAAGAAACCTACAAATGCCACAGATAAAAGTATTTTGGTAAAACATTTTGAAATTATATCCATCTCAAGTAGCCTGACCCAGTTATAGTTCGTCATAGCTAAAGCTGTCATCCCAAAACACACTAGACAAGACCTATATTGTATCAGAATATTGTGATATGATTTGGTCAAATTTATAACAAAATAAAGTGGTTGGGTAAATGAAACCAAACCAACAGTTTCCCAGATAATCTTAAACTTGTTCTGACTCAAGACTCAAAATCCAAAAGAAGGAATCAACTTTCAATTCTCTTTCTTCCCCTTTCTTACCATTTTTCTTCTTAACCATAAAAACGTAAACTATAAACAAAAATAAAATGCATGTTGGCCAAATAATAGATCAGGGATGCGACCAAGCTGAGGATCCCAACATGTTAACTGAAAACAATTTTTTCTAACCATCTGCAGCCTTTGTCATAAGCAAAGAACAGAAGTCAGGTAGATGATGAGAGAGCAAAGTAAAATATTGGGCTGCTCATATAGCCTCGGGCACTACAGACTATAAAAGTGAAAACATATTAGTCATGAGTGAAATCCCTGTGAACAGAAAGGACCACAGACTGCCTTCAGCACATATGCACCTTCAAAGTTACCCCAGATTTTGCTTTCATTAAAGAGTGGCATTTTAAGGTAACTATCTCCAAAATGCAAGAGCCATGGTAAACAACAGTTTGCCTTACCTTGTTCATATGATAAAGTGCTTTTATGTTAAAAAGTAGGACCTGAAACCATAGAAAGGTCTACTTACTACATTAGAAGAAGCATGTGATTGCTCCATGTCACTGACAGAGGCAGGGTGCTCCCTGGTGTCCTGGAGCAGGCTGGTAAAATTATCCAGCTATACCATGGTTTTGAAAGATGGCCCAATGCCCCCTACCATTTCAGAACCAGTAGCTTCATTCATCCATTTGTCTTGAAGGATATAGCAAGAAATGAGTTGACTAAATACCAACCAATATGTAAGGTTGGGTTGACTGGACAAAGAAATGTGTCTCTTCATGTCTAGCATCACAACAGAAAGTTGCAAAGATGTAGAAGCAGCCCAGATGAAACTAAGCATGTGCAGCTAGGGCCACTCATCTCAAAACTTGGTTGTGTGCAGCTGATCTTCAGACAGTTAGACAAGGATTTCGGCTACTGCAAGGATTCCATAATTCCTGTTATGACACCTATGAGATGCATGATATGGGCACATCTGTTATTCGGCACAGAGTTGTGAACTTTTAATTTGCCAGATGGCGGCTCCTTAGACACTGATGCTACAGCAGTGTGAGACAAACCAGAGATCCTATCAGTTGTTATGCACTTCAAATAAAAAAATAAGCTGGGGAAATTTCAGGGTAAGAAATTGTGTGTTTACGCATTTGTTATCTTTACTAACAGCCAGAGGTGCTGCTGATCAGTGATACGAGAGCTGCTTCTGCTTCACAACGTCTTGAAGTGAGAGTTTGTACAACACCAAACATTTAATCTGGCTTTGTCATAGAAGATGGGACTCTTACGCCATTAATACTTATGAAGTATTGGGGCACAGGTTCATACACTGATATGCATATGCAAATTTGTATGTATAGATACTTATTGGAAATTAAGGTGGTGATTTAGCCAGTTGTTCACAAGCAAGATGGACTTGCTATGAGCCCCGCTTCCCTCTTCTCTACTCACTGGGCCAGATGGAAGACTTTGACTGCTGCTTCTCTGAATCTCACCTGGTTGAGTTGTCCCAACAGTGGTTTCTGAAGCTGGTTTGTTAAGCCAAACCAGGTTTGTTAGGAACCACAATCTCTGGTGCAGATGACACAAAAAGCTGACTTTAAAGTAAAGTAAAACCAAATGTTCTCCACCTTGCTGCATCAGAGAAGGAGAAGGCAGTGGCAGAGCAACCGATTGGGCGCCAGGGGCACCGTGTGCACCCTGGGCCCATGGGTGGGGCTGGCCAGGGCAGGATGCTTCACGGGGCCTCCAGAGTCTGCCTGCCTCCTCCCCCTCAGTTGCCCTAGAGCTGAGGGAGAGGTGACGGGCAGATCATTTGGGGCAGCACAGAGCCTGCTACCGCCCAAGCTACAGCATCTCTCCCAGAAGAGATGTGTGGCTCGGGTGCACTGCAGGCCCCGCGATGAGTGTCGCTCAGCATTTTGTCACCCCCCTCAGTGGTGACATCCGGGGTGGTCCGCACCCCCTTCCTCCGCCCCTGGGAGAAGGTAAAGCACAATGAGGCTCACAGCAGTTCCCTTCTACCTGAGTATATGTTGCTAAACCATGGTTTAGTGTGGCATACAAACGGGGCCTATATGATATAGGAGTGCAACCAGCAGACAGTCATATGGACTGGCATGCTACAGTAAGCATAAGCAAATACTTTGCAATGCTGCAGATTAAGTATGATTCCGTTAGCGTGTGAGGCAAAGGTGGTCATTTTATTCACTGTGTCTTTTTATGCAAGTCTCCGCTTCTCTTTTGTGGCTAGAAAGGATGCTGCAGGAGAGTGTGGCAGAGAATTGCTAAATCACACACAGCAAATAGAGTTGCTTCAGCTTTCTAGTCCCTGCCTCATCCCTGCTGCACAATGCAGCTGATAACAAACGCTGCTTCAGCACTGCAGCTGGGCTTTGCTCCCAGTTGGAAAAAGGATGGGCAAGTTCACCTTACACAGTGATGCAACAACAGGTCAATCTCCTAAGACCACTACTCTTTTCAGGAGGCTGTGTGAGCCAGTGAGCAGCTTTTAGAACAACTCCAACAGGGTTTCATGACTATGTTCCTCTAAATAAAGTGGTTTCAGCAGATGCTGCACCCTCAGAAGATAATTCACTATTTCTTGAAAACATGAACTCTTTTACTTCCTCTCTCCCCCAAAAATGTGCCCCCCCCCGCCTTTGTATTCCACCATCGTGGCTAGTGGCCAAATCTGAGAAAGATTGTAATGAACTGAACAACATATTCAATTTGGCAGTAATGTTATTGGAAGATTGTTACCGTAAGCCTTTCTGTAAACCATGAGATTATATTTCTGAGTCTTTGTTAGCTCCTCTGCCTACTCTTCCATTCCTTTGTTTCTCTCTAAGAATGGGTGTGTGGCTTTGTTCAGAGTCCTCTGAATACATCCTGGTATGTGCCTGTATTTATTTATTTTTTAAATGTACAGGAACAGCAAATATAAATTTGAGCTGCATGTCAGGTGGTGACTGGACCAAAGGGAGATTTCTGTATTTCTCAGCCTAGGAACTGGGTCACAGACGTCACATTGCTCTCTGAACACTAAACTAAACTAAACTAAACTAAACTAAACTAAACTAAACTAAAATAAAATAAAATAAAATAAAATACTTATCAGCAGCCCTTTGCCTTTAATATTGCATTCAAAACTTGTTTATCATCTGATTGGTAGCCTTTATGTTAAACTCATGTTTACTGTGTTTATTTTAAAATATATCAGACTTCATACAGAACACTCATCCAGATGTTCCATTTATACTTATATGTATTTAGATTTTTTTTTTTACAGGCCAGTTTTCCACCAAATGCTCCTCAAAGCAGGTTATAAAGCATCATATAATAATTTAAAAGTAATATTTATTTATCTTTTAAAAAAGAAACATATTTTCCTTCTAAATCCATTAAGAACTGCATCACAACATCCACCCAGTTGATACTGTACGGTGCAGAACAGTCTCCTCACAAACCATGGCATTTCACCACCATTGTGTCCTCATCTAAGACAAACATTTAACTTTTTGTTCCTGGGACAGGGTGGGCAGATATCTTCTCATTGCAACTGCTTTTAGTATAACTGTACCCTCTCCAGTTTTAATTACCAGTGTCCTTCATTTATCAATACACTATTCTACCTTGATTCATCCTTATTGTAAAGTCAATTGCTGGCAACGTTTTCACTAGACTTTTCATTAAATGGTAACTCAATATTTTTGTTCCTTTTCAAACATTCCCTCTCTCTTCCTCAGCTTCTCACCCATAATTTGTTGAGACAATAGCAGTGATCGTTACCAGGACCAGCCAAAGATATTTGCTGCCTGCAGTAAAGATGCCCCATTTTACCATCACCATGTGTAGACGCTGACCAGCACAGACAATGGGATAGCATCCTCCAACTGGTGGAGCTTACAAGATTTCAGTAGCTTAGGGAGTGCAGGACAGGTTGGGTGGCAGACACACCCCTGCTCTTTGCCAGAGGGAAATGGGCAAGGAGTTCAAGAAGAATGGTGGGCAGGAGGTATTTGCTGCCTGGGGTGATTGCAGCATTCTGCCTAATGGCATGGCTGGTCCTGACCCTTACAAAGCCAAAATTCTGAGGGCTGATCTTTCAAATGCAAGCAGCATAAACCTATCTTGGAAAGCTACATTACCTGCACTGTCCATAGGCACCTGCTTAGCATAAATAATCACTCCCTTCTCCCCTTCTGGTTCCACTCGCTCTTTCTGCCACCTGCATTCACCTCTCCTTGCATGTTGATTTCTCCTCTTTTCCCTTGGCCACAGGGTGACCCATCTTTTCTGGGTTTGGTGCAGCAGTGGCATTTCTAACTAATGGCAACACACTGCCCCCTCAGTAGACTGGGGTCTAAACCACTGAGCTTGCCAATTGGAAGGTCGGCAGTTCAAATCCCCTGATGGGGTGAGTTCCCGTTGCTCTGTCCCAGCTCCTGCCAACCTAGCAATTCGAAAGCATGCCAATGCAAGTGGATAAATAGGTACTGCTGCAGCAGGAGGGTAAATGGCGTTTCCATGCGCTCTGGCTTCTGTCACAGTGTCCCGTTGTGCCAGAAGCAGTTTAGTCATGCTGGCCACATGACCAGGAAAGCTGTCTGGGGACAAAGGCCAGCTCCCTCGGCCTGAAAGTGAGATGAGTGCCGCAACTCCGTAGTCACCTTTGACTGGACTTAACCATCCAGGGGTCCTTTACATTTTTGTTTGTCTAGTGGACCATCTGGCTTTAACGAGTAGTTGGGAACTAATTAATTAATGCGCTATAAGCAAGACACTCCCATCACTCTACTGAATTAAAAAAATATGTCCCTCAACAGAATTCTGTCACCTTCGTCTTCCTCTTGCTTGCTACATTCGTATTGGATCCCTTCTGGTCCTCGCACAAAGAGATTTTGGATCCTTCCCCCACCCTGCTCATTTTGCTTGTCAGCTATTTTCTCCTTCATTCAATAAATCCTAATAGGTCCATTTACAAAAGTGACTGAGTCTCATGATTCCATTTTCCCTTTTAATGCATTAATTTCTCCTTTAATTACTTGTCTAATTTGTTTTATGTTATAAATTCATTAGGACAACGGAGTGGATGTATTTCTAATTCTATCTGGCAAACATTTTGAATGCTTTTTAATTTGGGATTTGGTTATCTAATGGCTCTCTTATTTATTGTTTGTAGAGAGAGAAAATAACCTCAGTAACTGCATGATCACCACCTTTAGGCCCATGATGGAAAAGCAGGATATAAATGTAATAAATAATATCATGTATTAATATAAATAAAGGACAGAAATACATGTCCAGAAATTACCATGGCATTTTGTTTATTTCATTTAGCAAATTTATATTTCAATTTTAAATTCAGTGTCATCAAATTTTCAGGATTAGCTACAGTCCTAAAAGCATGACCTAAATGCTGTGGAATTCAATGGGAATTTTCCCTCCTCATTTCACTAGTTCTTAGACATCTCAGAAAAATAAGCATATTTTCATTCATAGGACCCCGTTTGTTAATCAAAGATGGGGAAAATAAAAAATCCAATCTCACTTGTTCATGGCAAAAAGAACAGCAGTACAATCAGAAATAAGTCCCATTGAGTAAGAAAGCAAGTCTTACTGAGGTAAGTGGGCATAGAATTACAAAGTATGTAGTTCACATTTCCACAGTTGTGAAGAGATGCAAAAGTTGCAAAATAACAGTAACTCTGCTTAATAATAATAATAAAAAGTAAGAGCACAACCCTATCCCTAACCGCTGATCAGTGGAGCTTCCACAGCCCTGTCGCATATGTTGGATGGAGTAGAAGACAGGGTGCCAACTTGAATAAAATGTTGGGTGGCCTAGGGAAGCCCCGCCTCGCATAATCAATCACATGACGTGGTGCACACCCCCCCCATTTGAATAGCAATGCCCATCAACTTGGGTGGAGCCTGGCTCCCTCAAATATTTTATTGGGGGGGGGGGAGCAAAGACCTCTTGGCTCCTAGGAGTTGGCTCCAATGGCGGAAGATAAGGCAGGAAAGCTGCTGTGTCAGCTTGGAGGTGGTGCAGCAATCAGGTCTGGATTGGGCCTGATGCTGTCATTTGATGGCAGTGGGGCAACCTAGGATCCAGTTGAACCCAGGCAGTTCAAACCATCCATGGAACACCCCATCCGAGGGCTTTCTCCTGGCTTCCACTGCAGACACTAACAGGAAATCCACGGGTCCACTTCTGCCCGTCCACCTGTTTGGGAAGTTTGGATTGCACCCTAAACTACTTTTATGGACATTGGGAGATTCTTGGTCCAAATATTATGCAGAGACCTCAGATGTGCTGGGCTTGGACTTCTGGTTCCCCATCATCATCAGTAATAATAGTAATTCCTTTATTGGGGAGGCTGAACTCTGAGCACCTTTGTCCTGGTGCCAGGATAGAATTGTTTTTTCTGGAATTCTTGCAGCCTCTGTTGGGAGTGAGGCTCACTTTGTCGAGGTGGACTCTCCTTCTGTTGTCCTCTGTGAGGCAAATGCTGCTTTCTGGAATGGTGGGTTTGAGTATCTTGGGCCTTTGATTGTTCAGGATGGTATGTTGGCCTCCTCGTGTATCTATGCTGGCCACCAGCTTGCCACCTTTGTGGGTACACCTTCCTGGTGTAGCGACGTTTGCCATCAGATCGGTAAATATGGGGGTGCAGTTTTGAACCAGGTAGCTGGGGAGCTCTGGATTTGTGGGACTTTGAAGAGACGCTCCTGAATCGCACTGTACGAATAGTCCGGGATTGCTGTGCTGTGCCTTTTTGTGAACGTTGATTAACGTTGTGAAAAGATGGGGCAGGGGAGATACGTTGAAGAGACTCTGATGAGCTAGAAAACTGTGGTGAGATCTGTGCAAGAAAAGGAAGCAGAACACGATAAACATACAGGCTGCATTATCAGGAGTGGACACCCATTGCTTCTTGGCTACATCAAAGCCCTTGCATTCCAAAGGACCGAGCTCATAGTCTGGGGGTTCACCTGGACTTGATGCTCACCAGGGATGCGCAAGTGGCAGCAGTAGCTAGGTAGACTTTTATCAGCTAAGGTTGGTATGCCAGCCATGACCCTATCTAAAAATGGCTGGCCTTGCCCGAATCATTCATGCCCTAGAGGCATCTAGTTTGTGACTTCCCCTTGTGCAAATGGAACCTCCCTCTGCCCCCTCATGCTACAGAAAGTTGGGCTACTCTAGAGGAAGGGAATCCCCTTCCAACACCTCGCCAGGGTGGATGCAATGGAACTTGCCTATTGTACTGAGGACTCTGAGATTTTTTAGGTTAACACTGTAGTGCAATATTCCACTGATGCCTTCAGCATATGAATTCTCAAGACTTTGCATTGGTTATATAATTCTCTTTTGGACAGTAATTACTCAGCACATGCACACACAAAGAAGGCAGTAGTTTTTTTCAGAGAGAAGGCACTTTGATCAGTATCTTAAGTTAAAATAAGTAATCCACTTGTCCAAATAGGTATCCACACAAAATTGATGTCTATATGAAAAATGTTCACATGTCGCCAGGGCAGGGAGATCCTCAGACCATTGCGGAGTAAATGCTGGGTATTTATCCTTCCAGGTTTGAAGTATAAGTCTCTTAGCAACCACAAGAGCTCACAAAATCCACTTTTGTTGTATAAATGAGCAATGAAGAGTTGGATTCTAGGACTTATGTGATACTGAGCCCTTATGGTTGATATGCTGTCATAAAAGTCCTAGGATTTGATACTCCATTGCTCATTTGCAAGTTTTCTTGAATGTGTTCCAGTTGTCAAAAACAAGTGGGACCTGCAACAGAATATTGCATTTTGGAAGGCTCCTGCGCAGTCATCCCTTCTTCCAGGATATTCCTTAGCTTTCCGTTTTTCTTCTTCTCGAGCAGTCAGTATCACATGCCCACTAAGCATACTCAGTCCACATTGGGCTCTTTTTTTGTCGTAATCCATGCAGCACCTATTTTCTCTTAATGATTTTCCTGGACTTTTGCAAATCTCTTGTTCCTTGAGATATATCCCTCTTGCGAATGGTTACTGCTGTTTTCGGGCTAGCTCTTGGAGAACTGAGGTTGTGGTTAGTATATACTGCTTGTGCCCCTTTTCAGTAGGGATGGACAAATCTCCTATTTCAACTTCATAATAAATCAGGCAGTCATGAATCTTGGAAGATGATCACTCAACACCCAACTTCCTCTGAGGATTCCACTTCAGATTATGCGGGAGAGGCATTTGACCTGGTGTGATCTCATGAGCTTAAGCAGCTTCAGAAGTATTCCACCTTGATCTTGTAGGCCAAGCTATGCATGCACTTATGCCTCTTCCATTGACATCATCACTGTATCACAATAGCACTAACAGAAGCCTCCTGTTCCCCACAACAGAAAAATCCAGATTCCTGTCGGTCTGATTTGACGTCGTGAGCAGAAATGCAAAAATGCTGCCAAATTTCCAGATGCCTAACAATTTGCATCTAATGTCAACCATGAGATCTTCAATAAAAGGTCTGCCATTTAATCTACTTTCATGTTGATTTGCAGGCAGTGACAAACACTGTGACAGAAAGACTCGCCTACTAATGCTTCTTTCAAATTCATCCAACAGTGCTTTGTGCACCAGACAGTGCATGCTACAAATGTGCCCAATTAAGTTAAAGAAAGTAACCTTCACTTGTTGTTTTTTTGTGACTCAGGGGAAACAATGGTAGCTTCATAAAATGAAATGAGTTTTTGTCAACAGCAGATAGCAGCTGGGTTATCACCACTCACCTGACATCGGTTGGTCATCTCACTGTTGCTTACTGGGAAGTAGAGTAAAAATAAAATAAAAAGACTGGAGAGTTTTCAGCAGGTGGGCTTGAAGAGGCAGGTGCCCATAGCCTTGCTGATCATGAGGTGCCCATCCCCTGGAATGTCTCAGCAAAGAGATGGCTTAGGGCACCTGATTGGCATATGCCAAGAGTCACAGGCAAGCTGCGTACTTTGAGGCTCCCCATAACTCAGCGCAAGGGCACTATCAGAACTGGTGAAGCTAGATCATGGGTAGTCAAACTAAGGCCTGGGGGCTGGATCCAGCCCAATCGCCTTCTAAATCCAGCCCACAGATGGTCCGGGAATCAGCATGTTTTTACATGAGTAGAATGTGTCCTTTTATTTAAAATGCATCTCTGGGTTATTTGTGGGGCCTGCCTGGTGTTTTTACATTTGATACTGCAGATAAAACCTCATTCCTTAAAAAAATGAAATTTTATACCCACTAGATGTATCCAAAAACTAAGAAAGAAGCCATTGGTAAATTTTGATAGAGCAAGAACACAGTTATCAAATGATTGCCTTGTTCGCAGTGCAATGCAACAACTGTTTGTCATGTTCTCAAATGGGAAAAGCCATCCTACAACATTCAGTGATGAGCCCAGAAGTTGGTGTCAGGTTAAGCCTAAGGTCATGAAGACACCTACAGGGAAATACTAATTTTTTTAAGCGTGTTGATAGGGCATGGTGTTGTTAAAATAGAACTTCTTTGTAACCTACACCATCCTCCTGCAAAGCCACCTGATCTTACAGACTAGGTCATTATGAAATTGATCTACTTCGCTCTTCATGATGCTTTATTGTTCCTGCAATTGCCTGACTCTCTCAATCAAGAGATAGCCCCACAGTTAAGGTGACTTTGATCTGTTCTTTCAACACCAACTGTTCTCCGGGCTCTAAATCAAACAGATTGAAAAAGGCATACATTCTAAGAACAAACATTCTAAAGGAAACTGACCTCTGTGTTACCCTGACAGGGAGAGTAATATCAGAAAATTGGCCTGCTCAGACACCAATCAAAGGGAGAGAAAAAATAGGGTTCAGACTTCTGAGACATGGTGGTTCAAAGGATGGATCCCCAAGTCTATCATGAGTCATCATGAGAAAATATTCATAAGTTATGGAATCTCCCTGAGATAGCTAATAAAGTAAGCAAAAGGTCTGAAATGTGAGGTTCCCAGGAAACTGGATCTGAGTGATGGGTGCGTGGTTTATGTGCCATCATATATGCAATAAATGCTATTTGTCATTTGTTGGCATTGAATGTGACAGAACCTGGAAGGTCCTGGCAAGCTGGCGCAAACAGAAAATGCAAGCAGACTACGATATATGGCAAAAACTCTGCAAATTGCAGGCTCAAGGCATGTTTTCAGTATGATCCAAACACAAAACTCTTTGAAATACAGCATTCCCGATCTTAATAGCCAACACAGTAGCCTCAGCTTTGCACAATGACCTACTGCCAGACCAATAAATCATTCAATAGCCAGATACCCCATCGAAATTCACAAATAATTGAACAAAGAGCATAATTCAAAATGCTCCTGCCTTGTATTGTGCTTGTAGCAATGAAGCCTTGCCATGAAAAGGATATGAAATAAGAAAGGAGGAGGAGGGAGATGGGGGAAAGCAAGCAGTGCAACTAGGGCTGGACGGGGGGGGGGGCTGAAGCCCTGGGCCCCACATGCCCACCTAGAGAGCAGCAGTCAGGTACCACGTCAGAGCCTAGGCCCACTAGATGTGATGCTGGTCACTGCAGGATCATTCCTGTCTTCTTACTGAAAATATTTTACACTCAGAGGGCAACTGGCTAGGCATGTACAAGGGTACCGATTTTTATTTTTTTTTTTACTATTTTCACCTTGAAACATGTAATTCTTTTCTGCAGTAAACCTATATGCCAACCTTACCACTAAAGTATCACTCACTTGGGAAGGATCTTGTGACCATCCAGCCCAACCCTCAATCCTATTATAGTATAAAATAGGCAGGAAAGAAAAAGGGGGGGTAATAGAGGCAGCATGCGTCAGGGAATGAGAAGAGAGTGGGGGCTCTCCTATGGTCTGCTGGTTAGAGTGGGAGCAATTTTGTCTGTTTGGAATTTACCAGCCCAAATGTTGGCCACGTGGGCCTTGCGTTTGTTCCTTCACAAAGAATTAACTCTATGGATTCCACTCAAGTGTGTACCTCTTATTTTCACATCTTCAAATTTCTCATGATTCTCAGGCAGGTGTCCTGCATAATTGTGGTCACTGCTTGTACTATAAAGCACATGGGTGATTTAAAGTACTGTTTGCTGTTACACAGCAAAGACGTGAAAGTCTCCCAAGGTGTGTGCGTTTGTGTATGCTGCAGGAGGCTACAAATTTAATGGAAGCAACAACAAGGAGAAGGGGGCTTAACCCTTTCCCCACAACCCAATTTCCGACTCAGAACCACCCTCTCCAAGCTGAAGTCCCAGGGTGCATGAAATCTTAGACCAAGCATTCAAGATGATGCTGTTTTATTCTTTTGCAAATATTAATCTTTGTATCCAAATTTCTGGTGTGAATTGCATGTTTTGAAAATGCTGTTTTGCTATGCTAAGGATATTTTTGAAAGAACATTCAATAGACTAAGAGAGCATTAAGGACAGAAACTAGAATGCACCCCCCCCCCAAAAAAATCCAGTCTTTTTAGAAACCATCACTTAAGTCCATTACATGTTTATGGAATATGTCACAGTCTGTAAAAGACTTGTTCCAATTACCTGTGATGCAGGATTCACGTCTAAATCCCCGTCTGGAGCGTACAGGCTAGAGTTATCTGGGGAGAAAGAGGGAACTCCTGCAAGACAATATACAAAGGATAACTGTTATTGATTCTTCAGAATGGCAGGAACTATAAATCATTTCAGAATACAAACAAATGTAGGTATTTTTAGATGTCCTTTTTGTGTAAAGAGAACAGACCGCTCTTCAGGAAACAGAATACTTTGCTGTAAATTGGGTGGGTGCTTTGTTAAAACCCTGCTAAGAAATTTGTAGAGACTTATCTATTCAAGCACTCCAATGTACCCATTGGCAAATCCACTGCAGGTTGCACCATTTATAAATGGTTGGGTTACAGTAGGACGATCTTCAGTGCAGCTTGTTCTGCACTGAAGGAAGACCAATGTGATCATGACCCAACAAGCTGCACACAGATTATCTATTTGAGCATTCAATCCAAATGCGTTTGTTAACATGTAACTCACACTAAGGTTCACATACATTCCCTGCGTATACGGTATGTGTAGGGTAAGACACGGAAGTGAACAATGAGTGCACATACTGCACATATAGCATAGCATGACACTACATAAGGCTTGTGTGTCTGTTTTTCTATCTATCCATCTTCAGGACCTAATCATGGCATCTGTGCACATCTTTTTCAGGGTAAAGGGAGTGTTGCATAGTGGTTAGAATTTTGGATAAGAACCTGGGAGACCTGGGTTCAAATCCACACTCAGCCCTGAAGCTTACTGCGGTGACCTTGGGCAGTCACTCCCTCTCAACCTCAGAGAGTTGTTGTGAGGATAAAAGTGGGTGGGGAAGAACGATGTAGGCCACCTTGAGCTCCTGGGAGGAAGTAAATATTCATTATTCTAGGCAGTATTTTCAACAAGATGCTTTAGGAAGGGCAGTCTGTATGCCTGCCTCTCTTGCCACAGGGCCCTGCTTCAGCAGTGCTGCTATCTCGCTTTTGCTGCTCAACATGAAGCTGGGAATCGAATCAGGATATTCAGATGACACCATACTACCTTATTATTCATGCATGGCATATGGGTTTATACAGTGTACCACTGGGTTAAAAAAGAAATCCAATAAGCCTCACATCAAAATTTTATAATTCATTTTGTTAAAAAATAATCAAATTAAGCTGCAACCGATTTTGAAATAAATCTCGCTTTCCAGTTTGTATGCTTAGGATTGCTGTGCATAACTTAACCGATATTCATGGCTACCATCCTCAAACCACTTAAAATAGAGAAGGATTGAGTTGAGGATTTAAGATATGCATATATAACATTAATATTTATCAGTCGCATGGTACCTTTAGACACGTTGACCAGAAATGACTGGAAGCACATGCCTAGGAAACGCATTGTCCTGCATAGAGGGCCATTTGCACAGATGACTAATATGTTTGGGAAACGGGCACTGAAAGTTGCCCTTAAATGACTTCTAGAGGAAACAGTTCATTGATTTCAGCTTGATGCAACACACTGGCCAAACCAGGCTTCGGGTCCTCGGTCAATTCATCCTAGCTTTTCAAGTCACACAGTGGTAGCCAAATATCCCACTGTTCTGAGAACAAAACAAATATTCAGGTTATTCTCTGCCCATCCAAGTGCTCCAGAGAAGCATTTCAAATGCATTTTTGTGATGTATAGAAATTTTCCCAAACACAGTTTTTGCTCACCTGTCATTTGCCCAGCACGCCTTGTATCCTCTGGACTGTATGCATAATTTTCTTGTCCACTGTGTCTGTCTGTCTCCAAATTTCTATCAGCAGTTTTCTTTTCTGATGACTTTCTAGAAAATAGAAAATGCTTACCTTTGAACCCCTGTCATTTGAGATCTTTCAGTGCAACCACAAAAGACTTTCCTCATTTTTTCAGCTTTATGGCAGATAGACAATTTAAGTGGTCATGTTAAGTCAGCCAGTACCGCTGCTTACTATCTATTATTAACCTATCACCTATATTGAATTTATGGGACTTTTTGTATACTTAGTGGGCGATACTATGAGAGTGAGTTTGTTCTGGGGACAGAAGTGAAGCATGGTCTCTGGGTTCACTTCATATCTAATTTACCAAAAATTCTGAATTCAGCAGTTTTTACTCCAGGTACAACTTGCAAAAGTAATACATTAGTAGCTTTTTGGCACGCTCTCAAAGCTTTCAGTACATAGTTACTAACTAGCTAAGGAACAGCCTGATCCAGGGCTGTTTTTAAGCCGAAGTATTAAATTTAATCTGCTTTCTGGGCTTATTCTATAGATCAGCTGTTACAGAAACGCAGTGTCAGATGCCAGGCAAAAGGAGTCAAGCCAACTACTGTAGCTCTATTGTGCAAGTCCCATTTCTGAGTATTGACTAGGAAATGCATGATGGGGAGTCTGCTGCCTCTGCTTTAGCTGTAATAAAAGAGGGAAAGGGGAGCAGTCTGGGACCAGAGTCCTCTTCTCAGTACAAAACCCGTGCATTGCCCTCTCACAAGTGCTGAACCAACTAAATCCCCTTCAACAACTTGCAATAACCGCAAGTACCCTTGGTTGTGTTATGAGTTTGTGGGTGCTAGACTCCACTAAATTCTTGGATCCAGTGAAGTGTTAGAATTTAATCAAGGTTTGGGGTGTTAAACTGGACAACAGACACATAATCCCTGGACGCAGCAAGGGTTAAAAGCTAAATAAGCCAGGCTAGCTTTCCTGTTCAGGTAATTACCTGGGTGATGGGCCATTAAGAAAGTAAGTGAGAGGGGGCTCTGGGCCAGACAGCAAATGAGTGGGGCCCCTCCTCTAACTCTTAGATAGTGAGAATGGCAAAAGGCCAGCATTTAATCTGTGTAATGTGACCCAGAAGTGAAGCTACAGACAGGAAAGCCAGAGAGGCACAGCACAATGTTTAATTTCTGCTTGAATCCAAAGTTCAAACAAGAAACAAGACCCTTAATGCCACGAACCATTGTAGGCTCAGGTTGTATATATGTGTAAATAAACCATATATCATAAAGACACCATGGTCTCCACTGTGCCTCATTCCCAAAGGAAATTCAAGCCCTGGAATCTCGCACCGCTTGGAGATCCGGGTAGTGTAGCACAGACCAATCCGGCATGATTAATCTCTGCCACTTTCTTGAACAGCAAGTAATACATTTTAATGACAATTAGCATTTTGCCATAAAATATCAATTCTGAAATGTGAGGGGGTTTTGTATAGATTGTGAGCCAGATCCTTTTTTCTAGAAGTCAGTGAATGATTTTACTGCCAAGCTAAGGTGAAACAAAATATGGCATACCTAGATAAGCATTTGCACTGATTAGCCCAAATCAGAATTAAGTTTCCTTCTTTCCTCTGACGGCTAAGGATAGCTTTCAGTCTTGAAGATGAATGCAAACAAAAACCCTGGCAAACCTTTCCCACAATGACGTCATTTTAAAGTTTCCGTTCAATATTGATTAACAGCTTCTCAATACCGCTCTCTTACATTTTAAAGCTCAACAACCTAATGCATTCTAGCATAAAGACAATTAGCCTACTTCATTTTAAGTGGTCAAAACTAATTTTGCTAAGCTAGAAGCAATTTGTTACCAAACATCTTTTTTCCTCTCTCCAAAGGTTGCTTTCAACTAAGTCTTAGAAAAGCAGAGAATGTCATCTAATTTGCCTACCAGTTGGTTACAATTAACATGTGCCAACCTGTCTCGGTTTCAGTTCTGTTTCTGTACAACAGAAATTCTATACTCGAAGAGCCTGTAGAATTGGCATATCCACTGTAATCATTACTTGAGCTAGGAGGCGTGAGCTATTCTGGTGCACAGTGACCTCCCGTGGTTGTTGCTGTAATTGCAGCATTTATTAGCTTTTAGTGCCCTGTTTCCACCGAGTATTTATGTGTTGCAAAATGCATTGGAATTTTTAAATGAACGGTGGTATAAAAATGTTTTAACTCAAATATATGAAATGAAATATGTTGCACATATTAAGGCTACTATAAGAATGCTCCAATGCAAAACAGTTCTTGGATGGATCAAAGTTTCAGTTTGGAGTCATGTTGCTATTAAAGTTAAAGGGTATTAAAGGTAAATCATGTACTTACTATTCATGCAGTCAAATGTTATGTGATGATGACAGATAATTCAGCAATTTAAAATCACTTAAATTTATAATGAAATAGAATCTCTTTTTCCCTTTTATTTTCATCTGGACATTTTAAAAGAAAATATACATATTATCCTTGGCAAATAGTTTGTATCTTCCTGGCTTTGTACGTTTCAAATCTAATAATAGAGGGGGGGGATAACCTGTGACTCTCAAGATACATCTTTCATCATCCCTGACCACAGGCCAAGCTGGGCAAAATAATAAATAGAAATTTTACCAAATGAGTGAAACAAAAATGATAATCAGCTTACCTCATCTCCTCTTGATACTTGGAGTCTGGGGGGAAAGGTCAGATTTTAGAATATATTCTAAAAAAAATAGCAATTTATTTGAAAAGAACACTCTTAAGTCTTCTTAAATATATTGATTTAATACAGAAAGCTGCTCCAGCGCTCAAACTGAGATTGTCCATGTACAGACACCCTCAGTCATTCAAGTAAAAAGGAGGCGCTCTGCTTGTGTGGACCTGGACTCCTCATTCAAACAAGAGAGAGAATTATTGTAGGCAGGAAGAACTTCCCTTCATAACTCATATGTAGGATCACTATGCTATACATTTTTCCTATGCAGTCGTACTTTGGAAGTTGAATGGAATCCGTTCCGGAAGTCCATTCGACTTCCAAAACATTCAGAAACTCAAGCACCACTTCTGATTGGCTGCAGGGAGCTCCTGCAGCCAATTAGAAGCTGCGGAAGCCCCATGGGACCTTCGGCTTCCAAAAACAGTCACTTCCGGGTTTGTGGTGTTCGGGAGCCAAAACGTTTGAGAACTAAGCTGTTCGAAAACCAAGGTACGACTGTATTTCAAAAATAAGTAATTACTCTGCAGTGAATTCCTCTGAAACTTGGGCTGCAATCTTGCTCCCTTTGCACATGGAAAGCAGGGTGTGGTGTGGCTCAGAGGGACACCGTCCACCACCCACCATCCATCACCCTCCACCCTATTATCCTTTCCCCGCACACATGCACCTATGTGCCACTATTTCTATAACAGGCTGCAAGTCAAGTCAAGGCACTCCAGAGAGCCAGTGTGGTGTAGTGGTTAAGAGTGGTAGTCTCGTAATCTGGGGAACCGGGTTCGTGTCTCCGCTCCTCCACTTGCAGCTGCTGGGTGACCTTGGGCCAGTCACACTTCTCTGAAGTCTCTCAGCCCCACTCACCTCACAGAGTGTTTGCTGTGGGGGAGGAAGGGAAAGGAGAATGTTAACCGCTTTGAGACTCCTTAAAGGGAGTGAAAGGCGGGGTATCAAATCCAAACTCTTCTTCTTCTTCTTCCCCCACAACAGTATGGGGCTCTGCGGAAAAGCAGCTTGCTGGAAACTCCAGGGTTATCCGTGCAGGAAGACCTGCGCTTGAAGAGAATGGCCTGGCCACATTGCCAGGGAACAAACACAACAAAGGGAGTGTGAGCCCTGGTGTTGGCTGGAATTGTTTACTTTTTATGCATAATGCTGCACTTGCAGAAATGAATGGTAAAGCAACTTCTCAAATTAGCTGTGCCAATAACTGAGGGCTTGATGTGTAAACAGTTAAGAGCGTGTTTCAAACAGTTATGAGGAACAGTTTCCCTTCTGGTCCGGGCTGTTTCTCTATATTTGACTGAGGTTGATTTATAAGGGAATTTATGCTACATTGAATTCCGTTCCTCACCATCAGTGTTTAAGTCCCAGTCTTTCTCCTGGTTATTTTTAGTGTTCGTATCTACATTTATCAAGAATACAAGTAGAAATCTGCCACTGTCACAAAAGTCAGTTATTTGGACCTAATCTCCCTCCCTAAAATAATTCCATGTTTTAAAATGGTTCAGAGTGCCCACGTACCTTTCCTTCTTTTGCAGCAGCAGATAATAAGCAGAATAATAAGGATCAGGAGGAGGAAACCAACAACTGACAATACAACTGCTAAAATTATAGTTCGAGTTCGTCCGTCATCGCCTGCTACTAGATAAAAATTAATAAATGTTAAGAAGCACAGTAAAATATGCACGTCTCCCTATGAATTTAATGAGTTACTCATAGACTGCTGTGCTTTCTTAAGTAATGTTACCCTGTTGCGGTTTCTAGAAGTCCAAGAGTCCTTGCTAGATACATTATTATTTTATTTTTATTATTTCAACAGATTCTGATTCTACTCAATAGACATAGTTACCAGTTTGGCTGTAGTGGGAAAGTGTGGCATGGAAGAGGCAGGAGAAGGGAATATGTGGGCGAAAATTAGTTCCTAGTCTAATAAACTATGCATCCAATTAAAAAGTTAATTCAACAGCTGTGTTTCATCTGAACAATCCTCTTCAGTGGCTTTATATTTCATCTATCTGAAAAGCATTATCATAGCTATAGACCACATCAGAGGAGAGAAGGCTTTTGATTATAATTGGCATTGTTGTGCAAAACACACCATAGCTGTTTACACATTAAACCCTCAAGTTTCCAAAGTTTTCCCTTTAAATCTTTGGGTTAAATGTATGAAAGATCTGATTAAATTCCCACTGCAGCATTGCCACTTTATATAGTGTTGCGGGATTGCGGGGGGGGGGGGGGTGGTTGGTTTGCCATTTGGGGCTCCTTCTAAGCCCTTAGTTTTTCTGTTTGTAAGATGGGATTTTGTTGTAAAAGGAACTGCCGCAGTGGTCAAATCAGTCTCTTTGTCAAGTTAATGGCCCTAGTCAAACCTGTTAAGCGTCCTTTTTAAAGATCTGGCTTTGTTGCCATAGAAACAACTAGACACTTTATCCCAGGTGTAGGAGAACAATGGGCAAGGTGTGAGCTAGAGTGGAGATGGGATCACATGGAGATGGTCATGTACACATTACCTACTTAAAATTCAGCTAGGTGGTTCTTTTTCTCAATTCGGATAAAGTTAGTTTTGGTGGGGGGTGTACATCAAAACACACTGTTTCCTAAGAAATGACAGGATAGATGCAATATGTATATGGATTTTGACTAATGTCATGTGTACACCACTTCCCAAACCTGTGGTGGGAGCATACTGCTCACAAAATAAATGGGGGTGCCTACATGGCCTTGCACTTTGTGCTGAACCCAAAGCCCTAACTCAGAGGGAAACCTGAACCCAAATGGGCAAGTTAGATCTGTTAGGCTGAGTGTTGATGCTGTGAGCCTCTTCATCTTCTGCTTAGCTTGTATATAGGTGTAAATAAAAAACGTATCACCAAAACACACAGTCTCCAGTCACCTTCATTCCAAGGATTCCCAACCCATAATACGGCACCCCTGACGTCTCTCATACTCAGAGACTAGTATGTTGTCCTGAGCACACCCAGCACAAGCAGAACAAATGAGTGTTAGTTCTTTATTGGTAAGGCACTCAATTACAGCATCTCCTCAGGTGCAAAGGATATACACACCATTCCTGCTATGTAGCTAGCTAGGCATCTATGTCCAAGGTCTGAGCCCTGAACTGGACCATTGAAGCAACAGAATAGCCATGCCTCTTCCTAAACTTAAATCCCCTCGCCTGACAGCAACCTATGGCTTCTCCTGCCGCTGCGCTGGCACTTTAAGCCCCTCCTTGTCCTTGGAGACGGCGGAGGAAGGGACCAAAGACATCCTAATGTCCCACCACTCGATTGATTTATTCCCCCATCTGCATATGGTTGCAATAGCAGAAGTAAGGTGAGTGTAAGTGGCAGGCCCACTGTACTTTAAAAGGTATACTCTATGGGGCACTTCTGAGTCCTAAAATATCAAAAATCTTCCATTGCCCTTTTGGCAAGAGCCAACACCTCCACCACCTGCTTTCACAACTTCACCAGTTTAAGTGTTCTTCACACTTCCTCCAAGGAGAACAGGCCTGATTCTGGTGACTGAAGTGCATGCTTCTACATTGTAATAGATGGCTCCCCCTCCCAGTGAAACTTCCTTCAGCCCGATGAATGGTGACCACACAAAACACTAAAGAAAGCTGTCAGGAAACTATGAAATGGCATATGAAGTAATGTGTGTAAGAGAGAGGAGAGGCGGTTTTCTTCATTACTGCTGACATATCTCAATTTCAGCCTAATCATTAAAAGATTTTTATGTACTCCAACCCTGACAACTCACATGTTTCCCCTCCTGCACAAACAGCTTCTCGGGGAATAAAATGAAGAATGTTCCTAGATAAATCCGTAAGTACACCGTAATTGCACTTTGTGACATCTGCTTTTCTTCCATTCTGAGTTACATCATGTCACTATGGCAACTGAATATGGCTGCTTCTTCAGAGTGACAGCTAGACAAGAGGGTTTATTAATTCCCCCATCAGCCACAAAACAGAATCTTCCTGATGGATTCTGTTTCGCTTAGTCAGTAATTAGAAACATCTACTCTGGTCATTTCTAGAACAGAAACACACAAGGAAATGGGTCCCCAAGGTACTGGCACAAATGGAGTACAAAGTGGAAGCCTATGACCAGGAAACTATGATCAGAAAACCTTGCCTAACAACTGAGGTAAATAAAGCAATCACTTCTGCCTCTTATCAGCCGTCTTTGCCTCATTTAACATACTAAGGGTTGCCAATAATAAAAAATCAATGTGTAACTTTGGGAGGAATCATTTCTCTGTGGCAGAACGCCTCCTTTGTATGCAGAAGATCCCAACTCTACAGTTGGTACTGTACATTAATAATTGGACATGGAAGCACCTGGAGTAGGGATGGTGAACCTGTGGCCTTCCAGGTGTTTGTGCACTGTAACCCATCAGCCCCAGCAAGCATGATCAATGGTCAAGGATGATGGGAGTTGTAGGCTGTCAAAAGCCAGAGGGCCAAAGCTAGGGCCATTCCAGAGCCATCTTCATGAAACTCACCAAATTTCATGTAGTCTGTGAATGGATGTCCCACCAATATTTTAGCCATGATCGAAAGCCAAGTACAGTACCTTTCAGCCATGTATAGTAGATAGCATAACAAGAAATTAAAGATTTTGAACATGACAGTGATGGGGGATTGAGGATTGGAGTAATCATTTTGTGATATTATGGCAGTGGACAAAGCTGTATTGTAACTTTTGAATAAATGTTAAGAAAGAAAGAAAGAAAGAAAGAAAGAAAGAAAGAAAGAAAGAAGTGTACCCGCAAGATAGTCACTTACTTGAAGGAGGTTGATACACAGTAAGTGTCACAGTTGTATTCTGTGGCTCAGGGAGTGCATCTATAGCAACAAAGCAAGTCACAGTGCTATTGGTCACTGGTGTCAGGGTTAAGATGCTCTCTTCATTGTACAAGCCATTTGATCCTTGACTCTGGTTGGTAATGTACATGGAATTATCTAATGTAATATTATTTACCATCCAGGAAATCTGTGGAGCAGGAGCCCATCCAAGAGCTTCACAAATTATCTCAGTTGTTTGGTTCTCTCTTACTGTCATGTTGCCACCTTTGATAGTCAAAGATCCATTAACTGTTTGGGGAAAAGAAGATGTTTTTCTTCCTGCAGAATAGTTTACACTACACATTTTTATAGGGCCAGGTTGAATTTATTTTCTCAATTTGGTTTCATTTTGCCACCAAGAGAATTACATCCCCCCCCCCAAAAAATAATAATATTGAAACCCAGATTCCCATGTTGGAAAAGTAACCTTTAAAGCATTTCTAACAGCCCATTAGTGGCTTTAGAAACATAAGCAGGTTTCCCAGATTACTGTTGGAAGATAATTATTGCAGCTTTGTAGCCATGCTGATAGATGCATCTTTCTGAGCTACAGAATTATGCATTGGATTAGATTTATCAAGAATTTTGAAAATGCCACACTGCAGATTGACCCTTCATTTGGCAAATTTTTAGAGCCGAGAGATGATTTATCATTTCTATATGCATTCTCTAAACCAGGCATGTCCAAAGTCCAATTCGGGAGCCTAATCCGGGCTGCCGGTTGATTTAATCTGGCCCTGGTGGCAGTATATGTCCTGGAGTAAAAGCCTTTAAAAAGCTCAACAACTTCAATCCTAAAAAAAGCTAAACACCTGTGGTTGGCCCTCATGCATGTTCACTTCATCAAATCTGGTCCTCTTTGAAAAAAGTTTGGGCTCTAAACAATGCTGATTGGCAGTATTGTCAAAAGGAGCATCTGTTATCTTGATGAGGGTCTATTGTAATGATTCCCAAATGCTGGTTTAGTATCTACTAACCACTAGTTTTATGGTAGCATTGCTATGACATTAGAAGCAGGGGATGCTACAGCCATCTGTATGCGCTCTCTCTCTCTCTCTCTCTCTCTCTCTCTCTCTCTCTCTCTCGCTCTCTCGCTGAGATATAGAAAAACACATGTCAATTACATACCCACCAACAGTTCTGATTTGACCAGGGCACCCCAGAATTGCAGATTACAGATGACATCGTGGCTTCTGAATGGATGTCTCATTTTTGGTGCCAAGCTCTCGCACAAGTCAGCTATTTCCCATGAGAGCTCGGCACCAAAAGAGGCACATTTTTCATGCAAATGAAGGCAGCCGAGCTGGAGCCCATGGAGGAGGTAAAGTAAACGTAAAGGTACCCCTGCCAGTACGGGCCAGTCTTGACGGACTCTGGGGTTGTGCGCCCATCTCACTTAAGAGGCCGGGGGCCAGTGCTGTCCGGAGACACTTCCGGGTCACTTGGCCAGCATGACAAAGCTGCATCTGGCGAGCCAGCGCAGCACACGGAACGCCGTTTACCTTCCCGCCAGTAAGCGGTCCCTATTTATCGACTTGCACCCGGGGCTGCTTTCGAACTGCTAGGTTGGCAGGCACTGGGACCGAGCAACGGGAGCGCACCCCGCCGCGGGGATTCGAACCGCCGACCTTTCGATCGGCAAGCCCTAGGTGCTGAGGCTTTTACCTACAGCGCCACCCACGTCCCTATACTGGTGGTATAAACCAGGATGCCCCAGCCAGACCCAAAGGCCGTGCCTGCTCTGCCTGATGCTGTCCCTGCCAGAGGCATAAAAGAAGCCAACAAAGATGAAGATGATGACAGGGAAGAGGAGGTGAAGGTGCTGGCCTGCTGCTTCCTGAGGGAGCTGCTGCCAGCAACAGAGACATGGGACTGGGAAGCCTCAGTTGGCTTGCATGGGAGCACGGTACCAAAGGACCTGCAGCCCAATTTTAATTGTCAGAATGTTGGAGGGTATACAACTGAAAATTATGCTATTCGTCTACCAAAGTGCTTTGTAGCCCACAAAGGCTTGCGCTACAGCACATCTATTAGTGTTTAAATGCCACAATACTGTTTAAAGTGCTGAGAGAAGGAAGTATAGAAGGAATAGGAAAGAGCAATCTCAGTATGAATTACTTTTGCAATTGGCCTAAATGTTTTTTCCTTAAAACTGAAGGATGACAAAAAGGCATACACACCTTGAACAGAAAGAAATGCGTATTTATCTTCCTGAAAGTTCTGGAGGTTGCATTTTATTTCTCCAGAATCATGTAGCTGGACATCAAAAATCTTGAGTCCGGAGGTGAACTCAGTACCATTTTGAAAACCATCCTGATTGTATTTCGAATTTGTTATAACAGGTGTTCCGTTACCCAGTACAGTCAATATAGGGGTTCCATTGAAAAGCCATATCAAAATCTTATACCCTTCTGACACTGTACAGTTAAAATGAGCCACTGAACCAGCAAGAATTGTTAAATTTCTGGGACCTTCTATGATGGAGTAGCCAAACCCAGTATCTGCAAAACAGGAGAGGGGGAAAAAATCACTCAGGAACTGAAACTAAACCAACACCAAAGTCAATAAGGGTGTTTCTAGCTTATCTTACACAATCATCATGATAACAGTTAAAAAAATCAATGTATATAGGTCTGACATCACCCTTCTGCATAAATACATGAGGAGCATTAAACGTCCGTGTGAACAAAAAAACGAAGGAGGCATTTAAGTTGGTTAATGTACTGGTAACACAGATTAATGCCAGATAGTGTGTATAATGTCTGAAGAACCTTTGCTGTGAACATTAGAAACAAAAGCTATCAGTCGTCTTGTATTGTAACTTTGCCCTGTGCTTGAAAACAGAGGGAAGGTCTTGACTCGGTTTAAGTTGACAGCAGTTGCTTAATGAATCCCAGAGTTCTGGTTCGAAGCATTCCCATTTTGGACCTAAACTGGTTTTAAACAACCAGGTGCCTAGAAGCAGATTCATCCTATCCTGAGAATACAGCGGTACCTTGGGTTAAGAACTTAATTCGTTCTGGAGGTCTGTTCTTAATCTGAAACTGTTCTTAACCTGAAGCACCACTTTAGCTAATGGGGCTGACTGCTGCTACCACGCCACCGGAGCACAATTTCTGTTCTCATCCTGAAGCAAAGTTCTTAACCCAAGGTACTATTTCTGGGTTAGCAGAGTCTGTAACCTGAAGCGTCTGTAACCCGAGGTACCACTGTAGTTGTGGCTCGTTTGGTAGCGCTGCCCTTGCCTGTTCCATTATAGAGCTTTCGGGATAAACATTTTGAATTTTCTTAATCCATCCTGTACAGCTTTGACAGACTGATCTGCAAGAGTTAATTTTTCAAAGTTTTGTGCTCAGTTCTGTGGATTGATTGACAAGAACTTTAATAAATCCTCATTTTGGCAAAACTGGGCTTAATCTTTTTTTTTCTACTTTCTTTAAAGAAATAATTACCAGAAAGGGCATGTGATTTTCCAAGAGCCAAGAATTGCACAACAGCCTAAATACTCTACAAGACTCATTTGAATAGGTGGCATAGTAGCGTAATTCCCATCAATGTGAACCAATTCCAGAACACTTCTCATTTTTTTATTATCCTTTGCTAATGACCATACTCCAAGTATGTTGGCATTATAAGCCAAGATAATTACATTCTTTCCATCTTATTGTATAAACTACCCAAGGGACTTAAAAGGATCATCGTCTTTGTACTAAATTGCATTTTAATGCTCAAGGATCATAAGAAATTTCAAAACTCACAAACTTGTATCAAAAAATTCACATGGGACACGAGCTAAACAAGCTACTGCAATGCAAAAAAAAATGCAGAATGAGAAGTTGAAGAAATGAATCGCAAAGACACACCTGCAGAGGTATAATAACCAGCTGATGTTCAAGGGATACTCTGAAAAGGAGGGGGTATGAGAAAATCCAGACTTACTGAGGGGGAAATGTGGGAAGGCAGTGATTTGGAGGAAAAAGTCATGTGGACCACAATTAATGGAGGTATAGGAAGCTTACTATTCATATTAAATGATTTCCATATGATATTTCAGTCTTGCATCGAGTAATATTTTGCATTTTCCTTCTCCCACTGAGAATTGGTGGGGAGGAAGGGGCTGGGTTGTTATTAAAATGTGACACCCTGAATGTGTGCCAAATTTAGTTTTAGTATTTCAGCATTCTAGAGTTACTATTAACAGGCGGCCTAAGAAGTGCTAAGCAAACAAGTTACACTTTGGTTGGCAAATGAGAAAAGGGTAATAATACCTGTTAGCAAGACTAAAAGACTGAAAGCCAGCCAAATCCATTCCCGATATCTATCCATTTAGCAAGCTCTTCCAATGAACCTAAAAGAAAAGGACACCAGCGCATTGCTGTAAAACACATATTTTTTTACCAAGTATTTCAAAGTTACAAATCCAAAGACAAAAACAATCATGCTTCAAATGGACTGAACAACAACAAAGCAGTATATTTCCTAGATTATAAACAGAGAACCATACATATATGTGCAGTCACTAAATGACGTGTTTGACTATTAAGAAGAGATCACATCCTTCTGGAATGTGGTGAGCAGTTGTGGAAAAAAACTCCTGGGCTGGATTCATGTAAGCATCCAATCTCTAAGAGGTGTGAAATTCCAGGGGTCTTGGCAATGGCATGATTTCCACAGGGTCTGTGTTCCCTTTTGGAAATTAGGCACAGTGGAGGTGGCAGTGTCTTCATGATATATGGTTTATTTACACATATATACAACCTGAATAATAGAATCATAGAACTGTAGAGTGGGAAGGAACCCTGTGGATCATCTAGTCCAACCCCCCTGCAATGCAGGAATAAGCAGCTGTCTCATACGGGGATTGAACCTGCAACCTTGGTATTATCAACACCACGCTCTAACCAACTGAGCTATCCAGCTGGTCATCTACTGTGCAGAGAGGGTTCAGAGCATTCACATCTTAAAATGATGATTTGTTCCTCTCTCAGGAGCAGCAGGCTTAGGTCTACAAACAAGGGAACCTGCCTGCCCCATTTGCTCCAGCCAGTCCACTGGGAGTTCTGTTGGCCCCCTTTCTCTCCCACTTTTTCAGACCTCTTGCAAAACACCACAATTTTCCATCAGCCTACATAATCCTGCACTGAAATCTTAAACCTTTTCCTTCCCTGTGGACTAACACACACAGCTGGAGGAGGAAGCCCTCCTGGTTCTGCAGTCTTGCCCTTTGATGGTTTCCTTGATGGGCCATCACTAGCCTTTGTGCCCGGCTAATGGCCCCTCTTAGCAGCTATGCCAGATTGGCCTAGGTTGTTAGCATAAACTAAATCCAGGGAGTTTTAGTGTTTGGCACAGGTTAATCAAACCTTATTTAATTCTAACTCTTACTAAATCCACAAAATCATAACAATATGAATGGCAATAAACCATCAGCAAAGGGATCATTCACCTACCACCATAAGCTACAAAAAATTCCTGCTGAAGTGTGTCCTCAAGAGCAAGGTGCTACAAGCTTTGATTGTCCAGACATATTTTTCCAGTGCTAAGAGATATCTATCCTAGCCGCTGATGTGATCAAGTCTTTTTAAGAATAGCAATCCTCATTCAAAGAAATGCCCAGAAGGGCTAAGCATAAATCAGATCTCAGCTCACGACAACTATAATTGCTGGTGTTGCTGTGTAATTGTTAAAAACCTACATTGCATAAAATAGCAAAAAGATGAGATTTATTAGCACAGAGAATGGGCAATACAATCCTATGCATCTATACTTGAATGTAAATGCTAACAGCTCTGATTAAAAGAGACTCACTCCCTGGTAAGTATGAATAAGACTGTTGCCTGGAAATGTATTTCAGTGATGTAGGTGTCAAAAAGGCTGTCTGTGGGAAGGAGAGCCCCAGGAACTTCCAGCAAAACTAGGCCATAATGGCTCAATTTCTTTTAGAACTGGAAAAATGTTTTTCACAACAGAAAGCTACAATTATTTGGAGATAGCTTTACTCTCATTTGAGGCAGAAGTTGCCATTGTGCTAAACATCTCCTCTTGTACGATAACAGATCAACGTGCTCAATAGGGGTGGACTACCCAAGCTCATTTCCTGGGTTTTCATTAACCAAGAGGGATCATTTGCAGACCATTTCAGAGCTGTGGGATCAACATAAAAATATGTTTCTATGTAGTAGTTCCTCTCCACATGTGTGTGATTAGACATATAAATTAAAGCTGCAACTGTCAGCACTTTCACGAAGTTTTAAGCCCCGTCATACACAGTAAACATACCTAAGACTGTGCCAGACAAGTAACATTCAAAAATAGAGGCCTCTACACTATCGTACTTCCTACTTTCTGTTCATATTTGGATTTTGCTAACTTAACTTTGGAGAGCAAACATCCTTTTCTAAATATCATTACATAATCGCAGATTCTTTATCAGTAAACCCATTTTGCAGTCATTCACCCATATTAAATTGACTATCATAGACTTGAGAGTTCCTTACCTTCTTACCAGTAGATTATCACATGAAAAACCTTAGTCTCTTCTGAGAAAGAAAATCTGTTTATTGCTGTCTCTTCCATCCAAATAACTCCTCATATAGCCACACACCCAAATATTCCGATTAATCTCAACTGGTTTCTATATTATTCCTCTGGAACGCCCCACACAAAGCATTTCCTGCAACTTCTGGTTTCTGATGCGGCTTTTGTGCGACTCTGTTTGCAGTGACCTTTTATCTCATAAAAAGATATGACTCAGGTGTGCAACCAATGAACATATTCCATGGTTTTTAATAATTAACAGATGCCATCAAAACATAAAGTAAAAGGCAGGTACACGACCAACCGAGTAGGTGTGGAAACGACGACACCTATTGCCGTAATGAAGCAATGTGCAGCTCAGCAGGCCCTAGGAGATTTTTTTAAAATGGGAGGAAGAAAAATGATCAAACCTTGCTCTTGCACTTTCATGACTAGTATGGCATGTGAAAAATTCAGCTGTTGCCACTTTCCCCCTTACTGCATCTCTATGTGGGAAGAGAACATACTCTATCTGCTATATTGCTGCCTAACACTCTATACTGTATTAAAGTCACAAGAATCCTGTCAGGGGAGGTGGGAGGGACATAGCAACCTTCATGTGTTCCCCCATACTTTGCAGAACTGCCTCAATTGCTACTGAGGAAAATAATGAATCCCTCAGTTTGCCCCAACACTCTCTTCGCCATGGTCCTCTGCTGTCCAGTAGGAAAAGGTAGAGTAAAGAAGTAGTACAAGCCAAAGACTTGGTGGTACCTTGGTTTTCGAACATAATCCATTCTGGAAGTCTGTTCGATTTCTGAAACATTCGAAAACCAAAAGCGGAAGCCTCAAAACACAAGCCTCAACACAGAAAACTCAAAACAAAAGCCACGTTTCCTGTTCAAGTTCTGAGGCGCATTTGAAAACCGAGGCACTTCCAGGTTTTTGGCGTTTGAGTTCCGAAACGTTTGAGTACAGAGGCGTTCAAAAACTGAGGTACCACTGTACAACCCTTAGCTGCACCTCAGATCCTGGAGGGCTTCCATCCTTTTCAAAGCTGCTAAGGGCGAGGGCCTAAAGGTCAAATAGTGGGCTTCACACAATTCATGCAACAATCAGGCCACTAGTGAAGTGAAACAATAAAGTGCAAGCAGAGGGGTTAAATCCAGGCTCCCCAAACTCCAGAGGAGCCAAATCACAAACTAGTGAGCATCTCAAAAGCACATTATTACACATGCGTGAGATGCATGTTATTTATTTTTATTTATTTATTTATTTCATTTTTATTTTGTTAGATTTCTTACCTGCTCTTCACTGCAAGGTCCCAGGATGGGTTGCAACAGTAAAACATACAATCATAAAACAACTACAACCATAAAACTAGTGCAAAACACAATTAAAGCGGACTCCCTCAGGAGGTTGTGGACTCTCCTTTGTTGGAGGTTTTTAAGCAGAGGTTGGATAGCCATCTCTCAGGGATGCTTTAGTTGAGTTTCCTGCATGGGGGGGTGGGTTGGAGTACAGGCCTTACCCCCGGATCCTCTTCAATTCTCCAATTCTATGATTCTAGAAGCAGGTTGATATTAAAAACAATTCCATAAAATAATACAAACATTTTAAAAAACATTTCGCCTATAAAAAGTTTTTTAATAGTTCCAGTACTGATGCAAACTGTGGTAAGATTTCCACATAAAAGGTTTGTTGAACGAGGAAGGTCCTCAGTAGGTTTCGAAGACAACAGAAATTATACCTATCTGATATTAAATGACAGAGGGTGAGATTCCAAAGGGAAGGGGCTACCATATTAAAGGTCCAATTCCTTTATTGCGCAGGATGGACCTCTTAATAAGGTGGGATCTGCAGAAGGCCCCTATCTGCAGAGCTCAGTGATCGATTAGGTATCTAAGGGGTGAGGTGACCTAGGGCTTTGTACCCCAGAGCCAGCACCTTGAACTTAGCTCATACCTCTAATTGGCAGCCAGTGCAATTATTTAAGCAGTGTCATAATATGCTGATGATTGCTGAATTAACGAATTAAGCATAAGAACAAAGCCTACATACATAAAAAGAGAAAAATGTGCAGGCAATATTCCACCCAATCATTCTTCAAGACTCAAGCCGATTTCCACATTCCATTTTGGCAGGCAATGAGGTGAGTCACAGCCCAAGACACAATTCTATTGTTCAGAAATGGAGCTTGCTGGTTCGTTTTGAAAGTGATTTTTTTTATTCTCTCCCACATGATGGAACTGAAAGCAGCTCAAAGAAAACAGTGGAAGAATCCAGGATTTTAACCTGCGTGCCACCTCACCAGACAAAAAATAGCAGCAAAGACAGGACTTGGTCCTCTAATGCAGGTCTTATTTGGACAGTATGGATTTCTTATCATTTTACTTTTGAAACATTGAAAAATTGACTTGCCTGTGTCAATACAATATATTACTCCATACTGTGTGGGGGGCTGTGACTGTGGCTGAGTGGGAGATGGTTTCCATTCGGGGTAGTCCGCTGTTAGCAGGGAAGGAGACTGTTGGATTCCCAGCCAGAAACGCCCCATACAGAATACACCCACCCACTCTATCTGGTCCCTGAAATAGTCCTATACAAATTACGCACCTCAAAAGAGCACACTGGGGCCCCCCTCCATGTGTCCTTTTGATTGTGCACTCATGAAGAGTCGTGCTCATGATGGTATTAAGCAATCTCTAGTTTTCTTCTTATCCTTCAAGGATAAGGGTCATGGGTTCGAGCCCAATGTTGGGCGAAAGATTCCTACACTGCAGAATGTTGGAATAATGAGTCTCACGGTCCCTTGGAACTTGACTATACTGTGATTCTATATGGGATGCCCCTCTCCAGACTGTTTGCACCTATAAAAGTTTCAGGGTGGCATACTGCTTTGTCTCATAGCTTCCTATTAAAACCCTGTAATTTTTTCTATCACAAATGTTCCAGGATGTGCAAGGCAGGGGGTTGTTCCGCTTTTGGTACTGTGCCAGAGTGCCCTTTCCAAAGGCAGTCATGTGGTAGCACTGGGGACTCATCACAGAACAATGAATAAAGTGGAAGATGTGCGGATAGTCCAGTATAAATCCACCCCTAAATACGTTATTATTGTGTTAATCAAAGAGCTGGTTGGTTGCTTTTGCAAGTGCTCGACTATAGTTCTGGTAATGCTCCAGGATGAATCACGAAATCATAGAATTGTAGAGTTGGAAGGAACCCTGAGGGCCATCTAGTCCAACCCCCTGCAAGGCAGGAATCTGAAGCATCTGTGACAGATGGCCACCCAACCTCTGCTTAAAACCCTCCAAGGAAGGAGAGTCTACCACCTTCCAAGTGAGTCCGTTCCAATGTCAAAGAGGATGTTCCTCCTGATGTTTAGTCAAAATCTTCTTTCTTGTAACTTGAATCCATTGGTTCAGAACCTATGCTCTAGAGCAGGAGAAAACAAGCTTGCACCATCTTCCGTAAGAAAAGCCCTTTAGATATTTGAAGATGGCTATCATATCATAAAAGGTAAAGGTAAGGTACCCCTGCCCGTACGGGCCAGTCTTGACAGACTCTGGGGTTGCGTGCTCATCTCGCTTAAGAGGCCGGGGGCCAGCGCTGTCCGAAGACACTTCCGGGTCATGTGGCCAGCGTGACGAAGCTGCTCTGGCAAGCCAGCACCAGCGCAGCACACGGAAACGCCGTTTACCTTCCCGCTATAAAGCGGTACCTATTTGTCTACTTGCACTTAAGGGTGCTTTCAAACTGCTAGGTGGGCAGGAGCTGGGACCGAAAGACGGGAGCTCACCCCGCCGCGGGGATTCGAACTGCCGACCATACGATCGGCAAGTCCTAGGCACTGAGGTTTTACCCACAGCGCCACCCGCATTCCTATATCATCTCTTAACCTTTGCAGTAAAGTTCCTACAGGAGCTCCTATACTGCAATACCTATTGGCTAAAATCATGGTAGGTGGCTCTATCCTTCCTGGCTGAAATCATTATTTGGATGGAGGTTTGAGTCACTGTAGCAGCTAGGAGATTGCATGCACCTGTGATTGTCTGGCACTATAGAGACTAATGGGAGCTACAGGACCAGAAGCTCAATCAAGACTGAAGAGTGATTTGAGACCAATCTTTACTGCCACCTGCTGGTTGGAATACAAATTTACTGTTGGCACGGGTTAGCTGAAGCATCTGCAATGCACCAAAATGCGCTGCTGACACTTGCTGGAAAATTTACGTTGCAGGGTTCTCATGTTTTGCATCTTTATGGAACATGTAAAGCCATCACACTGACTTCATCCTTGAATGAACTTTGAATAAGGCCGAAAGGACATGGACATCTGGTTGGTACATTTAGACCTGGTGGACAGTTTTGAGCAGGGCAGACCAAGACATTTGACACCTGAGGCAGATCCCAAAATGACACCCCAACCCCCACTAGGGAAGATCTAGATCAGGAACAAGGGGCAGGCAGGGAAGAAAGATCAACATTGGGATCTTCTGCCCTGGGTGGACTCTCACCTTGCCTCATAGGTTGGCTGGCCCTGGTTTTGAGCATGAGGATGACTTTATGATTTTGTCTATCTTTCTTGCTAATGCTGCTATTGTTTATTATCCTGCTGTTTAATCAGATATCAGGTGGGGGGGTGGGGGGAGATTGCTACTCAGTCATCCAAACTGGGGGCTTAGGTTTTCCTGTGTGTGTATGCTTGAGCCAGATCCAAATATCAAAAGAAAATAACTGCTAGACACTGATCTAAGGGTTAAACTGAAAATATAGCACATCTAAAGTTTCCTATATTGAACTGACTCTACTTGCTGAAAGTAAAACTAACTTGTGGCAGGACTGGGGGTGATACACCAGAATGATAGAAATAAGCTCCAACAAGTTTGCATGGACTACAGAATCATAGAATCATAGAGTTGGAAGAGACCACAAGGGCCATTGAGTCCAACCCCCTGCCAAGCAGGAAACACCATCAGAGCACTCCTGACATATGGTTGTCAAGCCTCTGCTTAAAGACCTCCAAAGGAGACTCCACCACACGCCTTGGCAGCAAATTCCACTGTCGAACAGCTCTTACTGTCAGGAAGTTCTTCCTAAAGTTTAGGTGGAATCTTCTTTCTTGTAGTTTGGATCCATTGCTCCGTGTCCGCTTCTCTGGAGCAGCAGAAAACAACCTTTCTCCCTCCTCTATGTGACATCCTTTTATATATTTGAACATGGCTATCATATCATCCCTTAACCTCCTCTTCTCCAGGCTAAACATGCCCATCTCCCTTAGCCGTTCCTCATAAGGCATCGTTTCCAGGCCTTTGACCATTTTGGTTGCCCTCCTCTGGACACGTTCCAGTTTGTCAGTGTCCTTCTTGAACTGTGGTGCCCAGAACTGGACACAGTACTCCAGGTGAGGTCTGACCAGAGCAGAATACAGTGGCACTATTACTTCCCTTGATCTAGATGCTATACTCCTATTGATGCAGCCCAGAATTGCATTGGCTTTTTTAGCTGCCGCGTCACACTGTTGGCTCCTGTCAAGTTTGTGGTCAACCAAGACTCCTAGATCCTTTTCACATGTACTGCTCTCAAGCCAGGTGTCACCCATCTTGTATTTGTGCCTCTCATTTTTTTTGCCCAAGTGCAATACTTTACATTTCTCCCTGTTAAAATTCATCTTGTTTGTTTTGGTCCAGTTCTCTAATCTGTCAAGGTCGTTTTGAAGTGTGATCCTGTCCTCTGGGGTGTTAGCCACCCCTCCCAGTTTGGTGTCATCTGCAAATTTGATCAGGATGCCCTTGAGTCCATCATCCAAGTCGTTGATAAAGATGTTGAATAAGACCGGGCCCAAGACAGAACCCTGTGGCACCCCACTAGTCACTCTTCTCCAGGATGAAGAGGAACCATTGATGAGCACCCTTTGGGTTCGGTCAGTCAGCCAGTTACAAATCCACTGAGTGGTAGCATAGTCAAGACCGCATTTTACCAGCTTCTTTACAAGAATATCATGGGGCACCTTGTCAAATGCCTTGCTGAAATCAAGGTAGGCTACATCCACTGCGTTCCCTTCATCTACCAGGCTTTTAATTCTGTCAAAAAACGAGATCAGGTTAGTCTGACATGACTTATTTTTCAGAAATCCATGCTGACTATTGGTGATCACAGCATTGCTTTCTGGGTGCTCACAGACTGTTTGCTTAATGATCTGCTCCAGAATCTTCCCTGGTATTGATGTCAGACTGACTGGGCGGTAATTATTTGGGTCCTCTCTTTTCCCCTTTTTGAAAATAGGGACAACATTTGCCCTCCTCCAGTCTGCCGGGACTTCGCCTGTTCTCCAGGAATTCTCAAAGATGACTGCCAGTGGTTCTGAGATCACATCTGCCAGTTCTTTTAATGCTCTTGGATGCATCCAATGCCCTGGAGACTTGAATACATCTAAACTAGCCAAGTATTCTTGTACTATCTCCTTAGTTATTCTGGGCTGTGTTTCCTCTGCTGAAACATTTGCTCCAAATTCTTCAGGTCGGGCATTGTTTTCTTTATCAGAGAAGACTGAGGCAAAGAAGGCATTGAGGAGTTCAGCCCTTTCTGTGTCCCCTGTTTGCATTTCACCATCTTCTCCTCTGAGTGACCCCACTGTTTCTTTGTTCTTCCTTTTGCTACGAACATACCCATAAAAGCCTTTTTTGTTGCTTTTAACCTCTCTAGCAAGCCTGAGTTCATTCTGTGCTTTAGCTTTTCTGACTTTGTGTCTACACGTGCTGGCTATTTGTTTGAATTCCTCCTTGATGGTTTCCCCCCTTTTCCATTTTTTGTACACTTCCTTTTTTAATCTTAACTCAGTTAAAAGTTCTTTAGATAGCCACCCTGGCTTCTTTAGGCACCTTCCATGTTTCCGTCTCATTGGTATTGCCTGAAGTTGTGCTTTTACTATCTCCATCTTAACAAACTCCCAGCCATCATGAACTCCCTTTCCTTTTAGTATTACTGTCCATGGGATCTCACCCAGCACTTCCCTAAGTTCTATGAAGTCGGCTTTCTTAAAGTCAAGAAATTGAGTCCTAGTATGCTTGGCTGCTCCTTTCCGCTGTATAGTAAACTTCAGAAGAGCATGATCACTCGCGCCTAATGATCCTTCCACTTCTACCCCACTAACCAGGTCGTCAACATTGGTTAGGACCAGATCTAAAATGTCTGTTCCTCTTGTTGCTTCTCCCACTTTCTGGACAATGAAGTTGTCTGCAAGGCCAGTGAGGAATCTGTTTGACCTTATGCTCTTGGCTGAGTTTGACATCCAACAAATATCCGGGTAACTGAAGTCCCCCATTACTACTATCTCCCTTCCTTTTGCATGCTTGGCCATCAAATACAGAGTGAATCCACTGGGACTTAACAGCTACTAGAAGTATTATGTGCTAATCCTTCAAATATTGAAAAGGAGCATAGCAGGCATTATTTCAAAAGCGACACCTGAAGCAAATCCATATGTTGAGGAAGATAATACATAATGCAGTGTTTCTTCAAAGAGATGAGTCCTCCAAGACAGATTCTCTATCAAGCTTCTCAGTAAATGATTGGTGAGCTATATTCAGCCATCTCACAAATAATAAGGGAACAGAGGTTATGTTAGTCACAGCATTATGATTCCATGTGGGAGGAAGCAGAAGCCATTCAAATGACTTCACGATTACCATTGTGTGAACCAGGAGAGCAGGACTTCACTTGCTTGCTCCACTTATACTGTCAAACCCCATGGCAGCCTCTCCCCAATGGCATTTGTGCATTTGGAAGGATGTCTGCAGCCTGCCCTTTGAGAGAACGCTGGTCCCATGAGCTGGATTTCTCAGATGTGATGGTTGGCAAAGAGTAAGCAAGTGCTCCTAACTTAGAGGATCATAGGTGAATGCCCAAATAGGGCTTAGGTTACAGGACTACTGGGAAGAAACCTACAATGGTTGATCACACCTTTAAAAATATATGTAAAATTCAGCTATTACCCAGATCTGTCTCCATCATTAGGTCGAACACACTGGTGCTGTGAAGGGTTGTTCCAGCATAGGCATGGCCAAACTTGGCCCTCCAGCTGTTTTGGGACTACGATTCCCATCATCCCTGACCACAGGTCCTGTTAGCTAGGGATGATGGGAGTTGTAGTCCCAAAACAGCTGGAGGGCCAAGTTTGGCCATGCCTGTTCTAGCAGCACACAGTGATTGCTCTTTGCATGCATGCATGTGTGCAGGCTTGTGGGCGATTGGCCATCAGAAACAGACTGAAAATGGACTCTAGAGATGGAGTGAATGATAGATGGAGGAGGAGGCAAAGAGAGTATGGCTGTTGGTTGAGAGAGTAGCAGGTGATATTAGTGATAAATAGTAGGCATTAGTCAATACTTTGATTTCAACAGGTGCACTCCCGTTAAAATCAGTGGGACTTTAAAGTGCTTAATTCAGAAGAGTTGCACTCAGACTTAGTGAATAAACTGTAAGTGGCAGAAGGCAGTTGCCTTTGGATAAGTACATGAAATGGAAAGCTTGTATAACATGGTAGATTAATCTGGGCTTTTCAATATTTTCCCTCCCTTTATTTTCTTTTTGCTCTCGTAATGACAGCCTACCTAACATACCTTCCCTACCAACAGCAATTTTCTATGTACAACACCTGCTTTGCATTGGAATTCCACACACACAGAGTGCAGTTTATTGAACTGCATCAGATGCCACTTTCACAAGTCCCCTGAGTGGCTTATAGCGTCTCAGGGGGAGCTGCTTTCAGAGAGGAGTCTTTGAAACTCCTTTGTTTTTTTACTAGGTATGTCAGAAGGCATCGTTCTCCATTCCACTCCGATTTGGTTGCATGCAGTGCTGTTTTTGTTTCACTACAGTTCATCTTCTGCCCAAAAATATATTATGAGTCTTCTTGTCTGTTGTCTCAAAATTTACAGAATTAGTTAATTATCTAAATTAATAAAATAATACATAAAATAATACACAAGAGGTCTGGAATGTGGCAACACAAGAACAGGTCTTTTCTGCAGTGGCTCCCCACTTGTGGAATATTCTCCCCAAGGAGGCCTATCTGGCACCTTCATTACATATCCTTAGGTGCCAGGTGAAAATATTTCTCTATAACTAGGTCTTTGGCTGCTTAAACAATCTATGACCTTTTAAATATGTCTGTGAGATGGGGTTATTGGTTTGTTATTGCTGTTTTGTTATGTATTTTGTGTTCTCATTTTGTGTTTTTATGTTGCAAACCACCCTGTGATCTTCAGATGAAGGGCAGTATACAAATTTAATAAATAATAATAAGATAAGTCACATTTTTGTAACTAATTGCATAATTACAGTGTTATGAAGTTATGCCACACCATAGAAATACAAAGAAAATGCAAGGCAAATGGGAGAAAACTCATTATGTATCATTTGTGGGCTGAAAACGATAGCAAATACTACATATATTCTGTGGATTCATTTATGTTGCAGAAGTGGAACAAATAAGCAAATATCAGCAAATTCTGCTTCCGTCAAAATTCTCTGACATCATGACTTACAACACCCCCCTCCCCTTTGGATCCTACTCTTTGATCAGAAAGAAAGGAATGAAGTGTCTCAATACTGACACAAGTGAATTGATCACAATTAGCAGTATGAGCCACCAGGAGAATGTGTGCACAAACCTTGTGAAACAAAGTTGTTTCACTCATTAACTTTATTAAAACTCAGGGGCTGAACAGTGCCTGTTTAAAGAGCTAGTCAACAACCTTGAAGATGAGTATGGTGACTCATTATATTGCTATGAAGTGTGCCCACTACCAGAGCAACTCTTCTGCTGCACGGCCTACTATGGAACTAGAGTGGCCAGATACAAAGGAGGGCAGGGCTCCTGCACCATTAATAATTGTGGAGAAGATGGAACTTCAGCACGTAAGGCTCATGAAGCTTCTTCAGAAAGGTACACCTGCTGAAATTCCTTGTTCTTCAAAACTATCCATCAGTTCAGGAGTCCTATCCTCTTTGGCACACTACTGCAGTGGGTTTTTCAAGCTGTTTACCTGGGAGTAAGCATTATGGAACACAATGACACTTACTCGTAAGCAAACAAGCATAGGCTTGGGTTTTAAAAAGCAATGTCAGCATCTTCTTATCTAAAATAGGTTTGATGTCAGTATCTAAGCAAAAATTTCAGGATTAATGTTCTATGCAGTTTTGTGCCTCTGTTGAAACCTATCAGCCACCTGGATAGGTCCCTGGATGACAATTTTCATCCAAGGACCTCTCCAGTGCATCCCAGTAGATAAGATTCTCATGAGGTCTGACAAAGTGGCTTGTCACAATTTTCCTAAAACGACAAGCAGAAAATACAAGCCCCTCTGGGAAGAATGTTTGTTCTGAATGAAGTTCTTCCAGTTTGATGTCGAGTTTAGCGAGGCACATGCCTACAAAAACATCCTCTAGTTTAAAATAAGGAACTTCTTTGGCAATTTTATACACTCTACTAGCAACATCTGCAGACAAAACATAACCAGTCCCTGAACAAAATGGAGGGTACAAGTTTCCTGAATATTCTTCTTTACTCACATACCACTTACTTATCAGTTTTCGTATTGGATGCTCATTCTCTTTTAAAAAGCCAGTGAAGAAGCTAACCTTCTTATTTTTCTTTAGAAGAAGTTCAGTGAGATAGTAGGTATTCACAAACATATCTGAGTCTGTTTTCATCACAAAGCTGGTTTGTGGACAGAATTTGTGAATCCATTCAAGGCCCATAATAGTCTTTAATGTTAAATTGTAGTAGGAATCTAGAAAATCCTTCTGGATAATGTCTCTGTGTTTTTTGTTCTCATCATCAATAGCACGCTGGTCAACATCAGTGAGAGTACTTCCCAGGAGAAAATAGGTCACAATACGTTTGTTGCCTATTTTTCTTTCTCTGCCCCATGTCTCACGGATAGCCATCCGGGCTTTGGATTGTTTGTGAGATGATGTCACAAGAATGACCAGGAATGGTGGATTCCATCTGCAATTCATATGAGGCCTCCTTAAAAAACGTCCATCTCTCTTAAAGGGAAAGAACTCATGCTTCGTCTCACAGAATATGCAGATTTCAAAAGTGCCCAGTTTGGCATATAAACAGAGAAAACAAACCAAAGCCATAGTGAAAACAAGCATCCTTGCAAGTCTCTTGGAAGCCATCTGAAAGAAAGAAAAGGAAATGCTATGTGGATATTTCTAGCAAATCAGTGTAGTGGGGAGATTACATTCCTACAGGCACGGTAAATAGGCATTGTGTATGTCAAAGAGCTGGCCTTAAATGTGACTAGCAGCTGGAACCAACCTGTAAGAATTTTAGTAAAAACCTGAACTTGAGGTTTTTCTTTGGGAATAGTCTTGAAGACAGAACATTGTGCTGTCTATATGCAGACTTGCATGTTTCCAGTCAGTAGATGGCAGGGTTGAGAGTAACAGATTACAGGATAAAATATACTTTGTGGTTTCCCACCTAAGCTGTGCCCCTTCCTCCTGCACATTCACTCTCTTCTCCCTCTTTCTTGCACAAGGATACCACAAAGGTAGCTCCAATCATATAGTGTACAATTTGTACTCATCCTTGTGAATATGTAGAAGCTGTAAGCAAACAGCCTGCTTTGCTTTATTTCTGTGTTTTATTTTTTTTCCCCTTAAAGCAATGCTAGTGGTGTATAAATAAGACAGAATGGGTAGTGAAGCTGAGGAACTCCAGGCAGCTCCAGCTTCCAAGCTTTATAAACTGATATCCCAACCAATTTTGTTTTTTAAAACCTATCATGTTGGGCTCAGCTAACTCCCTGGGCTTACACCACCACAGGTGCACCTTGCTTCCTGAGCTCTGAGGAGAGAATCACACTATCCATGGGTGCTCTTTTCTCTCTGGGCTCTGAATTCCACGCACATCCCCTGCCTGTGTCGGCTCAAGCGCCTTTCAGAGCCATTGATAATGCAGGGATGTCTTCTCCTGCTTGGACAAGAAAATTGTAGCCACGGTGTCCACAGTCTATTTTAAACTTTCTCAAAAACTGTTCTCTCTTTTAAAATCATTTCTCTTTCCACCCTACGTCCCCCTGAAGAGGGATAGAAATAGGAAAACTGAATAGTCTGGTGGGTGCAATCCCCTCGCCCAGCTGCTAATATAAAATATGACAGCTCCTTTGAAGTGCCCCCTGTCAGAGCTAGGTAGGAAGGAACAGAAAGGGAAGGACTGTTATCTTAGTCTCGTGAACACTTGTTCAAATCTGACTGGTCAAATCTAGTGGAGCGAGCAGAAGATCCATGGATCTCCTCCTCCACTTCAGGAAAAAGGAAATCTGCCTCCCTGTTCTCCTGGTGTTAAAGGCTCTTTGAATCCCAATGCAATTTTCCCTTATTTTTGCATAGGAAGTTGAAAATGTCAGAGAAGCCCCACTTGGGGGGAGGGGGCAGATGAAAAGCTACTGCTTCCTGTTTCATATGATAAATTTACATAGGGAATATTCCATGCAAATAGCTTCTCACCTGAAAATAAGCAACTCGTGGCTTTATTGCCTCAAACAGTTGGAGGCAATAAAACCCAGCAATGTTTCTGAATGCTATGGGGAGAGTGAAATTAGTTGATCCAGCAAGCTCTTCTTATGTTTTTATATTGATGGCACTGTTTTTTTCTTTTTTCTTTAAACACAGCTGTCACTATCTGGTTCTAAATATTCCCTTAGTCATCTACTGAACAAAGTACTAGTTTATTTTATTCATATACTGCCTGGTTGTAAACAGAGCCTCTAAGCAATTCACAAAAACTAAAAACTGGAGTCCAGATAATCCTCCCCTGCGTGTGTTTGCAGATTTACCTTACCTTTAATGGATGCTTGAATTTCCTGAGGAGAAAGAAAGTTTTGGCTCCAAGACAGCAACTGATAAAATCTAGAACAAGAAAAGTGTTGGTGAACTCCAAATGCAATTCTATTCCCATAAGCAAAATGAACATGTATCTCCTTAAATGTGTTGATAAACATTTCCAACAAGCAAACTTGAAAATGGGCACACATTCCCTTTACATTCTTCTTGGTCTTAACATTCCCTGCCCCCCAAAGGCAAGGCTACTTTATTTTTATTTTTTTATTTGTCATTTATTTCTTCTAATAATAATTATAGTTTCTAACATTAGCTTCCTTCATTATCACTATTATTATCGTTAATAATAATTACTATTACTACTATTATTATTTCCAGGGTGGCAAACACATTAACAATAATATCACTAATTATATTCTAAAAGCATTTAAAAAAACACGTCTAACAACAGTTTAAAAGAAAACATTCTACCAGCCGATAATTTCAGGGTTTCCAGGATCAGGACTGCTCAACATTCCTATGCCTGGGCAAACAGAAATGTTTCCAAATTCCCTCAGAAAGTCAGTTATGCGGGATGAAGTGATTGACAGCACTAAATATTTCCACATTTATCCTGTTCCTCTAAATTGTAAAATAAACCTGTTTTTGAGAAAAGTCCGGGGCCTGTCACAATCTTCTTAAGGCAAAACTCATTTTGGCAGGGGCTGAACATCTCCCCTTCCCAACTGGAAAATACTCCTTACATGTCCCATCAGCAGGGCGGCCATATTGCCAAGCAGGCTGGGCTTCCCTGGATTCAGTCCTCCCCACCCAACCAGGGCCCATTTCTACCATGAGCAAGATCAAATGCCCACCTGGGGTGGTGTGTGTATTTATGTATGTATGTATGTATGTATGCATGCATGCATGTATGTATGTATGTATTTTTTAAAAAATATCAGAAGCTGATCTGTGAGATATAAGTGCCTGGTCCTTCTGTGAGAAACTCCTGGTAGCACTTTTCAAGGCTTTGCCACAGCTGTGTTTGGCATTGGGAGAGGGGAAGTGTACAAGTCATAGAGATTACAAATAATAAAAGTGATGCATTTGTTGTCTCCAGAAGAGGCTTGCTGGTTCATTTCTATTTTATTTTTATTTATTTTTTGGGACTTCCCTTGTGAGAGAAAGATTGCTACCCATAGGAAACAACATAGAAATGCATAATTTTTAGCATAGCTGCAATTGGGCAGTAGAATTGCCCCCCCCCCCCCCGATAACAGTAAGGGAAACAGTAAGGAAGTTTGTGCTTTCCCTCCCCCAGGTCTTATTTTTCATGCAAAGAATATTGGTCTTATTATTTTCATATATTTGTTGCCCGAGGCCCAGGGCAAATGTACCCAGCTGCCCCCTGCCCAGGCCTGCTTTTGCAATCAACTATACAGGCCTCACCACCACCACTTTCTGCATTTCCCTTTTTTTCAAAAAAACGTTAGCAAGCATATGTACTTAAAGACTCAGGATTGTTAAGGAGCTCTCGATGCTGCGATAGTGGTTGTTATTAAAACTACCACACTCCATTTTGTCATGTTTTGCCAATGGCTGGTTTGCCTTCCAGTTAAAAAAAAATAGCCCACATGGCCTAAATAAAGCTTCTTTATTTATTAATTAAATTTCTATCCAGCTCTTCCTCTCAAAGGAGCCCGATGCAGCCTCCTGCTCCGCAGAGCTGTGTGCAACCCCAGACGTAATGTGCTTTTGCTCCACCACAGCACCCCTGGCACAACCGTACTAAGCCCACCCTGAAACTGAGCAAGGTCTCACCTCTACCCTTTCCCGTCATCTCCGCCATTTCCTGTCTCTAGGGTGAGAATCAGCTTTATTTCTCTCACAGCAACAGGCTTAATGGCAGAATATGACCTGAAGTCTTTGCCCGTACTACCCCCAACCTGCTTGCCTTAGGAAAGACAGGAAATACTTTAGAGGAAACCACAGCCTTTGCAACTGAGTGGAAAGCGACAGTACTTCACAGTGCAGTCCTATACATGTTTTCTCAGAAGCAAGGTCCATTGTGTTCTGTGGGCTTACTCTCAGGAAAGAAATGCAGCCATAAACTTCTTACAATATATAAAATTGCCTTGAATTTTTAATTAGCCTTTTGAGAGTCCAACTATATGTTACGTGTAAAGTACCCAAAAGCCACTCTGACGAGCTGGGCTTGGAGTGAGAAGTCAGCAGGAAGCAGTTGCTTAGTTCTTTCACAACCTACCTTTTGCCTTTGTAGATGTGTTTGTAATATGGCTTCCCAGTGGCGAAGCGTGGGTTGTCCGCACCCGGGGCAAGGCAAGTAATTTGCGCCCCCTAACCCGTGGATTTGCGCCCCCTAACCCGTAGATTTGCGCCCCCTAACCCTAACCCCCAGATGTTGCGCCCGGTGCGGCCGGCCCCCCCTGCACCCCCCACGCTACGCCACTGTGGCTTCCTTTCATGCGGGAAAAATTGCGCAGCTTCTTAAGTTTAATGTTTGCAATGGGCCGTGTTTGTGCATGAGGTGTGCATGTGTTTCAAGCCCTGTGGAATGTTTCCTATGCTTACAGGCACATATACGGAGGGATTGTTGTCTGGTTAGGCATTTCTGGGGATTTAGCAGGGTATTAAGGAGATTAGGAGTTCTGAGTTACATTTAAATCTAGTAACAATGGTTTGGGGCTATGCAAACTGCGTAGTTAGGAAGGGCTGTCTTGTGTGGTCTCTCACATGCTGCTAACAGCAGAGGTATTGATAAGGGAAGATGTGGAAAAATAAAATAATGGATATAATATTAGTGAACAAAATGATGAGATATAAGCAATTAAGGGAAGGAAGGAAACAATCAGCATAGATCTTTAGACTACACTGAACACCATTCATTTTTACACAAGGATTGTACATTGTGTATTTCTGACATCCTAAGAAAATTGAGGGTCAGTTTAAAATAGGAGGAAAGCTGGTGCACTTGGATGCTCATGTGGCGCAATGGTTCAGTGTGTCTAGGAGTTAACCAGAAGATTGGTGGTTTGAGCCCACCCAGGGATGGCTGTGGGAAGGATTCCTGCATTGCAGGGTGTTGGACTAGATGACCCTTGGGACCCCTTCCATCTCTGCAATTCTATGATTCTAAGATGCACAGAGGATCAAAATTATAACTCTTTTATTAGATCCATGGCACAGAAAACACTAAGATACCTTGCCTGGCAAAGAGGAACAATTAGAGTGTATGCAAATATAAACTTTACTTTTCTTGCTCTCACTGGTAGCATGCAGAAAGAAGACAGGATTCCCTATAAACATAAGAAACCCTCCACATGGCAGAGAGGGAGAGGAGGGGTAAATGTAACTGACTGACTTACCCGGGGGATCATGTAGAAAAGCTACCACTAAGCCGGCAGGAGTCTTGCAGGTTCTGGGTCTGAAATGAGAGACTTGATGGCAGGGTTGTCCTAGTGGTTTTCAAAGGGGGAGGAGAAATCTAGAAATACAACAAAGCAAAATTACTTTTATAACCTTAGCAACTGAATTTTCTGGAGAGCCATTTTTAAGAGCCAATGCAGAATAGTAGTTATACGAAGCATCTACCGGTACTTATTCTGTTCAGTTAAAACAACTAACTGAACAATCTCTAAATTTGATAATATCAGATAATTTCATTGTTAGCTATATCCCAAATCTTTACCAACCAGACATAAACAGGCAGAATATCTGCTTCTAGGACTTGGCAGCGGTCAGTAAACAAACAAACAAACAAAAATTCTTTACCTTCATCCTTCTTAACCCGTATCCAGTACAAATGTGCACCAGCCACAAATTTAGTTCAGACCCTGACTTGGCACTCTTCCTTTCACAGCTGCAACTACTGTAAAAGACTGGCTTCTTTTACCAAGTTTACCAGCAGTTTGGTCTATGGCAATACAGGTTTCTGCAAAGCCCTAGTAAAAATTTAATTCCCCCACCCCCAATCTCAAAACCACAGTTTTTCTGTCGTCTACACAATTGTAACTTATTTCATTTTAGAAAGACCCCTGGAGACATTTCTGTCAATCTTTCATTCCCTGGCTGATAAGCTCTCTGTACTGTTAGACAATCCAAATCCTATGCTATGGATATCCCTCTCATCCATCTCTAGGCAGAGGACTCAAGTAAAAAATTAGCATTTTACAAGTGATAGCTCGACAGTTTCACAGGATCCCTACTCCCTCCTGTTATCATGAAGATAGCCATGATACAGTAGCTAGCATATAGCCATAGTACAACATTAGTAGCTATGCCTCAGGGTAGACCTCCTGGCCTGGTAGACTTATCTGAATCATATATGTGCTCTGAGCATACTCAGAACTGTTTCCTTGAAGTCCACACTTCACAGCTTGTAGCATATTCTGGTAACCTGGAAGGAAGCAAGGGCGTATTTGCTACTTTGAGAAACTTCCCTCTTCCTGTTTAGCACTTGTGACCTTGCGTGTGAGAGAACCACGATGGTGGATACTGTTGGAATTCCTGCTTCATGATTGCAGTCATGGGATTTTTGTCTTTCACATGACAGTATATGTTTTGACTCCACAGAGTGGGAAGTGACGAAGACAGGATGTTTGTGTTACTGTGCTCCATGAAGTGGGACTGTTGTCCTTTGTTCTTTTTCTCTTTGCTGTCTGATGCTAGAGAGAGAGGGAGCCATGTTGCAGTGCTCCATGTGTGTTTATATGTCAATAAAGTAGATTAGCCAAAATGCTGAGTTGCTGAGGTCTGTTACACAACTACACCTACTCTGCAGATCCCTAAGTGTGCCGGTGTCGGTTGGCATCGGTTGCTGTGATGTTCGGGCTGAAGAAAGCTTTTGAAGCTCCTGAACGACTGACCAGGAGGAAGAGAACATGCCAGTCGGGCATGTGTCTCTACCAGGGTCCTACTCAAGTGTAGGCTGAACTCCTGACAGATACATCTGGTTCACAGGCACTATAAAAGCAGGATGCTGGACTTGATGGTCCACTGGCCTGATCCAGCCAGCTCTTCTGGTTTCCTTATGATACTTAACTATATGTTAGACAATAAGTTAGCTCCATATCAGAACTCTGAAGTGCAGGTTTCATTTTTACACAAATGGACAGTGTAGTGGGGGAGAGGTGGTCCAGACTGGGACCTAACATGGAGGATAGACAGCTTTAAACTTTGCCTTTCCTGTGGTCCCAGTTCAGATAGGGGTGGGGGCTGCACCAGCTATTTATATAAGAAAAAATATCCTATGTGCTTCAATTGGAACTTTTATTCTTATTCAAATTGCTGACATGATGAGAAGCCCATTCTGAGTCTTAACCATAGCCAGATGCAATGAGTTAAAGACCCCTACCTCAAATGCCAGGGTCCCAATTCCGATCAGGAGCTCCATGCTGGCAATTTGTGCAATAAAACCCCAACCCTGTACTTAAGGGCACAGATATGGAGCTAACATGTTGTTTCATAGGAAGACTGAACAGGTTCACGGGTCACCTGGGCACCGTCTTCCCTGCTATGGTGAAATGTCTTGTATAACTGTTTAAATTATAGTAATTCATAGAATCTCGTATTGTCTGGTTTGGTCTGGAGAGAGAGAACTTGCATTGCCTTTCCTGACAATCTTTTAGAACATAAAACTGCAGGGATTTTCCATAAGGTTCTTCCCTCTGTCTATAAGAACTTGGAAGAGATGTTTGATTTCAGCATAATCAAGCCACTTTGTACATCCCTGTGGAACTAATCTCTACATATCTGGAAATAAATTGGAAGCGTCCACACGTGGACAAAGTCTGCTTTGCTATGGAGAGCCCTTTTTTTTTAACCATGCCAAGCACTCCCCTAGATTGGTCATACAAAGGAATTCTGGCACACTAAACAGCATGTTTCACTCATGATTAGATTTGCTACTTGGCATGTATGTGAGCACATGTCGAAGATGTACGTTATAGATATTATTAAGGAAAATAAACACATTTTCAAATTGGGGCTCACTTGGATCAGGGTGAATGTAGTTGTGTATGAAAAGGGTTGTTTAAGAGGTCTGCAGATTTAGATCCTGATGGGAAGGCAAGACTCTTGTGCTTTGTATAGGAAAACAGAATTGCCTGCAGGTGCCCCTTTTCTTCTCTCTACAATACTGTTCAACAAACTGCACCACTGGCCCAAATTCTCTCTTCCACACCACTGCTCAAGGCACAGGTGCTCTGTCCTCCAAGGCACGGAGCTGAACCCTAGTCTCAGACAATATGGAATATTTCATTTGAAAGAGCCAAATTATGCCATTCATCTTCTCTAGCCGGCAGAAAGAAGTCTGCATGGTAGTCTGATTCTGCTTTCCTGATTATGGAAATCTGTTTGGAGAGCTCTCAGGAGTGAAACGATTTAGCTGAAAACCATGCACCAAAAAGAAAGAAAGACAAGGGTTTTTTTTATTTTCCTTACCTCCTTATGCAATACATCTCTCCGTTTCTCTAGCCATGTTGCCTGAAAGCTCCAGTGACTTGTTAGATCTTCCCAGGAAACGGTTTGTGTCTCCTTCCCCTTCCAGTTGATCAATGACAATCTCCATGTGTTTACTGGACTGGGAGGGGCAAACACAGCATTTGTGCAGTAAAGGGAATCGAAGCAGTAGATTTCTCTTTCTTTCTTTCTCTCCCTCCAGGTAGCAGGCAGGACGGCCACCGCAGTCTGATCGTCAGCAAAAGCCAAGTTAGGAACTGTCTGCAAATGCTCTCTCTTTGTACTCAAGGAAAAAGAAAAAAACAAAGACAAGCAATTCCAGGCACACTCAGCTGTTGCTAGAGAACACAGAAATGTTAATTATTTGAGAGACCAAATCCTTATGCCTTTCCACATGAAAAGCAACAGCCACTAGCAGAGTAAAAGAGAACTTTGCAAAAATAGCCTCCGGGGTGTGAAAATGTCCCAGGCTTCTGGCAAGGCCAGGCAGACTTCAGTTTGTGGTACCTATATTGCTTATTTCAAGAATGCCTGGCTCCACCAACAAGAGCTAGGTGGGAAATAGCAGCTCAGATTGGCAGGCACACTCACAGAAGTAAGGGAAAGTGTCTACCTATGAGAGCGAGCTGTGTCCAAGAATTGATTTCAAAGCCACCACTGAGTTTATTATTAAACCCTTTCATACAAAATTCCACTCCCACTTTCCCCGAAGCATCCATTGTTTCAACAGCCTAGTTTTCGTTTGGGACATGTTTATTCTTACTAGTCTTGAACAATTGTGGGTCACACCAACTGCAAATCACCTAGTGATCGACCAGTAGGTCCCAGTCTACCTTTGACAGCCCCCTTCCTGAGCTAGCGTGTTCTCAGACATAAAAGACATAAGGCTATGCACACATACCACACATTTAAAACATCCCCACAGAGAATCTGGGAACTGTAGTTTACCCTGCCCACTGCTGCCATTCCTGGTACCTTTAACAATCTACAGTTCCCAGGATTTGTGTTTGTGTGCTTTAAATGTGTCTTAGATGTATGCTGGGCAAGCTCATTTAGTGCTTCTTCCCCCATCTATAATTGGAATGCACAACACTGACCAGAACAGGAATTAGTTTACAATTGCATCTCTTCCTTTTCTAGGTTGCACTGACCATATTCACACAGGTGTGCACACAGAGAAGGCTCACAGCGAGCCTGGTGAGGGGAGAACCTGAACTTCCCCTGGCTGAATGTGGAACCGAAATTTGTGTGTGACAAGCGGGCAGTGGAACCTTTTCCCACATGGTCTCTAAGTGCATTTGGACAGCTGTGGAGATCGATGGGCAGAGCCTCTATTGCTGAGGAGCTAATCAGAGCAGGTGCTCTGGCTACCATTTCTCCAGTGAAAATAGGGGTGTCCTAAGGAAAAGCGGGACATTCCGGGATCAAATCAGAAACCAAGATGGCTTCTGTAAATCCCTGTCCCTGGAAAACAGGGTAATTCTCTGCAAAGCCAGGTGATAACAGATGGAAAATCCACAAAGATTGGTGGAAAAATAAACATTTACTAGCAGGCTTAAACTAGACTGGGGGCTCTCCTCCCAGACATTAAACGTCCAGGGATTATGTGTAGGGGTCAGATGGGATTACCATGAGGAATTATAAAAGATACATCAAGCCATCGTGTCCACGATGAAAGCATTGTGTTGACCAAGGGGCTCAGACCACAGTGCAAAAATTGGTTATTCCAAATATGGCAGAAGAAAGCAGTGGAGAAAAAACAGCTGACACATTACCATTATTGTCAGTCTGTCCTGTTGTTCAGAATGCACAGGAACAGAGAGCCCATGAATCATTGCCCTTCGCAGTTTTTAAACAATTGAAGCGAAGTGTGACAGAAAATGGCTTGTATGGCATTCTTGATGGGCTAAGAGCAGCCAGTACTTTAATTGCAAACCTTGAAGCCTCTGAAGTTTCAATGAAACAATTGACTTATGAAAATGCAAATGCTGATTGCAAGACTGCTCTTAAAGCGATGTACCAGAAGCCAGAAACAGAGATTGCTCAAATGATTAAGCCTTGCCAGAATATTGACACCAAGACTCACAAATCTGTCCGCCTAGCAGCTTTGTCTCCTTCACTGCATCCTGCTAAAGACAGGCAATGCCAGGACAGGTGGCCTTCCAGCCTGGGTTTAAAAGGGAGAACAAAGACTGTTGTGCCAGCTGATTGTCAGGATTTTACTGAAGCTAAATTAGCAGAGCCAGCTATCTCTTCTAACACAGTTGCTTTTAACACACAGTCTCCTGTGACAAATCTGCGCCATGCCGCTAACGGCAGTGCTGGTTTGAATCTACCGACAGCAGAACTTGCTACTTTTCAGTTCCAGTGCCCTATGGTGGTTTATAAAATTAAGACATAGCATACAGGTCTGATTTCCACCTCAGACAGTGAGACTCATTCTTCATCACCTGTTGCAGACTGTTTTTTCTCCTTTCCTCCCTGAACCTAAAATTCCTAATGAATTTACTTTACAGCAGTTGCAGAGTTTTTGAGTCACTTCATATACGTGATTTTCCTTAATACAATGTTTTCACCTACAGGACTACTTTTTCCCCAGATGCTGCTGACAGAATAGTGATTTTAAAGTGGCTACATTTGCCTAACACTGGATTTGATATCGCTGCTTGTTATTTGCTTTTTTTTCTAAAGCAGGAGCACGAGTCCTTAATGAGTTTTTCTTTTTCCTATTTGTTTACATTTACTGATTACCTTGAAATAGTTTATTTTAACCCTCCTAAAGGTCCATGCCTAGTTTTAATTCAACAGGTACCCCTGAAATTTGGTTTCTGTCCAAAAACAGGTTCCTATTCAACACCTCTAGAAAGTTTTAACGTATAAGGATTCTGAAAATAACTGGCATATTTTTTTGCAGCTAATCAGAAAACTGACAGAGACCAGCCTACACACTTACACTGCATTTTGTGATTTTTGTGTGAAGTGGGATATCTTTTTGTCACATTTGGCTAATTCCAATCTTTCACCTATGCTAGATTTTAATCTACTCTCTTTGTTCTTCACACTGAAATATTTCTTAACACATAGAACTATGCCTTTCTCACATTTTGTTCCCATACAGGATTCAAAGATATAATTGCAGAAGGAAATCAACATGCTGATTCTGCTCTGAAATCTTTCTGTCCATTATTTTCTAATGCAGTTGACAACCATGCATTTTTTCACTAGGAATCTAAGCAGCTAATTGAAGCTAAGCAGCTGCATTGAACAATTTTTCCATTCCTTTGACACAAGCTAAGGATATTGTTGATGGATGTCCTTCCTGCGTTTTAACTCCTGTTAACTTTCCTTTTGATGGAGTCAATCCTAGAGGATCTAATGCAAATGCTTTATGGCAGACAGATGTCACTAGAGTTTCAGCCTGTGCGCCCCATTGTTACCTGCATGTTAGTATTGACACTTATTCTAGTTTCATATAACATGGCATTCCTTACAATTCCACAAGTCAAGTAACGTGCCCCCAGAACCTTCACTCAACTGTTGAGGAATCAGCTTGGAGATAATGGCGTTCGACCACAAGATTTATTTAATGTCATGTCAATTGTTCTCTTTACCTTAAATCAACTGTTTCCTTTCCTAATAATTTTTCTCCTATGAAATGCCATTGTAGGAAAGAGGTATCTCTGGAACGCCCTCTAGTGACGTACCAGCAGCTCCCCAACCCACAGTGAGAGGAACCTGTTCCTTTGATTACCTGTTCCTTTAATTACCTAGGGGCAGGAGACCCTATTGTTCTTACTTCCTCAGGTCCTGTGTGGATTCCAGGTCGCTGTATCCATCCCTATTGGCCAAGACTTGCGCTGACACCAAGGCCTGCAGAATCCCCTTCCAGACTTTGCAAGGACCATGACCCTGATTCCGCCTCTACAGGCTCAGCAGCCCCATGAGAAAGTCTATTGCACCCGTCTTCATCCTCGAAAGGCTGAGGGATGCCCGAAGGCGACATGGGGAATGCTGAAGACCTTGACCTCTGATGCCAGAACTCAATTTCAGCATCATGATGTTCCAGAAGAATCAGAGACTTTTTTAGTAGCTCTAATTACTCAGCTACATATGAACTCTATGCTGATTTTATATGTATATTATTTGTTTTTTTGATACCTATTACTCAATGTATCTATCTTCCCGCTGACATTTATTCTAGTCATAGCTATAATATGTGAGTGCGTTTAGCTAAAGTTCCTACTGTCTCTCTCCTTTTTTTTTAGTGAAACATATGATATACACACTGACTTAGGAAATTGTATAATTCCAGTTAGTACACAGCTTTTCACATGGCACATGCCACACACATGGGAAAGTGGTTTTCTAAATGGATTTCTAAAGGTATCATTAGTTATACCAATCTCCATGATTGGGGAACAGTGACACAAAAGTTACCCCTGAATGCAATCTCGTTATACACACCTAGAGTTGCAGCACCGCCAGACACCTCTTGTGCTCAGATTGTGAATTGCAGTAAGAAAGCAACTCGCTATCTGGACACAGGAAGGTCAACTTGGAGTTGTTCACGTGTTCAGCAGATTGCTTTTAATTATGCTCATGTGCGCTTACCAGATAGCTGGTTTTTCACGTGTAATCAAAGAAGTTATAACTACATTTCCGCAAATTTATCTGATGCTCAATGCTGCCTCAACAGACTAACATGGGTTATGCCTAGTCGCTCACTTTTAGAACAAAACAGGCAGCAGCACTCAAAGCGCCCTCAACATCATGCAGAAAGATTAACAGACATGTGTGACTCCAATCTACAGCTTTTTTTCCAAAGCAGAGTATACTTCCTTGGCTGCTTTCTTAGTGGGAGTCCCTGCTTTGGCTATATACAATGCTCGCATGGGTGCTCACCTGGCCTGTTCTTTGACAAAATCTATAAATCATACCTCACGTGCTTTAGCTCTTTTAAATCAAGAACAGAAGATTTTAAGAGAAGCTGTTATTACACTGAAAGTTTCTGCAGACTGTCTCTTGCTACTCCAGCATCAAGGATGTCAAGTTGTGTCTAATCTTTGCTGTTTTAATTTGACTGATAATAGTTCCCATGTGCAAACTCAAATTCATCAGTTGCAAGCACTAGTACACAACATCACACAGGATGTTCTTTCCTCCTGGTGGGATGTTTTGTGGTCTTCGTTACCACAGATTGGGTGGTTTCGAACCTGGCTCATGTATGGTTTGCTAATCATTGTTGCCTTAATTGGAACTTGTTGTTTTTTACAATGTATCCCTTGCTTATTCTCTCTCTGCACTACATTTTTTCCACGCCTTCCTTCAGGAATGTCTGCTAGAGATCTTTATGTGATACAGAAACACATGCAGGCAGATGATGAGGATACAATGCCTCTCATCTCATGTACCCTGCCCGCTAAGGCGAAGGGGCTGCGTTCCAGCAGACCACTTATCCGAGTTGCAGGCACCATAAAATGTAGCACTCTGCTTGTGGTTAACGCTTAGCTGGAATGAAATATTCAATGCAGCAATATAGAAATTAAAATAATAATTTATTTGTCAGACAAATTAATGATAGGCACAGTGGTATATGGTTACCAAAGCTCTGCCCACTCCAGCCCTGATGGCCAGCACTTATATTTCCTCAGCCCAGCCCCCTTGCTCCTCCTTTGGCTGCCTCTCTCCAATCAGCCTGGTTGAAATTCCTATTGGCTGTTTGCTAGAACCAATCATAAAAGATACATCCATTTCCTATTACCTTTTATGGGAGACAAAGAGCTATATTTCCTTCTATCCATAAATGGCAGACAAGTAGCCATATATCTTACATTTGCCTCAACAAGGCACCTTAATTACCAGATCACCTTTTGCCCCTGTTGCCCCTGCATTCTAAAACAAATGGCTCATGGTATTAAATTCTATCTAAACAGAGATCTTGGGTTCACATTCTCACACACCATCAATGAAATAAGAATCTAACATAAGAATCTAACATTTCTTACTTTCTAAATCCTTTGCATAATTACATTAAGCCAATAAATCTCATACATAACATAGATAGCTTTTTAGAAGAAAAGGCCTTTGCAAAGTAAAAGGAACTCAGTAAAAAGAAGCCTCTTCATTTTACACACCCCCTTTCCCAGTCAGCTGCTTTCCCCATTAGCCCTTCCCAAAATTTATTGCCCTTTAACTTTCTCAGGATACCTTAAACCTTGGGAAAATATGGCTAGAATCTGATGGGAGGCACATGGTATTATTTTCTGTTAAACAATAAATCTTACTATTTACCAACTCTTAATTAGTGTTTTTGCAGCTTGATTGTATTCTGTAATATGTAGGGTCAGTATAACCTTTGCTCCCAGCCTGTAATTCCCTTTTACAACTTTGAGAAACTTGTCTCCTGCTACTGCCATAAATCAGGGGGGGGGGGGGGCTTGTTCAGGAGAGAAGGAAGAAAAACAACTGCCAGAGTACTTAGCCAGCTGGTTTCTGCCTGGCATGAAACATACAAACATTTGCAAATATATCCTTAAGCTCATTTTAAAATACAGACCTTGATCAGATGCCTCATTTCCTGGACACATCTTGTACTGTTTCCAAGGGGTAATCTAAATGTACCCTCCATACATTTAAAGCACATGGCTTTCCCAAAGAATCATGGAAACTATAGTTTACCCCTCAGTGAGCTACAGTTCCCACCACCCTTAACAAAAAAACAGTCCCCAGATTTCTTTGGGTGAAGGTATAAGCTTTAAATGTGCCTTGAAAACAAGGCCCGCTGAGAACAGAGAAGATACTTAAATTTTGCCAGGGATTTCTTTATTTCATACCATTTCCTGGAAAGAAGCTTTGCAATTAGCAGAAAGATATATTGTAACAGAAAAGGTTAGTTTGACCTCAAAGCTGGTGGTTCTGTCACTGCCCAGAGAATGGGGATGGCAAGGAAGACACAGGAACTACCCACCTTGGAACAATGGCAGATGAAAGTCATCGACTACATGGAATTGGCAGAAATGACTGGCAGAATCAGAGACCAGGGAGAAGAGACGGTGAAGGAAGACTGGAGGAAGTTTAAAGACTATCTACAGAACCACTATAAGATAACGAATGTTTGATGACACCAGATTGAACCTAAAGGACTATTAGTATAAAAATTAAAGGATTAAGAAAGACCAATAAGTACTAAGACACATGGAAATGTAACTTTATTAAGACACTAAGATTATGATGTTTTTTTAAAATATGACAGAGGGAAGGAATTTGCTGACAGAATATAAGATCTGGAATACAGAGAGGGAAGGTCTGGGGAAATCGCAGAAACAAGTTAATGTAAAGAATATAAAGAGACAATGAGTGTTTTTAACATTTTTATTTCTTTTCTTTTTAATTTTTTGTTGTTGTATGGTGTTTATAAGTTGTTGTATTGTTTTTGTTGTATTGTTGGTTTATTTGTATTGTGCTCTTTTTGTTGTTCACTTATTGTAAAACCTAATAAAATATTATATATATATAAAAAAAGAGAATGGGGATGGCAATTTCTGTGCATTTGTAAGTAGTAACTTGAAATAACTTTGACATGTGAATGAGGTAGTAAATCAAAGGGTAAGCGCCAGGCATGCTAATGAGATTATAAAAATTGCAAAGCAAGAGTGATGGCAAAGGAGTGTGGGGGGTCTTGTGTAATGAACAAAACTTTTTTCCCCAAGAAGCCATACGCCACTAGAAAAAGGAGCTCTGAAAATGAATGTCATAGTAACATTTCCCTCCTCACGACTTTATCTTTGCATTACTTGCAGGAGATACCCACTCCACCTCCCAGTCCTTTGGTTCTTGGCAAAAATCCCTGCAGTTTTTGGTAATAACATATTTAAAGGAACAAGCCTCAATATAACTGTTGTGATTCTAACTATTGTGAACCAATGCACACAATACCAGGAAGCCTTTTCAAACCGGGTGGTGGCTTTTGGCAGGTGAGGTTTATTTCCACCAGCATACATGGTATAGTGTACTTCCTGCTTCTACATTTTTTGTTGTTGTTGTCCGTTTATAGCTCTCTTTAAAAAAAAAAAAACACCACAAAAACTCAGGGACTTTCCAATAAATAAACAAGACAGACTCTCCTCTCAGGCTTACAGTCCAGAAAAAAAAGGAAAAGGGGGTCGGGAGCATGGAGGGGGGAAAGCAAACTCAGGAATCAGTACCTAGGGTCACAGTTGGGATGGAAAGAGTTCAGGTAGCCTGAACTGGAATGGCAGCCACTAGGTGAGAGCTGAAGGAGAAAGCAAAAGGCTGCTGGCCAATAGAACATTATTGCTTCTCTTTAATGCCTCTGTGCTCCACCATGATGGGATGGGTGTCGGTAAATATATTCTTTGCTGTGCAGGCATTGGTTTCTCCTTTTGCTATGATTACAGAATCATAGAATTGCAGAGTTGGAAGGGACCCTTACAATCATCAAGTCCAACCTCCTGCAATGCAGGAATCTCAACTAAGAAGCATCCATGAAAGATGGCCATCCAACCTCTGCTTAAAACCGTCCAAGGAAGGAGGGTTGACTACTTTCCGAGAGAGTCCGTTCCACTGTCAAACAGCTTTTACTGTCAGAAAGTTCTTCCTGATGTTCAGCTGGAATCCCTTTCTTGTAACTTGGGATACATTGGTTTGGATCCTACCATCCAGAGCAGGAGAAAACAAACTTGCTTCATCTTCCATGTGACATCCCTTTAGATATTTGAAGATAGCTACCGAATCTCCTCTCTGTCTCCTCTTTACCAGACTAAACATACCAGCTCCCTCAACCGTTCCTCATAAGGCTTGGTTCCCAGACGCTTGATCATCTTGATTGCCCTTCTCTGCACATGTTCCAGCTTGTATATCTCACTGAGCCCATGGAAAACAGGCAAGTCAATGGGCTGTATGTAACTAGGTTCTGCTCAGAGAAGGCCCATTTAAGTTAATTGAGCTATGCTAGTTCTGCTTGTTAAATTCAAGGGATCTACTAAGTATGACTAACACTGTCTGCAATCCACGATGACCCAAAGAAGCAGAAAACCTTGGAACTTTCAAGGATGTTAGAGCCATCAGACCAAAGGTCTTGGGACAGGAATGCAGAATTTGTTTGAAGCATTACTAAAGACCATCTGTGCGATATTTCTGTTGGTATATGTCAGTACGAGGCTGCATGGCTGGCAAATATTCAGACAAGTAGGTGTTTGCATGACTTATGAATGATGTTTCTGTTGTTCTGGACAATGATGCAGTGCTGTTTTATGATGTCTGGCACCCTAAGCCATTTTCATAAGGGGGAAAGAATAGCAAGAATGGTCCCACAGCCCCCAATTCCACCGTGGCCAAGATCCAAATAACATTTGTTCTGTGTGCCTAAGACGGTCTTGGGCTTGTACTCATTGAATAGCAGCCATTCATGCCACATGCAAAGGCACTTTTGGCCCTAGAAGGACTTTCTAAGACAGTTTCATATGCATTCCAAATGCAGGATGGAGGGGGTCTGCCCTTCAAAGAAAAACTTCACAAATCAAGCTTGCCCAAAGTAATTTTTAGCTATTCCAGGCCAGGTGTAAAACTTTATTGAAAACATTTGGAGTCTACATAATCTTCCTGTCTTCTTGTGTTAGCGCGCATATCTAATAATAAAAGGTAAAATAAAATAAAGGTAAAATATCTAATAATATTGGGGGTTTTTTTGTTTTTTGAGGTAATAATCATAAATAAGTAAGAATAAAAATGTGCACCCCACCACTGAGACCATTCCATTGTAACTATCCAACCTCCCAAAATTTTGACACCTCTTGCAATGGTTTGACTCCTTTCCGTTTTAACAATGACCGCTCCCCGCTTAAAACGGGGGGCGCCCTTTGCGTGGACGTGCGCAGCCCTAGATCTGGAGCGGCCCCATCAGCATAGGCTTGGCATTGCCTTCCCTCAGGTGGGATACCTGGAGGTCTCCGCCTACCTCAGTCAGTTGTCCAATCCCACCTGGGGGAAGCGTTGCCAAGGTAGGGGAGGGATTACCTGCCCACACAATAGAGGGAGGATCTTACCTGGGAATCCTCACTTGGCTCCAGAGCTTCTCCCACCCTACCCACCCTCAGTTAATGTCATCTTTTGCAAGGTAACTTTTCTTCACAGGTTTTGCAGGTTGACTTTTCTTCACAGGTATGCGGGCGCTGCTACGTTAAGGTCGCTGTTAAAGGGCCAGAAAGGAATTTCCCTGCATTGGCAGGTTTCGCCTTTCCCGTAGCAAAACGTCACAACTTTGGCGGTATCAGGCCTTGGGCGGAATCCTTTAGTCCATCTTCCTCTTTGCGGCGGCAATACCAGGGTTCCCCGTTAAAGGGGTTTCTGAAGGGAGGCTTTGACCGTACGCCGAAAGGTCGTCGTTGCTCTCCCCTGCGGCGGCGGCGTAACGGGGGCGGCTATCTCTGCTTGAACATATGTTCTCCAGAGCCGGCCCATCCCCCCCCCCACACTGGATAACCCTGAAGCTCCCTAGGTCCCTGGCTGGGGACTGGGGAGGGAGAGCGCCCAATGCCTGAGCCAAGGTCTACCCACATTTGAAATTTAATAAAGTTGTGGCCAATTTAATCCCATAGCACGTTGTCTTGAGTCGTTATTCCACATGATGGGGGGGACCGCTCGGGATCTGGGGACTCCGCCTGTCCACGCAATACAAATTCTACAAATACCTTCCATATCTCCTCAAAATCATTTCTCCTGTGTATTCCCTGTCTTACCTTAATTGCACGTTAATTTATCATTAATAGCTATATCCCACATCTTTTTATATCAGTCTTCCATTTTATATTCTGCTTTCCCCTTCCACTTCCTAGCTATCATAATTTGTGTTGCTGTCAGTAAGTTTGTGAGCAAGTCCTTCATAGCCTGCGAACCTTCCACCCCATCGTAAACTGATAATAATGTTACCTCTGGACTTCTGGTCAGCTTTAACCCAGAGATTTTTGTTATCTCCTTGAACACCCTTTGCCACAACATGTGAACATAATTCCCGGTTACCTGGCATCTCCTCCAACATAACACCAAATATTCCTCATTTATTTGATTTAATCTGACTGGTGTTAAATACCATCTCCAAACTGATTTATAATAATTTTTATTCTTTTATATTGTTTTAAAGCTGCTCATGACAGCAGTTATAGACCACACAGCAAGGCTCTCTTTCCTCCATACTGTCAGGGTATGTTTCTTATCATGGGTGTAGAACATAAAAGTTTTTGAGTTGTCAGGTTTTTATCTTTATGGCATCCGTGCACCTGTTGTTTATGAACTGATTCTGTTGAGTCTGTAAAGAGCCAAGGTCACAGATCTGAGATATAGCTGGGCTTCTAGGCAGTTTTTCATTCATCTTTCTTCATTCGTCTTTCGTTGTTCTTCAGTTATGCCTCTACGTTTTGAAGCTTTTGACTGTCACTGGGGACCCAGTGATGCTGTAACTATGTTCTTAAGCAGCTGAACCTCAGTAAACAACTACTGATGAACTTTGCTGCTTCTTTTGTGTGTTTGATTGGACACAGCACTGGATTTTCTTTGCCTACTGTCCATGTCTGGGTACTCTGTTGTTTTTTCATGCCCATAAACTGGAGATATTTACCCAGGCATGGAGCCAGGGTGGTAACTGGATTTTGCACCAGCCCAGATCCATGTCCTATCTGAGCAGATATTTCACTGCTATTATTGAAAAGTGGATAGGTGCGAGAAAAGTGAGATTTCAAGGGTGGGGGGGGGGTGGACCTGTGCTTTTTAACTTGTTCATAAATGACCTAGAGTTAGGGGTAAGCTGTGAGGTGGCCAGGTTTCCTGTTCATGCTAAATTGTTCAGGGTCTAAAAGAGACTGTGAAGAGTTCCAAAAGGAACTCTCCAAACTGAGTGAATGGGCAGTAAAATGGCAAATGCTGATCAATGTAAACAAGTGTAAAGTGATGCACCTTAGCTCCATTTTCAGCCATTGACATCTCCAGGTAGGTCTGGGACTATCCTGTTTGAAACCCTGGAGAGTTGCAGGGCTGTCAGTGTGGACAGAAGTCAGCAAGATGGACCAATGGTCTGGTCTGCCTGTAAGGCAGCTTCTTGTCTTCTTCAACTTTCTCAAAGCAAACATAATGTAATTCTCTTCAACAGAGAAAGAATTCCCTTGAGATTTTCCCATAGTAATTTCAATTACGGGGGAATGTTTCTTTCTTTGACACGTGAAAATAAATGAAAACAGACAGGAGGATAGAAAAAGGTTTTGTTTTTTTTAAGTACACTGAAGTCTCCATCAGCTCTTACACTAACACAAAGGCACTGTGGGAGGAATAAACAAAATAACACAGAGTGCAGTCATTACAGACAATGTGGTTGCCAATCTGGTTTGGCACCTGTGTGCTGCTAGTAGCTCAAGTCAAAGGCAGGCAAATGTGTGTAACAAAAAAGGGAAAAGGCTAGAACACCGTCACACTTGGTCTACCAAGTCTTTAAGTCCTGGGCCTTAAAGTGTATAGCCAAGATTATTATTTTGTAAAAAAATGTTGCCCCCACATTTTACAATTCAAGCTGATTATAGACAGTGTACAGCCCATGGTAAACTCGTGCCAACCCAACCCCTGCTACCGGCAGTGACAATTGCTTTTGTTTTCGCCAAAATAATACTCTCCGGCACTGGAAGTTAACACATAGCGACTGTATACTTGAGGGCTATAATGACTCCCAATGACCAGGACAGATAGAACTATCCATCGGAAAGCAGGAACTTGCAATATCACCAACTGATGCAAAACAAGAATAAAATGTTTATTCGGAGGAGTTAAGCAGAGCTAATGTAAGCCAAGGCTATCCTAGCACCTCTAGGATAAATTATGCAATGCTTTTGCCATAGGTTGTTCAACGAAAGTGCTTAATGCTTCACCATTAGAGAAAGAATTAAAGCTTTCCTTTGGCCACAATCCACTTACTGTAAAGGAATCTCATTTGATTCCAGTGAGACTATCCTAGAGTAAATGGACTGTTGAGCTATAAGCCAGGTTTGTATTGTGGTCTTTATTAAAAGCATAAGTGTTCCTAAACAAGGCTTTGGCACTTCAATAACTAGTATTTGAAAACAAACAAACAAACATATCACGCCAGCTATAACTGCACGAAAACTGCCTTGCTAGAGAGCTGTCAGGTTTTGCCCCCGATTCTCAAATATAAGCCATGTGTCCAACTATCATAATCCTCTAGGCCAAGCTAGAGAAGACTGCCAAGGTCTAATGGCGCCTGGAAATTCAACAGGACAATCCAGAATCAAGGACAAACTAAATGTGATGAGTAGGAACTCCTACGTTTTTGAAGTGTTAGCAGCAGTTGCAGTGGCCCAATTTGGATCAGGGCCACTACATTGGGAAGTATTTCAAACCCTTTCCCCCATCCTATTTTTCCAGTTAAAAACCCCACCCCACATAACTGGGCAAAGCATACAGGAAGCATGTGGGAATCTGTACATTTTGCCCAGAAGGGCAAATAGTGGTAGAGGGGGGGAAATTAGAAAAACTGCACAAAAGAAATGTGTTTTTTTTTATCCCATGGTCTCAATCCAATCCCTCCTTGCTGCAATTGTAATTGTTTTTAATTGGGAGATCCTATGCAAACGTCTCATGCATCTTGTCTTATTTCCTTGCTGTTCCCATCTGTAGCTGCCAACATAAATCAATCTGCAATAAAGCATATGCGGTATTTTGACGCTTGCTCTGTATACACCCTTACCATAATGCTAGAACGAGCTTTTTGACGGCGCATGTTAATTTCCTTAGGGTTCCCACAAAAGAATTTCCCAATGGAGTGCAAGTTTCTCGCAGCCTACTGCAGTTTTCAAAATAATTGCAAGAGAATTAAAAAATTGCCCTGCATCTACCGATTAGTTGCAGTTCTTGTCCAAATATACGTCACAGGGAGAGCTGAAAATAGCTTTTCAGTGGCACAAGGGGGGGAAGGAGATAAGTAAGCAAATATCCTCAGAGTCTGTTGAAAAGCTCTCTGCATCCATGAACAATGAAATAATGAAAATATAATCTAATACTGTACAGGGCTATCACAAAAATACAGACTCGGGAAGGCAATCAGTCACAGAGAACTTTTTCTTAAGTGAAGGCACCATGCAGGCTACAAGCATAACTTTGAATTTTCTTATTTACTGTGATAAATTAATGCCTGTAGGGAATAAGCAGATATTCAACATGAAATGTGCTTTATTTCAGTTGCTGTACATTAAAAAGAATACCGACTTCAAAGGCTAGTTTAGAAACAAGCAGGTCATTATGGTACATACAGGTGGAGCTTCCTTGCAGGTTCCAGTTCCGTTCCGCCTTGCCATCACCTCTGAGCGTTGTCAGCGTGTGCCTGGCAGGGCACAAACATGGAGAGAGAAACAATCCCTGTCCACAGAAACCTACACCCTAAAGTCAGACCCACAGTGTCTGTTGGCCATCAAGTTCTGAAGATCTGAAGACCCATTTGACACAACATATAAAGATTTTCCTGCGGGGCTGCTTGATGTCTCAGGTGACATCTATGCCGATATCTGGAGTTGGAGAGTAAAGCCAATGGTGTTTTCATGGAGGGGAAGTGATTGCTTTTATCTTCACACTGCAGTGATGCCATGGGCTTCTGTTTCCTGTGGGGGCAAAAAACCCCCAAAATTTAATATGTTGCCAAGGGTTCTCCCTAGCGAAAGGAATGCACACGGCAGATAGCTAGCTCTTTATTGTCAAAGCTGACACATACAGTAGTTTCCATGGTTATGAATACTGCTCCCTCCACCCCAACCTAGTGTCTATGCAGCTATTCCCAAGTCTGCACTCTATAGAGCGGTTGCAGCAACAAGGGTGCATGCCCCTTCCACCAGCTTATGTATCTTCCTCCTATGGGCTGTGCACATACAGCCGGAGACTACACCTGCTTGGAAGCTGCCTCTGCTCTTCCCATTTCAATTCTCTCCTGGTTCCGGAAGACAGTGGTGTAGGATAGGGCAGGGAAGCACCTGGCCCTTTCACTTGCCTGACCTGCCTCTTCCTCCAGTGCCCTACCCTCCAGTTCTGAAGCTTCCCCTTTATGTACAAAAGGACCAACGCAGCTCCAAACAATCAAGTCCAGGAGGTGGGAAGATGGCTTGTTCTAGATGGGGCTGTGGTCCCCTGGAAGAAGAAGGTTCCTAGCTTGGTGGCACTCCTAGATCCAACACTGGGGAACTGGAAGCTCAGGTGGCCTCAGGGGCTAGGAGTGCCTTTTCCCCAGCTATTGCTGGTTTGCCAGCTACAAACCCTGTTAGTCATGGGTCAAGTGACAATCTAACATAAGGTTACCAGATTTTTTTCAATGAATCCGGGGACACTTCATTGAAATGAGTCGGAATGATAGGATTTTGTCAGGGGACTGATCTGTAAATCTGGGAACTGTCCCCGGGAAATGGGGACGTCTGGTAACCTTAATCTAACAGCACTGCTGGAAATTAATTTTTAAATGGTATCTGATCATAAAAAGAAGTCAACAGGCAGTGCCAACCGTATTATGTTTACACAATAGGAATAACTTTCCTGTCATTGACCAAGTTCTTTTTTGAGAGCTGACTTAATATTTCTGTAAAATATTAACCTGATGTTCCAGTGTCAAAAATGTGCTTCGCTGGACCACCTGCTTGCTTTTACAACCTCATTTTAAAACACTAGATGGCATTAGTCTGCCAAATGACTGTTTTGATTGGCAACACAATAAAGAAAATGCACACGCCCAAACACCCCATCACAGCATATATTGTGCTTAAGTGCACAAAACTAAGGCAGTGTCAAAAATGTGCTTCGCTGGACCACCTGCTTGCTTTTATAACCTCATTTTAAAACACTAGATGGCATTAGTCTGCCAAATGACTGTTTTGATTGGCAACACAATAAAGAAAATGCACACGCCCAAACACCCCATCACAGCATATATTGTGCTTAAGTGCACAAAACTAACTGCAAGGAGGAAGTATACCTTCTGTTTATTTATATTAAGTCTTTGGGTGACTTGACATTAATTCGGTCACATCAGGGCTTCAGTGTAAATTAAGATAACAAAGATGCTGCAATTCTGGGTGGCAACCATGTGAGATTCAACCATGACATTGATGTACAAAATTAAGACTGATATGACACATACATGAAGTCTTATTGACTGCAAAGAACTAGGACTGGAGAGACCCAGGTTCAAATCTCCACTCCATCATGAACCTCAGTGAGTGACCTCAGGCCCATCTCTATCTCTCAGCCTTAACTACCTCACAGGGTTGTTGTGAGAAAAGGTAATATATATATATGTAATCAAGAAATAAATAGAAAATTATATGAAAATGCAGTTCTTCCTGTATATCCATGAACTGGGTGCAGGTTGAAGGAGTATATTGATTAATGTTGAGTGTCCAGTCACAAGCAGGACAGAAAGTCATTGGGATCCATGGATTACTTCAGTGTAAACGGTTGCAGAATGCTCTCATCAGAGCAGGAATATGGAGCTTCTTTGCTGATTTAAAAAAGTACATTCTGTCTCAAAACGCCCCTCGAACGTGATTCATACAATTCTACAAAAACTCTCTTGTTTAAAACTATGGAAACAAAATGCTGTAAAAAAAAAAGCCAGGGAAGCAAGGAAAAAAGAAATTTTGGATGCGATAGCGAAGAAAGAAAATGAATTAGGAAAAAACCCAAATAAACAATCGCTAAAACAGGCAATAAAATTATTACAATCACAGTATTCAATGATAATCAATGAAGAAATAACATGGAAAGTTAAAAAAATGAAACAGAAATTCTTTGAGCATGCAAACAAACCTGGAAAACTGTTAGCATGGCAATTAAGGAGAAATCAACAGATGAATCATATAGGTAAAATTAATTCCAATTGGAAAGTTTTAGATACAACTAAAGAAATAAGGGAAGTCTTTTAAAAATATTTTCAGAATTTATACAAAAGAAGAAATGAAAAGGCAATCAACATACAGGAATATATAAAAAAGAGTCATCTGCCAAAGATAAAACAAGAAGAGATAATATTTTAAAATACACAAATAACAGATCAAGAAATCCCCGAGGCAAGAAATCAAATAAAGGTGGACAAATCACCAGTACCAGATGGATTATCAGCAAAGTATGATAAAAAATTTAAAGAACAGCTTGTAAATCCAATGAAAGTCACAATGAATGAAGTATTAACAGACGGGGAAATTCCAGAAACATGGAAGGAAGCTTATATTACTTTGATTCCAAAACAAGATACAGATTTGACCTTGGTCAAAAACTATAGACCCATTTCATTATTGAACAATGATTATAAGATATTTGCTAATATTTTACCTAATAGATTGAAAAAGGTCTTAAATGTTTATATACATCCAGACCAAGTGGGATTCCTTCCAGGTAGGCAGATGAAAGATAAGAAATATCTTAAATGTAATAGAGTATTTAGAAGTAAGAAATTAGAAAAAAGCAGCAATGATGTTTATAGATGCAGAAAAAGCATTTGATAATATATCTTGGGATTTTATAAAGAAAGTGATGGAAGAAATGGAATATGGAGAAACAATTATAAAAGGGATACAAGCTGTATATACAGAACAGAGTGCAAAACTAATTATTAACCAGTTGATAATGAACCAATTCAAAATAGAAAAAGGAACGAGACAAGGATGTCCGTTATCACCTTTATTATTCATTCTGGTCCTGGAGGTTTTGAACAGAAACATAAGAGCAGACAAGCAGATTGTGGGAATAAAAACGGGGGGAAATGAATTTAAGTTGAAAGCATTTGCAGATGACTTGGTAATCACAGTTGAGGAACCAAAACTATGTCTCCCTAAGGCTTTAGAAAAAATATAAGAGTTTGGGCGAGTGGCAGGATTTAAATTAAATAAAGGAAAGAGAAAAAATACTAACAAAAAATATGATGGAACTGGAGAAAAGGGAATTGCAGGAGATTATAAAAGTAGAAATTCACAAAAAAGTCAAATATTTAGGAATCTGGCTTACTAATAAAAACTTAAATTTATATAAAGACAACTATGAGAAAGTTTGGAATGAGATTAAGAAAGATTTGGAAATTTGGAATAGAATGAATCTCTCCTTGATGGGAAGGATAGCAGAAATAAAGATGAATGCACTACCAGCGGCAATAATTATATTGGCACAAACTTGGAAGACAGAAGAAATACCAACGAAAGAACAATGGCAAGGGAAACTTATGTAATATGCTGAACTGGAAAAACTAACAGAAAAAGTACATGAAAAGGACAACAAAGGCTATAAAAGAGAATGGGAACCATTTACAACATCTATGAAGAGACAACATAAAGAAATGGACTCATTGCCAGGGTTTGAGTAAGCAATCACAACTGTATACAACAAAAAATAAGACTATATGTATTGGGGAAATTTTGGGGAAACAATACACAGGGTGAAAAATATGGAAATAAAACAAAATGCGAGTATGAGGGAAGTCCAGGGGAGAAGGGTAGAAATATGAAAATTGTTAAAGATATATTGTTAGAAGAAGTATACATGGAAAAAACAATAAAAAATAATTATGAAAAAACCTATGGAAACAATCCAGATAAATAACCCAGTTGTTTACACTTTTAGCCCCATCAGTTTCAACAAGAGAGGAATATACGTGTTTCTCTGCCACTAGGAATGATGGAACAAAAGTGGATTAAATTAATTGGCTCATGCTCTAGTTATCACCCATTAATGCTATACCCAATGTTGGAAAAATAAATGAAGGCATATAAGCAGATTGTACACCTACTGTTGTCTGCTTAAAACAAGCAGGGAAAATATTCTCTACTCCCCCTTTGAGACAAATTAAAGTTTTGGTGGCAGGGATTGAAACTATCAGGATTTTCAGGTAAAGGCTGAAATGAGGCAGCTGTCAGCAAAATTACCTGAACAGTCTTCTGAAGGAAAAATTCATAATAGAATTGTACTAAGATTCCTCTTCCTCCTCCTCCTCCTCCTCTGCTTCTTCTTCCTCTTCTTCTTCTGCCTCTTCCTCCTCCTGTGCCTCCTCTGTTTCCTTATTTATATAAAGGAGAGAACATTCAAATATAGGAAGGGAAAGAAGCAACTACTGAAACAGTGGATTAAATGTGACATGCATAGTGCTCCCTCAAAAAATGGGAGAAAGCACCTTATACTGCAATGCAAAGTCTGCTACAATTTTAAAGGTGCGTGGGCAGAACGTAGTCTCTTGCTCACAGATCCTTATATAAAAGGTGGGCTATTTTTCTGACATAAATCATGTGTAATTCTCCGAGAAGGAAAAGCTCAATTTGGAGGTGGGGTGCATACTCCATTTGCAGCCATACTGTGTTGCTAGCACATTTCATTTTTCTAAATAGAAATACAAGCTTTTATAAAAGCTTAATGCAGCTGAATGTTGAATTCTTTGCTACATTAACGCATGCAGACAAGCCACATTAGATTTAATGATTAATGATCAAAGAGCAGAAGCATAATTCAGCCAAACTAATAAATCCAACAGTAGTCTATGCCTTTTTTCTCTAGTGTTTGGGTGTGTGTGAGAGAAAGAGTCATCTTAGTGGGTGTATGTGGCTACAAATCAGAATAATATTGTTCAAGTTAGATTCTGATCTACTGTTTATTTTTCTTATCTGTTAGAAGGAAACAATAGCAAAAGCTATTCCAGAGTAAGGTTACCAGATATTTTTCAATGAATCCGGGGACACTTTTCAACTTCCTACTAAATAGATGGATTTTGTTGGGTGACTGATTTGTAAAACCGGGGACTGTCCCCAGAAAACGGGGACGCATGATAACCTTATTCTAGAACCTATTTTCCCTATTCAGAAGGCAGTATTTGACTATTATCTACACACCACACATAATCTAGCCTACATGTCTTTGTTCTTCCATCACCTAGCAAATTAATGAAAAAGGCAAGTGGTGCTATTGTGTTGCTCCTATTCATTTCCACAGCATTTGCATAGATTAATGTGTGGGCATTTGCGGTAGATTATGCCCCATAGTGCACTGGTAGTCCTAGCATGAAATATCACTGAGGCATTATCTACATCAGAGTGTCTTGCATACTCAATGTGTTGCTGAAGCACACAACTGAAAGGGAACCAGTTTACCCAATTTACCCTGCCTCCATTTTCTTGCCTTTCCTCTGTTCTTTTATTACGCAGTTTTTTCTAGATTGTAAACCATTTTGGACAGGGACGCATTCTCTCATTCTTTGTAAAGCTTCGTGTGCATGGATGGTGTTATATAAATAAGAATGACCATAATGGGGAAAGAGCAGAGTATTAAATTGTGTTGCACCTTCTGCATTTTTCCACCAAGAGAATTCCATCATCCCCACAGTGATATAAGAATAGGATGCACCAAAACATTGTTATTCAAGTTATGTGTCCAAACTCACAAGCAGTTTTTGTGGCCCAGTCTAAGGTTATGTCCCATGAAGAGTACATCCAATACCAACATATGACAATATTCCACGTAGGAAGGCTGGGCATGTATGCCCTCATCTCCCTCCCCAGTTTAAGCCCTTCCTTTTGTCACACCATTTCTCTGCTCTAAATTCCTTCCTCCGGAAGCAATTTTGGTTTGAAAAGAAGAGAAGATGAAGAAGTAGGTCACTGTTGCTTGCATTATAGCACAAAACTTGCAGGGTGCCCCTAACAATGTCGTTAGCAATCCTCTTGCACCAACCCTAGAATACCAATTTTATCTTAACAGCAGCATTAAGTCTGCAGTGGACTTGTACTAGGAGGAAAAAATGAATCCAGAAAGTAACATAAGGCAGAAGATGCATGCAGATGCATTGCCTAGGTATAAAACAATATTTGATTTTCACAAAAAAAATTATGGTTAAGATTTGTAACGAAAACCCCAGGAAATAACCTCAATTGGTTTTAATAGTAAACACATAGAACACACAAGGCGGGAGCTGGCTGAGAAGCTCCAAGCCAGAGGTCTGTTCCTTTAAGGAAAGTCTGGTGCAAGAGGGATAAAAGGTCTCCACTGAGCTTCAGGCCCAGCAGGTTGTCTGTTTGGAGCTATCAAAGGTCCTGCAACTTAGGGTCCCTTTACCTTTACCTGCTACCTGACTGATTGACAAAGTTACACCTATGTCTCTGATGTGCCCTGTGCAGGTGTGTGCAAGCAGGCATGAATGTCCACATAGTTACATAGGTGCACCAGGTGCTGCCTGGGTACATCAGTTCAAGCGCATGCCATTTTGCTCTGAGAAAATGGTTACAATGAATTCCTTGGTCCCAGAAGTTAAACAGGCCCAGACATAAATATTCTTTGCTAGATGCCAGTCATAACTTGGTTTTGTGATTCAGCTTGGGGGAAGAGGGTTGTCAAGCAATGCTTCACATTAGTCAGCAAGCAGACAAATCAAAGTGCAGACTACAAGAAGTTTTTGAGCGTACTTCTGTCACTGGCTGTTCTTCGCCTTCTTCCTGCAAATGAGAAAAACCATCCCTTAAAACAGACTAATAAAAAAGATCAGATTGCAACCAATGACAAAAAAAAAATACTATTGAGAAAGACTAGAATCTATTATACAGGAGGGTCTATACACGTTTGTTCAGAAGAAAGTCATACTACTGTGTTTATTCTCAGATAAATATGCATTGGGTTACACCCTAAAGAATGCTGCAAGGCATAATGTTCCTTTCCCCCCTTTATCTTAAGCACACAAAGAAGGGCTGAATCAAAAATTAACTGAAGATAACCTTCTGGCACTTTTTATTCAGCTGCTCCTGATCTGTTGGGGAATTCCAGTCCTCCCCTGGAAAATGCTTGGCAAATATTTGACCATTTCACTCTCCATGGATTTTGGATGCAACTATAAATGAAGCTAATATACTGTTCAGTGTTATTTTAACACTGTTACAAAGGAAGAAATTGGCTTTGTCCTTATTCCTTCCCATTCTCATTTCTCCACCCAACAATATAAACAAACAACAGAATTTTATTCAACATTGAGTGAGCCAAAAATCTCCCAGAAGACAATTCTTTGAGGGGGGGAAAATGTGTTGGAGAATTTCAGCCCCTCCCCCACTGGACATTTGGCAAAACTCCCTTACCTGCCCAATTTTGCCTCCCCAAAATAGCCCATTTTGGTTCAGCCCCAAAATATGTTAGAAGAGGAATGGCAGGGGAATGACAGCAAAGCAGAATTTTTTCACCTCTCTCAATGGCCCTCACAAAACAGTGAAGTGCCCAGCTCTTGCAGCAATCTTTTTCCACCAATGAGAAGAAGGTTTGGGCAGCATGAAAACACCACATAATAAATGCCTAATGTCTTAATGAAAACACTTATATTCAGTGGTGTCTGTATCAATAATCACCAACGGCTGTGAAAAGGATAGATGTTTAAGAAACCTTTAAGATCTGACCTGCCCAGTGAATAACTTTACATCCAGAAAATAGCACCTGTCTGGGACTTTGGGATTTTGTTGCTGGAAAAAGATGCAGAACATCTGTGACAGTCATTCAAAGAAGACAGGTGCAATTGAGAATACTGACACCCCCCCCTCCCCGAGATCCCTCCTTCTGCATACATGTGCATCATTTTGACTCTGCATTTATCCATTCCATGGCCCCTGCAGGGTCAAACCATCAAAAAGAGTTCTTTTACAAGTCTGTTAATATGCAGAATCATCCTTTTCACTCGCAGAAATTACATGTTTGCTGCATTTCTATTGCAGTGGAATTCAGAGTCATCTCCATGTTGTCTTATTTCTCTAATGAGGTAGCAGCTGCTGCTCATGGTTTTCATTCCTCTCCAAGCATGCGGGCAGATACACTGAAAGCGACACTTCGGAATCAGCTGCCGGTGCCTGACTATAAATGTTTCTGTGAGGGGAAGCCGATTGTTACTCAGCAGAAAAGCAGCTGTGGATGGTTAAGCAGCAGGAGAATGCTGGCGATGCCCTGCTGGGGAACCTGTCGCCCTCCAGCTGTTGGTCCTCACAGCCACCCGAATGAATGCAATCCTTATGCAAAATTTAGAAGTGGACAAGTGCAACCTGCGACAAAATGTTGTAGTGTGAAGAGTTTCCTCTTCAGGATTCCAACCACTCCATTCCATTACTCCCTCCCCACTAAGGTTTTCTATTCTGCCCTCACCCCCAGGAGTGAGTCAGTGGTCCCTGGCTACTGAGCATTGGGCTGTTCTCCCCCTAATGATTTTAGGAAAACTTTTGCAAATCTCGGAGCTCACCCCATAAGCTTGCCAATACCTCCCTCTCACATGTTGGTAGTGCTGCTTTGGCTGCCAAAGCAACGGATGGCACTCAGAGCCTGGATATCAGAGATGTGAACAAAAATGGCAAGCAGGGGGGGAAAAGAAAAGGAAATGACCTGTTCTTCTGTTGGCACTTCAGCAGAATCAGCTTCTGCATCCTCTTCTGCGTTTGCCTCATTCTCCTCAGTTCCCTCTGTCTTTTCAATCTCCTGGCAACGGAGCAAAAAAGAAGAAAACAAGTAACATCGCAGAAGAGAAAATCAATTTAAACCAAAGAAATCTAGGGTGGTATTCAACCAACATGTCCTGCCAGTGCAAGGATTTCTGGTCCTGCAGTTAGATTTCCCCCACTGCTCCCTTCATGTACAGCCTCCCCAAATCTGCTTCAGAAGTTTGGGAGAAGCCCCCGATTTAAGGGGTGTGCAGGGGCAGGAGGGGGAATATTCTGTTGCACATGCAGAAATCCTTGCTGATGGAAAATTCACATGCTGCTACTTCGGATTCCTTCTTCACCTCTGAAATGCATTTGGCAAATCTCATGTAATTGTGCTCACTGGATGATTGTTAACTTTCTCTTTTAAAAGTCAAGCTATTTTCCTGCGTTTTTTAAGCAGAAATGTTGCGGAAGTTCAAACCGTTTAGATCTCATAGGTCATGCTGTTCCTTCCATATTAGGGATGAGGATGCTGCAGCCATCCAGATGTTGTTGGACTCCAAGATGGCCAAGGGTCATGATGGGACACTGAGTTGGCAAAGGCTGATGCGGTGGCCAGCCAGGCAATCTGAGTCATGCTGGGGAACTGTTGGCACTCACACAGAGTTTCTGGGAGATGGCAACATGACTTCCAAAAAAGCACTTAAGTGATTGTTGTTATACAGAGATATTTTTTTTTAAAAAAAAATCATATTACCTCTTCAGTTTTCTGCTCTTCTCCTGAAACTTCACCATTTGGCACAGTCGGTATCTCCTCGGTAATCCTTCCCTCCTGTGATAAAGAATTCAAACAATATTCAGAAGTGGAGAGGGCAAGTACTGGTTTGAATGTTTCACTTAGGGCTTATGTATTGTTGCTTACTTTGAAGGTCAGTATCTGTCTAGGTTTGTCTGGGTCTCATGGCGTAGACATGTGAGTTGTTGATTGAGGAACTGAGACTGACATGGGAGAGGCTGCAGAGTGGTTTATTGGTTTATCGAGCTTGCATATTTGATTTTGGTGTGTTCACTAGGTAACAGTGTGTTTGAGTAGACCTGAGTGGAAAGTATTTTAGATGCCGATAGACGGTTAATGGTGTTGATGATTACATAGTGGGCTGAGAATATAACTACATTTGTTTCTTTTTCATCGTATAAGTGATTGGGAATGTTGTAGGGTGGGAAAAGTGAATTTCCCCCCTTTTCCTTAGCTGACAATTGCGTGTTTAAAAACTGAGGAAATAATATTTGGATTTTGTTTTGTAATTTTATTCTACTGCTTAGATTATATTTTGTTAATTATGTTTTAAATGTGTAATTTTCATTGTAATTCTGTAGTTGCTTGTCATGTGTAATATTTTATTTTGAAACTTAAAAGGATGCCCTGTACTGTTGTCAGTTATGGTGTTTTATACTGTGATATTTCACCCCTAGTATTTTCTGTACTGTATTTGATCTTTATTGATGAAGCTGTTTTAAACTGTTTAGAGAGTCTGCCCCACTCCAAATACATGGTATATAAATTGTCTAAATATAAGTAAATAAACAAACCATGTAATGTGCATTTATACACACTTGCATATTTAAATTCTGTTTCTTTCTGTTTCTTGAAAAGTCATATAAAAACATAATAGGATGCTTTCAATTCCATCAACACTGAAAAGCATCAAAGGTAGGCAGCAGTAGTTAAGAGCAAAGATCTATGCCTAAATTATTTTAATAAAGCATATTTATTGAATAGATTGCTTTCACTAAAGTGAAATGATTGCTCATTTCTTTCAGTTTCATATCAGAAGAACAGAGTATGATCATTAACCAGCAAGGTACTCTGTTTTCTAATTCATTCAGTATAATCAAATCAAAGGGTTGTATCCAAAGCTAGTCATACCCAGAGTAGACTCAGTGAAATTAATCATCATAACTAACTTAGCTACATTCATTTCATTAGGTTTACCCTGAGTAGAACTTGGTGTATGGATACAACCCAAAGCAAAGTATTTTTCAGTACTGTATCATTTTCTGAGCAGAAAAGTAGAAGCAAACAAAACAAGTAAGTTGTTAGTGTAGGCATGATCTTTAGGGTCCCCTCCCAGCCCACGATTTCATACCTCTCAAGTGGGATTCTGCAGAAAAAGCAGGCTTCTAAAGTGGTTCAATAATTTAATGACTTTGGCCAAGTCTGTTAACTATTGGTTGTAAACAAAACCATTTATCAGAAAGACACCATGAGCCTCTAGCAACAGCGGCACATGACAGGGAGCAACAACAGCACCATAGTGTCCACCAGCAGGGGGGCAAGGCAAGAGGAGCTCTAGGCTGGTGGCTTCACACACCTGCAGGCGACAAGAAACCCCCCTGACCTCATCAGCACCTCACCATAGCCCTGTCCTGGTAAGTGGCAGAGCCAGTCTGCTTCTCCCCTCATGTACCCCTGCTGGCCTCTGCTGACCTTTGCTCCAAGGAAGTCATACACTGAGATCTCTTGCTGCTTGGAGATTTGTGTGTGTGTGTAATAATATACAAAAATATGCTTCCATATGCTGTTATTTTCTAGCATAATGAATATATCTTTCTTAAAAATAAAAATAATCATCATAAAGCTGATTATAAGCAAGTACAGTGGTACCTCGGGTTAAGTACTTAATTCGTTCCGGACGTCCGTTCTTAACCTGAAACTGGTCTTAACCTGAAGCACCACTTTAGCTAATGGGGCCTCATGCTGCCGCCGCACAATTTCTGTTCTCATCCTGAAGCAAAATTCTTAACCCGAGGTATTATTTCTGGGTTAGCGGAGTCTATGACCTGAAACGTATATAACCCAAGGCACCACTGTAATAATAACAATCCGTAAGATACAGTGGTACCTTGGTTCTTGAACATAATCCGTTCCGGGAGTTCATTCGACTTCTGAAATGTTTGAAAACCAAGGCGTGGCTACCAATTGGCTCCAGGAGCTTCCTGCACTCAAGCAGAAGCTGCGTCGGACATTCAGCTTCCGAAAAATGTTAGAAAACTGGAACACTTCTGGGTTTGTGGTGTTTGGGAGCCAATTTGTTTGTCAGCTAAGCTGTTTGAGAACCAAGCTTCCACTGTACTTTAACGTTATAACATTCTGAGTGGCTGCCTCTTCTGTGGCTACTGCTCTTATCACTTTAAATAGGTCTCCAAAACTTTCATAGTATTTTTTTTTTTAACAACTTATCTCATTGTGTATTATGAAGTGGACAAATTGAAGGTGCATTGCTGTGCATTAATAGACCAAAATCAAGAATCTTGACAACAGAGATGTCACTCCATCCTTTCAGCACAGCCAGCTGCCCCACAAGGCCACTCTAGTTTCAAATTACATATTTGTATTAAAGGGGGGGTGGGAATCTTCCTCTAACTTAGTACACCAGCTTGGTGACATGTCAGATTACTTCTCAGGCAGTCACCAGGAGCTCTTACAACTTCTTTTTCTAGTCTCCTTTCCCTCTGTACATCCTACAACATGTTTTGTCGTTCTCCCTTTAAAGTATGCCATGCTTTGAGAAACTATGGGGAGTCACAATTTGGCTTTGGAAAGATTTGTTTACATAGTAATTTTTTCAAGGTCTTTGCTCCATTCATGCACATCATAAGGTAGCTTACATACAGGTTTCAATTCCACAAAGGGCATTGATCGGGGAAAAGATTTGGAGTCCTTGTACATCTCCTTAAAACGTATAAGCATTTTTGTGGGAATTTCTCCCAAATATACACATTTCTGTGCCGTTTTCAGTGTGATTTCCCCTAAAAAAGTGCATTGGTGTATGTTATTTTCATTAATATATGCATTTTATGGCTACTTTACCCCAGGTTATATTTTTGTAAACATGACTTGGAGAATGGCATTGTAAAATTCAGGAAAATGTGAATGTTGAAGGCTAGCTGTGTTGCAGTTCTCATATTGTTTCAAAAGGTGTGAATTAGGTAGGTTTCCTTTAGATGTGAAATGAATTCAAATTATCCCCCGTCCCGACCTTCGACATCTTACTTTCAACATTCTGCTGCCTGGCTTCTGCTTGAGCTGGAAGTAGCCCATGTGCTAGAGATCCTGAGATGCAAGTATTTTGTTGCTGTAGCTCAGTGACAGAGTTCATGCTTTGTATGCAGGTGGCCCTATGTTCAACACCCCACATATGCACACTGCACTGGGGAAAAGCTCCTGTCTGAAATCCTAGAGAGGCACTGCCAATCGGAATGAGCAGCAGTGTGTTCAGAAAAGCACTGGAGTTCCTCATGCAGAAGCAGTTTTAACGTTGACTAACGTTGTAGAGTAATGCTGCCTTTGGGACAGAACAGATCACATGCCCAGTGCTGAGAGTCTAAGAAATGGAGAGTCACGGGCTGTGCATGCCTATGTGAACCAAGGATTGGGTTGTTTTGCACAATGGACTTTCTTTTGCAGAAAGATACAGGGGCTCCACAGAACTTGCACCGTGAACTGTGATGATATGAAGATCTGGTTAATCAGGTTTAAGTGACAGAGATCCTAACAATTTGGGTGATAATAGAAAATCATGCCACATGGAGACAACCTAGTAGTGAGAATCTCACTTAAAAGCAAAGTCAAGGATTAGATGGACCAGGTCATATAGCTTCTCTGAAATGGAAATTCCTGGTATTTCTGTGTTATTGTTCTGTGTGGAGTAAAAACCCAGAGCCTCTAATGAAGTTTCCTATTAAAGCCATTATTGCTTTAAAAGTTCTAAGCACACTTATTCAGAACCTGCTCTGCTAAAATGAAAGGGGCATTCATTCAACTATAATTGTTTGCTGCCATATTCAGTTGGGTGCAATCCATATCCCACTGAACGCAGTGTTAAAAAGCAGGATGTACTCATTATAAATTAGTGCAAATGGGTGGCTTTTGACAAATTCATAGCAAATTTTTATTGCAAGATCTGCATCAATTAGTCCTTAAAAGCTTTTTAGTCTCGTGCAAAGACAATTTTTAAAAACTGCATAGAAATCTACATTGTTTTACATGCTGCATCAGTGTCTAATTCATCACTAAATTAAGATGAATAAGTCTTGGCAAAGGTTATAAACGTACCGATGAGCCTGGTGGAGGTGCAAGACCTAGGAATGAATAAATAATATTTTCTTCTTTTGCACAGAAAAATGAGTCAAAATCCTAAAAAGGAAATAGAAACACACAAACATAAAAAATAGATAAGAAACATGTTCATAAGTACTAGATTCTGCAAACCTATTTAAAACACTGAAAATAGGAAGCAAAATTAGTGCTATACATAAGGCCAGTCCTTCTGTAAATGCTAAGTATTGCTGTTTTGACAGTCAGCTAGGCATTAGAGAAAGATACTCTGCTAATGCTCAAAAAGGTTATTTCTATGAATGAGTTATGGAATTCAAATCAGGCCACAGTTCAAATTAAACCATTTTGTTGGCATGGGTAAAAACAATGAAAGACACAGGCTTTAACGACTGCTGTTTCCCCCCCTTCCAAAGTGTGATTATCCAAGCAGACTCACCTGGCTGGAAGTGAACCTTTTTGAAATTAATGGGTATTACTTTTGAGCGGACATGCAAGCAATGTACATGCATGTGTGAACCATGATAACAAGCTAGAACTGTTTGTCAAAATGAAATATCACAAACACTGCTCCACCCCATTTCCTCTCCTCTAACGCTTCTCCCCCCACCCCTTAAGTCCTGGGTACGGTATTTCCCCAGGCAACTTGGTTACTTGGAAAGTTGGGTGCTCCCTGATCCGCTGCAACATGCCTTGTTAACAGCGTGATGCAACTCGGTAACGTGAAAGACCTTCGCAAATCACCCCGATTTGCCTTGTTATTTCGGATATGCATAGAGGCAGTGCACACTCCTGTCAAATGCCACTTGCTGGGAAATGACGATGGAAAAGGGCTACTGTCCTCCTAGGTGGCTTGGTGGCTTCAGAAGATGCATCAGGTTGGTCACTGTGGGAAATGCGATGCTGAACTAAAAAGGCCTTTAGTCTGACTCAGCAAGGCTCTTCCTATGAGGAAAGGGATCTGTTTAATTCTAAAGCTCACATTGCACATTGTGAACTTTTGTCCAGGAGAATGCTTTCATATTTTCCTAGCCATGTACTTAAAAGCAAAACAAAATTGTTCTTCAAACATCCTTACGTGTTCAGTTTTGGTATTAGCCAAGCAGCTGTAGTAGGAGAAGGACTGTGAGTAACATCATAGGAGAGATGTTTCCCGCTACCCCACCTCCTGCTTTTGGATGCCTTATAAGAAGCTGCTTCAGGAGAGAGACTGTGAGTAACGTTATGGGATAAGCTGCTGTCTGCATGATGATGGCATCGGGCAACGATCCTTTGAGGAAGCCAAGGTCCAGACATTTGAGCAGACTCACTTGTTGTGGGCATAGCAGCAATGGTTAGAACATCTAGAACCAAGGTGAAATTTTCCCCATTCCTGGTTACATTTATGCATTCAGAATACTGATAGGTTGTTGTTTTTAACTTGCTGTGGCATTTGTTGCATGTTGCTGCTTTACTGTTTATTACAAATTTATTCTTGCAGTTGTTGGTATTGTTTACATATTGTTGTTCCCGTTCTTGTAAGCCGCTTTGAGCGAAATTTCTGTTTGTTTTTGGAAAGGTGGCATGCAAATGAAGTGATTAAGATGACTTGCCATGTAACCACCTGTTTTAAGCTTAAAGATTAAGAAAGAAGAGGACCATTCTATTCATCCAGAGCAGCAGGACAGAGATACTGCTTGTCTTTAGGTAGGTAGATAGATAGATAGATACAGGCCATTTTATTTTTTATTTTTAAAAACTGTTTAGAGGCTGAACCCTCCCTCTGCTGGTCTCTTCAAGAATTGAAGCAATCGTTTAGCAATAGGGTACATGTGGCCCTCCAGATGTTGTTGGACTACATCTCTCATCAGCTCCAGCCAAGTCAGAGACGATGGGAACTGTAGTCCATCAACATACGGAGAGCTGCATTTTGCTCACCCTTATAAGGTAAAGGTAAAGGTACCCCTGCCCGTACGGGCCAGTCTTGACAGACTCTAGGGTTGTGCGCCCATCTCACTCAAAGAGGCCAAGGGCCAGCGCTGTCCGAAGACACTTCCGGGTCACGTGGCCAGTGTGACATCGCTGCTCTGGCGAGCCAGAGCCGCACACGGAAACGCCGTTTACCTTCCCGCTAGTAAGCGGTCCCTATTTATCTACTTGCACCCGGGAGTGCTTTCGAACTGCTAGGTTGGCAGGCGCTGGAACCGAACAGCGGGAGCGCACCCCGCCGCGGGGATTCGAACCGCTGACCTTTCGATCGGCAAGCCCTAGGCACTGAGGCTTTAACCCACAGTGCCACCCGCGTCCTGCTCACCCTTATATTACTCTTTAAAAAAGAAAAAAACAACTTATGTTGCAAATAGCAAAAAAGCTCCCCTCTCCACTCACAATAGTTCCTTGCTAGTTTGTAATCTGTTTTTGTCCATTTTGGCCCTCTTCTGTAGCACACATCTCCACCACTTCTTTTTAAGAGCAGCCAGCCTGAAAGAAGCCATTGCCCACCATAAGGAGATCCTCTCTGTGCCTTTTGGCTACCTTCTCCCCATCGTAAGGGGACGGGGTGCTATTATGTTGGTGCTGCATTGGGGCTAGTGCAAATATTGTACTAAGAATATAAAGTGGTCTTTCTAATCATCTGGAAAGGCCCTTAGACGTGTACTTTGGTATGTCAACTGCTTGGTGCCTAAAATAGCCTTGTGCAGAGTCAGAGATATTGTATATTACTAATTTAGAGTCTATGCAGACGTTCGATAGCAGCTGCTCTTCAGCAACATATATTCTACTATGTAGTTCTCTATGGAACTCTAATTCCACAAGTGTGCGGAAAAGGGAATCTTTCAAAGTGGTTATTTTTTCATTGGCTCACATTAATTTTTTTAATATGTTCATTCCTTGATGGTTGCTTTTTTTAAGGCCAAATTTCTGAGACGATGCCTGTGTGGAAGCACCCTTAAGCAGGTGGCTAAACAACACATCTTGTGGAAGTGAATTCCATGAATTTTCTCCAGGGCAAGGCAGGGTGAGATGGCCATTACAGGTGGCCAATGCAGAGGGGTAGGGAGAGGTCAAAGATTTGAGAATCGCTCAGTTTGCCTTGCACCTCCTAACTGAGCCTGCTTACCTCAGAAGCAGTAGATCAAAGGTGGGGAACCTTTGGCCCTCCAGATGTTGCTAAACTACAACTCCCATCAACCCCACTGAGCATAGCCAATGGAGACACATGCTGTACATGTTGAAGTAGGATTGTGTGGTTGGTTTCTGTGCATGGAATAGGGACCAGGTTTTATACGGATTTTTGCCTCGGGTTGAAAAATGTCTTTGGCCAGCTCTGATATCTTTATAGCTCTGTGTGTGAAAGAGCTAAACAGTAAAATTGTACTTTCAGATTCAGGACCTGGACTATTCCTGAAAGGATCAGTTGCACCCCACTCCCTTTGACATTTATCATAGCTCTGACCCTAATTCTAAGAACTCAATCATACATCAGAACATCTCTTCCATTTATGATTACATTTTTCGTACTTGGCTTCTAAATCAGCTGTTTGTATCCCATCCATTTGAATACTTGTTTTTGCTACAGGATGTGCATAAAGAAGAGGTTAGTCGAGAAAGCTGTTGCTGTTTTAAAATGTTCTCCTACCTAACGTGAAGCTCCCTCAGGGGCAAGCCACACAAAGAGCTACTATGGAGGCAGCTTTAAACTGTCATTCCTGGTTGCTACAACCATGGTGCAAGACATTTCTGAAGGAGTGGATGCATAAAATAATCAGATCCATGTGCTGAACTACTGCACATATTTATTTATTTCCACTGAAAGTTTGTGGGATACAAATTGGAGTAATGCAAGACAAGGGGGGGGGGGGAGAGCATCAGCATTGTTTTTCCTATAGCCTGGAAGTATTTGATGGAAGGTAAAAATGCTTATGGAATCCACCAGCTGTACTGTTTTGGGCTATGCTCTTACTTAAAAAATGAATTTATTTCTGGAAACCATAACATTTGGTTGGTTTATTTTAGGCTGGAACACAGGTACTGCTTCCAAACCCTTATGCATGAATTTGCTATTAAGATCGGATGGCACATTCCCTACTGCAATCCATCCTACCTTCAGTATGAATTCATCCCTCTACTCCCCTGGAATTAGATGAAAAGGAGTGTGTTTAGCATATCAATGTCACCCTTCCTGACCCCCCACAAACCTCTCCCAGCACAGGGATCATAATGATGGTAAAAGGACCGAGAACATTATGTGTGCTCCCATTCTGTGTGAGCATAGAAGGTTCGTTCTCTTAGTGTTTAATAGCCAGAAAATGCACAAATCAGTTCTTTCCAGTGTTTCTCCCAGAACAGTTCCTTTGCACAGCAATCATAAGTGGGGTGAATGGCGGGGGTGAGGGAACAACTATTTTTAACACACACACACACACCCTTTGGAAGCAATGTGGGGGCAGAGGAGATCTGCCCCTCTCAGGGGAATGGGACATCTTTGGATCCAATCCTTAACCAGCTCCAACCCAATCTGATCCCACCCTATTTCAGGACCCTGCTTACAGCCAGGGGTACTTTTCTGTCCTCCAAGCTCTTCCGGGACACAGCAAGGACCTCTGTGCTGCCTATGCTATAACTTAAACCCGAACCCAGAACCATCTTGTGCAAGCAGTTCACAAAAGCGGGCAATAACATTAACGCAAACAGAGGACCAAGAAAATGTTTTGCAAACTTCATGAAGCAAATCTGTACATTTTCTTAAAATGCCAAAACTTATTACACCTTTACACTTCTTACCCCACAATACTGTTCCTCATTGAATATTTGTGGAGGGAGGGGGATTCCGTTTTGTGGCTTCTTTTCACCCGGAACATTCTCTCTCATCCATTTCCGGTTGTCTTCATCACAGGCTATGTCCAATTCCTTAAAGTCAATCTTGTTGGCCTCTAAAAAGCCCACCACCTCTTGCTGTTTCTTCTTAATCTGGTTAGAAAAGAGAGAGAAAATTAATTTGATATTTCATAACTAAACTTAGTGGATATATCCAATATATTAACCCAGTGCTTTTTTTCTAAAAATAAATAAATAAAAAATTAGGGGTACAGTGGTACCTCAGGTTACATGCGCTTCAGGTTACATACGCTTCAGGTTACAGACTCCACTAACCCAGAAATAGTGCTTCAGGTTAAGAACTTTCCTTCAGGATGAGAACAGAAATCGTGCTCAAGCGGCGCAGCAGCAGCGGGAGGCCCCATTAGCTAAAGTGGTGTTTCAGGTTAAGAACAGTTTCAGGTTAAATATGGACCTCCGGAACGAATTAAGTACTTAACCCGAGGTACCACTGTACTTCCATTTTGACTCAAGAAAATCACTGGGAAAGGAAATGAAGCCGCCATCGAAGGTGGTAACAATGAAACTGACCAATCACTATGCTAGATTCCAACTCCTACTTCACACATTAAACGCTCGCTTCCGTCTGAGACTCAGGAAACACCGTGAAAGGAAATGAGGCCACCATCGGGGGTAGCAACAGAACTGACGATTCACTGTGCTAGAGAAGAAACTATTTAAAATAAAATAGTTTCTTCTCCCGTTAGATTCACAAAATGTTTAGGGGTAGGCATACCCCTGCCTACCCCCAGAAAAAAGCACTGTATTAACCTGTATTACAGGGTCACCAACTTTGGATAGCCAATGGGCACATTGGAAATTTTGAGGAAGTACTGTGACGGCAGTCACAAAATGGCTGGTGTTGGAGTGTAGAATTAACATAAAATGGCATCCACATATAAAAGACCAGAAAAAATAACTACAAAATGGTGCAAACATGACCTTGCATCAGTTCCCCTATCAATGCCAGGTGGAAAGGCACACACACACCAGCCACCATCATGCTCACTCACAGATAAGCTCTTTGTACCTCTCTGCTGTTCAGAATGGAAGTTATGGTTTATCTCTGAACTTTTTAAATAAGCAATGCTAAAGTTATGTTTTGATTTTTACCCATTTATTTTCTCTGTATTTTTTGTTTGTTTGTTTGTTTTAGCTACTGTAAATACCAAATTTGCTTTCAAAAATCCCTATAGTTTAAGCGTGTTCACCTGAAGCGTGTTCCCATTCTTCTGCACTGTGGGCAGAATCCACCAGCTTCCCAGTGCTAAAGGCAAAGCAAGATGCTCCCTGTGCATATTTCTTAGCCTGTACTTGTGCTGTTGAGGTCACATCAGGCATAAGGAAGAATCCTGTATAAATGTACTGTTAAAAAGCAGGTGCATCCGTGCAGCCAGTCTCCTAATTACAGCAATATGAACATGTCTTGAAAAAGGGTTGTAATGATGGCAGATTCCTCAGCCAAATTCAGGCCAGGCAGCCACTGCGCAAATTCTGCTAATAACCCTAGACGCCAACTAAGTACATGCAATTTATTCTGAAACAGCACCGATCTCCTTGCCAACTTTATAGCAACTTAATTCCATGCTCAAATGTCATTTTGAATGAGGTCACAAAGATAATTTTTGCTTGTGACTCCATCATGCAATTTAAAATCCAATCTCCCCTCAGCAACACGTGTGAATGACAAAACTGATGAGGTCATGTAAGTAGCGTAACAGATTACATGGCTGCATCCAAACATTTAATTCCCTCCCCACCCCCGGTCTTTCAGGGAATCTTGTCCATCACTACAAACCTCTGGTAAACTTCAAAGAAGCCCCAGCATCCTTCAGAATACAGTTTGAAAGCCACTGTTCTTTCAGAAGGAATACCACCTCCCCCTCAAGAGCAGGGTCACCTAAATGTATGGAAGGTGGTCCGGATATGCAGCTGATCCTAAAGTTCCAGGTGAATGAGGAGCCATGAGGGGAGAAAAAAGACCACTGATACACACAGAGACTATTGGTACACTCACAAAAAGAGAACACAGATTTGCCTAAAATTTATTTATGTATAAATGATAATTCAGAAATAATTACTAATCTAAATAGAAACACAATAAATGTCACCATAGCGGGCAAAGCTGTGACCAGGTAATTTGTGTATATGCCCCGTCTGTCTGGTCAGGTGCTAATTGTTAATCTTCAGAATCTCTGCTCTCCCTTCTTTATGTTTAAACTAGGTATGGACTGGACAGCCCTTCAAATAGAGGACGCCATACAACGCCCAACCACATAGATCACAAGTTGCCAACATGGCACCCATAGATAACGGTGTGCTTGCCAAAAACCACAATGCACAACAGATTATTTGCTCTTCCTGCTCATTTCCTGTTTACACTGGATCAACCTCTCCCTTGAATACGTCCCCCTAAACATGCCCATGTTTCACTGGATGCCAGGACAGGAAGTACATGACTGATATAGGTGCTCCCCCCCCCCCCCACTGATGAGGCAGCTGGTGAGGAGCGCATGCCCACACTATTCTGTGCTCCTATCTCCATTTCTTCTCCTTCATATGTGGCATCCATTATGCCATGCAGTGATGTCACAGCAGGCATTTTTTGTTACACGTCACCCAAACATTTTGTGTTACGTGCCACACCTATCACCACAGCCATTTCATGTTATGCAACAACCCCCACAGCATACATCTTGTGAGTGGTGCCCACAGCACTTCCTCAAAATGTGCCCCCTGGTCCTGGAGGACTGGCAACCCCTGGCATAGATTAAACTACAGAAATCAAACCATATTGTGCTCCAAGGCAGAAAGGAGGTTCTTTGCAGAAAGATGCTTGCAGAGCACATGGTGTCTGTGCTCCCCTCTTAAGAGTTGTGAAACCACACTGTTCTTTTTTTAAAAAAATAAAGATTTATTATGTGCTGAGAGTGACAGTGTTTAGGGACATGATGGGGGGGGGAGGGTTTCTTTTGAAAGAATTTGTTGCTTCAAACTTTAAAATACTTTTAAAAGGTTATTTGTAGTTACTTGTTATTGTTTTATATTGTGCCATCGATTTGTATGGCAATTTCCAGAGTAACATAAAAGCAAGCAGCTCCTGTGTCAAGGAGCTTAGAGTCTGAGTTTCAAACAGTGGAGGATCACAAAGGAGGAAGAGAGAATGCAAGGAATGTTAACAAGCAACACAAAAAGAGGTAGATGTGACTGAATGCAGATTTAGACTTCATTTTGATGGAGAGTGAGGGCTAAGGGTTACGCTAAACACTTTATCGAATCATAGAGCTGGAAGGAACCCAATGGTCATCTAGTCCAACCCCCTGCAATGTAGGAATGAAGTTATGGTGAAGTTGTGGTTTTATTCGCCCCTTCATGTGCTCGATTGTTATTTTCCAGCATCTCAGGACATGACATTCTGTACGGCACAGCAACAGAAATTATGAAAAACTAACCAACTCTACTAACTTCATTCCTGGAGACACTCCAGTGTGATACTAATTATTCCCTTACAGCGGCAGAAGCAAATAAAAAGGGTCTTTTGTTATACTATCCACAAATTGGCATAAATCGTTGTGGCCGTTCTTTTCATGTTCCAGTGTATTTCTGAAAGTAAGGAAGTTCCATCATTCTCCTTGTGTTTTCAGCAGAAATTAGCCGGCAGGAATTTTATATCACAAACTTTCTCATTCGAGGAAGTTCTGAATGGCTAGATTCTACTAGTCACTAGAATAATTTTAAAAGTCATTAAAATAGCTGCTTTCAAAAAGCTAAAAGGTGAACCTCAGTTCTGGTATCTGAAGAAGAAATTTGACTTGGAATAGAAGCAGGTGCTCTGCAAGAAATGCAGTCCATCCACACATGTATATTTTAACTCTATCCCTTCCTTGTTTAGACTTCTAACTATTTTCTTACATTCTAAGCCATTGTTCATAATTCTCAGTTTGTATTTTTAACTCAACATTGTGCCTCACAAAACAGGGGTAGGAGGGTTTCATCCAAAGATTGAAACTTGAAGTTGCCTTTTATCACTGTAAAATATACTATTAGTAGGCTGACAAGCTTCTTTTTCAAGGAATTATAAAGTTGTATAAGAATGATTCTTAAGTGATCTTGCTGAGAAGTAAGGAACATTGAATTTATACTTCATCCTTGGCCCATAGGAAAATAAAAAGACACACACCCATTTCCCGAACAGTGAACTGCATGAAATCAAGATTGTCAACAACATAATTCACCATCTATTTGAGTGGAAAGACTTGGATTTCTCAGTTCGCCCTTTAAGCACAAATAAATTGTCTTAAATCCCAAAAAGCTAACTATAAAGTGGACTCAAGTAAAATGAAGAAGAAGAAAAAGCCATATGGTGCTTCTATCACAACTCAGTATTCAATATCTAGAGTAACTCTCAGGTGACAGTTAAACTTTGGAGCAGAATGTTATGCACTGGTTATGCAAAACACCATAGATAACAAGGCAACTTGTGTATAGCAAGTGGGACAGAATGCTCCTAGTCTGCCATACTTGCCATAGATGCACATAATCCATGTATATTAGTATAGTACTGGAACAAGATTTGGGAACAAGATTTACAGCTCCATGCAGTAAATAAAATATCCTCAACATACTTGTTTAAAAGTAAATCATACTGATTGCAATGGAACTTCCTATAAAGTAAATGTGCATACAATAGGGATGATGATTTCAATTTCCTTTTGTGGATTCTGCTACAAATATATTAGATAGGTATACAAATTGTTGATGCAAAATGTTTGGGCTAGTAGTTGTTCAGTGCATAGTTAGCATTGCTTGCATGTATGTGTGTTTAAGCTGCTTTTGAGGTTGTGGTCATATTGTTTAAAATGTTATCTGTACTGTAAAAAAAACAACAGAGAGATGTGAAATGCAGGTGGTAGTGGGAGTCACATGAATTTGTATAAAGTGAAGTACCTTTAAAATGCAAACCACTCTGAGCCTTTGGGAGAAGTTATAGTATACATGAAGGGACGCGGGTGGCACTGTGGTTTAAACCACAGAGCCTAGGGCAGGGGTCAGCAAACTTTTTCAGCAGGGGGCCGGTCCACTGTTCCTTAGACCTTGTGGGGGGCCGGACTATATTTTGAAAAAAAGAAAAGAATGAATTCCTATGCCCCACAAATAACCCAGAGATGTATTTTAAATAAAAGCACACATTCTACTCATGTAAAAACATGCTGATTCCTGGACTGTCCACAGGCTGGATTCAGAAGGTAACTGGACCGGATCCGGCCCCCAGGCTTTAGTTTGCCTTCCCATGGCCTAGGGCTTGCCAATTGGAAGGTCGGCAGTTCAAATCCCCACGACAGGGGTGAGCTCCTGCCCACCTAGCAGGAGCACCTCAAGTGCAAGTAGATAAATAGGTACCGCTCCGGCGGGAAGGTAAACGGCGTTTCCGTGCGCTGCTCTGGTTCACCAGAAGCGGCTTAGTCATGATGGCCACATGACCCGAAAGCCGTCTGCAGACATACGCCGGCTCCCTCAGCCTCTGGAGAGAGCAACCCCAGAGTCGTCTGTGACTGGACCTAACGATCAGGCGTACCTTTACCTATACTTTATAAAAAGGTAAAGGGACCCCTGACCATTAGGTCCAGTCGCGGACGACTCTGGGGTTGCGGCACTCATGTCGCTGAAAATAATGGAAGGATGGTTTATAACAGGACCCAGATGCCTATGATAAATAAACAGGTGTGTAACAGGAGGCATTTAGGGTGCAATCCTAAAACTGTATCAGTTACCTGGCAGGAATCCCCACTGAAGTCAGTAGAACTTACCCCTGAGTAGACATGGTTAGGATGGTGGTGTTAGAAGAATACCATTCCTATTTAAAACAAAAGTGCTAGGGAATCCAGTGAATTAAAAATGCCTTCTTTTACTCTTATACACACCCCAATTCACACTAGTAAGAATATGCTAAGCCAGTAAGAGGAGTCTGAGGTTCTTTGTCTCCATATCCAATCCTTTTCTGACTGTACTCATAACATGGATCATATATACTACCGGAGGTATTAAGTTCTGCCACATGACAACCCACTACAGTGGAACAACTAGGGTTGCAACCTGCTTAAAGAAATTTAATTGATGAATCCTATTTGTTTTAGTTGACCAATCTAGCAATTTCAGGTTGTTGTTTTTTTAAAAAAGTACATTTCTAAACCAAGAAGCTTTACCCCACAATCCTGTGCATATTCACTCTGAGGAAAGTCCCACTGAATTCAATGAGTCTTAGTAAATATAGGACTGCAGCCTCATGCTTGGGATTACACTATAAGCACTGCATCCTAATTACAGGTGTGGGACAATGTTATATTTGCAGGTGGTGAGCAAATGGCATCATCCATTATACACAATCAAATGCAAATACGATTCTCTTTGAAGTATATTGGGCCAAATGGAAGCTCTGCTACCCAGGTGCTAAAGAGAGCAGCCTGCAGTTGCGGAGAAGACAAGCTTTTCCATTTAGTCCTTTTCAGTCCTTCTGCTCTGGAAACTTCTTGAGGTTGTGTTAGTGCAAGCCAGTTAGCAATGCAGCCTCGGAGCTATGTGCAAGCAGCAGTCAGTTTGTTTAGAAGTGTCACTGTGACTGATTGCTCAGCCAGGGCTGCAATTTGAGCTCATGTGGGAACTGGATATAAAAGGAAACAGTTCATGCCCAGGTCCCACCTTCCAAACTTCTCAGTGCATGCCGTTTGCTAGCTTCAGCCAGCATAGCTGTTCTGATCACTTAACAGTAGGCATGCTCAAAACTCACGGTAAGAAAGATTTAAAATGTTAAGATGGCAATGCTAAGATAGCATGTGCTTAATTTTTGTGCACATGAGCAGTACCCCTTGTATAGCAATATTTCTCAAAAGAAAAAGTCTACACACCACAACCAAGTCTGATGATCATTATTGTTCCAATAGCAAAAGCAGAATGCTTTAAAAAAAAAGAAAAAAGAAAAGAAAGATCTGCAAAACTTGCTAAAAGGAATATGTTGTGCGAAGGTTGTTTTTTTCACTGATGTGCAGGCATGCACAAAGATGTGGCATTATTCCACAGGGCAATCCTACTCAGATGAATGTCCCTGTGAGTTCAAGTAGGCTTACTCCTGAGGAAGTAGAGTATTTCAGCCTCCGTGTTTCTCTGCACCTTGAATCAGTCGGAAAGATTGCGGTGCGCCTCCGTTTAAATAATAACGGAGACGTGTCGGTCAGTTTTGGTGGACTCAAACCCGCTTCCTGAGATGCATTAATAAGCTGTTAACTTTAACTGCAGCTGCAGACCAATCCCATGGCCCTCCTGGATTTGCAAAAAAAACAGAAGACACCCAAGACGGGCCATTCGGTACGTATGTGCACCACGCCCCTTTCCTCGTCAACAAAGTGCTTCCCAAAGCTTCTGGAAGCTCTTACCCGTGGGAACGTACATCGCCTGGCTATACCTACCATGGTAGACCCCGAGGACGTCGCTACGAACACTTTGATCACCATTCCGACGACACCCAGAGGGAACCCGCAGCAAGGGGAAACAGCAGCAGCGCGCCTTCCGTGTCAGCTCAGGCGCGAGAAGTGCAGCGCGCGGCCCTCTTTGCCCGGAGCAGAGCGAGAATCCCCGAAGAATCCCCGCGACTCCTGGGCTCCGCTGGTTCCCTGCCGTTCCCACCCCACCCCCCACCCCGCTCCGCATCAGCTCATTGGCTCCAAGGCATTTGGGGAGCAGACGGGCCAGGGCACGATTGGCTGGTAAAAGTATCCATTGCAGGAGGACTGGCACCTGCCCCCCGCGCTCGTCGCTTTAGATTGACCGGGGGACAGCCCTTAAAAGGCCAGGGACGGCGGTGCACCAATCCAGGCAGGGGAGGGCAAGGCGGCGAGGGAGGGCCGGGAGAGAGGAGAGAGACAGCTATGTGGGGCAGCTTTTTTCTCAATCGGCTTCTTCTGCGTCCAAGGGCCTGCGTATACCCTCTTGTCAAAGCAAGGCACGTCAGGTTCTGTACAGGCAACCGGGCAAAACTTTCGGGTTTGTGTTTTTCCCTTTTCCCCAAAGGAGGGAAGTAGAAACTATGAAAGCTGCCGCGGAAACAAGAGTTCAGGTCCCAAGCTTGCTCATTTTTAAGGCGGGTTGCAAACCCGGATCCAAAAGTGAGAACAACACTAAAAGGAATGAGGTAGAAGGGCCATTGAAATGCGCTGACTTCTCCTCCATGGTCATTGGTCCAGTGATCGGTTTATTACATGCAGTGGATTTTAGGACTGCTCCCATAAATGGACAGGCCAAAAAAAAAAAAAAAAAAGAATTGGCATGCATTGAGATGAGGTGGATCCTGCACTCTAACCTGCAAAACTCTGGATGAAAAGCATCAGAATGTAAAACTAATGTGGACCCTGCTTCCTCCAAAATCTCAAGTTTTAGTACCTTGTATAACTCTTACTAAACATGCCCTTTTGAATGGTGTGTTCTCTAATGCTCCGTTCTCCCTGTGTGTGTATGAGAGTGATGAAAAATGTTTTATGGTTTTATTTTTACCAAAAAATGAGACATTTGACAGTTTCAATAAACTCTCGATGCTGCCAGCAACGTAATTACTTATTCCAAAACAAAGACCAGTGACATTTCTCCAAACCACGTATTCGAGAAAAAGAAACCTATCCAGATTTCCACTCATTTCAGACAGCAGAGATGTCAAACGCATAGCTGTCAACTTTTCCCATTTTTTAAGGGAAATCCCCTTATTCCGAATAGGATTCCGCGCAAGGAAAGGGAAAAGTTGACAGCTATGGTCAAAGGGAAAGAAATGTAATCGTCAGCCACTCTCGCTGGGCCTGGTGGTGGGACAGAGAAACCCATCGGCAACCTGCTGCCGCCGCCGAGTCTGAACCAAAGGAAACTGCAGCTCCCTCTTCTGCCCATCTCACCACACCTGGGAAGGGAGTGCGACCCCACCTAATTATTGTTGTTATAAGGAGAGCAGAACTTTGGTTCCCTTGCCCCTCCAGGGTCCAGCGGCGCATGAAGTCGAGAGAGAAACTCCCCCTGCTAAAAACACACAACGCATTGTATTGGGTGCCACTCTCTGGAGTCTGCCCCTTCATTCGACAGGATCCTTTGCCCTAGTTGGACAGAAGCCACGTTGGCTACCCTACACCTGAAGAGTCCCCGAGAGATGCGTGATAGTCATCAAACTGCCCATTAGGAAAGTGCGCGCTTGTTTTTGGGTGAGATCGCCGAGGGAGTCGATCTCCTTTTCTCACGGTCCGCGGGGGTGGGGTGGGGGGACGGACGGATAACTTGGGGCCTCTGCTGCCGGGATAAAACAAGGAAACCTTTGCGCGGTGAAGGGGAGGCGGGCTGCGAGCGACGAGGCCCCTTTGTCCAGTCCTACAAGTCCCATGACGCTCGGCGAAGTTCTGCGGTTGCCACAGTAACGGAGACCTGAAAACAACTCCTTCCGCCCATGTAGCCCAAGGAACCAGGTAGCGTGGACAGAGGAGCGGCGGGGTGGAAGCTTCTGTCTGCGCGCGGGAGAAGGGAGGAAGCCTAAGCCCTGAGCTGCACAGGGAGAAAGAGTTGCTCTTGGTCCTGGCTCTGGGTAAGAGAGGTCCAAGAAGGTGAAGGCGGAGCACGTGGGGGATCATAAAGGGACTGTAGGAGGCGCGCTCCTTCGGGGGCAGCAGATCTTCCCTTCTCCTTCCTCTTGAACTTGCCGGAATTGCTTCTGTCGTTAATCCCCCGCGACTCCTCCAGCCCCACCAACCAGGAGAGGGGGAAGCCACCCGCAGTGAGATTGCAGCCCTATACCAGGGCTCACTGATCCCGTGGCGCAGTGATACTATCCCCCAACATTTCCTCTTTTATTTAATTTTTGAAACTTTTCAGAAGGGTTTTTTTTTCTGTTTTCCTTCTCCTACCACTATTGTCCCATGTCGCTTCTCAATGCTTCCTCTCCACGCTTGCTTTGTCCTTGCCTTTCTCTGAATCTCTGAATTCAGCTTCATTTATATAAAAGTTGCATAGTAGAGGGCTCATCAAGTTAAACATGTTTTTAAACGTGTAAGGTAATTCATACAATGAAAGGTAATTCATACAGTTAGGCCAGGGGCCTTTGGTTCTTTGCGGGCTTCTGCAGTAGCAAAGGGTGACTTGCCATTCCCCTTTCTCAGTTTAATTGCCAAGACTAATGCTGTGGTTGGATACATTTGTCTGGAGGCAGTTTGGGCCGACGCAAAATTTTCCCATGCAAGTTTAAATCCTTTGCATTGCAATATATAAAAATGCCAATACTGTTCCTTTTGTTTTAGCCTTTTTAGTTCCTTGAGTGAACTCAGAACTCAAGGAATGTTCATGAGGAATTGCAGTTTGTGGATGACAGTGCTACAAATATAGTCTATAGTGCAAGAACATCACATATTTGGAAAGTAAATTATATAATAAAGGTGACAGAAACTTTGAAGATTTATTGGTGCAGAATTAGAGCAAACTACTTCCAAAGAACAAAGGATGAGGCCCTGAGTAAGCAGTGACAATACAGCATAATTTCAATTTCTGACATAAGCACCAGGTTTTTTTTGTTGTTTTCAATATACTGTAATTGACAATCCTCTTGACTTTGATAGGCTGTGGATCTCTAACAATGGAATGATGGCTTCAGATGACTACATTCTCCATTTTGTAGTCCAAGAAGACAATAAATGTGAACAAGTTACAAAAAGTAGAAGTCCAAGTGATTCTCCTAGTAGGGTCTGCAAGAGCACCCAAAGCAAATGCAGCCCTAAAGTTAGCCACTGTAGTAAGTGTTCCAGTCAGTGTGGAACTTTTCAGCTTGACTATTCCAACGACTTCAACCAGGATGTTTCAAGAAGGGCTAGCAGCAGTAGCAGCAGTTATTCAGAGCAGAACAGCTGCAGAAATTCTCAGGTCTACTATTATGAAGATTTTCACACATACTCTTCAGAAACCCCTTGCAGCAATGGCAGTGGATACAGCAGTATTTTAGAACAGCCAGAAACCAAAGAGGAGGAATTATCAATGAAAACAAAGGAAAATGATCACCAAGCCAAAGGTAAGAAGGTGGTGGACCACACTGATCACTGCTAATGTTAGCTTACTGTTGACAGATTATGACAGAACTAATGAAGACCAAGGCTTTGCTGGAGAACCGGCAGTTGTGTTTCTCCATTTTTATTGCTGAAGTGCCCCTGGTTCAAATGCTATTTTTTTGGAAACCACTTGTCTGTAGGAAGAAGCATTAAAAAGAGGGAGAGTAGGGAGCAGAGGAAAGAAAGGCAGGGCAAAACCAGATGGAAAGGAGAGTTGAAGTCAACTAGTGCCTGCTTGTATGTTATGTTTCGCTAGACATTCCCATAGCTTTGTGGGCAGCCCTCCGGGGTCTGTATGACAGCCCTCCATCCCAGCACTAGTATTTGGGTATGGCAGTCTGTGGGCGAAGTTCTGAGGCAAAGTTAACCTTCAGCATTACCTTCAAGCTTTGTAGTTTTCATGTGTGCAAAAGAGATAGAAAAGAATCGAAAGCATTATGATTGAAAACAAATGATGGCAGTGGCATAGTAGAAACTGTAATCCACCACATTATTTTAGAACTACCTGTTATCTTGAAAAACGTGTGTGTAAAATGAAGAGATATTCCCAAAATATATTTTGCAACACTCCTTCTTCCAGCATCTGCTCCAATGTTAAATCCCAAATGAAACTAATTGAATTACTTGAGGGAAATTGCTATGGTTTCTTCTCCCTTGAAAGCAAAGCTCTGAACTGTTGGAAGGCAATAAATGAGCATAGTCCCAGTAACTTTATTGATTTCACACCTGCTTCTTTCGATCATGCAATGTTTTCAAGCAAAAGAGAGATGCAATATGTTTTTTATTTGCTATGAAGGCATACTAATGCATCTCTAGCCCTCCTTCCTTCCTTCCCCATCACCCTGCAGTGTAATGATAATCATGCCCTTCTCCTTCTACCTTTGTCTAGGCAAACTTCCCCTGTATTCATCCATTCTATTTTCCACCCAAACATGTCACTGCCCTTGCTCATTGTTTCCCTACCACAATCACAGTGTGCTTTGCATGCTATGTCCAGAGTTCTCCCCAGACCCAGCATCAACACATGGCGTCCTCAGGCACCTTTCAGAACAGGGTGCACCACTGAAACCTCATCTGGGCCTCCTGTTGACTACTGGGCACCCCCCACTTGGGGGTTCTCGAACCTGCTATTTGGATTTGCCACAATGCCCCCAACATAGTATGGCTCTGGGGCACCTTGGGAAATTAAAATGGCAACCCTAATTAGGGGTATGGAAGCCACCATTTTAATTTCCCACAGTGCTCTGGAGTGATGCTACATTGTGGCAATGTATTGTGAAATATTAAAATTCCCCTACCCAGACCCGCCCCCTGGGAATTCGACATTAATGGTTACTGCAACACTCTGAGGAATGCCAGGTAATCATGTCAGGAGAACCTAGAAACAAGCCATCAAACCTGGAACCAACAATGACTTTCTGTTCTTGTACATGTGGGTATATATAGGAATGTAGGTTGCATAGACCTAAATAAAGCTTCATTTATGGACATGCACATTGCTTTAACTTTTCTGAATCTGTGCTTTACTTTAAAGGAGTTGAATTCCATGCAGCTTACACTATCTACTGTCGAATGAGTATGATGCCCATTAATTAAGAAACACTGTTTTGAAAATCTGTAGAACCTGCAACTCTTTGAAAGAAGGAGTTACACAAAAACAGTGTTTGAACATCATAGGGAACTAAGGCATAGAACATGGGTAGACAAACTAAGGCCCGGGGGCCAGATCCGGCCCAATTGCCTTCTAAATCCAGCCCGCGGATGGTCCGGGGATCAGTGTGTTTTTACATGACTAGAATGTGTCCTTTTATTTAAAATGCAGCTCTGGGTTATTTGTGGGGCCTGCCTGGTGTTTTTACATGAGTAGAATGTGTCCTTTTATTTAAAACGCATCTCTTGGTTATTTGTGGGGCACAGGAATTCATTCATCCCCCCCCCAAAAAAAATATAGTCCGGCCCCCCACAAGGTCTGAGGGACAGTGGACCGGCCCCCTGCTGAAAAAGTTTGCTGACCCTTGGCATAGAACAATATGAACAGAATGTGTTGAAGTGGTCTGCAGACTAGAAAAAAGAGAAAAATAATAATTTCCACATAGAAGTGAAATATGTTTACAATTCCAAGTTAAAAAAAACAAAAACCTAAAACTGAATTTTGTATTGGATCTTCACTAAGACAACTAAAAATTGAAAAGAAAAAGTTTAAAAATGAAATTAAAATAGAGGGTATACTTGTATGGATGTAGTCCCTCGGAATTCAGAACCCAAATCTCTTTTTTTCTGAGTTGAGAGACCTTTACCTCAAACGAGGTTAACTTACTGATTAATTCCTTGGAATAGAAAGTTTGTTTTGTTTTTCTTTTGCTTTCCAGGACTTCATGTTCCTTAGTAAGGGCTCTAGACTGTAGTGTTTGGTGGGGCAGAGTGGGATGGAGCATCTTCCCAACGCCAGTTTCACTTCTGGGTACCGAAAGTGGGAGGTGGGAAGGTGGTTCAGTGCAGCAGCGTGGGTGGAGCCAGTCTGATGTTTCCTCGCCTCTCTGCCTCGCCTCTGTCCCTCTCAATAACCAGCAGCGTGGCTGCCGTTGGGAAGCCAGGTGAGCAGTGCACCTCCCCCCCCCACCGCCTGCCCCACTGCTACTCACTTTTTCGTTTTATCTGATTTAAGAATGTGGAGAAATGCTCTGTGTATCCATTTGCGTCTTGCGTGCTTTTGAAAACATTTCTGTGACCTCTCACGTCGGAGTGTAACTGCCAACTTGAGGCCTTGTTCAGTTACTGTGTTTTGCAAGCCTGTTTAGCAGTAGCTGCTTAGAAACAGCTGCTGTTCTTTTTAATATAGCATTTCAAAGTTGCTATTATTCCAGCAGGTATTTTAGACGAAGTGTGCTTCTATAGTTTTCATTGGTTTCCATTTTTTTAAACTTTCTGTATCTTTAAAAAAACCGCTTCAAGTTAAGTTGTGATTAAGCGGTATATAATTTTTTAAAATAAATAATTTTTTAAAATAAATAAATAAATAAATAAAACAAGATGCCATTCAGGAATATATGGAGGCAAACCCTCCAAGACTGCTGCTGCTCCACAGATGCATAATTTGTTTTGGACTAGTATTCCCAGATTTTTTTCTTCTGTTGAACATTGATGTCACCTGCATGAAATGGAGTCAGGTAAAAGCTTTCCAGTATTCTGTGGGGAATTTACAGGTATTATGTATATTAATGCTGACATTTTGCACATGCTAACAAATGCACAATACCCTTTCTTCAAATACCTGCTTGTAGAACACACTGCCCATTGAAGTTAGACAGCTCCCTTATTGTACATGTTTTGTTGGAAGCTAAAAACTTATTTCTTTTTACAGGCTGTCACAGAATGATGACTTATAGGCAATATCAGATTGCTTTTTTGGAGAACTGTTATATTTGTTATTAATTTTTGTATTTTAATGGATTGTTGTATTTTAACTATGGTCTTTTGTAATGTTTAGAAGTTTATAACCATCCCAGATAAATACATTTTTTAAATGTGCGTAATATGAATGGGTCCCTGCAAGCCTCAGACTTGTGATCCTTCCTTCCCCACTTCCTGCACAGCTGCACAGTAGAGTTCAGAATCTTTCATGTCTACTTTTGTGTCTCGAAACTGTAGTTAACCACAGTTACTTGTATTGTTAACATTAACTATGGTTAGTTTAAAACAAGCCAACCATGGTTTCTGCAGCTAGTTTGTTTGAATTCACCATAGTTAATGCTGACCACAGTTCTGGCTCTGAGCAACATAACAAGTTTTGGTTAACTAAAAGCAGAACTGAACTCCTCACAATCTATGGGAGGAGGAGGGTATGCGAGAATGAGGCAACAGTATGCCTCATTCAGAGTATGCTGATCCATCTTTAGTATGATGTTTGAACATGGCCACACACATTCACACATGCCTAATCTTTTAGTTATTTAAGGAGACATAAAGTGTAATCACCCGTATGGGTTGACACTATGATTGTATCAGTTATACAATCTTTGGGGGGATTGCAGTGAATTTTATGATGCAATGAATACATAAGCTCAACATGTTTGAACAATAAAGTCTTTTGCACATTCTATCACTTCTTGAGGATGCATTTAACTTCTAGTAAGCAACTTATATAGAAATGACAGATGACAATGTTCTTGGACTCAAGCCCCATCAGCCGCAGCCATTGTGGCCAGTGGTCAGGGATGATGCAGGTTGTAATCCAGTAATATTTGGAGGATCGCAGGTCCCCCATCTCTGTTATATGGATTTACATTCTCTTACTCTCTCTAGTCTTATACCATTTTAGCTTGTTTTGTTCTTAATGTAGGGGGTAAAACACTTCCTAAGAAGAAACAGCAGCAAAAGAGCTTTTTCAATACTAGCAGTATAATCACTTCCCAGAAGAACAATGTAGCTTGCCGCTTATTGTCAGCCAGGCTTCACAAAGTTAAAGAGCTGAAAAATGAAGTGTCTGTTCTGAAGAAAAAACTGGAGGCATCTAACATGGAAAATCAGATTTTGAAGCGGCTTCAATATCGACATTTGAAAGCAATAAGTAAATACGAAAATGCAGAGACTAATCTGCCTGATCTTCTAGCAAAACAGTGTGGTGAAGTGAGGACTCTCAGGGTACTTCTTAGGAAATCTCAAGAGCAGGAGCGCAGTGCGTCCAAGAAACTTAGAGAAGTTGAGGCACAACTACTAAAGACAAAAGATACCTTACTGGCATTGCAGAAACTTTCAGAAGACAAGAATCTCGCAGAAAGAGGAGAACTTAGACGCAGGTTAAACACCCTCACACAAAGAATGGAAATTGGTGATAAGAGAATTCAGGTACTAATGTGCAGTATATTAATGTGCAGTGTAACTAGAACTACAGCAAGAAATATCAGAGTGCTGCTAGATTTCTAATTAACAGTCTTGGCCAAGCTATTGTTCAGATGTGCAGGAGTTCCTGAGTGTGCTGAGACTTTCCTATTTACCTTAGGGATGGGGACAGCTCTGTACACAGAACACCATAATGTACACAGGACACCTGCTCAGGCAGGAACTCCATGTGCATAACTACACACTTGGAGCTTAGGAACCAGAACAGCTTATTTATTATCGTATTTACTCGAATGCAATGTGCACCTTTTTTTGGCCAAACTACATTGTGAAAATTAGGGTGTGCATTAGATTCACATACATACAGTAGTATTAAACCTTAGTACTTTCAGATTTTGTTTCATTTTAAATTGCAGTCTAGAGTTGTAGTTTTTGTTTTTGGTTTAGAGCCTTGTGAATGGGAATCAATGTTTTTTTTTACATGGGATTGGTCACTATTACCCCAATTACAGACAAGGAATTGAGATTAACAGGGTGGTTCTATACATGTCTTCTGGTATAGGATAGTAGCCTCACAAGGCCTGGGTATAGTTATTTAGAAATAAGGCCCATTGAAATTAATGCTCCATATGAGTAAATGTGTTTAGTCTTGGATTAATAGTGATTTGCCTAAAGCCACTAAGGCAGCCCTGCCCTTCATCTTTGAGATGGGAAAAGAAACAGACCATCAAGTCAATCCCACACCTTAGAGTAGTCCATCATTTTAATACTAAAAGCAACTGCACAGCTCCGTATCTGCCAAACTGAAGTTTCAGGTATGTGGGTCAGTCCACACTTTATGTATGTTTGAGCCCTCCCAATTTTCTGCTTTGGAGTATGGAAGAAGAAACCCACTAAAGGAGTAGGAACGGCTGAAGAGGCTGGTAGAACTGACTTAGCCTCACCATGTATTTTTCACTGACCCACTGTATTTATGTGGCTCTAATGCGCCATCAAATCTAATGTGCACCTCAATTTTCAGAACCTCCAAACCAAAAGGGTATTTGCTGGTGCCATCAAATCTAATGTGTGCCCTAATTTTTGCAGCATAATTTGGCCAAAAAGGTGTGCATTACATTCGAGTAAATACAGTATTTTCACTACTAACTAACTGCTATGGGAATGGAAGATTCTCCTTCTAGATTTCAAAAGAGAGGGAGGGAGAGAACACATGATACAGTATTTCTGATTATGGATACAATTTCCTACCACACTTGTTTACCATAAGCATACTTGTTCTCATTATTTAAAAAATCAAATTATTTTTTAAGAGTAGTATAAACCACTAATATCATTAATAAGAATGGGGATTTTCATCTTTCCAAAGAAGTTTATTAAAATTTGCAATGTCTGTTGTAGTACTTTGGTCCTGTTACATTTAATATTGTATAATTCTCAGTAGGCAGGAGAGAAAGTACATGGTCATGCGTTTGTAATATCTTTAGGTCTTAGAAAAGCAGCTGCTGTTGAATAATACCTCCTTTAGTCATCAGTTAGCAGTTGAGAAGAAAAAGACTCTTGAAGCTCAGTTGATTACCACGAATTTGCAAATGGAAATCAAGTCGCTTAACCAAAAAATCAAGGTATTTAAGCCTCAAGTTTATTTTACTATAAGAGAATTAGCAATTTATAGAGAGCATTTGCACATCTTACAATGTCTAGTACAGGCGAGAGGAGATGCTACTTTAAAAATATGTATTCTAGTGCAAAAATAAAAGTATTCCTAAGTGTGGCTATTAAACACTGAATGCGAGAACAGATTGGTTATCTGGTTTCTTGTGTTTCAAGTATTAGACATTATAAGCTGTGAACGATAAAATATTATGAGATTTTGTTTGTTTATAATTAGATTCATGGCCGCTTTTGGGTCACTTGTCCTCAAAAAGTAGCTTAAAATACTATATCATTATAAAAGGCAATTCAATTAACAAGAAAATCAGTTCACAAATTGAAACTAAGATAGTTAGACAAGATAAAACACTGGCAGGGACTTTAAAATCCTTGTCAAATTGGTGAGTTTTAACCATCTGCCTGAAACTTTTTTGGAGCAGGTTTTTCGAATCTCTCTTGGGAGGGTGTTCCACTGAATGGATGCGACTACATAAAGCTGCAGTGGTCCATTTGTAAAAAAAAAAGCTATAGCACATTTACAAGTAAATAGTTATTACTGTTTCACAAATGTCAGATATGAAGCAAAGGTTGAGCTAAATACTCACCAGCTTTGATTTTTGCTTTAGAAGTTACCCTTTTAGTAACTTGCAGTTCAGCTTGTAGTGCCAAGAATTAGTGCTTTCAATACCACATTGTCATTGTCAGGAACAGCTGTGGTGCCATGGAGTCCCATAGCAAACGTAAAACAGGAATAGGGAACCTTTCTGGTCCTCAGGAGTCTCCCCGGGTCACACATGCTCCCCACTCACCAGCTAGCTCTGCTTTGTACCCTTCCTGTGTTTTTGCCTGGCTGGAATGTGTCCTGTGAGTGTGAAGAGAGCCTCCTGCACAAATGTTAAATTCCTATTTGTTGTTCTACCCACTTTTGCCTCTGATCCCACCCACCATTGGTATGTGGCCCCCAGAAGGTTGTCCAAAAGAGAATATGGCCTTCGGCTGAAAGATATTTTCCCCACCCAATCTAAAAGGACATGCCGGATAGAATTCTCAGGGGCAATCTCAGCCAAACAAGCTCCATCCTTCTTTCGAGTAACAAGCGAAAGAATATTTGGCCTGTTGAAATTATGACTAAGCAAAGATGCTTTTTACGGAGAATAAAATAAGATGGTGCTTTATGGAAGATGTATAGTGAATTCAGCTAATTAGGCCACATAGATAATTGAGGTCCATATAATAAATTGTATTGCATTTTTTTAGCTTACTGCTGTGTTTTTATAGGAAAAAGAACGAGAACTTGGTGTGAGAAATATTTATGCAAATCGGATGCTTAAAGGTCAACAGGACAAAGGTGCTTCAGAGTCTCCCCCCAAAGGTAGCATAATGTTTTTCTGCTCATTTTTAATGCGAAATGTCGCTTTCATGTGCCAAAACTGTATTAGAAAACTCTGCAGTATTTATTATTATTTTTAATGACTGCAATGTCTCCCTCCCTCTGACCAGCCTAAAAGAGATCCACTGATGCCTCTGGCTCAGCACTTTGCTGTACTGCTCACTAAAAGAGTGGGTGGTATCACTGGTGAAATCAAACAGAAAGCCCCAAAGGGTGGTGTTCCGGTGAGTGGAAGGGGCTGAGCTGCGCTGGGATCCACCAGATTCTGAGTCAGCTCCACTGCCAGCACATGATGGCACTGGGCCAATCTAGACCCACTCACTATGCCAGTCCCTGGCTGGTATAGTGTACAGGTTTTTCTCTCCCCTGCTTCCCACTTTCTACCCTGGCTGGTGTGAGCAGTAGCACCTATGCTGCACAAAGACTGCTGCTGTCCAGCCAGGGTTAGGGATTGCTCTGCCATCAGCAACTTACTGAACTGAGGTTTCAGCAACAAATTCTAAATATCAGCAGCAGTTTTGTATTTTTAAAAATCTCAACATTCTTTTACAGTTTTTTCATAACTTTATGGCTTTGAGAATGATTGGGCTGGGGGTTAATCAGAAGTAAATTGGCTAGATTACGGTGCAAGATTTAAAACTTTGTATCATTGTCATTCCATAAGAAAAGCCAATCCACTCTAGGTACACATTTAGGTACATAGCTCCCCCTAGTCCTCAGTCTGCAATTTCTACTGTCCTGATTAAGTGTCTTGGGTAAGCCTGCATTTGATATCACACCAGCAAAATAAGAGTGCCCATAATATCATTTCAATTTTTGTTCAGTTGCAGGTATTAATAGTACATATTTGCAAGATATGTCATTGCATTTTCCTGTGCTCTGTAATTTTTGTAGGGCTGATGAAATACCCAAATGCAGCATCAAATGTTTAATTATAACACAACAAGCTATATCCAACAGCTTGGTTTACAGTTAGAAATATGGAGATGGTACAGTAAAGCAGCCTACATATTGACTGCAGCCCTCATGGAACTGTCCCCTCACATTGGGTAGGGTTAACATTATAGCCCCTCCTGTTGACCAGTTAAAGCTCCATGAATACTACTGCACAATATGTATCTAGGGGTGTGTATGTGTATATATGTTTATAGCTGTGTGTGTATGTGTGTATACACTTGCGAACACACGTTTCTTTGTTTATTTATAGTTGCAATCCTATACATACTTACCTGAGAGTAACACTCATTGAACTGAGTAGACATGTCTATCACTGTAAAGAAAGACAGCAATCTCCTGCACATTTTGGGGGGAGTAAGTCCAGTTATGGTGCCCACTTATGCATTGCTCCACCACAAGAGTATATGCACCAAACACAAAAGAGAAAAAAGGTGCACATTTGTATCTGCTAATTTATATTCATAGGTGCAAATTTAAAAACCAATATAGTAATTATTATTATTATTATTATTATTATTATTATTATTATTACCCCGCCCATCTGGCTGGGTTTCCCCAGGGCTGCTTCCAACAAAATATTAAAATACAGTAGTCTGTCAAACATTAAAAGCTTCCCTAAACAGGGCTGCCTTCAGATGTCTTCTAAAAACTATTATATGTAAGCTATTATAGTATGTAAACTATTATAGTTTACATTTTACAGAAGGCAAACCAAATGATTTACCATTCAAATCACTTCGAATAAACTCTTATGCTAATGGGCATCCCCACTCCTGATCACCCACACCATTTCTTCAATTAATTCAACTCATCAATTGCCACATAATTAATTAGCCTTTGTTAGTTCAACTAAATAAAAAATAAATTGGTGTGATTCCCTGTGAGATAAAATGGCAAGTGAGTGGTCTTTTCATTCTTCCTTTTTGTACTTAATTAAGCCAAAGGCCGCTGTTCCACCATATGCAGTTAAATCCCAACCGTGGGGGAACAGTGTCATTTCTGTTTCCTTTCAATGGACATCAGAAAAAGAAATGGCTATCTCTATGTAGCAGAAGCTATTTCCCAGCCAGGGAAATGGCATTTGAGGTTTCAGTTTGTGGGCAGCAGCAAGGTGGCAGAACAGCTCAGCTGCTGGCCTGCTTTTTGCTTAATTAAGTAAAGGAAAAAAATGGGGCCAGATAGCGAAGACCACTCACTGGCGAATTCATCTCATCTTGTATGTCCAGTACTGGACTAAGGCAGAGGACCTTGAAGTACCAACCTCTCTGAGGACATCTGAGATGAAACTAGCTTTGCTTGTGTGTGCAGCTCAAAGGTGGGTTTCTCAGTAAGCCACAAAACAAAAAGTAACACCTTACTCTAGCTTTTTCAAACAACTTGGACTGCTTAATGTATGCCACACCAAATGAGTCCTTAAAAAGTGGGAAGGAGGGATTCCAGCTTTATGGAAGAGGAACTACTTTGCATGTAGAATCTCCAACATCCCCAAGTAGTACTGAGAATGCACTGTCTAAAATCCTGAAGAGCCACTGCCAGTTGGTGGAGAGAGTCCAAGCAGTTCCAATTCCTGTAGCACCATTGCAGTGACCCAAACATCCAGTCCAAGTTGGTAGGCTAGGGGAGCATTTCGCACTGTAGCTTCCAGGCAGTCATATCTACAACATGTTATAGTACCTGATCCCGGATGTTACCAGAACACAGATTACCATGGCCAGGCTCTCTCTACAACCTCAACTGATGAAAGGTGCTTCATTCCATAGAGGCTGTGTAGGCCTCCACTGACCCAACTTTTAAGGGAAAGATAATCCATCAAGTAAAGGCTGAATGCCATCTCCCTGAATTGATGAAGCATCTGCCCATAGAACGTTTTTGTCAGGATTGAATTTCAGTTTATTGTCCCATATTTAGCCCACCACCAATTCCAGACATAAGCATTTCATATTCATTTTTCAGGAATGCAGAGGGGATACATCTCAATATTTACTTCCTCTTGTCTTTTCATAGCTGTCAATGTCTCCAAGTCGGTACAAGTAGATGTGAATCTAGAAGCAACAGCTCTTCAAAAGCACGAGGCAGAGAAAAGTTCAGTTGTTTTTTTAAAAGAGGTATGGCAGATCTGAATTAATTCTTTTACAACTCTAAACCACTCTTGTTCATGCTGTGTTGTGCCTTATAGCTTCATTTCTTAACATACATTGTTTCCTGAATCATATTACAGTGACATTGTGAAAATAACATTGTCCTCATTGAAATAGGTTTACTTCATCATTGAGGTGACTCCAGCTTGCATGAAACATTGAGCCAAATGCTGGCTAGCGCAAACAAGCAAATATTCTGGTTCCTAAAGTAAGGACCATGGTGGCAGCTGCACTCTTCCTAAGCCCTGTGTGGCTGTCATGACCTGTGGCTTGTCTTTGTCTTATGATGGAACCTTGGTTCATGGTTTGTCTTGCTCCAAATAAGCCATGAGCTATAGGCTTCTTACTGGCTTGCCACTCATAGTTTTTCAGGGCTAATGCATTACTTGAGTTAGTGTTATGTGCAAAGCATGTGAACCGCCCTGAGACCTGTGGGTATAGGGTGGTATATAAATTTATTGAATAATAAAATAATAATAATAGGAAGAGGGACTCACTTTTCAGTAAACACGCTGAGGTTTGTTGTGTTAGCTTGGGTAAACAAGTCCAACTGTTATAATTAAGGGCTAGATAAGATATAAGATATTCACAAGGAACCTAATGTTGTATTATTTACTCTTGGCACAGTTGTATGAACGCCCAGTGAAAAAATCTGTGCAAGTGCCTCCACCATATATTAGAGTATGACTGCACCATCCTCTGCTTTGAAGAGGATATTGAGATAGTAATTACATTTTAGCAACAGGATAGTGAAGGGAAAAGGGGCTGTGAACTTAAATTGCCTTGCAGAGTTTTTCTTCACCACTCCTATGCTTGATAAGGACATGAAAGAGAAACTGTGGATTTCTCATTGCATATCAGTTTTTGTCCAGTTCCTGGATAAGAGCAGGAAATGACAGACATGCTTGTACTGCACACTTTTCATGGGTTGCACCACTATGTTGGGAGATTCAGGACAGGGGGAAAGTACTTCTTCACATGGTGCATAGCAGTGATGGACAACAGCTAAGATGACTTTAAAAGGGTTTTAGGCAGATTCATGGAGGATAAGGCCATCAATGGCCTAGTCTTGATGGCTCCGTTTCCTCCAGTATCGAAGGCCTATATCCCTGGGTACCAGTTGCTGAGGATCTTGAGCAGGGGAGTGCTAGTGTGATCATGTTCTACTTGTGAGGCATTGCCATCTGTGTAAGCAGAATGCTGACATAAACCTTTGGTCTGATCCAGGTGGCATCTTAAGTTCATACAACAGGACTTGTGAGGAAAGCAAAAAACCCTCCTTGCCACTTTGTTTCTGTGATTTATGGTCAGAAAATCACAGGGGACAAGTCCTTGTTTTATTTAACAGACATTTTTCTACTCTGAATGAGCCTCTTGGGCTTGCTGATTGGAAGATTGGCGGTTCGAATCCCCGCAAAGGGGTAAGCTCCCATTGCTGTCCCAGCTCCTGCCAACCTAGCAGTTTGAAAGCATGCCAATGCGAGTAAATAGGTACCGCTGTAGCAGGAAGGAAAACGATGTTTCCATGTGGTCTGGCACTCATCACGATCCTCCATGCCCCAGTAGCAGTTAACTTATGCTGGCCACATGACCCAGAAAGCTGTCTGTGGACAAACGCCGGCTCCCTCGGCCTGAAAGCGAGATGAGCGCTGCAACCCCATAGTCGCCTTTGACTGGACTTAACTGTCCAGGGGTCCTTTACCTTTATCTTCCTGTGTTGTGGACTTTAGTGTGTTGGGACTCATGTGATCCCATTCATTTTAGACCATCTCCAAACAAAGTATGAGGCTGAAGCCAGCGTATGCTTAAGCCTATGTTAATTTGCTGGGAGTTCAGATAGATTCTGTCTACTTTATGGAGGCAAATTAGGTCACGGATTGAGAACTGAAATCTATCCATCACTTGCTGCTATTCAAAGACATTAGAAAGCTACAAAGTGCAAATCAAACTGACATATATGTGTTTTTCTTTCTATTATTTCTTTAGGAGTTGACAACCAAAGATATTAATTGCAAAGACAAACTATGTGATGTGGATAAAGAGATGGAATCAAAAACAGAAGTTCATCAAAATCAAAAATTAACAATGCAACAGATTTCGAATATAGCATGCACAGGTAACAGTATTTCGAATCTGATGGGTCTACAGATTTAGCAAATCTTTCAGCAGCAGTAGAGAGTCTTTTTTTAGCCCAAAGGGCAGATTATTTTAGTGTAATACTCTTGAGCCAGGCTGGATGGGGCCAGACCCAAAAGGAACAGTACCAGACAGGCAGTCACTCATTTAACATATAAACACAATCATACACACTGCCCCTTCTGTCCTCTGCTCAACCTACCTCTTCTCAGCTGACACATGGAATTCAGCTAAGCAGTGGGTGGGGAGTTCCCAGAAGCTGATTTGCTAAGGGTGCTGATTCTGTGTTTAAGGTCATTTGTAGCTACTAAATCGGTTTTAATGTTTTAGTGTTTTAATTTCTGTCTGAATATAAAAATTGTGATATAAAAATATTGACTGACTTCTAAGAATTTTTACTGTTGAAATAATAATATTCTTTTGTAGAGTTATTAGGGGAAGAGATATGTCCAAATACAGAAAAACTTTTCAGATGTGAAAACCTAGAGAGACAGAAAAACAGGAGAGAAAGACAAAGGCTCAACTTGTTGAAAGAAGAGTTTGAGAAATTAAGGACAGACCAAGCATTGGAGTCCACACATGACATCCAACAAAAAATGAATAACCAGGAAGAAGTTGCAACTGAAAAACAAGAAAATGAGCCAAAACAAGTGAGCTGTGATAAAATGGAAACAGTAACACAAAGATACAAAACACCATCCACATTAAAGAAACAGTATGTATTTTCAGAAGCTGTTGAAAATTTGCATCAAGGATACCCTTCAACGGGTCCACTGTCCAACACAAGCACCACCTGCAGTAGTAGACAAGTGAATAGACACCAGGGTGAAATACCTGAGTTAAAGGCAGAAAATTCAAGCAGTGCCTATGAACCGTCATTTGGTAAGGTTACCAAAACAAGGCAAAAGGACACCATGTCGACGCTTGGCAAAGAACACATTCCTGCAGTATCAACAGAAAAGAAAACCACTCTTATGGAAGAACTCTTTGGTCCAAGCTGCATCTTAAAGGACAGTCACTCAAAACTTAATTTAAAAGAGGCAGTTAAGGAAAAAAAAACTTTGATGAGTGAAAAGTCTTATGAGATTTCACAAGTCAATGATGGTTTGCAGTGTGGCGATTCCAAACAAGCCCATATAAAGGTTTTCCATACATTTGCCTTCCTGGAAAACTTTAAATAATTACTGCCATAATTTAACAATATTTTCAGATTAAAACACACACAGTATATGAAAATAATTCATTAACTGCTGCAGATTGGGTCCCCCCCCCAGAGAAAGTTTCATTTACCATAAGTAGTAGACATTTTATATTCCATTGCAGGAAAACATGCATGCAAGTTATCAGTTTATATTTAACAATGAAATCATCATATTGCAGTGCATTTTTAAAAATTAAAATGAAGCACAATGACAGGTCTATTACTAGAGCTCTAAATAAGAATACATCGGAAAGAATTGCATTGAATAGGCATTGGTGGTAAAGCTTATTGGGGGAAAAGACAGTTAATGCGTATTTACAATAGAAAAATGAGGCACTGCATAACTTTTCTCACTTATTCCATTCCACAAAGCCTCTTAAATGAATGCAGTGATTCAAATTATCTACATGGTCCCAGTTGGGAAAGTGAATACTTAGATGAAGTGGCCTTCAAATGGGGTGCTTTAGACCCGGCCATGTTGATTTGTGTAATCTGATATAGACATAATGGGTGCAAGTTATGGGGCTGTTGCCAGAAAGAAGAATGACAGTAAGGCCTATTTTATTAACTCTCAAATTTGGCCATCTTCAGACTACACAGACTAATTCATCTGTCTATACAAATTTCTCACTGCAGGAAGATATGTTGGTTACAGTAATTTCTATGGTTATAATTGGATGTCCATATTGTTTTTTACTATTGTAACTGAACCCCAAATATGGAAAACAGGTAACATTCGAAACAGCCATTAAAAGCTCTTCCTCTAATCAAACATTCTTGGTAATTTAAATATTAAATATTGTGCTACCCACAACTTTGTTCTCTTTTATTTTCCTTCTTAGAACACAAAATATTGAACATAATTAGTACAAAGAGGTGTCAATATATGCAACAGGACCCAGTATGACTAAACACACACAACTGCAACAATGTATCATTTCATCTGTTCCTAACAAATAGGAGATTGATCTTACTGCCATGATGTACCTAGAGCACTTAGGATCAGGGAAGCTGCACACCAGCACCACTTCAGTGGTACAGTATTCTGTTAAAGCAGCAGACATGGGCTTGATACAAGTGGGAGAGGAACATGTGCTGCAGACGGAGCCAGCAGATCACCTGGGCAGTAGAGGGAGCCATAGCATTGTGTTAAGAACTATATTATTCCCTACATGAGAATCTAAAAAGCTTTCAGTCATCAAATGGGTACAGATTTAGCACAAACCTATCCAGCAAGTTTATTTGTGTCAATGGTTGTTTGGAAATTTTATCTAATATGTAAGTTCTCACATCTCCTCCTATTTCTTACACACAAGTGGCTAGAATAAAATATGCATCATGCTGAATTCTCTAAGCAAAAACACAGCATGTGGCCAAGAGGGGTAGAAAGAGCCACTGTTGCATAAGGCAAAGACCCTTCCAGTAATATTTTGATACTAATCAAAATCTTCTTTAAAAAGAATCAGAGAAGGAAGGAATTGATATCAGGCAGATACAGTCAAAAACAGAATACAGGCTAGATTAGCTGGAAAGTTCCTGGCCATAAAAAATGTTGGACCTGTGCGCTTCCCCTCTCCTCATACCATGCCTTTAGGGGACCTGTGATTTCATAACAACTTACTAACCGGAATCTGAAACCATAAACTGATCCTCATTTTAGATCTTAGCCTGAAGTAATGGGGAACTGTAGTTCCCACGACTGAAGTGCTGAAGCTTCAATCCTGTAGTTCCTAGGATTGAATTGCTAAATTGGTAGAATGTGGACTTGACACTTGTTCCTAGCTTAGTGAACTATGGTATATTATGTCTGTACTGTGGTAGTGAACAGTCAATCATAACATATTTGACAACACTGAAATTACAATAGAGAAACAAATGTGGACAAAATTAAAGGAACCACATTATTTTAAAAAGCTATTTTCCTTTCACTTTTAAAATGTCTACATGGCTTTAAAACCATTACATGCACATAGGCTGCAATCCTAACCTCACTTACCTAGAATTAAGACCCACTGAATTCAATGGGACTTACTCTGAGTAGCCATGGTTAGGATTGATCAACTGTCAATCTAAATAGAACTTATGCCCAGCACTGCAGGTTACAAACTGAAAAGAAACTTTACACAATACAATACAATATATTAAAATATTAACAGAATGTTGTATTAAGATTTATTGATGCTTTATTACTCAATCCCAAACCCTGCCTGCTTTTCATAGGCATGTACATTCCAGATGGTACAATGTATGGATGCTGTATTTCACAAGAAACTGAGAAGTCTGCTGAAACTAGGAATCCTTCTCAGCTGAAAGGGTGAAGCATAATGGCCACAACTTTGTTACAAACCACCAACCAACAAGTAATGCCAACACCACCTAAAAATAAGAAATAAATGCTGTAAGACACTAGTATTCTCAGTAACTAAAACATACATATTTAAACATGTAGGGACAAGAAATCAGATTCAGTAACAACACCTGTAGTTGCAGAAAACACTTGCATAACGATATATCTATGAGATAACTATTGATTCAGAAGAATTATATAAAGCCCAGTACCACTAGTATGTGTAATCTGAAATCTCTATGCAAATGAAAGATGTGGTTAGGTGTGTGACTATGGGCATAATCCACTAAGTTCTTCCTTCTCCAATGTAAATTATGGAGTTACACAACAAACAGTGCTCTCACTGCATCTCTTATTCATTTTAACATGGTGAGCCAAGCATTATTAGCTTCTGCAACTATTCAGGAATCTGGGAAGGCAGAGGTGTGGCAATGCATTCAAAATCAACTCATGTATAATATTAAGATAGGAAAGATATATGAAATTCCTGGAAAAGCTTGAGAAGCATTAAAATAATATAGGCTTACCTGCCACTCCTGTTGGAAAAGCTACTAAACGTTCTAGTGGAGCTAGCCATTTGCTTGGAAGCACAGTAACTGGTTCAGAGTAATACTTCCAGATTAGTGAGATCATTAAGGCAGCCTGGAATTAAAACAATCGTTACATGATTATGCATGAAAACCTCAAAATAAAAGAGTTCTTGTTTACATCTAGCTGCGCAATCAGCATTTCTGATGCCTAGCAAGTGCTAGATGCCCATGTTATCCTTAAAAATAACCCACTGTTTAAAAAATCAATACAACTACAGTCGGTACCTTGGTTCTGGAACACCTTGTGTCTCGAACATTTTGGCTTCCTAACACCGCAAACCTAGAAGTGAGTGTTCTGGTTTGTGAACGTTTTTTGGAAGTTGAATGTCCGACGTGGCTTCCGCAGCTTCTGACTGAGTGCAGGCAGCTCCTGCAGCCAATTGGAAGCTGCGCCTTGGTTTTCGAACATTTTTGGAAGTTGAATGGACTTCTGGAACAGATTTCGTTCTAGAACCAAGGTACAACTGTACTGTGACCTCAAAGTCAGTGCCACACAAAGTGAGAACCCTGGCCCTCGCCCCATATGAACACAGCCTCTTCTTGATTAGTCATCAGTTCTTGGCTTGCACTGTAACAGCTGGGAAGTCTGCATTTTCTATGCTGGACTATTCAGAGTGCATGGCACTGGACACAGCTTCATGTGATTGGTTGCCAGATGAAAAGGCAGAGCAAAGGAAAGCCTATGGCCTAATTTTCACTCAGATGGTAAATCTGTGCTTGGACTATACATCTCTGGCGTATATGAGCGTATCACATAACTGAATGCACCTTCATATAAAACAATACACACCAGAGAGAGAGTGTGTGTGTGCATGCGTATCACATAACTGAATGCTTCTTCATGCGAAACAATACCTGATTTGATATGTGCAGGGAATTTGTTTCCGAATATAAACATTGGATATTATGGCACATGGCTAAGGAATATTAATCAATTTGTAGTATTTATTAAATTTGTATACCACCTGTCATCTGAAGATCCCAGGGCAGTCCACAACAGAAAAGTACAAAATGCAAATACAAAATCAAACAAAAACAGACCAATAACCCCCCTCCCATAAACACATTTTAAAAGTCATGCAAAGTTAATCAGCTGAACCCTTGGTTGAAGAGAAACGTTTTTGACTGGCGCCTAAAGATATGTAATAAAGTCACCTAGGGAGAGCATTCCACAAAGGGAGAGCCACTGCAAAAAAGGCCCATTCACATGGTTAGCTTTGAAAGGCTTCCATATATAAACCAATTTTACTTACCTGCAAAATGTAGAATACAATATTTATTACCCACTTTATTTTGGCTAGTTGAGCTGTTCGTGTTTTCACTGTTAAAAGAAAGAAGTATGATTTGCATTATTTACATTAATAGGACATGATTTGACTTTCAACTGATAAAAATAACTTTTGTTTCCACTTTAAGGATGCTTGCTTCTTTAAAATTCAAATTCTAGAGGCTATGGGTGTATAATTAGAAACGTAAAATAAAAACTAGTCTCCGGCACCTGTTTCCTTGCTTTTTTTCAAAAACATTTTGTAGTTCAGAAAACACGGATATAGAAATATTAATAACACAACACTATCATTGCCTTGAAACTGACGTATCAGCAGATCCCTAAGCTTGCTGTATTTATGGTAATATGTTGTTGTTGTTTAGTCGTTTAGTTGTGTCCAACTCTTCGTGACCCTATATGGACCAGAGCACGCCAGACACTCCTGCCTTTCACTGCCTCCCGCAGTTTGGTCAAACTCATGTTGGTAGCTTTGAGAACACTGTCCAACCATCTCATCCTCTGTCGTCCCCTTCTCCTTGTGCCCTCAATCTTCCCCAACATCAGGGTCTTTTCCAGGGAGTCTTCTCTTCTCATGGGGTGGCCAAAGTACTGGAGCCTCAGCTTCAGGATCTGTCCTTCCAGTGAGCACTCAGGGCTGATTTCCTTCAGAATGGATTGGTTTGATCTTCTTGCAGTCCATGGGACTCTCAAAGAGTCTCCTCCAGCACCATAATTCAAAAGCATCAATTATTTGGCGATCAGCCTTCTTTATGATTCAGCTTTCACTTCCACACATCACTACTGGGAAAACCATAGCTATAACTATACGGACCTTTGTCGGCAAGGTGATGTCTCTGCTTTTTAAGATGCTGTCTAGGTTTGTCATCACTTTTCTCCCAAGAAACAGGCGCCTTTTAAATTTTGTGACTGCTGTCACCATCTGCAGTGATTATGGATCCCAATAAAGTACCACATTTTTCGCTCTATAGGACGCACTTTTTCCCCTTCAAAAATTTAAGGGGAAATGTGTGTGCATCCTATAGAGTGAATGCAGGCTGCGCAGCTAAGCCCAAAGCCAGAACAGGGAGATGGAGCGCTGTGGAGCGCTCTGTCTCGCTGTTCTAGCTTGGGGATGGCTGTGCAAAGCCTCCGCAGGGCAGCAAGGTGCCTGCACCCCGCTGTCCTGCGGAGGCTCCAAGGGCTGTCCCCGAAGCCTGAAGCCTTTGGAGCACAGCGGGAACTTGTGCTGCGCTCCAAAGGCTTCAGGGATCTTTGAGGCTGGCGGTGGGGGAAAGCAGTGCTTCCCCCCAATGCCAGCCCCAAAGAGCAGGTCAAAAGGAACCTGAAGCCTCCGGAGCCGAGGGAACTCCCGCTGCGCTCCAGAGGCTTCGGGTTACCTTCACTGAAGCCTGGAGAGCGAGAGGGGTCAGTGCGCACCAACCCCTCTCGCTCTCCAGGCTTCCAAGGTAGCCGCCTGAAGCCTCCAGAGCACAGCGGGAACTCCCCTTGAACGCACCTTGTTTTAGAGGGGGAGAACAAGAAAAAAAATTATTTTCCTGTTCTCCCCCTCCTATGGTCCTCCTCCTATGGTCCAGAGCGAAAAATATGGTAAAATTTCTCACTGCCTCCATTTATTCCCCTTCTATTTGCCAGGAGGTGATAGAACCAGTGGCTATGATCTTAGGGGGGGGGGGGTTATGTGGATTTTCAGACCATATTTTGCGCTCTCCTCTTTCACCCTCATTAAGAGGTTATTTAATTCCTCACTTTTTGCCATCAAAGTTGTGTCATCTGCATATCTGAGGTTGTTGATATTTCTTCCAGCAATCTTAATTCCGGTTTGGGATTCATCCAGTCCAGCCTTTCGCATGATGAATTCTGCATATAAGTTAAATAAGCAGGGAAACAATATACAGCCTTGTCGTACTCCTTTCCCAATTTTGAATCAATCAGTTGTTCCATATCCAGTTCTAACTGTAGCTTCTTGTCCCACATAAAGATTTCTCAGGAGACAGATGAGGTGACCAAGCACTCCCATTTATTTAAGAACTTGCCATAGTTTGCTGTGGTCGACACAGTTTGTGATGACCAGCTTTTTATCTTGACAGAATTCTGTTAGCCTTTGCCCTGCTTAATTTTGAACTCCAAGGCCAAACTTGCCAGTTGTTCCTTTTATCTGACTCCCTACTTTAGCATTCCAATCCCCTATAATGAGAAGAACATCCTTCTTTGGTGTCATTTCTAGAAGGTGTTGCAAGTCTTCATAGAAATGGTCAATTTCAGTTTCTTCAGAACCGGTAGCTGGTGCATAAACTTGGGATTACTGTGATGTTAAAAGGTCTGCCTTGGATTCGTATCAAGATCATTCTATCATTTTTGAGACTGCATCCCAGCACAGCTTTTGACACTCTTTTGTTGACTATGAGGGCCACTCCATTTCTTCTATGGGAGTCTTGCCCACAGTAGTAGATATGATCATCCGAACTGAATTCACCCATTCCCACCCATTTTAGTTCACTGATGCCCAGGATGTCAATATTTATTCTTGCCATCTCATTTTTGACCACTAGCTTACCTTTGTACATGGATCTTACATTCCAGGTTCCCATGCAATATTTTTCTTTACAGCATTGGACTTTCACTTCCAGGCACATCCACAACTGAGCGACCTTTTGGCTTTGGCCCAGCCGCTTCATCAGCTCTGAATCTACTTGTACTTGTCCTCCACTCTTCCTCAGTAGCATGTTGGACGCCTTCCGACCTGAGGGGCTCATTTTATATGCCTGTTGTTTTTGTCCATGAAGTTTTCTTGGCAGGGATACTGGAGTGGCTTGCCGGTTCCTGCTCCAGGCGGATCACGTTTAGTCAAAACTCTCCACTATGACCTGTCCATCTTGGGTGGCCCTGCACAGCACGGCTCATAGCTTCTCTGAGTTATTCAAGCCCCTTTGCCATGACGAGGCAGTAATCCATGAAGGAGGTATTTAATATAGTCATGTTTTATATTGTGCATGTTTTTTTTAAAAACAGGTTTTTAAAAATACTGAGAACAGTACAAACAATCTAAAAAAATTAAACAGAAGTGAAAGTTAGGCTAATGATGCAAATATAAATAGCAAGTATTTACCATGAGTCTTAAGTTTATCAGTCATTTTGTTAATCTTCCTTTCCAATCGGGCATATCTAGCAAATTCATCCATCATACTAATGGTAGAAAGTTCTTGCTTCATGTTCTGAATTTCAGATCTCATTTGTGATTCCTGCTCAGCATCCTTTTGTAGCAATCTGGATATCTGACAAAGAGAAAGATGTCCAAACACCTGTTGATTCATCACTTTCCTCTTTTTTAAAAAAGAAAATGAATTTATTTGTTCTAAAACATAGTTACTGCTTACTTCTCTCTAAGCAGTCTTTTAGTCCCTCTCCTAAATAGCTTGATCCAAGTACACTTTGAAGCGTGCCCCAAGTTATTTAAGTTCAATGTTTTGTAAGCAGAGGCATCCTAGGCTGCCTTGCACCCTTGACTAGGAGTTACATCGGCACCCCATTCCCCCCCCCTGCCCTCATGGAACAGAAACTTGAAAAGGTTTTCTTTCATGCTCCGCCAGTGAACGCTTCTAATAGTGTGCGGGCAGATGGACTCCTAGCCACTGTAAGGCAGAAAGGAGAGATGTGATTTTTGTGCCCTTCCTGCAGGGTTTGTGCCCTTGATGGGGGCCAACCTAACCAACTACTAGGTATGTCCCTATTTGTAAGTTTATCGGAATTTTAAATGAAAAGCAATGAATAATTTCCTAGAAAGACCTTTGCTAGCAGTCTACCTCCTTCCCAACTCTTCAATATATCATGCTTGGACCAGAGTGTCCAAACGCACAAAAGCTAAAGGTTGTGTTCTCAAACTCTGAACCTAAAGATGAATGAAGCTACCTTTTAAAAAATAATAATAATACACCCCTACCAAGGGATGGGTGCATCGATTTCTAGTCTGCCACTTTCTGCCCCATAATTCTGTTCCATTTTTTACATTGATCCTCTTTTAAAATAAGTGTTTTAATACTATGTTAGATTATGGGTATTTTCTCTCAAAGCATGCAGACATTTAAACTGCTGAGAATTGTGTTGCAATTTGGCAGGGGCAGTGTGTCCTGTTTCACTGCTTGAGGCCAAATGGGAAGTACCGCCCTGCTGCTACCATACCTGCTGCTGCCAGATATTGCTTGCTGTGCTGCTGCGAGGCGCCAATTTCAGGCAAGATTGCACCAATTCTGGGTGAGATTCACCCCAAATGGATGGAATCTTGCCCAAAATTGGTGGTGCTTCTTCACCAATGGCGGAAAAAGCAGAGCACGGGGGAGTTTGGGGGGTTGGGTTGGGTTGCTTGAGGCAGTGGCTTCACCCTGCCTAATGGCTGTGCTGGCTCTACAATTTGGAGAAAAGCAAAATTCACCAAATAGCTAGGAAGGTGGCAAGCTATTTCCATTTGAAAGACATGCCTGCTGCATACTTTTTCCGCTGACTCCAAATCTGAACCTCACAGCCAAAGAATGTTCTGTTGTTATTATATTTATTTATATCCCACCTTTTCCCCAGACTAGGAATCAAACAAGGCAGCTTGAAATACAGCTTCCATCCATAAGGCCGTTTTATTCCATATACTCTCTGCCCTGAATGCCTCCAAGTGCAATCAATGTAAATGGCTCCGATAAGATGATCATCTGACCTCTTATTTTTTAAATAAAACAACAGAACAGCCACATCCATCACCTGGATAGCCTGCGTGCTAATCCAGAGTGACCTCGCTGCTTCCGTACTTGCGAGAACGAAAATGACTTAGGGTGGCATTGACGTTTCCTCAAAATAACCTATAGAAATTAATTGGCGTGTTCATTAATTTCAATGGGTCTACTCAGAGTAAAGGTCAGTGTGCACCAGGCCCACAGGGAGACTCCCGAGGAAAAATGGGCGACAAAGATCGGGCCGTCCCTAGCGATGTCGGCGGCTCGACCCGACCCGGCCGACCATTCGGCCCTCCCCTGAACTCGGGCCCCCAGCTGGAAGGCGGCTGCCCTCCCCACCCAGGCAGAGCGAGGGAGGCGGATCGGGGCGCCGTCGCTATGGGAACCCGGCGGGCTGACGTCACTTACAATGGAGGAGCAAGAGGGCAGGAGGATTTTGAGGAGGTTACACAAGAACACGGAGCTCAACACGAGGAACCAGGCGCCGTCACCCGTCACATCTCCCGTCTCCACTAGAACCTGCTCGTCCATGTCTCAGGCCGGACTGGACGTGGGGGTGGAGCGGGCAGAGGGAAGGGGAACGAGTAGAGACACGCGAGGAAGACGGAGAAAAGCGGCTGCCAGTCTCCCGCCACCGCCAGAGAAGAATAGCGGGGTGGGGGAGGGGGAGAAGGAACACTACAGAAAAGGCTCGGGCTCGCGGCCGCTTCTCAAACTGCGCAAGCGCACATCCTCCCTCTTCACCCCCACCGTGGTTTGTGCCTCGCTGGATATTTTTTTTTTCGTAATAACAACCGCGGTCGCTGAGCTCACGCGCTCCTGTTATGTGTGCGCACGCGCGCCCATGTCACAGTTACTGTCACCCTCTTGCCGAGACAGCCTATCAAACCCGCCCAGGTGGAGGGGAGCAGCCCGCCTCCGCCTCAACGCATTGAAGTCGACGGGTCTCTCCTTATGGGTGGGACGGACTGTTGTGATTTAAAAAGAGGGCGCGCGAAGTGGGCTCGTCCAATAGGGACGCGCGCGCCTCGGAGCGGGGAGGGGGGGCGGTGCCGAGGAGAGCGAGTGTGCGTGCGCGCGCGTCTCCCCCCTCCCTTCCCATCCGGCTGGATCCTGTTGCGGTGCCGCTGGCGCTGCTGGGATGGTCGCGGGAGGAGAAGGGGGGTCAGACGGGCGGGCGGGCACACTCTTGGTCTGTGCGCAGGAGTGAGAGTCGGACTTCCCAGTGGGGCTGGAGTAAGAAGTGCCAGCCGCCGCCGCCACCGCTCCCGCCGCCCGACGATAGGGAACAAATAAAAGCACAAGGGAAAGCCGAGCGCCGTCGTTCGGCATCGCCGCTTACTCCGCCATGCCGAAGAGAAAGGTTGGCGACGGGCGCGCGCACACTTTAATGTGCGCCGAGAGCGCGTACTCCCTTCTCCCTCCCCGAGCTCCTTTACCCTTCTCCTTCCCCTTGTAAATGTAATATATTTATATATATAAAAATATAGGCGAGCGGGCTGTCCTTTCATACTGGGGGGGGGGTCTTTTTTTCTGCGACGACTTCGTCGTGAGGGCCCAGTTTTCGCGCTCCTGTTCTAGAGGGGGGAGGGGGCGTGACGGTTGTAAATGGCCGCGAGGTTCGCCGAACTGCGGCCTGAGCGTCTCGCGTCCCCTTTCCGCTCGGGCAGCCGAGGAACGACCGTCGCGCAGGTTCAGGAACGTCTAGAACTTTTACGCGGACGTTGGTTAAGGATACGGCCTCAGGTTCGAATTCTCGACACAGCGGCGGGAAGGGGGGGGCGTGTGCGCGGTGACGTCAGGGCCCCTGGACGGTGTAAAGCAGGCGTTAATGCGCATGCGATGTTTCGCTCTACCGCCCCCGTTCCTTTCTAATACTTGTATGTTCCATTGCAGGTGAACGCCGCTGAAGAAGAGGTAAGTAGGAAACATTTGTATAGTATTTTAAAGGATCCACGAGGATTGTTAGTATTAAGCAGACCATTAATACTGTTTTCTTTTGCTTTGGTTTGCTGTAGCCAAAAAGGCGATCTGCACGCCTGTCTGCTGTAAGTATAAAATTGCATAGACATCTTATTTACCCATTGTGTTTATTGTGAATATTAGAATTAAAACATAATAATTGTGTTTTCTCTTTCAGAAACCTGTCACTGCCAAAATTGAAACCAAACCAAAAAAGCCAGCTTCAAAGGTGAGCGGTTTGGGGGAGGGAGACAAACAAGGTGTCTGAAATCCTTTTTGGAAGCTGGCTGAAGATATTATTTCATTGTAAAATGGAGCAATGTTACTCGGAGCATTGTAAAATGGAGCAATGCTTCTCGGCAGTAGAAGCAGGAAACTACTTTGGGACTCAAGTCACGATTGAAGTGTGGTCACCCTATGGGCCACATTCCACTAATGGTGAGGTCAAGGGTGGAAGCTGGCATGGCAGAATTCATGCCCATCTGTCCCCCGATACTGGAATGATAAAAGCTGGGGCTCCCGGTTGTCCATATGCAGCTGCAGCTTGAATTTGGCGTGTTTTCCTGCCATGCTACTTTTGGGGGTTTGGATCCTTTCAGGAATGATTAGGAGCCCCTGAACTTACCTGATGTCTGCCAAAATCAGCATAGCAGGAAAAGGTGCCAAATTTAAGCTGTACTAAATTCAAGTCACAACTGCAAAGGGATTTTCATTTGTTGTATTTGTACACCGTTTTTCCACAAACTGAATCATGCTCAAAATGTCTTACAACAAAGAAGCGGATGTATTTAAAGCAAGCAGTACAAAAACAATTTCTTAATAACAAATCAATACAAAAACGTAACGTAATAGTAACGTAAATTTATGTGATAGCTACGTAGCGTATGATAGTGGTGAAGAGTTTTCTGATGAATTGTGCCTTGGTCATGAACTCACTAGCTGGGCTTGGCCAAACCAATACAGTATATTCTCATTCTTTCCCTCACCTTGGTAGCATGGGGATAATATTGTACAGAGTTGTTATAAACAATGCTAGTGTATTGTCTGTTCAAAATGTTTCATATACCAAAGTGCTCACTTTTCACTGTAGGCTCTGAGGCTACTTCTCTTGGTGGTTTCCCAGCTGTTTCCTCCCACCATTCCTCTCTAACCAGTCCATGCATCACCTGAAGCAACCATTTTGCTTCAGCTTCACTGAAAAGGGCAAGAACATCAGATTAATTTTATTTGGGTCTAAACTAACTGTGTTATGAACTCAGTTGCTGGTTTATTTGAACAAATAAATAATAAATCTACAGTTTAAGAAAATAAAATAATTTTTTTTTGGGGGGGGGGGGAATCCTTATCCAAAATATCTAATATCAGTTGACACAGGAAAATGTGTATCCAATGCTGAGCGAGACCTATTTTAGTATTCCATATAGACCAGTGATGGCCAAACTTGGCCCTCCAGCTGTTTTTGGACTAAAACTCCCATCATCCCTAGCTAACAGGACCAGTGGTCAGAGATGGTGAGAATTGTCCCAAAACAGCTGGCGGGCCAAGTTTTCCCACCGCTGATATAGACTGGATTGTAGTAGAAACCTTGGAATAACTAAGAACAGCCAGATATGCTCTCACCATGCTAACAGCTTCATTTTTTCCAATGAATGATGCTTTGCACCATGCATAGAAATATATGCAGTGAGTCCTGGTAATGTGCTAAGACAACATGGCACTAAAAGAGCACTCTTTGGGGCTAGATGCAAATATGTGAGCCAGCATAGCAGTCCTGGCACCTTAGATCTTTCCAAATGTGTTTTAATATGATTAAGACCAGTGCTTTTTCTGGAACTACTCAAGGGTGCACAGTACTGGCACCTTTTTTGTCCTGGAAGAAAAGCACTGATTAAGACCACAAATCTTCACATTCTGATGAATGCGTTATTTTAAAAGACTAAATGCTGATTGTCTTTATTTCATTGCAGGATAAGCCTGAGGAAAAGAAAGCCCCAGCGAAAGGGAAAAAGGGACCAAAAGGTAAACAGGCTGAAGAGATTAACAATGAGGAAGTAAAGGATAACTTGCCTGCGGAAAATGGAGAAGCAAAAAGTGATGAGGTAAATTTTATGGCTTTGTTGTGTATTCTATAGTTTTCTGGTTTAAATTCAAAATGGCTGTTTTGACTTAACTGGCAGAGAGAACGTCCCAGCATTGCCTTGTATGGATGTTGCATGAGGACACTTAAAACAAATTTAATATCCCTTTCCACTATCCCAGAGCAAATATTTATATTGGTAAAGGAGGCTAATGAGGTAGGAAGAAGTGGAGGAGGAGTTGGCGTTGGGTTTCATGCCTCTGTATACCTGTTTCTGGAAATTGCAAGTGGGGAAAGTGCTGTTGCACTCTGGTTCCGCTTGCGGGCTTCTCATAGGCATTTGGTTTGCTACCATGAGAATAGGCTGCTGGTCTAGATGAGTCTTTAGCCTGATTCAGCAGGGATTTTCTTACTCTGGGTTGCTATGCATTTTAGTAAATTCTTTCATCCTCCACTAGCATCTTTCAGTAGTCACACTAGTGGATCTGGCATTTTTTTACAACTAATATTCCCAGTCCAGGCTCTTGCCATCCTGGATGATCGGGCCACCGTAGATCAATCAGTTCACCAAACATATGGCGAGTGTTATAATGAGTTTCCATTCTACATTGAATTTGTATATCATTTCAAAAGTAAGCATATACTTAACAAGATGTTTTATTTCTAAACTAGTCAGAAACATCATTGTTATGAAACACACAACTATTTCAAGTCCTTGAATTTAAAGTTACTCTGTGCCAACTGAAATGAAGTCTAAGGACAAGCATTAACCTAACTTTTAAGTATAAGCTTGAGTATTTGGAAAGTTCATCATACATTACAAAGTTCTGCACGGAATTTGTATTGTCCATTAATTTTATGAGTAAATGTATTCTTTGTTAATCACAAAATAATCTTTTAGCAGGATATGAGTGCAGAATGAGTATCTTTGATGTGACTATATCATAAGAAAGCTTGATGGATTTTTAGTGAAATTAGTATGGAAAGCAGTACCTGAAAATCCACAGAAACAGAATAAGATAACTCAAACTACGGCTGTAAACTGAAATATCATAATGGAATATGAGGTTCATCAATGTGGGGCTATGTGTTCAATATTTGACTGTAGATAGACCATTAAAAGCAATGTTTTTCTACTTGTGAATTGTATATATTAATCCTTTGTGGCCAGTCACTCTCAAACTGGTTGATAAAAATGTTTTGGCTGTAATAGCAAACAAAAATTATGTTGATCCTAACTTTCATGTTTAGAATACCAAATAGCTTTTAAAACAATGTTTTAATAGTCCTTGGGTTTGAACTTTGAAACATATATGTATAACCATTGTTACGTTAAACTTTTTTCTTTTTTCAGGCCCCAGTATCTGATGCAGCAGGAGAAAAAGAAGCAAAATCTGAGTAACATCTTGTACAAAGTCTCTTAATCAGTGGTTTGTTTGCCACCATCTTGTACAATTCAGAGGAATATTTTTATCAACTATTTTGTAAATGCAAGTTTTTTAGTGGTTTTAGAAAAGACATTTTTTAAGCATGAGGGGATCCCTCCCTCAATATCCCATTTAACGTAGTTTTGAGTGTAAATGCTTTGTTTTTAAAAGGTAAAAAATCATGTACTGGTTGTCTCTCTATATAACCAGCAATTAATGGAATGTTAGATTAAGGAGAAATTTCAAAATAATGATTACTTACAGTGCTATCCTATACATGTTTACTTAGAACTAAATCCCACTGGTTTCAGTGGTACTTATTCTTTAATAAGTGTGCATAGGATTGCAGCCTTAACATTCCAGAGGCCAGGGTGGGCAACTTGCAATTTACATGTGGCCCTTTAAAGCTATTTTTATGCAGGACTTCAGTTACTTTAAATTTAGCTTTGTTTCCTTAAATTTTTAGCCTTTACAAATAAATTTGAATATATGATGAAAAGATATGCCCAGCATATGCCAGTATCGTCCCCAGAGGCAAACAAGTTGCTCACACCTGCTGTATACTGTGGGATGGTTTTTGTAATTGTTAAAAGAAGCATAGCACAGATAAAACGTTGACATGGTGACAAGTAGGAAAATGTCTTTACACTTAACACGTATCCCCCTCAATTTGTCATCAGTAGAATGCTTCCTCAGAAAACCCAACTTGTTCCCTGGTGTTGGATCTCCCAAATTTGTTTTATCTGTGACAAGAGTTATTTTTGGTAGTGGTAGTTTATTTTTTCAACAGCTTTGTAACGTGTTGTGAACGGTTGGAAATCTGGGTGTGTAGTGTGTGTGGTGTTCAATTACTGAGTAGATAAAATTTCTGGTTAAGCAGACATGACTTTCACATGACAGTATTTGAGACACTGGTACTTTTCTACTTTGAATTAATGGTCTATCAAAGAAGTCATAATTGTCAGATGACTGGTTTACATTCAAATTATTGGAAGAAGAATCAGTACAAATAGTTAATGTCTGTGGTTCATCAAACAAGATCCAATAAAATATTGGTCATAAACATTTTGTGAGTGTTTCTCTTCAGCTTGACTGAAAATTAACTGGGATGTAGATTTTTAAAAACAAGCAAACATGCAGTTGTATTCCTATAACAAGCTTTCACTTTAGTGAATGAAATTTCAGTAGTCTATGGTTTTATAGCCATCCCCAGTATCTGTTGTATGGCAGCTTAGGTATTATACGCAATGTTTCCAGCCTTTTTTTGCATGGAAGGAGAGTTGGAAAGATAAAGTAATGAAGAAACTCCATTTATCAAGCACACAAAAGTAAAGGTGGTCCTTAACTTTGCTTATCTTTGTTTGACTCATGAACACAGCATTGCTGAAAATTTGTTAGCAGCAGGCTCTTCTAAGAAGTGAAATTCACGTGACAACAAACTTGAAAACTTTCTCAATGGTAGAAACTTGCCTATATTCCCCTTTATTTATATCTCCTCTCTTTATAGTCCAAATAAGACTCTGAACAACTACCAAGATCAATAATAAGACAGTCTGTACCCTCAGGTTTACAATCTAAATCAACACAAATGAAAAAGGGAGGGGGGGAGCAAACATCAAAATTTTAACCATTTCTAAAAGTCCTATTCAGTAAATCAAAGGGACTTATTCCCAGATAAGTGGTATTAGGATTGCAACCTAAGGAACTAGTTCTTATATCAACAGCAAAATTGAAAATGGGTCCCTGCCCTGAGCAGGGTTTTCTTGGTTTCCTAATCTCTTCTGTCTGATGAAATGGCTGTTGCCTGACAGGTGACATTTAATGGAGTGGTAAGCCTGATGGAGCTAGATTCTCAGAGCTTTATTAGGCACTGTACAGTTTTGCCATTATGTGAAGTTCTCAGAATCCAAACAATAGCACAAACTTTGGAACACTTAATACTCTCTACTGAAAACTTTTTCAGTAAGACAGGATCAGTGGCAAAGAAAGCATACCTGCTATTGAAATAATATGTGAAGGAGAATGTTTGCCCTGTAAAACTTGTAGGTAAGGAGAAAAGATGAATACAGGCTTGTTTTTAATATCCTGACATAGAAGCACTGTGAGTCTTCTGTCCACCATAGAGATAGTTTTTTGCCAGTTGGATAGCGGGAGGGGGGTTGTAAAGAGATCCAGCACATTTAAGCAAGCATAGATAGTGACACATTGTCTGAAGAACAAGCCTTTAAAGCCAAGACTTGCCAAAATGTCTCCATTTTAAATGTGGGTTTGGCAAGGTATCTAGTATAGAGCAGCCTCACACCCTGATAATTCATGAGAAATTGGTGCAAGCAGTTAAATATTTCCACAGAAACTTATTGAGGCACAGGAAGAACAACACATCCAACTTGAGTGACACCAGCTTCCATCAAGACCTATTGCAAGATATGAGTTCACTTTTGCAATCAGTGAACCATCTGGAAGCTTCTACTACAATAGGTTATTAGAATATGAGTAGTCAAGGACTGTGTCCCTCTGGAAGCTTTAGCAGCACATGCAGAAAGGAGCTTCAAGCAGCTTGGCTAGAAGCCAAGTCTTACAGAATCTTGTCTTCTAGAATCACATTTGAAACCATCACATCTTGGAAAAAATGGGGAACACCATGGGAAAGCCTATGTGAATATGGAACAAAGTCAACCAGTCCAAGGAGACAGAAGATCCATCAGGTGAAATACACCTTTGCTCTAGATGAAGCACTTGGGGGGGGGGGGTTGATTGTCAAACAATGGAGGTGACAATAGCCTCCACTGGTGTGATTCCCCCTCCTGCAAGGCTTTCCTGAAGATTCCAGGTGCTCTCCTCCCTCACCCCCCCCCCCCGAACCATTCTTTCCTTTCCTGTCAATGTATAGTCTGCCCTGAGTACTTTGCATAGTTCAAAAGGAAGGCAGAAGTGACCCTGATTATGGCCAATAAGGGTCAAAGACTTTCCTCAGCATACTGTGAAACTACTGAAGTCAGTACCAGAGGCTTTCTTCCTCTGGATCTCTTCTATACTCAATCTGCTTGTCACATTGAAATTCTTAAACCTTTATTGACATATACACAAGATTCCAATAGGGTTCGATACAATAAAATCACTCCTCAAAACCTGCATCTTACACTTAATGTACAACATTCACGCATCCTCATTGCGTGTTGCAGCAACCTGGCTACTATCTCCATCTTATCCCCATCCTGATTAAATGTATGGAAGGCTACTGCACATTTGTCTGAATGCCACTCCCTAGAGCCTAGAACAACCAACTGATAAACCTAGGGTAGATCAAATAGATACCAAGGGCAGTGCAAAAGAACGTGTGACTGATTCTATTTGTCTTATGTCCACAGGGGCATTGTCTCAATAGTATTTTCAGGAATCTAGTAGTGTGGGATTTGTGAGGACCTCGGCAGCTACAGGGGCATTGTGGTTAAGGAGATGCTGGTGATGTTCATTCCAGCACAATGCAATAGCTTGTTTATCTTTTAGAACCATACTATATGTCACAAAATGTCAAAATAACAAACAACAATGCTAGAAACATAACATACAGCTTAACTTTAAGAATGGCAGTAGGTACAAACTACACATAAGCTTACTGAAATTAGAGTCCTCATTCAAGTCTTGATCGTATATTTTAGAGCTGCAGTACTGAATAATGTTTCTCCATATAGGCTACAACCTTCTCTGTCAATGGATGGTTATTAATTTAGGCCTGCCTTGCAAAATACATTTTCATAAGTTACTAGGCCACAAAAGTTGTTATTAGTCATCCTGCCTGTACCCTTCATGGGGTGTTACCTTACCTTATTTAATTTATGAATCTCCTAAATTAGTGAAGCAATTTGACAAGAAAGAATAAGGAAATATGAACATCCACAATAAAAGATATAAAACAATTTCGTTTATCAAAATGTTTTCAAATTCAATATAGATTCCAACTGGGATGAAAATCACTTGGGTGACTTGTTGAAAGATGGAGGTTTTCAACAGGCACTGAAAAGTATATGTCTGGTATGTAATGGGTGTTCAAGGGGTAGGTGCCACTATGCTAAATGCCCAATTCCTACAGAACCAGTCTCCTGATGAGGTATCTACATGAGGCCCTCTAGTGTGGTTGGGTATATAATATGTGATCTTTTAGGTATCCTGGTGCCAAGCTGTGTAGGGCTTTTGTACACCAATGCAAAACTAGAATATTAACAGGTCCCACACATGCAACCTTTTTACACATTCATTTGCAACAAAACAGGAAGTATTATCGAGTTTTCCATTTTGCCTGAACCAGGAAACCATGGTAAGCAGCTTCAGAACAAGCCAGGATATGAACCCAACTTCAAATCATAGATTTAATGATAATAATTAAGTGTCCTGTTTCTATTTTCTGATTAGTTTAAATCAAATTAGTAAGTTAAAATACCTCCCCAAAGCGTCCCTGGATGGCAAGGAAATCTTTCAAATGACTTGCCAGCTGCACTGCATGTGGAACCTTTGAAAACTACCTCAGTTAATTATCTTAATTGGTCCAGCACCACAAGTTGTATTTAGGTTAATTACCATTCTCATCTTCACACCTTAATCACTGATAATAATAGATTTTTTAGCCTGGATTCTTTTATATACATATTGTGATAAATTGTTGGTTTGGAACAAGTTGTGGAATGCCTTCTCATTGTTTATATTTTGGTATCAGGTATACAGGCATCTTTTTGCGCCAGCCTGGGTGGTAGATGAGAACTGAATATCCTTCCCATTGTAGTTGTAGTGTTGTTAAGGTTTCTCTTGATTCTGTTTAATTTATAGTCTAGCAATGTTTATGTATTCCATGATTTGAACTGGGAAGGGTGAAAATAAAATACTTTGTGACATAGTAAGCTTCCTGCTTAGAAGGCTTTCCCTGTCTGATTTAACTTCTTACCACTGGGCAGGGAGTAGATATTTAAGATACTCTTTTAGGCAGCAACTTATGACATCTTAACTAAATAATCCTCTATGGTGTTAGATATAGGCTTAAATGGTCCCCACTCGTTTGTGTGTCCTGATGGGCCATACTAATTCCATAACCAGCTTTATCATGTGAATGTAACTTCTAATGCCAGCCTTGGTTTGGTTTTTATGTGTTTGTCTTATTTTATTATTTGGGTTATATGGAGAACATTCAAGCAAGATTCTAAAAGAAACCAAACAAAGGGTGGGAAACCACATGCTCCAACTAGGCAAAACACTTACAATGCCCCTACCAAATAACACAGGAAAGTACAGTAAAAAAATCAGGCAACAACCCCCCTCCAAAACCTGAATTAACTTTTTTTTTTAGACAGGCAGGGGTGCTGGTATCAGAGGCAGCCACAGTGCCCACAGACATGACGCTAGGAACTCTGAGTCCAGAACAAGAACACAACCATGCCCTTCCACAAGAGATAGGACCTGTCAGCGATGTAACACAAGTTGCCATTGGCTCTTATTTAAGGTTGTAATGCTACGCATGCTTACTATTACTAGGAAGTCTTATTGAATAGAGTGTGACTTTGGGGAAAATATATAGGATCAGACTGCGCTGAGTTAAAAAAGCATAGTAGTAGTAGGGATAATTCCAGAGGACCATCCGAAAAGCCCTATCAAGAAGTGTACTTGTGTTGTTTTTATGTGGTACAGGCTTTTGAAGAGTAAGAAATCTTTTCCGCGAACCGCCCTGAGACCTCCGGGTATAGGGCGGTATATAAAGTCAATTAATAATAATGATGGATTGTACCCAAAGAACTAGGGCCAATGGAACTTTTAAATTCCAGAACGTCAATCCTATATCTTTCCCCCTCTTCTTCACACATTTCCAACGAATAATTTGTTCTTTATTTGTTTTTGTTTTAATGTTACGGTTATTGTGGGTTTTTGTTCTAATGATCTGCTTCGACAAGGCAGCACACAAAGGATTCAAATAAGGCTGCAATCCCATGCATGTTTACATGAGAAAAGTCTAAAATAATGGGACTTCACACTCCCCAAACGCTCCTTTTATTTAGGGAAGCGCCAACATTTTCCCCTTGGAAAAGAACAGCCAGTCCACCATTAGCGTTTGTTTTGTAACCGATTCGCACTCTTACTCGCTTAATTGCAGTCCTAGAAACATTTGCCTGGGAATTAATGAACAAAACTCTCCTTAACAAAGGGCGACTTATCTCCATACGTAAACCTGCCTACTGATTTTCGGCCGGACATTGTGAAAGACCCTGACCAGAAAAGACATAGGGCGAATCAGGGGAGAAAATCTTGACAGATTCGCATCAGCCTCTTCGGGGGATTATCTGTATGAAAATGGCGCACTGTTTTTCCGGAAGAAGGTGCCTCTGTCAGCGCCGTCCTACATGTCTCTGGAAGTAAGCCCCACGGCACGTACGGACTTACTTCCAAGTAAGCATGAATAGGCTGGCGCTGCAGGAGGCAGCCAAGCGAGCGCTCTCACTTCCCTACAACGATGGGCGGGAGGAGCCCTTGGCCGCTCGCTCCCATCCCTCCCCACTTTAATTCTCCACGGAAGCCTCATCTCCAACTGCCAAGTCGAAAATGGCCGCATCTCCTTCCGCGCTCAGCCATCACAGCCTTTCACCAACCACCGCCACCCTTCAAGTAAATCAACCTCTTTACTACACAACGATACATGAGTGGCGTTTCATAAGCTTGCGGTCTCTGTGTGTTTTTTAAACTTTTAAACGCAACCATTTTGTTCGCTCCAAAGGGGACTATTTCACCCCTCCCACCCTTTTCCTTCCCTATCCACTCCGCCCCGCCTTTCCTCGGAGTTACGTCAGAGGCGCGCGGGGCGCCTCAGCAGTAATGGCAGCGGGGCTGGGCAGGGATTAATGTAGAGCGCGGCAGTGGCGGCGTCGAAGGGTGGTGCGCAGACGGCGGACGTGCGCGCTCCCGCCCGCCGGACCTCTCCCTCATACATACAAATAGAGCAAAGGCGCGTGGGGGAGGGGAAGCGCTGATAGGATTATGTCGAGCCAGGCCTGGGCCGCCGCCGCGCCAGACAGAGCCCTCAGCCCTAATCTCCTCCTGGCAACAGCGGCCGCTGCGGATATGGCCGAGCCCTTGCCGGCCTCCAATTCTCCTTTGGGCGCCGGCAGCGGCCCTCTGCCGCTCATTGAATCAGGTAATGCGAAGAGTGAGCGCCGGCTTGGTGAGGAGAGCGAGAGGATGGAAGAGCCGGCCGAGGCGAGCGCTCGCCGTCTCCGCCGCCATCTTACTGAGCCTGGTTATGAGTTACAGTCACCTAAGGGGGATCCCCCAACCCGCCCCCCCCCGCCGCCCTCCCCATCCCCCAACGAAGCCCGGCTTCGACTTCATCTCTCCTCTTTTTCTCCTTCTCGCAGAACTGTACTTCCTCATAGCTCGGTTCTTGAGCACTGGGCCTTGCAGGAGGACGGCGGAGGTGAGTTGTTCTTCGCCTGCACCCTCTGCACTGCCCCCACCCCACCCCCGCGAAGGGCGGCTTCATAGCGCCCCCCTTCACTTTGGTCAGAAGCGGCGCTTCAAAAAGCAAACGCGAACACAAAACCTCCACCAGTGCCAAATACCAGCTTCTTTTTTCCCCTTACAGGTGCTAGTGCAGGAACTGGAACAGTACCAGGTCTGTGAGACTACTCATTTTTAAAAAAAAATAATTTCCTTTTATGCCACTCGCTTTTACCCCGCTTTTTTTTTAATAATCCCAATGTCTTTTAGAGATGGAAACTCTGCCATCTGTGCAAGCATTTGTAATAGCTTTCTTTTGTGCCCCGTTCGTTCCAATTCATCTGGCTTTTCTCTCCTTCCCCCTTTCAATTTTAGTTGCTCCCTAAAAGGTTGGATTGGGAAGGAAGAGAACATTGCAGAAGTTATGAAGACTTGGTGAGACTTTTGTTGTTTAAAAAAAGGAAAAAACCCAAACAAGATTTGGATTGTTGAGGGGGGAGGGGATCAACAGTATTTGCTTTTTCAAACTAATCGTGCTATTTTTCATGCTTTTAAAAGCCTGTGTTGTTTTATGGAAGGTATTTATTATTGTGCTAGTCAACAGAAGCCATAAATGGGGACTCTGGGAACAGAGGATGTTGTCATCTTGAGAGGAGGCGGGGTGTGTGTCATCAGGGCTTGTTAGGATAAAGCAGTCTGAAAAAGAACCTTTATTTCTTGGTTTCTACAGAAGATTTGCTAAATAACCTTAATCTGACAATATTTTATTGTTGGTTACCCCAAAATATGCTTTCCTCAGAAGATAAGAGCTGGCTTCCACTAGATGGTTGAGTTGTTTAATGGCTTCAAATTTACATTGAACCGCTTGGATTAGGATTTAAATAAGTGTTCTGAAGATTCAGTATATTTTTAATAGATGCTTATTATTCTCTTCACAACAAACAACAAGCTCTTCCATGTGGATTTGGAAGCTGGTGGGGAAATGAGCAGGACTTGAAATGCTGTACTGTAGGGTCAGACTCTTGCATCTGCTTTGTTCTTCAGCAGCTCACCCTCCTCCCTCCAAATGTTAGATTGTTAAAAGCTTGAATTGCTTAAAAAAATATTATACACCACAATCCTAAATGTATTTTTTTAAGTACCATGGATTGTAATGGACTTTCCTTCATTTAGTATTCTTAGGTTTGCACTGAGTTTCATATGGGATTCTTTATTTTTGGAAGCTTAGATGTGAATTATAAGAGGAAACATTCCTCTTTTAGTTGAGAAAAATGCCACCGGAATTTTTAATGTGATGGTAATATGACATTTTCAGTTTTGTAGGATTTCTAAGTAGAGGTGCATAAGATGAGCTCCCTGGTTCTCCAGAGGTGGTGAACATATGGCATAGAGGGTTACACTGGGACAAAACTGCTTGTTATGTTACATTGAGGCAGGAAACAGTTTTTGCTGCATGAGCAGCCAAGCCTGAGTGAGGACTGCAACATATTATTGTGAAACATTGTGTCCCCCCTTTTTTAAAAAAAGGCTACTTTGCTTGCATAAAAAATTGACATTACTCTTTGTTTAGCTTAAAATGTTTTTAAACAATTCTGTTTTCATGTCTGTGAGTTTGGGTCTGAAAAGGAAATGATAGATATAATTCAGTCAGTTGAGAGAAATGGAAAAAGTTTTCATAGATTTTAAATACTAAAAATATATTGCTGCTGTACTACATTAAATGCTTACAGAAATATTAAATAGATACCTGCAAGAAAATTTTAGTTGAGTAAATGGAATATCTAGAGCAGGGGTGCCAACTTGAATAAAATATTGGGGAAGGGGCACAGGTAAGCCCTGCCCATCATAATCCGTTACAAGGCACAGTGCACACACATCATTTGAATGGCAGTGCCCGTCAGTTAGGGGGCGGGAGAGAAGAGACCTCTGCCCCTAGGAGTTAGCACCTATGGTCTAGAGCAGTGTTTCCCATATGGCCCTCTGGGAGGCCCCAGGATATTCCAAGGGGGCCCCAGGTGAAAATCGTGTAAATGGGGGTTAGCAGCATGAGGATAGCCATAGAGGGTAGTGAGAAGTGGAAGAAAAAAATCTTTTTTTAAATAACCAGGCAATCAGGATTTTTTTATTTATCTGCTTGGCCAAACACAAGCAGGTAAGGGGGTGGCCCACCAGGGGTTGAAATCCACCTCAGCCCCTAGCTGAGCAGGGCGGTCTTGTGCTGCTGACTTGCATCTAGTAAATAACTAAGTGTCTACTCAGAAGAAAGCCACACTGAGTTCATTGGGCCTGGTAAGCTTGTGTGGGGCTACAAGCAGCCAGAGGTCCTCTGAACGATAAGATCTTTTTCAGACAGGACAGTGAGGAGCACTTGCTTTTTAAAATTCTCCCATATATACAGAATTCCCTGTGCCCCTTTTGGACAGTATCTGTAGGATTTCCTGTGTCAAATAACTGGGGTAAAATAAGTGTTGTTTACTTTTTACAATACATGGAAGATAGATCTCCTTCGGGAGGTTCTGGATTTTCCTTTCTTGGAGGTTTATAAGGAGAGGTAGGATGGCCATCTGTCATGGAGGCATTAGCATCCATGTTTTCTGCTTCAACAATATTTTATTATATTCCTATCATTCTATGTAATTGTATTTTGTATAAATTATAAAAATTATAAATAAAACACGTTCTGTTTACAAACAAAACATTTAAACAACTGCTTTTCTACTTGTAGGATGGGGGGCGGGACATGGGCATAGCCAGGATTTTATTTAGGGTGCAGGCTTTGGTTGGGGGAGGCAGAACTTCAGATTTGTATTGATTTTTAATTATTGGGGGGCAGTTGCCCCCTGTCTCCCCCCCCCCGGCTATACCCATGGGGTGCCACAGGAAGGAAACAAGGTGGGAAGGTGGCCATGGTAGGAAAAAGGTTGGGAAACACTGATCTAGAGAATTGCACCTTGGAACAGGATTCAAGATATAACATCAGGATCTTTTTTTGGGGGGGGGGTTTAAGTTGTTTGAGAGAATAATGCATTGCTCTAGTTTAAAAGTAATGTGCATATAGTGTGTATTGTTTATATAATTGTGTGGTTTTGGTTTATCTTGTTCTTGTACTTACAATTTAACTTCATTAGATTCATGCTAGATGAAAAATGGGAGAGGTTATAGTCAAATTAAAATTGATGTAATGAAGGTGGAAGGAGAAAGCATGGCTTAGTTAGTGCAGGCCTGGTTGGTACCTCATTTAAGCCACAGTTAAAATAAACTGTGGATCATAAAACAAAATTCCTGTTCACTGCAGCAGTGCTGTGGACTGGGGAGTAAAAAGTTGTACGTAGTTTGATCTTCAAGAAATTTAAGTGAATGAGAAAGCTCATAGATTTAATAGTCCAAAGTTAAGTTGGACTTACAGTTGCAGTATAATACAAAACACTAGTTCATCTACTTGTTTGCCATTCCATTTTTAAAGTTTCTAAAGTAACTTATAACTACAGTAAATAGTAGCAAAAAAACTAGAATCGAAATAAAATGCAAAACATTGGAATAAAAGCAACATTGAAATGATTTAGTTAGCAATTAAAAGCGTAGGTCTTTTCCAGAACAACATTAAAGTAAGCACTGGGAGAACATCCTGTGTACAGTCCCTTCTCCCTAGTTTGTGAGTATACCTGGAGGGGGCCTCCAAGGATTACTTTACTTATTAGGAGTTTGTCAAGCGATTTTAAGCAACAGTGAAATGAGGTCAAGTTTGTTTCTTGTTTTTTCTCACATAATTAATAAATTACTAATTCTAAAATGTTTAGCCTATGTAAATAATTGTTATTTTTGTATTAGGTTATATTAACTTGTTTTAATCCTATTTGTGTGTTAGGTCTTGTCTAACAAACATGTGGCTCCTGATCACTTGCTGCAAATTTGCAGGCGGATTGGCCCTATACTGGATAAAGAGATTCCACCCAGCATTCCGAGAGTGAACTCTTTATTGGGTGCAGGCAAGCAGTCCTTACTGCGAACTGCAAAAGGTATATTTTGACTTTTTAATGTGGCTTGGTGTGTTCAATTCTAGTGACTATATATGAACCTTGCATTGGTACAAGTATGTACTGAAACTTCCAAGACTAGGATGCATGAACTTGTCACCCATTTAATACATGCTGTCAGCACAGATCCAGCTTTGAGCTCCTCCTTTCACAGACATAGTGGTTATTGATATTTTGGTTTAGAGGTTTATTCTAGGAGATCAAAAGAAAACCTTATGTAGAATACAATTATCTGCTTCAAACACAGAATCTGAGATCTTCAAATAAAGGGTGGTATACATTTTTTTCATGGGGGTGGGATTACAAGTCTAGTTACGTAATACCATCTCCACAAAAAACATTACTTTGAGTTTTTAGTGTCATTTCAAGCAGATTCTTAAGACATTAATAGTTAATATAGGTTCTCCAGAGACAAGTGGAGGGAGAGAATTGTTACCTTCCCTTACATATGAAAAGAAAGGGGACCAGGTTTCAACAAAAGTGTCTCTTTGTAACTACCTTTCTAAGTGTCTCTTTGTAAGCTACCTTTCTAAGCCCTTAGTCATTCTGAGATAGGCACATGTTGCAAATGTTGTTGAACCATACTTTGAGGGGTAGCTCAGCCTGAGATTTCTGAAATTATGTTATCACAAAATGCATGACCATCAGTAGAAAGAAAACTTAAAGCTGCTTCACCCTAAGTGAAAGTACAGCACCATAAGTTGCTGTAGTTGTAACAGGTTTTTTTTTGGGGGGGGGGGATATGAGAAAGAAACCTATAAATACTTGGCTGAGAACCTGTGAAGTGAAACTGCTTTGTACTTTGCTTATGTTTCTCCTTGTATTACACAACTGCTCTTTCCTCATTTTTCTTCTCACTTAAGAACACAGAGTAGCTAACAATGCAAAACATCTTCGTATAGCAGCTCATTTGTGTATATGTTAGTTACATCTCTAGGGATAGCTAATGGCCAAGAGCTTCCTAGTATACTAAGCACAACTGCTTCTTTTTATAAAGTGAAGAGGAAATATCCTTGGTTATCAAGAATAAATATTCACAATTGGAGAAGTGAGTAGAGAAATAATAAGGAACATAAAACAGGAAAATGCAAAATCAACCAAGTGGGCACAGTGAATGTTCATTTTAGTGAATGATCAGGATACCGTATCCTGCAGTCAGGGGCTGGCGCTTGGGGTTTGTAAAACATAAAACTATTGAAACCATTGTTCTGTAACTAATGCTTGATATAGAGTGTCCCCAAAAGTACAGGAGTCCTTAGTTCAATATGTTATTGATAGAGCCATTGATTGAAGTTTTAAAATACTAAAGGTAGGTGTAACATGCTTCTAGTTAAACCAGGCCATTTTAAAAAAGTGAACTTTTAAAGCATTAAAGACTCTTAAATTTTGAAATAGTGTTTGAATAAATTTTCTGAGTAACTCTGCGTTCAACTGAAATGCAATTTGCAGATTCCAGAAATCCCATTTGGAAAGGCTCAGTCATTGCTACCCTTCATAGAGGAAGACCTCCAGAAATTCCTGTTAACTGTGACAAAGCACCAAGTTTTGGTAAGTTTATCTTTCGCTTATTAACCTACTATGTTCTCAGTTTTTTCACTTCTGGTTTCTTCTGGTTTCTTTGTTTTATACTGGCTGTTTTGTTTTTTGTGCCCTGCCACAGTAGGGGTAAGAAACTGAAACTGTAAAATAAGGAAATAATTCACAGCATGAAAGATGGGAACAAACTACCATATGTTCACACTAATGCTTATATATTAAAATAGCTGGTATTAGTTATGCTGAACTTTACTTAAAAGTAAAATAATGGGAGAAGCAACTCTTACCGGGTACAACTCCTACAGCAAGCATTTTGTCCTTTTCCCAGCTGTTTATATTATAATATACTTCTGCAATACCACATAGCCATTTGAGGTGGACATTCCCCAGAGGCTCATGGAGGACAGCTTTAACACTGGGATGGCTCCTCTCTGACTGGGCAGGCAGGGCCAGATGTAGATGCTTGCTGGAGGATTTCACATTCTCCTGTCTTTTGAGCTTGGCACTGACATAAATCAGTGCCTAATTTCAGCGACTTCCCCTTATTTTTCTTGTTTTTCTTTCTCTTTCAATTTCCCCTTATTTTGAAGCTTTATTCCATTTTTGTTCTGGTGGATCCCCCCCCCCCCCCCCCCACAAATTTCAACAGGGGAGGAGGACAAAGGCAGGCTCAGCTGAACCTGGGAGAAAGAGCCACACAGCTCTTTGAGGAAAAGTTCCCCCAAGGCCCAGGCTCTCTAGGGAGCAGGAAGAGCTGCACATCTGGTTACTGTGGTTCCAGCAGGCTCCTTCTTCCCAGCTGATGTGCATGGCAGTGCAGTAGCAGCAAAGGGCTTCCCGCCTCCCATATCATGGGGGAATACATACCTCCACAAAGTTTATGCCTTTGCAAGTGAAAGTGAAACATGAGTAGAGATTCCTGAGAAAAGTGGTAAGGCCTATTGCCTATTTTTAATCATGCCACAGCGCACATAAAGAAATAGGTGCATCGTGCATGCAGGTGGCCTTTGCCACCTAGAAAGAAGGAAAGATGATGGATAAACATTCAGGAATTTTTATTAGTTGAAAAGCTACGAAAGGAGGATATTTGTGATAGCTCAGAATATATTCCAGATCCTAACCCTGGTAGCATCTCCGGTTCAAAGGATCAAGTGGCAGATGGTTCTGCCATGAGATCCCAGAGAGTTGCTGTGTCAGTAGACTGGGCTAGATAGACAAATAGTTTGACCTGGTGTAGGGCAGTTTCTTACGTTATTGTTTTGAAGTTTTTTTAGAGTACTCCAACCAGCATAATTGCCTTAAATTCAGGTTTACATCGGCATGATGACTTTTTGAAAAATCCTTAATGAATGTTTGACTTATTTCTCTTCTAGTGGAAGTAAATTATGCAAAACAGTTGACCGGATGTACAAGATCCAGTTCTATATTCCAAGGCAACATGTATCAGCATATGAAGATGCACAGAAGAATTCTTGGTCACCTCTCAGCAGTTTACTGTGTGGTATTTGATAGGACTGGACACAGGATATTCACTGTGAGTTTCTGTGCATTCTGAAATTTTGTCCCCTGTAGGAAAAAGTGAACTGTAGCAGAACCACCCATCTTTGTTAACGTATTTTACATGCATTGAGAGGTAAACAACTACTTCTGTGACAATTGTTCACTTACTCTTTTGGTTACTGCTTTTTGATGTCTGTCCCTTGAAATGATTTATCTTTTATTTCTCTAAAATAGATGTGTATTTTTGCTGAATTTATATTCTGTTCTGTTTAGAGTGGTTTTGTGTAGAATGGTCTACAGATGTAATGTTTTTATAATTTTCAGTTTTACCCTAACCTTGGGACCTTATGGTGAAGGCTGGTTTAAAAAAACTTACAAAATTAAAAATAATATTATAATTATTTATACACACGTAAAGAGAAATTTCTGCTTTTTTGGTGGATAACACTTCTGCTTTTTAAAAGTGGTTTTGCTCTTGAGTTACTGAGCACTCACAAACAGTAATCAGAAATGTAATACATATTTTAGTGTGTTCTGTCACACAGCAATATTTTTGTCTACTTTCCAGTAAAGCAGCATGGTAAACTTCATGAATGATAAATGAATAGAAAAGAAGCACTACAACAAATACTGTCTCTCTTGCTCACTTGTTCTTTGTTTTAGCTAGACTGATTCATAGATGATAATAATCAGCAGTATTGCTACTAATTTATCTCAACTGAATTTTGGAATTCTTGATACTTTTGTATGTGGGTCTTTGTTTGTTTTGCTTATTTGTTTTTAAGCATATTTCAGACTTCTCTAATGTGCCTTTCAGCTTAAAATGATTTTTTTCTCTCTTTAGGGGTCAGATGACTGTTTGGTTAAGATTTGGTCCACACACAATGGCCGGTTGCTTGCTACACTGAGAGGCCACTCAGCAGAAATCTCTGATATGGCAGTAAACTATGAAAACACAATGATTGCTGCTGGCAGTTGTGATAAAATTATCAGAGTATGGTGCCTCAGAACATGTGCTCCAATTGCTGTTCTGCAAGGACACACAGGATCAATTACATCTTTGCAAGTAAGTTTTTAGCTAGCTGGATGTTGCTTGTTTTGTGTGAAACGTGCGCTAATATATGCTCCAATGTTTTTTAAAAGTTGAGCCTTTTTCTACTATACTTTGGACACTAATTTATAAGTTTTCTGTAAAATGTGGCAAAAGCTGTTTCTCCCACTGAATTATTGGAGATTCGGTAAACAACCTGTATTTTGTTTTGCTTGTATCTTCAAATAAAATTATACAGTGGTACCTCGGTTTACGAACTTAATCCATTCCAGAAGTCCATTCTTAAACAAAAACTGTACTTAAACCGAGGCTCGCTTTCCCTAATGAGGCCTCCCGCTACCGGTGCCCTTCCACCATTCGGCTTCCATTCATAGACCGAGGTAAAGTTCGCTAAACAGAACACAATTTACGGTTTTGTAGAGTTTATATAAACCAAAGTACCACTGTACTTTTAAACGTCAATGAATATAAGTTTGGGAAATCTGAGTGAAATTGTTTGCATATGAGCAGACTGTCAGTTTTTGCAGCGCTCAGTACTAGATTAGTTTCCTCATAGAATATTAAATGACAGGAAACTAATGCATATGTTATGCATCAGTTATGCAGCTTCCAGCTCAAAAGCTGTTGGCACAGTGGCAGTGCATGTGTTTTTCCAGGTGTTATAGCACATGTACCTGGTTTTTCCACAACTCCCAGCTGTGTGTATACAGTAGCAGTGACACATGTACTACCGTTTGATGTGTAAAGAAGTCCTTTATAGTGGCTGATAATACAAAAGCGTCCATTATGAGACTTAAGTAGTCAGTTCTAAGGTACAGTATTCACTGTCTCCTCTTGTACTAGTATTGTATTATCATGGTTTCATTTTTCTTTAGTTTTGCTTTCTGATATTTTGCTCAGCTTTATTCATGCTCAGCTTCATTCAGTCACATTGTACATCATTATACTATGTCATTCTCATAGTATAACATTAGCATTGTATAAATTATGCATGGTGTATGTGTATTAATTCCAAGTAAATATATGTAATGGAAAAGTCTGACAGGTTATCAGTTTATATCATGTTTGCTTTAAGTGAAATTTAACATTTGATGTTCAATAAAAATACTTTTGAATATTTTGTAAAAGATGCATGCAAAGGAAACTTGGCTTAAAAACTGAAAATAAATTTTGGACAGTGAATGTCACTGCATATTGTTATCTTGTTTCCTTTAAGATGCACAGTAACCTTCAATTGGTTTTAACTTACAGTTTAGTCCATTGGCCAAAGACTCAGTTCGCTACATGGCTTCCACAGGTGTTGATGGAACAATTTGCTTCTGGCAATGGGATACCATTTCTATGAAATTCAAGTATGTAGCCATCTTTAAGTTCTCATGATGCAAGGCATTTTAGTTCTGTCAGATCAAATTTTATATTGTGACATAGAAAATAAAGTGTAAGCTTCAAAACAGGTAATAGTCTATTGAGATCCTTTTCTTGAAAATATAAAGCAGTATAGAAATGAAATAAATAATACTGTTGAAGTAAGCAAAATAAAAATGATACTGCAACTGTTCTGCAACATATAGATGCATGAAGAAATTTGAAGCAGGCTTTATTGTTGTATTTTCTAAAATGAATATCTTTGTGGAATTTGTTGTACTTTTTAAAAAATGTATTTTTAAAACCTGTTTTTGTTTCTAAAGTAACCGGCCACTGAAATTCACAGAAAAACCTAGACCTGGAGTTCAAATGCTTTGTTCTTCATTTAGTGTCGGTAAGTATACATGCTAATGAAGCAGGTTGTTCTGTCTTCAGTTGAGAAACCATAAAGATTTTTATTTTACTTTTGCTAAAGCATGTAAATTAAAAGTATTACTTCTTATAGTGATGGCAATGTACCTTCATATATTATACAGAATTCAGACTGTATGGCACTTTACAAATTAAAAAGGTTTTAATTGAAGTAGAATACCTTTTTAGTTGTTAAGCATTGATGGCTATGCATTAATCATCGTCTAGAGATAGACTTTCAGTGTTACAATAAGTAGTTATATTAGTTCTAGAAATAATGAGTTGGGTCCAGATTAAGCTGGTTGAACTTCAGTCCTTTTGCAATCAGTGGGACTTAGGTGCAACTAACCCATTTGGATCCAATCCATATTTTTATAGCTTGCTGCCTGTTAGCATTCTAAACTACTGTTTAAATTTTCAGGTGGGATGTTCTTAGCAACTGGAAGTACTGACCATGTTATCAGAATGTATTACTTTGGTTCTGAAACACCTGAAAAAGTTGCAGAGCTAGAGAGCCATGCTGTAAGTAATTCAGTGTTAAATTTAAATGAACTTCTCTTTTAATTATATATATATATTTACATTGAAAGAAGCTGTTCTAAAATCTGACCGATGCAGACTTAAAACCTGATCTTAAAATCCAGGTTACTGCAGTTGACATAATTAGGAGGTGGGACAAATTGTACTGTTAACAGATTGGTTCTGTTAAAGGTTTTGTGTGAACGTAAAACCTTGATCATAGCACAGTGGCCACCTTTTATACATTCAGAATCTCAGCTTCATAAGTCAGGAAATGCAAGCTTCATGCACCCTTGCATGCAAAGGCAGAAAAGCCAGAAACCCAAAGTTTAACTTTAGCTTTCCATTGTGTCTGAACCAGGAAACAATGGTTAATTCCTTTTAAACAAGGCAGGATCGGGAAGCCATAATTTAAATTTGGAATATAATGTGTGCCACTGGAAGACCATTTCAAAAAGGATTATTTATTATTTAGTTTCTTAAATGTTTTATAAATATGTGTACATTATAATGTTAAAATATTCATAAAGTATTCCACTCTAAGAGAGGGTACATAATTCATTGTACAACATACACAACCATAAGTAACCAGCACTAATCTTAAAACAATAAACAGAGCACAATATTAGACAGCAAACTTAACAGCATGCAAATACCTGAATGAAGTCTTGACCTGATACTGAAAAAAAATCTAGAGTTGGTGCCACATGAGCCCCAGACAGGAAAGATGCTTTATAGCTTGAGTGCTACCATAGAGAAGGCCTCCTCACATAATGTACAACTCCTAAAGGTGAGATGCAAAGGAGAGCCTCCCCGGAAGGTGTTAATGCAGGCTGAACAGTGTACTGAGACCCAGTCCAAATTCATTAGCTCCACACTGTTTAGGGCTTTATAAATCATCAGCAACACTTTGGAATTAGACCAGAAAAGTATTTGTAGCCAGTGCATTTATTTTAAAACGTGTGTTGTAAGGCCTCTGTATGCCTTCCCACTTAGCAGCCTGGCCCCCATATACTGTGGCAACTGCAGCTTTTGTGTTGTTTTCAAAGGCCGTCCCATGTAGAAAGCATTACAGTAATCCAGTTAATGCAAGGTTACCATTGTGTAGTTCACTGGGGCACAAGAGCAGAAGGTGGTAATTACTCTCGTGCCCAGATTGCAGTTTCCAGACAAATCTGGCTGACCACTTTGGGAAACAGGATGATGGGGTCAATTAATGGATATTTGGACTAATGTAACAGGGCTCTTAAATTCTTGGCCCTACTCATAATTCAACTGGAGAATAACCAATTCTTTCCTATACATGGACAGTCCCGTTGGCATCCCGTCTGTCCCGGGAGACAATGGAGGAGTGTGCCTTTGGGGGTGAATTCAAAGCACTGGAGAGTTACAGTCCTTCATTTTTAGTATTAATATTCCTTTAATCACAAAACAGGGGTGGAGTGACTTATGCATTTAATGGGCATTGTTTGCATTCTATTGTAACACATCTTTCTCTCTTGTAGGACAAAGTTGACAGCATTCAGTTTTCTAATAATGATGACAGGTATGTTACACTGAGAGATGCTGAGTGGAAAAACCAGTAAACTGGAGAGTCCTAAGAAAATCTAGCAATACTGTAAAACAGAAAAACAGTTTAGACCAGTATGGAACAGAATTCAAATTGGAGTTGAACTCTCACCAGCCCATCTAGCATGGCCAGTGGTCAGGTATAATAAATTTTTGAGCCCAACATCAGGAGTGTACAGGTTTCCCATCTTAGTTACAATGCAGACTTACATATAGGCTAATGTAGAATTTTTAATCCATTTCTTTCTCTGCACCAGTTCATAAGAAATTGCCTTATGCTTAACTGGCTGTTGCTAAATTCCTGGTTTCTTCACACTGAAGGTTCATTTTTTTCCTTCACAGCATGGTCTGATTTTTACATTATAAATCTTGAGGAATGTTATATTTCAAGGCTTTTGGTAATTTCAAGACAGCATAATTGACCTAATAATGTTCTGGTTAAATTCCATGAAATGTTTTCCCCCTTTTTGTTCGTTTTCCTACAAGTCAAAGATAGCAGTTTTGGAAGGAAGTAGAGGTGCATGACTTCAATGTCATTCACACAAAGTTACTTTTAGTGTAAGACAGGGTTAGGGAGCCTGTGACCCTCCAGATGTAGGGCTCTAGTTCCCATCATCCCAGACCATTGTGCTGTGAGGATGGTGTTGATGGGAGATGTAGTGGCACCCGCCCTGTGGAACGCCCTCCCACCAGATGTCAAAGAGAAAAACAACTACCAGACTTTTAGAAGACATCTGAAGGCAGCCCTGTTTAGGGAAGCTTTTAATGTTTTAACAGGTTATTGTATTTTGGTGTTCTGTTGGAAGCCGCCCAGAGTCACTGGGGAAACCCAGCCAGATGGGTGGGGTATAAATAATAAATTATTATTATTACCCAGCAAGATCTGGAGGGCCACAGTTTTCCTGCCCTGGTTCAGGAAATAGTATGTGCATGAAGTCTTTTGATCACATATACTAGATTTGTGTAGGAAAGCACTGGATGTGCAGTTCTAAAAAGTCTAGAGATGCACTGTTTGACCTTTATTTAGTGCAGGGGTGAGGAGCCTTGGACATGGGAAGTGAATGCATCCCTCCAGGCCTCTCATCCTCGCAACTCCCTTCAGGCCATACTGTTACCCCAGCAACACTCATTACCAGACTGTTTTGCACCCTCCTTTAGTGTTTTTGCCAGCAATTGCCATCACTTCCCACAGTGCAGTAATGTATGAACTTGGATGCTCTTCTCTGACACCCATGCTTAGGCCCCACTCAGGAATTTTCTTTTGCTTGAGAGAAAGAGAAATCACACAAGTGAGATCGTTTGAGTGATTTCATGGAGCAAGTGGCTTGTTCATCTCTTAATGGGGTGTGGGGTTACCCTTTTCCTGTACTGCCTGAGAGTTGCCACTGCTGCCAACCTATGAATGAGGATGGAAATAATTTATAAAGTAGTGGATGAGGAAACATCATGGATTAGAAAGACCAGTGGGATTTTTGTGATTATGCCCTCTGGTACAGAAGACTTTCACTTTTTTTTTTAAACTGCTCATGGCAGCTGCACTCTTAGTTATGGGCACCTCAGATTTTTTTTACCAAAACAAAGCCCAGAAAAAGATAATCCATTGATTAGGGTGGTAGGAGGGTGTTGCATACATTTTGTTGTAATACAGCACTCCTTTACTCTGGAATGTGGTGGGGAGTTAGATTCACTTCCAAATTTTCTGATTGCAAAGCTGACTCTCTCCTATGTCCTTGGGAAATGTGTTTGAACTGGTTGGAGGCAGCCTTTGGAGAATAGTGTTCTCCAGTCATAGCATTTTTGTATATGCAGCATGCATATTTAAAACTTCTGAAAGGTGCCTCTTAGATCTGAACACTATGCTTATCTTTTATATGTCACATAGTATCTTTTAAACTTATGCCAAGGTTCATAAGTGGCAGCAGAGATGGAACAGCCCGAATATGGCGCTTCCAACAAGCTGAGTGGAAGAGTGTTTTGTTGGACATGGCTGACAGGCTATCTGGGTATGTGTAGTGTATTTCATTTATATGGGGTATTAGCATTAAGTGACTATGAAATGTACTATATTATTGTAATATATAGTTACCTTGTTTAGTCGAATGAAAGCTGCTAAGTAGGGTGGGAGTGTGAAGCTTGTTTTTGTTGGAAAACAGTCATGAGTATGCTTAGCTGCTCTACTGGTAAAGTGGTATATCTTGCAAGGAAGTTTTAGTCTTCAAACTGCTAGTGTGAAGTAGGAACACCCATCAAAGAAAAGGGAAGAACCACCCAGCTTCTGTTTGCTTATTTTGCTCATTTTCTGGCATCCTCTATGCTAATCTGACACAAACTTGAAAGCGCTGTTACTGCTTCATTCACTTTCCAGAGCAAGAAGTGCCTGTCATTTTTAGCACACCAGGGTAATTGATGCTGCTGCTCCTGCTCTAAAATGTTTGTTTCAATCTTTTCTGTAAAGAGATTCCCAATATATTCTGACACTTGTGTTTCAAGAAGCTTAAATTTAAATTTTCACTTGAATAGTTTGTTAGATCTCTAGATCAATACTTTGTTTGATTTTTATTGGGCAAGCAGATTAAACTTCTATCTTGATTTTGTTAACTTTTTTTAAAAAATGTTAAAAATTCTAATGTATTGAAATGGTTTAATTTATTTGAAATAGTGATTTGTGTTCAGAAGAGGACAGATATATGAAGCCTAAAGTGACCATGATAGCTTGGAGTAAAAACGATAAGTTGGTGGTTACTGCTGTGAACAATCATCTGCTGAAAGTGTGGAATTCTTATACTGGGCAGCTTCTTCATGATCTCACAGTAAGCAGTGATTCAGAATGTGGCATTTTATAGAAACATAGATCAAATATTGTATTCTACGTTCAGTCTTTTAAAATAAAAATTCCAGCTAAAATAAGAATTCCAGCTAACTTCAAAAGTAACATCTCTTTCTACTCCTATTCAAAAGGGACATATGGATGAAGTGTTTGTTTTGGAACCCCACCCATTTGATTCCAGGATTATGTTGTCTGCAGGCCATGATGGGAACATTTTTATCTGGGATATAACAAAAGGCATTCAGATAAAACATTATTTTAACTTAGTAAGTATTATTTCTCTTCAAGCAATTTGTGTTCATTTTTCTATTATGTTCAGTATTTATCCACTTGTTTGAACAACTGTGATAAAGAGCTACATAACTTATTGTCTCCTCTACTTACAAATGCGATCCATTTAATAAAAGCCTCAGCGCCTAGGGCTTGCCGATCGAAAGGTCAGTGGTTCGAATCCCCGCGGCGGGGTGTGCTCCCGTTGTTCGGTCCCAGCGCCTGCCAACCTAGCAGTTCGAAAGCACTCCCGGGTGCAAGTAGATAAATAGGAACCGCTTACTAGCGGGAAGGTAAATGGCGTTTCCGTGTGCTGCGCTGGCTCGCCAGAGCAGCGATGTCATGCTGGCCATGTGACCCGGAAGTGTCTCCGGACAGCGCTGGCCCCCGGCCTCTTGAGTGAGATGGGCACACAACCCTAGAGTCTGTCAAGACTGGCCCGTACGGGCAGGGGTACCTTTACCTTTACCTTTTAGAGCACTGCTACTGCGTGTGTGCAAAGTGCAATAGAGTGCTTCTGCGCATGCGTGAAGCGCGCGCAGTGAACCCGGAAGTAAACACTTCCGGGTTTGCTGCATTCGTAACCTAAAAAGCTGCAATGTGAAGCAAACGTAACACGAGATATCACTGTAGAATTAAACAGGCCTTGAACAGCATTTGTTTAAACACTGGCCTTTTGTTATTTGCTATCAGAAGTCTTGAATATTACAGTTGCTTCTAGTTCTAAAATTGGTGTTCTGTTTCCTATTGGTATTTTTTTTGCTGTGTGCCAAATTATAAAATTAAGATATTCATATAGACCAACATAGTGCACTGTAGTAAGTGGCAAGTGTTGCTTATTGTTCATGAAGGAGACACTTTCTCTAATGAAACATTTGTCAATTGACTGCTTTAAAAATATCAAAATACTTGTAAGTTCTGTGTTGTTATTCAGATTGAAGGACAAGGACATGGTGCTGTCTTTGACTGCAAGTTTTCATCAGATGGACAACACTTTGCCTGTACGGATTCTCATGGGCATCTATTGATATTTGGCTTTGGCTGTAGCAAATCTTATGAAAAGGTATTTTTTCAGTCTTTCTCAATTATCATTCCTAGAAAAATTAGTAGTGTTAATAAATTTATCTCATATTCAGCTTTTATTTCTTCTGAGCTTGTTGATTTCTGCTTCATGTGTACCGTATAGTATAGACAATCAGTCTTTTAGGCCCAGTTCCAGTGTAACTTTGATTGTTGGGACAGTGGATAAGCTTGAGTGCTTCCTTCTCTTGCAAACCTTTCTTGAGAGGTGTCTCTCTGATTTGTTAAATCAATTTCCTGTTCTGTCCAAAACAGGAAGTGGCATTTGAGTGCTGCCTACAAGCCTAGTTTCCAATCCTGCTTTACAACCATTGATTAATTGATTAAATCACATGTCACTGGTTTGGTTATCTTTAGAAACTGTGGTTTCTAATTGAAATCTGCTTTTAAACTGAGCATATGAACCAGGGTGAAGGGGATGAGGAATTGCTCAAGCTCATTACTTATTTATGCTTCAACAAACCGCAGTGTGTTAAAGCTGCCGAGTTACATTTGAACCACGCCTCAGTCAACTAAAGCTTCATTTGATAAATCTGTTAGGATAAAATTTAATCAGTGGGGTTAAGGCAAGGGCATGCTAAAAAAATAAAATAAAGATCATTTTGATTTTTGAATAAAGTACCGAACTGTTGAGGTTTTAGCTAGTCAGTCTGGTATTGCCCCTAACTTACGAAATCCAGTATAGTTCTTCATGCTGAACCTATATTCTGCAGTGCTATACAAAATTGTCACCCTAATTGTTAAAAATACACTGTCTCATGGGATATTTAGAAAATAATATTCAACTGGGAATTTTGTTAATGGATAACATTGTTTTTCATGGAGTTAAAACTTGAAAAAGGTGCTACAAAAAACAGAATGGAGGAAGAGGTGAACCCCTACTAGGTGTTAGAAACATTGGTTTGGGAAACACATTGAGTGAACTGTTTTAGCTCAATGAAAATAAGACCTATAAAGACCCTCTGCTTCTGAGGAAGTCCGGTGTGTTTGAAACATGTTGGCTGTTCCTCATAAAACTAATTACAGCATTCTGGCACCAACTGGAGGCCTGCCTCACCCTTCATCCTTCTGGTGTACTCAGTTTACTATAGTATTTAATGTCGTTTTCCTCCCTGCAAAGTTGATTATATTTAAGTTTCATTTCTTTCTAGATTCCTGATCAGATGTTCTTCCACACTGACTACCGACCACTGATTCGAGATTCTAACAATTATGTCCTAGATGAGCAGACTCAACAGGCTCCTCACCTCATGCCCCCACCATTCTTGGTAGATGTGGATGGAAACCCTCACCCAACAAAATACCAGCGGTTGGTACCAGGAAGAGAGAATTGTGCAGATGAGCATCTGATTCCTCAGCTGGGATATGTAGCAACAAGTATGAATGGCAGTCTTCCACCTCTAACTTTGATCTCATTATAACACAATACAATCCATACTGTAGTCTTAAGTAGTTATGGTGTTTTGTTTAGGGTATGCTATGTTAGTTATACCTTCAACAAACACTTTTTGGATTTTTTTGTTTTGTATTGTGCAACTTGATTGGTTAACAATGTTGTTTCTTAATACTCAGTGCTTTCCTTTTGAAAAGGAATCAGGTCTTAAAAACAGACAACTTTATTTGTTGATATCTAAGACGGTATTTCTTAATCATTTACTTGAGATCTCGGGTAGAAAAATCAAGATAAAACATTTTCTAGTGCATTATTTTGCTGCAGAAATTTTTCCATTTCCTAAATTCATTAGTAGCAATGAATGGATGCCAATTGAAAATAAATATTAGACAGTGGACAGTTTAACTTCATTGACTAAATACAAGTAAAATTAATATGCTAATTGGATCACTCTCTAGGGCAGGTTTCCCCAAACTCGGCTCTCCAGATGTTTTGAGACTACAATTCCCATCATCCCTGACCACTGGTCCTGCTAGCTAGGGATCATGGGAGTTGTAGGCCAAAAACATCTGGAGGGCTGAGTTTGAGGAAGCCTGCTCTAGGGCGTTGAAGCTTTTCTGATGCAAACTCAAGAAATTCCAGTTCAAAACTCTCTGGAAAACCCATATCACTGCTTGAGATAGTTTTTCAAGTTCTGAAGTAGGCACCAATTTAGATTGCTCTCCAAAATGATAAATAAAGGGGTTAAGTATGGCCAAGGATACTTTCTCCTGGCTTTCTTTTTAAACTAGTGCATACAAGTTCTAAACTGTTTTTGAACTCTGGAATGTAAAAAGCATCTTGGAGATTCTGGAAGGCACCTTCTAATCAAGAGTCTTAAGGAGGAAATTGAGAGCTTTTAGCATCTCTAGATCCTAGCCATGGCTGCTAAAGACCTCCATTCCCATTTATTCAGCAGAGTATTGACTGTTTCAGGAGGACTGTGAGAGCAGGCAAAAAATCAACAACATAAAATGTAGAGGATTTTGTATTTTAAGAGATTGGTGAGAATGGGTTCAATATTCTGACAGTTGTTCTTAATTCTGAAATTGCTAAATGCGTGTGCTTTTCATTTAAATTTTGTAAGGTGATGGAGAGGTCGTGGAGCAAGTAATAGGTCAACAAACTGCTGACCAGGAGGAACCGGCTTTGGAACCTAGCATACTTGATGGCATGATTAGACATTTACAGCAACAGCAAGACCAAAGAATTGGTTCAGATCAAGACATGCTTCCACCCGGGCCACAGAATGGAGATGAAGCAGCTAGAAGAGGTTGGTGCTTGCTTTGAAGATTAGAGGGAAATTATAAACTTTTTGCTGCTTACTAGTATCTCTGACATAAAACTTACTGATGTATCATGAAATCACATTACAGGTCAAAAAGCCAATTTGGGACACCCATCTTGTCTCTCACAAAATGAGAAATATAGTGTCCATAGTGTCATCTCTTTTATATAACTTCCTCCCCTTTGAAACATGACTTGATGCCTATCATTACTGTTTACTCCACCTTTGGAAGTTATTAATGTCCAGCTAGAATGTGTAGATATTTTTTAGTAAATACATAAATCTCTTGGGTCATTCAGAAGACTACTTGGTCTGAAATCTACCATTATTCAGTAGAAGATGCAACATGCCAAAGCTATTTGCTGCTGGAATGTTTTTACTGCGTGTATTTTATGAATATCTCTTTCCTTTAGATTTCCGGAGGCCAAGCTCTGATATCCAGTCCCCTCCTAATATTGGCCTGAGACGTAGTGGTCAAGTTGAAGGTGTGCGCCAGATGCACCAGAATGCTCCAAGGAGTCAGATTGCTACAGAAAGAGACCTCCAGGCTTGGAGACGGAGAGTAGTTGTTCCAGAAGTGACACCCAGTATATTTAGGTGTGCAGGCTTACTGAACTAAAGATTATTATGGAAGCAAGTTATAAGTATTCATACCTTTAATTGAAAATTTAGGCATTTGAGAAATATTTTTTCACTTGGTTTTAAAGTATCATTTCCTGAAGACATCATTTGATCAGCATAAACATACTGTTTCTTGTCTGTTTACTACCAGTTTATTCCCTTGCCATAACTTTAGAATCCAGTTCTCTTTAACCTTTTATGTTCATACTATTAACTCTAGATTAGAGCCTCTGGGCAGGAGCTATAGCACTGCTGTTCTACATGCTACTTAGTTTTATTTCTGTTCTGCTTCTCATCCAGTCACTGCTGCCAAAGGCCAGCATTAATTGAAACGCTAGCCTGTCATTTTTACATAGCATAAAACTGGTGTATACATGCATCAGCTTTCCTTCAAACCAGAGTTAGCAACAGAACTGTATACTGTAAGTACTTTGCCTTTCACTGATGTGATTCTGCTTTGTCTGACAAGCGTTTAAAATGCATTTTTCAGAAATCAAATGGAGTATAGGGTTGCAAAAGGAGAAGAAGAGAAACGCATATATACAATGGAACAAAAAAGGAAGTTATATCATTCATCAGAAAAGGTAGGAAATGTAAGATATAGAATGTCTTATGAGTAACATGAGGGTTCACAGGTTGTTACTCAGAGAAGAGATTTGAATGCAATAGAACTGTGTGCAAAGCTTGTTGTGTGACAGAGTTGCAGCAGTGAATGTATACATTATTTCCTCAAATCTCTTCTACGCTCTTAAATGACTTCTTCACATAGGAACCAGGAATAATCTGGAGCCCCTGGCATCTCCAGTTAGGACTGGGAAGGACACATATCTGGAACCCTAGAGAGCTGCTGCCAGTCAGAGTAGGCAGTGCTGAGCTAGATGGACCATGGGTCCGATTCTGTCCAAGGCAGCTCCATCTGTTCTAATGTAGATACAGTAAAAGAGAAAAGAAATGGTAGCACTCAAACACCTGAAGGACTGTTGCATAGGTTCCTTGTTTTTTGCTACCTTAGAGGACAGGAGTAGATGAAATTAAGTTACAGGGTAAATTTCAGTTGAATATTGGTAGAAGCTTTTGACACTGGTTCAGTGGAACCAGTTGCCTAGAAGGCTTGTAGGTTCTCCCATGTTAGAGGCCTTCAAGCAAATCCTGGACAGCCTTCTGTTGGGGGGGGTGCCCTGACTCTGGATTTCTTACATGAGCAACTGGCTAGACTAGATCACTACAAAGCCTCCTTTATGATTCTGTGACTGTTTGAATGTTTTTCATTTAGAATTTGACAGATTAGGTTCCTTGTATCTCCTTTCTAGTAATTTGTAATGCATACTTCCACCTCTAACTTGGCTCTTCTTTAATGGTCCTGATTCAGAATGACTCAGAAGATTCACTGATACAATCCAAGAGAAGGCTTTATAGACGCAAATATGCTTCATATCAAGCACGGAATAAGATTGAACAATCTGATTCTTCTAGTGAAGATGGAGATGGAGGTTCAGGATTCATTGAACAGGTGACTGCTCCGATTTCATGTTAGTAATTAGAACTATCAGAAATTCTGATTTCCATTTGTTTGTTTTCAAAGCCCTAGCTTTTACCAGCAAAGGCAGGGTAGATACAATTAGTATCAATTAGATACAATTAGCAGAGCCCCCTTCAGTGCAGATAATAAGTAGGAAGCTGACATTTTAGTGATGCATTTTATTGTGTTGTACTAAGTGTCTGCGGACAGCGCTGGCTCCCGGCCTATAGAGTGAGATGAGCGCACAACCCTAGAGTCTGGCAAGACTGGCCCATACGGGCAGGGGTACCTTTACCTTTTTATGTAATCAGTTCTTTCTTAAATATCGTTTTCTTTTGTTGTAGTTTTGTAAATCTTCAACCTCGTGGTGATATAAGAGAAAGAATGAACAACTCTAAATATTTTCCCATTTTTGATCTAGGAGGCAGAAGAAAGTGATGGGATGAATTTGTCTTCCCATGAGGAAGAATGGAAGAGTGACAGCAGAACCAACAGTGATAGTTCCAGGTAAAATCGGTTTCAAGTATCAGTTTGTGATGTTTGTGAGCCTTGGCAAAACTAAATTTTTCCTTCTGAAAGTAACTTTTATTGGGGGGTGGAAATTATTTGTGATACAACTAGATGATGTGCTGCAAATAATGCTGTTTGGTGTTTAGCAGCAAATTAAGGGATGTTGAAAAGTCAAACTTCCCAGATTGTTAGATTTTAATTAGTACCTTGCAGTACAGTGGTACCTCTGGTTGCAAATGGGATCCATTCTGGAGCCCCATTCACAACATGAGCAGAACGCAACCCGCGGTTTGCGATTCGCCACTTCTGCGCATGCACGTGGCATAATTTTGAGTGTCTGTGCATGCACAAGTGGCAAAACCTGGAAGTAACCCTTTCCGGTACTTCCGGGTCGCCGCGGGACACAACCTGAAAAGATTTAATCCGAAGCTTCTTTAACCCAAGGTATGACTGTAATATCAATGACACACCCTCTATACTGGGATGTTTCTGTGTACTCTGGTGGAAAAAGGGAGAGAGAGGCTATCTCTTCTGCAAACTGTGTTCAGAGCACCAGGAGATGTACTGCCAAGAAGAGGGGAGAAATTGCCACCTCTTTTAGAACTCTGTAGTTCCTCATTGTAGTTTGAATGTTTGAAATTCTATGTACGTTACCTTTATAGTGTGCCCAGTTACAGAACTATTGTTGAAATTAAAATTAACAGTCAGCTCTGAATAATATCCAACAAACTTTAAAACTAGTTCAAGTGCAGTCAGTTCTGAGCTGGTAGAGATCTCTAACTTGGCTGTGTGTGTTTCCCCTCTCTCTCTTCCTCCCGCTCAGTGACTCTTCAAGTGAATATTCTGATTGGATTGCTGATGCAGGGATTAACCTGCAGCCTCCTGTAAGAAGCTCTCGGTGCAAAACTATTAAATACTGTAGTTCTTCTGAAGATGAAGTACCACTAGGAAAAATGTCTACGCGAAAGAGAAAGAAAAAAAGACGGAAAAAATACAAACCAAAACAGCATGAGGAGGTAGTGATTCTGGTTTTTTTCAGTTTTTAGATACACCCAATCAGTTAATGTGATTTAGATTTTTTTCCATCCTTTGAAGACGTTCTAAAAATTATTAGTGTATTTTTATGAATAGAAGAGCACAGGAGCATTTCAGTCCATGACATTAACATTGTAATGTCCTTGTTGGTTCATAATGCTATTCCAAACCATGGCTTAGCTTGAACAAGGAAACATGCTTAAAGGTAATTGCAGCCCTATTTAAAGTGGACCTAGCCACAGTGATACAAACTTTGGTTACAGCCAGGTAACACTGCTGCAGGGATGAGGATCCTGCGGCTCTCCAGATGTCATTGGAGTCTTCCCAGCCTTAGCCAGATTGGCAAATGGTCAGGGTTGTTGGGGTTAAGTCCAGCAACAAGTTGGTTTGGAAAATTTACCTGGTGCAGAATGATACAGCCAGAGCACTTGTGGGAGCTGGATCTTGATATCTTATAAGACCTATTCTGTATCAGTTGGCTGTCGGTTCATTTCTGGGACCAATTCAAGAAGCAGCTTTTCGTCTTCTAAGTTCTAAATGATTTGAGACAACATTATCTGAAGCGTCACCTACATCTGTAAGAGCCTGCCTAAGCATTAAAATCAGGAGACCCTGCTTTCTGGTCTGCCTTTGAGACCTGTTAGACGGATGGAATAGAAGGGTTGGGGCTTGCCCTGCACCTTTGGCAATCCCTCTTCAGGGATTTGCAAATGACCTCATCTCTGTGAAAACTCTGAAGTCTCCTTTATTCAAGGCTGTTTTTGGCTGAATTGTGCCGTACTTGGGGGAGGGGGGAATAATTAGCTGCTTATGGGGGGTTTGTGTTTTGTTTTATTTTCATGTGACTTAGAAATTTGTAAGATGCCTTGAAAGACAGATTAAAAACCTTTTAAATAAATTAGCAGTCATAACGCTGTGTTATAATTTGAGTAATCCTTTATAATGATGCCCAGGTGAATGCACCCCAGCAGTCCTGGGAAGTTCAGCCTCCTGACTGGATAACAGATGTCAGACTCCGAAGGTCTCCTTTTGTTCCACAAATGGGTGACGAGGTAAGGGAATTTACACTGAATCTAAGCTTGATCTGGTAAAAGTAACATAGCTAGCCTCAGTCCTGTGATTTGCTATGTCTTGGAAAAGTAGCCACCATCCACAAGTAGCAAGCTATTCTGTGGTGGTGCTCTCTTGTAAGGATTCTTTAGCTTTTAAAACTACAAAAAGGAGCAGCCACCTAAAAACAAAAGCCAAAAACAGAAAACAAGCTTGGATTGGGTACTAGCATGCCAGGCCACATGCCCAGCTTTCCCCATTCTGTCCTAAAGCGTTTCTGGACCTTGAGGCAGAAGCGACATGACTTGTTTGCATATACAGCTGATGTGAATAGCAGCATATCATAATTGGTCCTTGTGCTCAGCTTTATGCTGTGAATGGAAGGAGGAGAGTGTAGGAGTGGCTGGTTTCCTTTTCCCTCTTTCCATTCGACTTGGATGACTATGCAGTTTTGGCATGGGGGAATTGGTGAGTGAAACAGCCAGTGGGTAGCCAACCTCCTGTTAATGTAGCTAGCCTTGCAAGTAAATAGAGAAAATGTTTCTTAGTTAAATTAATTTTGAATTTCATTCACTGATTGAATTTTTTGATTCATTTTTGTTAGGCGATATATTTTCGACAAGGCCATGAAGCCTACCTTGAAGCAGTGAGGAAGAGCAATATTTGTGAACTGAATCCTCAGAAGGAACCATGGAGAAAAATGGTTCTTAGGGTAAGACTGGTTCAGCATGGGTGTTTGCATGCTACAAAGTACTTTACAATTCTTCTCATTGGTCTTCTAAAGGAACCAGTAAAGTAGGCAAGGATGAGGCAGAGGTGAGCCTAGTGAACTTCATACATGAGTTGTAGAGCCGGAAATGTTTCAGAAAAAGGGCAACCCAAATTATGAAAGGGTTGGAGTAGCTCCCTTCTTAGTAAGGGTTAGAATGTTTGGGGCTTTTTAGTTTATAGCTCAGGAAGGCTTTGTTGCTTGAGCAAGCCTCAGCTGGAACCTGAAGTCCTTTATAGTCCTTCCTGTCTGAGAGGATACAATGGCCAACCTGGGCAGAGTCAGTCCAATTTCACAGCAAAATGAGAAGGCATTGCAGATCTGCTTTACTTAGAAGTAAGCCCCACTGAACTCTGTGGGACTTACTTTTGAGTACTCATGCACAGGTTGCACTATACATCTTAAAATAGGTAGCCCTTTTGGCAAGGGGCCACTCGGTAACACGGTTACACAAATTTATGGTGTGACTGCACATTGAATATTGTTTACAGTTCTGGTCACTTCCCTTAAAAAAAGACAATGTAGAGCTAGAAAAGGTCCAGAAAAGTGCAACCAGATGGATCAAGGGAGGTGATAATGTATATTTTAAAATCAATACAGGGAAAGTTTGATTAGGATCCAAAGAACCACAAGCAGAAAGGAAATGGTGGTGTTCCACTGCAAGGTGTAAAATAGTCCTTCCATATGTGGAAAACACCTGCTGCACCTTTGGATTTAATATCATCTCTGCCTTCCGTTTTCCCCTGAAGTACATTTATCTTAATCTGTTCATTTATAGAAACAGAATTATGCCTGTGCTTTTGAAATGGCAAAACGTAGCAAAGGATTGACCCTTAGGAAGCTTAAGCACTTGGAAATGACTACAGGTTACATAGTGTTTTGCTTCTAGGGTTGGGGAAGAGCCATAGATCAGTAGAGCACCTGCTTTTCATGCAGAAGGTCATTTTCAGTCCCTGAGATCTTCACGTAGGGCTGGGAGAGAATTCTAGAGAGCCACTGTCAGTCCTTGTAGATAGTAGTGAGCTAGATGGTATGACTCTGTTCCTATGATTTGAGTTTTGAATAAGTTGCCCAGTGGGAAATCTAGTAACATATACCTATCAAAAATCTAAACTTTGGGTTGTTTTTTTGTAAGGTTATGAACTGTCTTAAGTTTGTGTTATGCCCATTGCTGCTGAACTTTGTTTCTATTCACACTTCATATACTGTGAATAATTGCACTATTATTAATGGGATTCTTTATTATATGTTCATCTGTTAGGAACAAGAATTGGTAAAAATTGTTGGGATACATTATGAAGTTGGGCCTCCTACACTATGCTGCCTTAAGCTTACCCTTATGGATCATATTACAGGACAGCTTCTAGACAAATCATTTTCCCTCAAGTATGTATTTTTTTACCCTTTTTTTTTAAAAAATGCATAATGCAGACAGCCTGTATACATTTGAAGACTAAGTTTTATTTTTTTCTCCTAGATACCATGATATGCCAGATGTTATTGACTTCCTTGTGTTAAGTCAGTTCCATGATGAAGCACGACAAAGGAACTGGCAACCTAGTAAGTCTATTTTTGTAATACTGCCGTACCCATGTGCCACCAAGCATTGAAACTAGGAAAAAATGAAAGACAATTTAGAACGATTCGCTAGCTGAATCATGGGGTAGTTTGTTGTTATGATTGTAAGTTATTTCTTTATAACTGATAGGAATCGAATTTTAATGTTACAGGATCAATGATTTTTCAAACTTTGCAGTAGTGTTTGAATTCAAGAACTGTTATAGATAACGTTGATAGTCTACAGATTAAACCTGTGTTGGATCATGTGACTGTCTTATTGTGTTGTGATTGACCATTTGTATAGTGAATGAAACACAGTATTTTAATAGTCACATGTTGCATGTGCAATCCTAGACTAGTTTTTTAAAAAGTTAATGCGGAAGAACTGTATAGCATCTCATGTCTTTCCTACAGATGATCGCTTTCGTTCAATTATTGATGATGCCTGGTGGTTTGGAACAGTCCTGAGCCAAGAGCCATATCAGCCACAATACCCTGACAGCCCCTTTCAGTGTTACAGTGTTAAGTATGTGTTTTTAGCATGGTTATTTGTCTTTGATATTGAAGGTTGCCTTAAAAAGAAAAGCGCATTTGTACCTTAACTACTGTTAGTAACCTTTCGAAGGCATGTCAGTGTTTATAATGAACCTAAAGAGGAGGAGGAAAATGAACTCTTACGTTTACCTTTTCCTTTTCTTCTTTGGCTTTTGCATTGAGCAAGAATGTAGATGCAGAGGCAGGCCACAACGCCAGCTTCCCAGCAGCAGTGTCACTGTCACTTATTAAGAGGGAGAAGGACTTGGAGGTTGGGGCTGTGCACGTATATCAGCAGAGCTCACCCAGTGCTCCCACCAGTGCATCTGCACTGATGTTTGTATGGAGCATGTAAAAGAAAAGGATTGTGACTCTCTGAAGTTAAGAGTGGGAGGGTGCAGAGCAACATAAACAGGGAATTTTAAATATATTTTGTTGTTACCTTTCTGTAATTCTTTCACCATGAGCAAGTTTCCTAAAATCTTTTACCTTAAAATATAACATCAAGTCTGATCATTACTGGGGATTATTTCTGTTTGAAAATACCTTTACATATCTTTAAAATTTATTTTATTTTTGCTTATTTTTTTTAAATAGATGGGACAATGGTGAAACTGAAAGACTTAGCCCATGGGACATGGAGCCTATTCCAGACAATGGTATACAAAAATCAGATGATGTCATTTTTTCTGGTTGAACAGACAGACAATAAATGGGTTAGGAGGTCAATAAACAATTGTGGGCTTGTGGGCTTTTGTTCTTCTGCTACTACCCTTCGGGGAACATAGATGTGAGGGTTGGGCATTGCTAGTTTTTCAGAAACCAGTGATTGAGATTCATGGGCGCACCAGACACTTGCGGGCCTTTTTGTCCCTGAGAGAGGGTAATCCACAAAGTTATGCAGCGATGAGCCAGAAAACAAATGTGTACATGAGTTTGCTGTGCTTGCAGGTATATTCTCACTAGATCTGGCTAGTAGATTTTGTGAAGGATCACTACTTGTCAGCATGTGTGCTTATCCCCCGATCTACAGGCAGGAAGATTTTCTGTCTAAACTAAAGAATCGCATATTTGCTCAAGATGGAGCTCCATCAGTAGTTATGCTTTGCAATTATTTAGCAGTTAAGCAGGTTTTGTTTCAATAGCCAGATTTATTATACATAGGCTAGAGCAGGGGTGCCCAAACTTTTTTCAAAGATGGCCAGATTTGATGAAGTAGTTGTTGAGCTTTTTTTTAGGATTTTACCCCAGGACATATAATGCCACGGGGGCCGAATTAATTCAATCAGCGGTCCAGATTAGGCCCATGAAACAGACTTTGGACATGCCTGTGCTAGAGTTTTGGAGCAACCAAGCCCTGGTTTTACCTTATTTTACTTAACTAAGTATCAGATAATTGGACACTGATGTGTTGCATTGCCCTTTAAGCAAGTGGGCAGCTTACATTTTAGCTGTTGCCCCTATACTGTACCTAGTCTTAAAACAAAGGACCCGTTGAAGTATTTACAGAACTCCAGATCTTATTTGGACACCTCTTTTAAGGGAATTGATGTTGATAGATCTGAACCTGGATATTCAGTGAACAGAAATCAAACTTACATTATTGTCACATGCCTGGCTACCTCTGACTTTAAAAGTTTATATCATAAGAAGTGTAATTTAATGAACTTACTGCATTTTGTTTTGTTTGCCTGATGTCTCCTGTATTGCTTGAAAATAACTAGTTGATCAGCCTGTGGAACTGGGAGCTAGTGTTTCTGTGACTGCTGAAGAGATGGCAAAATTATTATACAAACCTCAAAAGGGAGAATGGCAGGGGAAATCCCAGAGTGAAGAATGTGAACGGATTATCTGTGGAATTGATCAGCTTTTGACACTAGGTATGTATCTAGAAATCTGGTACCTTTTCCCCATCATGTTTGTGTAGTGGATTAAAAACTTTGGATTCATACTGCAAATACTCAGACTGTGTTCCTGTCTGACAAGCTTTCTAAAAGGTTGCTTAATCTGTTTTTAATTTCTAAAGGACTGTATGTAAATCCGTGATGTATGTAAATTGAATGCATTACTTCAGATGCTTCAACTGTTGTTATTTATTTATTACAGATATTTCAGCAGCATTTGCTGGCCCAGTTGATCTGAATAGGTATCCAAAGTACAGTACAGTAATAGCTTATCCAACAGACCTTTGGACTATCAGAATGCGACTTGTCAACAGGTTTTACAGGTTGGTCTGAGACTGCACTAGAAGGATGATAGCATATCCGTCTTATAAAATTGCTGAAAAGTTAAGCCACATGTAATATTGCATATTTTGGAAATCCTTGGTACGCTCCTTTGCTGAGGTACAGTTCAGATGAGGCAACATTATAACTTCAAACAGGAATTGGATGTTTACTACCCTTAAAATATGGCAGACTTTTGGTTTAGCTGCAAAACCACAGTTTTCAATATTTCTAAATAGCTTTTAGTTACCTACTCATTTAGAATTTAGCATAATATATGTAGTTCACCTCTTACGCAAGGGTTAGGTTCCGGAGGTCCAAGTGCATGCGCAAAAACAGGTAAAGCCAGGAAGCCCTGGAAAGGGGCCCTCTGCAAGGTGGATGGCATCCCTGGCCTTGGGGAAGTGATGCAAGTGCTCTAGGACTCTGCAAGAACCCTTGCTCCGCCTTCCTAAAGTCAGGTAAGCCTGCAATCACAGAATTGTGTGGGATAGGTGGGGAAGGGGAAACATGGAGTGTGGGTTTCCCTTCCATTCATTCATTCATTCCCTACCCACCCATGCAAAGCTGTGATTGCGTAAGATGCAGGTTACCTAAATACAGATGCCTGACTGGATCTTTCCTTTCTAGCACAGTGAGAAATAAGCTGTACATGGGAGGGATTTTCTGGTGGCTTGAGTGAAGATAGGGTCACAGTTTAACTATCAAGAAATAGTGGATACAGAATATGTAACTGATAAAAGTAAGCACATGGGAAATAATACCTTCAGGAAGTTTAAAAGTGTGAAGTGTGAATGACACTGATGCACTTTTGCATGAAATGATCATTGTTAAAGAAATTACTATACTACTGACATGAACATGGAGTATGTCTGGATTCAGTAAGAATAGGACAGTAGCTTGTTAAAACTCCATGATAAATGAAAAGCAATATTTTTTCTACTTAAACATTTCCAGTTTTAGTGACTGAACATTTCCAGATCTAGTTGTTATATGATATTTTTCTCCTGATTAAAACTAATCTGTTTACTATTAAACATAGGAGGCTTTCTGCATTGATTTGGGAAGTAAGATGTCTTGAGAGCAATGCTCGGACCTTCAATGTGCCCAACAGCAGTATTGCTAAATCTGCTCAGAAAATCACAGATCAACTCTTAGAATTCATTAGGTAAGCAATATTTCAGGATGAAATATTTTTGGTTTTTCGTTGCTTAAAAGGTAATCAGAATTGTCTTACTTCTGGTCATTGCTTATGACCATGGTTTACATGTCAATGTTCAGAATAGATACAGTATTCACAGAAGGCTCTTGCCTTCTGTAAACAAGAAGAGGAAGGGAAACAATTTTTTTTGCTTTGCTTTTTTCAAATTCTCCCCTTTTCCTGGTGAATTAGCCACACAGCCATTTTGGGATTCAAGTTGCTTTAGCAGCCCAATCAGGAAACCTCTGATTATTTTGAATGTTCCTCTTTCCTCTCTTGTCATCTTCTCAGCTTCATTTTCCTGCCAGCTGGGCTCACTCCTTCTCTGTCTATTGTGTGTGTTAATTGCTTCATTCTTCTTTTGTCATTCTCTTTCCATTGCCTTTTCTCTTTATGGTATCTTTCTTCCTTTTCATTTTCTATCTTCTGGTAGGTCCCAGCTGTGGCTGTGTGGCTAGTTTGCCATGAAAATGGAACGTTGGTAACAGAAGGGGGCTTTTCTGACAGACAACATCACACAGCCATGCTGCAGCCTGTAGGCATTTGCTCACTGGGGCGACACAGGTCTGAAACACAAATACAAGACAAATAACAGTACCTATTTTTCTGGTGCTGTGGTCCAATTGTAGAGGTATATTAACTGAGAAGATCTTTGGGGCTTGGCCAGAACAGAAACTGAGAAGACTGTGAGAGGGAAGGAGTAGTTATCTTTAAAATAAATCAGAGGTTTTCTGTGAGGACTCCTAGAACAACACGAACCCAGCAGAAAGGCCCACAGTTACTGTGAAACTGAGAAACATTCTATTCTTTTGTAGATCCTTTGCCACTTCCTACACTATTTCAAAGAGTCCCTGAACCCTCTGAAGTAGATTCATGAGTGTGTACAGGGGACTGCACACAGAAAGGGAAATCTGCTAAAATCACCCTGTTTTTCATTCAAGAAGCCTCTAAGGGCATTAAAGAAATTTCCACAAGTGAAGGCAACAGAACAAGATACAACCTATTGTAACATTACATTTTTATTTTCCAGGAATCCAGATTGTACAGATATTTTTGAGTTGTGCATTGCAACTAACAATGGGGACAGCATAGATCCTGATTATCTGGTAATAAAACCTTATTTTTACCCTGCCTAGATAACTACTAGCTCTTCCCGCTTCAGTGCTATTTTATTAAGCCCTGCCCTTTCCCTTCACCCTATTAATAATAGTAGAGTAGGCTCAAACTTGTAAGTTCATTGAACAGTAGGGTGGTGTCTGGCGCATTTTCTCTAAATGACAACCTAAGACCCCAAACCCTTGAGTGGAGCTTTCTAACAAAATATTGCTGTGTAGAGTTCTATTTCAGTTACTTGTATTCAACTGCTTCCCCACAATAGTTGGATAGCATTTTTGTGGGATGGGAAGGAATGAGTATGTGGATCTGCTGATGTCCAATCCAGCTACATTAAAATATTGTATGAGCAGTTCTCACTTCTGTATCTGGGGACATAAATTCTCAGTATGAACCTGAAAGTGTCCTATCTAAACAATGTGGTTTTCTATCCTTTTTTTTATCTCTGCTGTATCCTGCCCCCCACCCCCATCAATTAACATTCTGTGGTCATGGGGTCGTCATTGGGGTTTCTGCCTCCCTTGCCTTGCCTTAGGTTTTCCCCACAAAGACATGAGGGAGTTCCCTCTTAGGTGGTGGTGGTGTTTTGTAAAGATTTGTTTATATTCTGGCAACCTCCAGAGTCTGATGGTGAGTAGTTTTGGATAGAAAAGCACAGGAGCAAAAAACATCTGAATCAGTATTAGAAGGAACACTCTAGATGAGGGGTAGGCAACCTAAGGCCCATGGGCTGGATCTGGCCCAATTGCCTTCTCAATCCGGCCTGTGAACGGTCCAGGAATCAGCGTGTTTTTACATGAGTAGAATGTGTCCTTTTATTTAAAATGCATCTCTGGGTTATTTGTGGGGCATAGGAATTCGTTCATTTCCACCACCCCCCACCCCAAAAATAGTCTAGCCCACCACATGGTCTGAGGGATGGTGGATCGGCCACGGCTGAAAAAGGTTGCTGACCCCTGCTCTTGATGAACATTTCTGGTCTGTTTTGTAGGATGATGAAGAGACCGATGTTCCCAGAGCACCTTCGAGAAGAGTAAGTCTATTTACCTTGACAACAACCTTTGCCCAATCTGTGAGATAGTAGCAGGATTTTTCCATAATACTCCTACATTATACAGATGAATTCTAAATCCTGTGTCCCAGTCTATCCTAAAGGTTTGGCAGTCAATTCTTCCATGCTACATTTATAAATACTGTGTTTCTATTTTAAAGAGTCGGGGCTTGAAGAGGAGACTCAGCTATGATGAAAACACTTGGAAGAAGCAATGTATGGATCTTGTTAATCTAATTTTCCAGTGTGAAGATTCTGAGCCATTTAGACAACCTGTTGACCTGGATCAATATCCTGTAAGTTCATATCATTATCATCGTCAATATCATTGATATTCATTTCATATTGCATTTCCAGCATCCAGTGTTATTTCCTATTACTATGAAAAGAAATGGGCAAGAGTTTTCTTGAGTAGCTTAGGGTGAGAGAACCTACACACTCCAATGTCAAATAGTTGCAGAACTATTTCCAGGGTTCTAACTGTTAAAGTGGCAGGTGGTCCTACCTAGCCAATTCCAGATCAGTCAGGTGGAATAGTGACTACCATTTGGCTTTATGTTAACAGTGACAATAAAGTAAAATAGAAATTGTGTTCAACATATAAGCAAGCTTTGAAATCCCAATCTTATTTATTCTGAGTACTGGAAGGCCTTGAGTATTTCATGGACAATGATTAATGTCAGTTTTGGATGATTATTGATTTAAAATATATCCTGCTTGCTTCAATATATCAATATATCAATTAACAATAAAATTAAAATAATTATAACACAAAGCAAAACCACACTAAACCAACAAAAGGAATTGAGAGAGAATCAAGACAGCATTAAAACAATTCATTTAAAACAATCATACCTCAAAAGTCTTACTGAAAAGGAAGATTTTAGTACTTTAGTGGAAGGCCATTAGAATGAGCTCAAGAGGGACGGAACTTAATAGCTTGGGTGCAGCCATTAGGAAGGCCCTCTGTGTGGTCCAAACAAGATGTGTGTTGAGACATATGAGAGGATCTCTGTTGAAGGTCATGTTAGGCACGCAGGTTTATACAGGAAAAAGCATAATTACTCTGATTTAACCTTATCATACTCAAAAGTAGACTCACTAAAATCTATGGGGTCAACACTGAATGTGATTCAACCCATTGGGAATATTAAATTTCCAGGCCTGTCTAGGCCCGCTAATGTTTTTAAATGTTTACAGTGTTCCTTCAGATATTCTACAAAATTAGTCCATTCTTTTTGTCCTAGGCCTAGAATAGCACTGGTGATATAGTTAGGGTAAAATTTGTAATAAGGGAGATGAATAAATTAGATAAAGATAAAAAGATGCAGAAAACATAATAGGTAATGATGGGAAACCGGGGAGGGGGGGAGTCTGAGGGTTGAGAACCTCCAAAAGATAATGTTTTGTTGTGTTGATATGAATGTAAAATGTAAGCAAAAAAAAAATATCCTTAAAATAGTTAAAAAGGGAATATTAATTTCCAAATCTATGTTCAAGATGCTTGGCCAAAGTTGACAAATATAGTTGTTTCTTTTCAGTCCCAAGGAAAATGTATGTTAAAGTCACTGGGATCATTTAGCACAAAGTGTGCTCCTGTTTTGTTTTCTTTTAAATGGATTTCAGATTTACATATCTGTGTATAAGAAACTTCGCCCCATTCACCACATCTTAAATAATGGAGTTATTTGGATGTCTTTATTTAGGACTACCGGGAAATTATAGACACACCAATGGACTTTGGGACTGTGAAGGAGACATTAGAAGCTGGGAACTATGACACTCCAATGGAACTTTGCAAAGATGTTAGATTAGTATTTAGCAATGCTAAAGCATACACTCCAAACAAAAGATCCAAGGTAATGTTTCCGTGCCATTTACCTAATTTGTCAAATCAAGGGAGAGAAAGGAAAATAACAAGTGTCCAAAAAGAAACTGATCACCCTATCATATGTTATATAATTGCAAATCCTGTCTCTGAATTAAAGGCTGCACTCCTAAGTAAATTTGCATGGGATTTCTGCCTTAATGAACATATTTCATTAAACTAGATTGTTTTAAAGTGTGTGGTCCTGTGTTGTGTGTAGTAGAAAGTACAGTTAGTACATAAATCTCTCATAATTTTTGTTCACTGCTTGAATATTTTGTATTAAGCAGTTTATAAACTCTTAAAATAATAGTAATAAAACTTTACAATTGGATCACCAAATGCAAGTGTCTTAAACTTTTTTTAAAAATAAAAACTAACCTATTTCTTTTGCAATTTAGATATATAGTATGACATTGAGATTATCTGCACTGCTTGAGGAAAAAATGAGGAGAATTATCTCTGACTTCAGAACTGGACAAAAATACAATGAAAGATTGCGGAGAAGTCAGAGGCACAATAGGAGGCTGCAAAGTCGAAGTAAATTACAGCAATCTACCAAAACACTCAGGTAAATCTTCTTCAGTCTGAGGGTGTTCTTCATTGGCAAAAGCTATTTGAGGATGTGATTGAGATGTGAAGATTGCAGTCCTGTAATGCACCCTTATCTTAGAGGAGAAGTAAAAAGGCATAGGTTTGTGCTGCTAGGTAAACCATGTAAATCAGTTCATCTGATTAACTTGAGGTTTTTGACTGATGGAAGGAGCATAGTTTCAGTGTAGTTTTGGATACTTTCAAAGGTTGTGCAATGGGAGTTGACCCCCCCTCCCCTAAATACTCTCAAAATCTGCTCTGGATTCTGGCGTAGAGTGCTTCTCACATGTTTGATATGTTGAGGGACATACTACTACTATATTGAGGTACATTTCTACTAAAATGAGCTTTCAAGGTATTAAAATAATATAAAATGTCAACAGAATTTAAAGGATTTTAAACTTTAAAAAAATATGACAAAAGTGCAGTGCTGCTATTATACTGGTTAAAAGGTTTAAATATGATAAAATGAACATGTACATTGCTATGTTATAGGTGAGGCTTTCAGTTTGAGTACTTTGCATTGATTGTGTTGCATATTAAAATTTACTGAATACTCGTTAAGAAGCATTTTAACGAGTGGAAAAGTACCACTGAAATAAAAATTAAATTTATAAAATGCAACCATATTCATGGACTGCATATTGTTTTCCTCCTGTTTGTCAAGAAATGGAAAGCAGAAGCAGTGTAAATCTCAGGGTAAAAATCAGTCTGAGCCAGAAGATTCTTCTAACCAAAATACCTCAAGCAGAAAGTCGTGTGTTACAAACCATAAAATGTATGCTGGCACGTCCAGCCGCAGTGTTGCCGGCATATCTTCTGATTCCGCCTCATCATTTGGGAAAAATGCACGAACAAGGAGCGCAGCTGTAGCACACAGTTCTGCATTGTCATCAGGTGAGTGATCAGTTTGTGGGGAAATGGTTAAAAGAAATTTTTCTCTCTAATTGTAAATACACCCTTTGTCTTGCGGTTTAAAATTGCTCTCAACTCAAGCAGACATAACCTTAATGATATTAAGGTAATCAGACCATCCATACAAAATTCTGTCATTTTCCAGGTATTCTTACCTTTGGCATATTGAACTTTAATTTTTTATGCTGTACATCTTTTTGTGAACTGCAAAGTGCAAGTGCAGCTTCACATTTCTTAAATGTATACTTCTTCTGCATTTCTTAATGTACTTTGTCTTTTGACACAAGCTTTTGGCCATGTTGCTAAGCAGATGGGAGATGCTTTAGAATGTTGAGAACGGGAAAATAGAATTTGATTGACTTAAGAATACCAAGAGTAATATGGAACAGTTTGAACACATTGTCGTATCTGCAGTTCCTAGACATTAGAACTGAACCCTGTGATCATCATCTGAGGCCTTTCTTCATGTGCCCCCTCCACGAGAGGTCTGGAGGGTGGCAACATGAGAACGGACCTTTTCTGCGGTGGCTCCCCATTTGTGGAATGCTCTACCCAGCAGGGCTCATCTACCGCCTTTATTACATATCTTTAGATGCTACGCAAAAGCTTTTCTTTATAATCAGGCACTTTGACTGATTAAACAATCTATGGCCTTTAAAATGTGTTTGTGGATGTGGGGTTATTGGTTTGTTATTTCTTTGTGTTCTTATTTTCTATTTTTGTGTTGTAAACTGTGCTGTGATCTTCAAATGAAGGACTGTATAATACTACTACTACTACTACTACTACTACTACTACTACTAATAATAATAATAATAATAAATATCTTTGAAGAAAAGGGGAAATTTGTTTTGAAGTCTTACTTGCATACAATTATTTACCTTTCCAGAAAGTGAGCTGGACCACTCAACAACAGCTTCATCTTCAAGTAGTTCAGAGGAAAGCAAAGAAAGTTCTGCAGAAATCTCATACCCTATAGTACATAATGGAATATCCAGGAAAAGAAGTGATTTCAGAGTTACTAGAAACAGAGTCTATCAGCAAAAGCAAATGGGTAAGAGTAATTCAGCTCATGTTCATTGCAGAAGTTGGGTCACTGCTTCCATTATTTCCAAGTATATAGTTGTGAATTTACTTTGAAATCCACTTTAGATTGGCCCAATTGAGATCCTCAAGGTATCTTAATGGCAACACAAATAAAAGAAATATAAAACCAGCACATAAACAATGTTTGTAAACTATCAAAAACAAGAATATTAAAAGCAATAATCCTGGTAGATAATGGAGATGCCATAGTGCACAGTAGTATACAGTTGCTACTCAAATGGTTATCCAAAATATTGAGCTTTAACTAGCTTTCTAAAAGTGCAAGTAACTCTGGCAGGTCTGCCTGGGGAAAGAGCTCCATGGTGGAAGTGCTGAGAGCCAAGCCCCATCAGATGGCTTGAAATCTTGAAGTCATGCAGTAGGAATTCCTTGACGTAACCTTGACCTTCCATGGGCCACCTTGATGGGTTTGTTTTCAGGCATGGTATGGATTCAGATGGTGTTGCCAAAAGACCTTTTCCTTTGCAAAGACCATCTGTGGAGGGAAAACATCCCTTTGAAAGGCATTCTGTTAGCACCAGTCTGTTGACTGGCACTGTCAACAACCCCTACTTGCCAAGGAACAATTGGGTGCACACTTTAAGTTCCTGACTTAGCAGTCACACATTCACCTGCCCCATGTTTGATGCCACATGTGACATATGTTTGGGCAGGTTTGTGTAATTTGAGGGAAACTCATCCCCACACCTGGCTTTAAATGACAAATTCTGTATTTTGAATTACACTCGAAAATTAAATTGAAGCCCAGAAACCAACTTGCTGCCTGTGACGATGTGTGCTTTTTTGATCTTGATTTGCGTGTATTTAAATGTTGAGTAGGGAAAATGCTAGACTAAAATGCAGTTGTGCCAAGATTCTCTCAAATGTGTCTCTTGCTATAGTATTGTGACTGATTGTGGAGATATTTTAAATCTATTTCTAAAGTGGATTAGATTTCCACCATATAGTTTCATGAAATACATGCAGGTTCCGCTATCCCCATGCTCATATGCCCCAAACTTGTTATGTGCTCTGCAGAGTCACTTATCTACTTGGTTTGTTTGCTTGCTTTGCTAGTCAGTGGCAGCCATTTTCAGGCAGAGACGGAGTGCGGAGCAAGATTGGACAAATCAGGAAGCAGGAGAGTTCAGTCAAATGAGTTTTTTACTTTGTCTTTCTTTGGATGATTGGCTGCAGCCATTTCAGGAAGACACCATGGGAAGGGGTGGGAAAAGGGAGTGGGCAGATTCTGCATTAGAAATACGATTTCTACAGGAAATAGTGGAAATTGTGTACTTGTTATACAAATGCTCACCTAATGAACAGTTTCCAGGGAACACATTTCATTCAGTAAGCGGGACCTGTGTGTATTGTTCCAGAGCTTTGCATGGTTCTGAGATTAGTGCCAGGCAAATTGTACACATTTTAAAATGTTCAACATAAGTAAACCTCCTCATTTTTGTGTCTAGCTTATCAAGAGAATGGAAATAGCCAAAGAACTACCAGAAAAAGAATATCTGAAAGAGGAATGGATAATTCAAAAGAGCTGTATGAGACTTTTTGTAACAGATCTGGAAGGCACAGAAAAGTTCCACGTAGAAGTGCTACTGTAGCAGCTAATAAATTAAGACTGATGAGTGATGTAGAAGAGGAGCTATCCAGTTCAGAAAGTGTTGGTATTGGAAGCAAAAACAGAAAACTGCCTCATCGCAATGCTTCTGCCGCAGCAAGAAAAGTATTGCTAAATGACTCTGAGGAAAGTTCCATGCAGTCTGAAAGTGACAAGGAAGTAGAAGAATCTAACCGAGGGAAAACCTTCAAAGCTGGTTCAAGTGCTGTTGGTGTTCGAAAAAAGCATGCTTGTGAATCTGATAGTGGGAGCTCAGATTCTGAAAATAGTGTGCAAAAAACACTAAAGGGTTGTCACGTTAATGGCCAGAAGCAGTCACAAAGAGCTACCCGCTGTGCATCTCCAAAAATAAAATCCCCTGTTGAATTTTCAGAAGATGACTCCAAAAGCCTTGTGTCAGAGGATGGGAGCATTCAGAAAGCTGCTTACCAGTTACCTTCTGCATCCAGAAGTAATAACAGAAATATCTCTGAGGCAGATTCTGAGCCAGAAAAATGCAATGGTTTAGAAAAACAAACCTGTAAAAGAGTATCAACTCATTTCAGGAAAGCTAAGGTATTAAGTGACTCGGATGAAGGACTGGAGTCAGGGAAGGAGGATGAGCGTGTCACTTTTTCAGAGAGCAGAGGGTCTTCTAAGATGCCAAGACTACCCAAAAATAGCTCCAAGTGCTCATCTGATTTAGAGTCTGGAACTGATAGCAGCAATTCAACAAAAAGAAGGAAAAACATCAGGAAAGGTGATGTATTTTAAATGTATAAAATGTGATTTAATGCACATTCCAGATTTAAAAAGCTTTTCCCTTGTAGCCGCTCTCAGTGAAACTATCCAGTATTCAGCAGAGTTTGAATTTTGATGAATAAAATCTATCTAGATCATAATCTGGGATTTAAGCAGCACAACAGTTCTCAAGATAGCAATCCTGGTCGCTCCTAGTCACTAACTATTGCAGGCATGGTTGATTTAAAAGACCTTGCTTAACTGAATTTTGTTTTGAAGTAGTACATGCTATGAAATATTAAAATGAGGATATAGAACTTGTTTCTTAAAAGTCAAATCTGGGGTGCTGTCCAGTTGTGGCATCCTAATGATACAAATAGAACTTCTATTTCTCCCTGAAAACTCCTCTCCTAAATCTGTTCTTTAGAAGCCTTTGAGAACACTTTGTTAGCTCAAGCACTAAAGTTTGTGGAACACTGAGTGTAACATGGGGCTGATTTGTTTGTGTGGATGTGGATTAATGACAGGTGGATTGTATCTTACCATCAGATGTATGCATGTACTAGCTGCTTAGCTTTAATAAGTAGTCTGTAAATGTACAATTTTTTCAATGAAACTAGCTTTTGTTAATGTTTGATATTGTGCTATACATGCCAGGTCTGCTTTTATATAATAATCTTTCCATGCCTTTATAGAATGTGTCATCCAAGAGAATGGGTGCAGACGTTCTGCCAGGAAAAGGAGGCATGAAAGTGATTCTCAAGAAGAGGGAGTTTATAAAATACAAAATAGCAACCATCACGGTTACCGAAGATTGCCTCGTAAAAGTGCTACTGTGGCAGCTTATAAACTGAGGAACATAAATGATGTGGAAACCAGAGGCTTTGAAAATGATGAAAAGCTGAACCATCACAATGCAATTTCTACAACTAGGAAGTCAAACAGTTCAGGGGATGGAGACCAACCGTCTGAAGGAAAAAATAGGAGATATAGCAGAAGAAAGTGTCGTCAGACTGAGTCAGCTGTTTCTGCTAAGAGATATGATAGTGAGTCTGAAAATAGTTCAGATTCTGATAGCGCTTTAAGAAGAAACAGGCATGTTAAAGCCCATGGGCGCAAGCATAGAACGGTTTGTGATGAATCCCCTAATATAAAACCCAGGGTGGAAGTTTCCGAAAATAACCCCAAAAGCCATATGCCAAAGGGCAGAAGTCTTGATAAACCTTCTATATATTTGCATAGTACTGTAGCCAGTCATGAATCTGAACTAGATTCTGAGTTAGACCAATGCAGTGAGGAAGTTAAGAAGAAGCATGACTCTCGGAAGACTGTAGATTCTTTTAGTAAATCGAAAGACAAAAATCGCAGCAAAGCCATTGCAAAATCTGATGTAGAACATAGAGAGGATGGAACAGACTCTCTGCCAGAAACCAAGGAACTTTCAAGAAAGCCCAAATATAAATCCACAGTGGACTCCAGTTGTACTTCTGATTTGGAAATTGAATCCTGCTCCAATAGTAGTGATGCCACAACAGAGCAACACAGGAAAAAGAAAGGAAAGAGAGAAGCTGTTAGAAAAGGTAATGTCTCTTGTACTAATATATTTTAAATCGGTGCCTGAGGGAACTGGTAAGGCTAACACATTTATCTGCAGTTGGGAGCCAATGGACCTCTTAAAGCACTAGCTAGAAATAAAGTGCAATGGCTTGTGTTTAAAAATATATAAAGTCTGTTTAAAACAGTATCAGCATTACAAAAACAGTGTCTAACATAAGAACTATTGGGGTATGTAGAATCCTACAGTATTTATAGAAGAGAAGGCAAAACAAACCAAGAAAATACCTAGGTGAAATACTGGGCTTTATAGAAAATAATGGCAATGATCTGGTGTACTGAAATAGATTAAGGGAGTCTCCTTATTGGTCAAAATAAGAAATAAGTGTTCCAAGTTCATCCTGAATGATCAAGAATTAGAATTAGAAAGTCAAAGAAATGCCTGCCATGCTAACAGTGTAGTCTTATGCATGTCTACTCAGAAGTAAGTTCCATTGAGTTCCATGCTGCTTGCTCCTAGGGAAGTGTGTATGGGATTATTGGTGGGTACTTGCTGCCCTAGGCAGTGTGAAGTGTTTATAACATTAAAAGTCTGCTTAGAACTTTCATTATTAAAAATATTTTAATGGTGCTTAAATTTCACAATTGTACTGTTATCCTATATAAGACAGTTTGGTTTTGAATTATTACTTCAGTATATCATTTGTCTAAATGCACTCATTTCTGTTGGGAATAAAGTATTTTGAAATTTAAAACTTTTCTCTTGTAGAATCAACCCGAGTGATAAGGCAAAGTCCAGTATTACTCCGGAACAGGAAGAATTGCAGAAATTCTGCAGAATTGAATAGTGAAACGAACAATATCAAAACCCCTAATGGAAAGAAAATTCCACGCCGTAGTGCTACTGTGGCTGCAAGCAAAATCAAGCTAATTAGTGATGCCAAGGAAGAGTTCTCAAGTTCAGAAGTTAGGTACCCTAAAAGCAGGTACAGAAAATTGCCTCATCGCAATGCCTCTGCTGCAGCCAGAAAGATGATATTGGATGTTGCATTTTCACCCTCTGAAAGTGAAGCAGAACTAAAGGAATGTGAGCTCAGACAGAAACAGTTTCAGACCTCCTCTTACAGAGCTAAAAAAACTAGCAGAGAACCAGAACAGAAACATTTGGACTCTGAAGTAGAAAGTGTGGTGGAAAAAAAGAGCAGACAGAGCAGAGCCCCAAGGAGACGGTCTCTCACACCTGTGCGTAAAAGAGTTCCTAAAAGGAAAAAACGTGCAGTAGAATTTTCTGAAGACGAATCCTCCAGTAGCATGTCTGCAGAGCACATAGATTCAAGCCAGCCACTGCTTCCTGATAACCATAATGTTTCTGAATTGGAAAAAGAAGATAGTGATAAAAATACGAGGAGTACAACAGAGACTGGAAAAGGAGAGAGAAAACAAAGAAATTCTTTGTCAAAAAATCCTGGAACTTCAAGGAACTCAAAACCGGAACCTGATGGCAGTTCCAATTATTCTTCTGCTTCAGAATCTCAAACAGACTCAAAAAATATTGACAGTAGGAGAACTAGAAAGACAAAAAAGAGGAAAAGTAAAGCCATTTCAATAGATGACACTTTAAATGATGGCTTTTCTGAACCTTCCAAAATACTGCAGAGAAGGAAACGGCCAAAAGTGAATGAAGAGAATGATTCTGAGGAATTGGATTATACCAAGTATAAAAGAGGGAATCGACGTTCCAAAATTAGAACTAGAAATGGGGGCAGGAGAACTGTAAGATATGCAGATGATGAAGATGACTGTGAAATGTAACCTTGACAGGAAAATCTAGCCCACTTTCCTTTTGCTAGTGATACTAGCAAGATGTTGAATCTTCTCTTCCTCTAATTCAGGGAATATATTTATATTTTTCTATGAAAAAGTTAAATGTGGAGGCTCTCCTTTTCATAATATGACTTGCACATGCCTGCCTATGTAGCAGCATTTAGCACATATGCCAAAATGTGCCTCATTGTAAGGGGCAAACTTTTGTCTTCAATGGTATTTTGCTAAATATAGTAAGTGGTGGGAGGGGGCTGAATAAAACATTAGGCAAACAGCTTAAAAGCTGTTTGTTTAGACAGTATTATGGTGCTGCAGAGACACTACCTATGTCTTACCATATTAGCGTGTTTAAAGAACAGATGAATGAACAGCCTGGTGTTTTAAGAACCCGTATATCAGTGACAGACTAGCCTCTCATACTGTATATTGTAAACAACTTAAAAGTGGTTACTGATTTAAAAACACACACCAGATATATGAGAAATAGGCACCCAAAGTAACAACCTGTTAAAATGAGCGGTGCTATGGATTTCTGAAAAACACAGCTTGAACTAATCGGTAATTAAGGGGGATAAAACACTTCCTGATTTTATAAATATGTCAATAAAAAGCTTCGCTGTCAGATATGTGGCTTCCATACTGTAAATTTGAGACCATTAGAATACAGGTGACCACTCGAGCCTAAGATTTTTCTTTGTGTGAATTTTTGTTACAAAACAAGCAAAAACTTAAGTTTGTGCTTTTTTTTATTCAAAATGGATTAAAACTTTTAATGCTCAGAGTGCTAGTATTTAAGGTGTTTTTGCTAAAGTTTGATGCCTAATTCCTTAAGATATAATTATTTATAACTTAGATAATTGGTGCACTTAAGCCACCCCAGCTCCTGATTTATTTTTTTTTCAAAGTAAAGCACCTTCATGTTGGTGGTGTTTAGGTTGGCACTGTTGGAAACAAAAGTAATTTCACTTCATTATTGTATATCAAGAATGGAAGTAAATAGTAATACCACCCCATTTGGATTACCTTCTCTAGGATGTTATTTAAACTTCTTCCCCTTCCTGGGGAGTGATCTGTTTGCTTTGTATGACCCCCATTTGTTCTAATTCTGTGAAAATTCTGTATAAGTATACCAGGTATTTAATTTATCTCTGTGGGTTTCTTGAAGTTTTATTTTGATAACTATTAATTCAGGGTTGTATGCGGGTTTTTTTTTTTTTATGAAACAAAACCCTGAACTACTGTCCTAGAAAGCTGGTTTTTTGTCTTCCACTTCTTGATTTCTCAAGGTAAAACTCCGGATAACATGGTTTGTCTATTAATAAAAGACTCCTAGTGATCAGAGTTCTTTATTTTTGTATGTTTAATTAGAAACTGTACTTGATATGGATAAACTTGCACATTCTGTGTTTAAATGAAGCTTCTTTGGAGTAGATTTGTTTGTTCAGAATCCTTTCCTCCTGGCCATATGAAATCCTAGTTTCTTCATTCCAAAGTTCTGCATAATGGTACATCTGTCACCAATCTTCCATATTAGTTCAAGTAAATGACACCTGCCAACCATTCATTGTGGCTGCCAGAGGGGCCGGATGCCCCAAGGGTTCTGATGTCACTAAAGCATACATCAAGAGTTGCAAGCTTACGGATTATTCATAGAATCATATAATTGTAGAGTTGGAAGGGACCCTAAGGGTCATGTAGTCCAACCCCTTGCGATGCATGAATCTCAGCTAAAGTATCCATGGCAGATGGCCATCCAACCTCTGCTTAAAAACCTCGAATGAAGGAAGATACTTGTCAATGTCCTTAAATTCTGATGGCCAGAACTGGACACTGTGTTCCAGGGGTGGCCTGACCAAGGCAGCATAGCGTGATACTGTTGCTTCCTTTGATCTGGATACTATGCTTATGTTGATGTAGCCTAGAATAGCATTAGCTTTTTTTGCTGCTACATCACAATGTTGACTCATGTTAAGCTTGTAGTTTACTAAGACCCTAGATTCTTCTCATATGTTCTACAGGCAATCCAAGTGTCCCCCCGTCTTACATTTGTGCAGCATTTTCTTGCTGTCTTAAGTGTAGGGCTGACATTTGTCTCTATTTAATTTCATTCTGTTAGTTGGGGCCCAGTTCTCCAATCTGTTAATATCTCGAATCCCGATTCTTGTTTCCTGCAGCATTAGCTACCCCTCTGTTTGGTGTCATCTGAAAAACTGATGAGCACCCCCTCAATTCCTTCACCCAAGTTGTTTATAAAGATGTTGGAAGAAGAACAGACCCAGGACAGAACCCTGCAGCACCCACTTGTCACTTTTTTTCCGGGGTGACAAAGAACCATGAATGAGCACTCTCTGGGTTTGGTCGGTCAACCAGCTACAAATCCACCTAATAGTTCCTTATCCTGCCCACATTTTACCAGCTTCTCTGCAAGAATATGGGGAAATTTGTTGAAGGCATTACTGTAATCACAATACACTACATCCATAGCATTTATAAGTAGCTTGCCACTGATACACCAATCTGCCCCAGACTGTTTGGCTCAGGCTGACTCCATATATTAGTATGTGATGTAAGCAGTCCATGAGTAGATTTTGGTAAAGTGGTTTGTGTAGTGTACGTATTTCTCTAGTTCATCACCAGTGTTTGTTAGGCATTTAACCATTCTTTGCATAATTCATTGGTTAGTTTAAATATTGGCTGTAGCCGCTGTTTAATATGTGACAGTCTTGTGCTAGGAACAGCAAAATGCTGATCTCCTATACATACATGGAAGAGTGCCCCACTGAGCTCAGTTTGTTTGAGTAGACATACATAGGACTGAAATGTAGGGAACTATGAGTCTGATGCATAGGTTTGTTGGTATGGCTCGTTTCCCATATGTGGAGTACATGATCAGCCTATTTGCAGTTAGGGCATTTTCACGCTAACACGAGACTATAATGAGATCATTGCTGTAATGCAGGGGAGAAGCTATCAAAATGTGTAACTACCAAAGAGGTAAATTTAATAACAGCAATGCTGGCGGGGGGGGGGGCAGTAGTTAACTCATAATCTATTGTATCGTGAGGGGAAACGGTACAAAACACAGATGCAACATATGTTAAAAGCTTCCCCACTCTCCAGAATCACACTGATCAAATTTGGTTGCTCCTAAGCATGTTTAAAGCTCACTCTTAAAAGATCTGAAAATGGATCTCCCATATCACATGTGGTTGCCAGCACTTTTTTTTTTGTGAACTCTCAAGGGAGACAGGGTTGTTGGCAGCAGGTACCGTATTTTTTGCTCTATAAGACTCACTTTTTCCCTCCTAAAAAGTAAGGGGAAATGTGTGTGCGTCTTATGGAGCGAATGCAGGCTGCGCAGCTATCCCAGAAGCCAGAACAGCAAGAGGGATTGCTGCTTTCACTGCACAGCGATCCCTCTTGCTGTTCTGGCTTCTGAGATTCAGATTTTTTTTTCTTGTTTTCCTCCTCCAAAAACTAGGTGCGTCTTGTGGTCTGGTGCGTCTTATAGAGCGAAAAATACGGTAGCTTGTAAATTACGGAATTCAATCCACAATTTTAACAAAAGGGTAGTGAACACAGTGCCTTCTAGATGTCGACTCTCAGGGGTTCCAACTTCAAAAAAATAATGGGTAAGCTTCACCCTGCATAATTGATCACATGATGCATGCACACCATTTGAATGGCAATGCCCATCAACTTGGGGGGGGGCAGGCCCCTTTGATATTTTATTGGGGGGCCCAAACCCCAAGGAGTTGGCTCCTATGTTGACTCCCAAGTCCTATCAGTTGGTCCATTATCAGCTGTAGCCTGCAGCCTCTGCAGAGGCACTATATGAGCTCCACTCTTCATTGACTGTTTGTGCCTCTAGGCAGAGCAGTTTCTCAGCTTCCATTCCCGCATCTAGTAAAAGTAATGCATATCCATGGTTTATATTCAGAATGTGTTCAAAAGCTGATACTGGAAAGAAGAAAACAATTGGATGATGTGAAAATGAGAGAGGAAAACAAGGTGGCATTCAGAACATCATAAGAGCTTCACTGCATTGGACTGAAGGTTCTGTTGTATCTCTTGACCTTAGGGAGAAGGTGAATTATAATTCATATAAATACCATTAAACATATATGCCAGTGGCTTTCTGGAAATCACCTGCTCATAATCTGATATTGAAAGGGATGTTCTCAGCCGAACTTGAAAAGAAGTCTTTCATGTTTGAAAGTGAAGAAAGTTGACCTCATTCTTTCATCGCCATGTGGCCGCCAGACTCTTGTGTTGTGGCCAGCCACAATGGCTTAACATGGAATTTGTGTTACAGAAATGTTGTTTGCTGAGTTTGAAACATATTTTAATAATTTTGTCACCTGAATGGTATCTTGATGGTCTTAAAATAACCAACTTAAGTTCTTCTTTGTATTTATTTGGAGCAGATGTTAAAAAATCTTTAGCATGTCCAACACATTTACGTACCTGTTAACTCTTATTAAATGTGACCCTTGCCAAGTGACTTGGGAGTTTATTTCAAAGGATTGCAGTTCTACGTAACTGGAAGCAGATAACTGAAGATGCATCCATAGCCAGATTGTTTTATATGTATAAAAAATGTACTATAACCTGATTACTTTAGCATCTAATATGTAGATTTTTTAAAAAAAAAATCAGTTGTTCGTGCTAATTTATTATTTGTTTGCTGTATATTTTTCAGAATGTCAAATAAGAGTTGATATTGAAAGGGGTGTATACTTCATTCAAATCAAGCTAGGGCCTGTACGCATGTTTGTGCCACATCTAAATTCATCCACTATGTTGCTCAGCAAACTCTTCATTTTTTTATTTTCATGACTGGTCAGCCAGCTGCAGCCCAGCTGAGATATTCAAAGATAAAAAGAAAGTTATCCTATCATGTAGTTTAGTTCCATAGTCCCTTCCAAAACAAACTACCGGTATTCAAAAATGTTTGTCACGGAATAATATTTTTTGGGGTGGCAGGGAGTGGAGAAATAGGAAATGGTCCTAGACCCTGATCTTGAGAGTCTCCCTGTTTGGCAATAAGCTGCAGCAGCACTGCTGTACATGTGGATATCCACTTATTGCACAATGGGGAGAAGGAATCTGCTTGCCATCTCCTTAAATAAGTGCTAGCAACTTCCTAAGGAACAGGGACCACAGTGCTTTCAAATGTAGCATACATGAAAATGATGTCCAGAAAGTTCAACCCAGTCATATTCAATTTCCAAAGAGGAAATGTCTAAAAACAAATACTGTAGTTGAAAGGAAGTTGAAAGGGAGAGCCAAGAGCATCAAATATCTACAAGATTCTTAGCAGTCATTCAATAGCACTATAATAGAAAGCGATACAATTCCTCCCCCAGATTTGGAAAGGTGCAAACAAGTTCAAGAGGATGCTAGGATGGTTAACAAGTAATGTAGAGTGAAGGAACTCGGAACTTGTCAAAGGCAAAGAGACTTCCTTGAAAAAGAGGAAGTCTTTCCCAAATGAAGAAAACAAGAAGAATGCAGCAGAACAAGCTGATGAAAAAATAAGGCAAGAAAATAATAAAGGGTGGTCATGTTGCTTTTTAAAAAGAAATGGGGAAAAAATGCAAGTTTATTTAAATGCATCTGAAGTAGAAACTGGACAGAGACATAGTTGGACAGGAAATCTGTGAATGACTGAAGGAAGATAGGTTGCAAAGATGTTGCAAGAGTTCACTGTAGAAGATTTTGGGCAGATAAGCATCTGAGTCACTTTTGTGAGGCGATTAATAACTGAGATGATTATATAGAAGCGACAAGAGATAATAGTTCTAAGGCTAACTGGCAAAGTAAAAATAAGCAAGTTGCCAGGTCTGGTGGTGTGAACTTGGCTATCTAACAAAAATGTGCAACTTCTCAGGTAAATTGTAGAAAGCTTTACTAAAATGAATGTGATTTATTGCATGCAGAGCCAGCCCACCAAGGAGGTGGTGTGAAGCTCGCACCTCTGGCAGCATAAGCGCAAGAGGCGGCACCCCACCCTCTCTACCGCTTCCCCGCTTCTGCCAGAAAGCCACCCCCTCTGGCCAGCAAGAGGGAGGCATTGCTGCTTGTCTTCCCTGTCTCTGGGAATCAGGCAGATAGTCAAGAGCAGGGGTCAGCAATTTTTTTCAGCAGGGTGCCTGTCCACTGTCCCTCAGACTTTGTGGGGGGCCGGACTATATTTCAGGAAAGGAAACGAATTTCTATGCCCCAGAAATAACCCAGAGATGCATTTTAAATAAAATCACACATTCTACTCATGTAAAAACATGCTGATTCCCGGACCGTCCATGGGCCAGATTGAGAAGGCGATTGGGCTGGATCTGGCCCCTGGGCCTTAGTTTGCCTACCCATGGTGAAGAGCCCTGAAAGCATATCATCAAAGTGGGTGAATGGGGAACAAAATGTCAAATAATGATTCATTATAACGAAGTGTCAAGTGATGGGTATTGGGGTGAACCAATCCCCCACCCCAATGCATTGGTGGAATATGAGTTAACTGCAATTACCAAGGACTAATATCATGGTGAAGGGCTTAATTCTAAAAGTCAGTTTGATGTGTGGCAGCAGTAAGAAAGACCAATACCACATTTAGGAGGATTAAAGATTCTGAAACAACCCTCCTGCACCAACAATAGGCAATAGAATAAAAGAACAATACCCCCATCTCTCCCCCCCCTTCCCCAACTGCAAGATGTCTATGTCTATGACAAAAGTGTCTCTCACCAAACATAAACAAACTGTGAAAAAGACTATGAACTGAAAGTGGAGACAACAGATGTGCCTTTCCCTACTTATCTGTTTGCTTTTTAACATGAAAAAAACCTTAATAAAAACAATTTTTTTAAAATTAAGGATTATTAGGAAGGTGATCATTGCATCCTAAGTTATTTTGGTGCTATGGCCCCTAGAAACTGATCCTGGGCCTATATCGCTATAAGGCCAAAAGAGATCTTGGTATTCTGGGTTGTTCAGGGGAGGACTCACCCCCACACAAACAGAGGTGAAATTTAAACCAGTCAGGAGTTAAAAGAACAGATGTGCAAGAGCACCACTGTACACTTTTGCTCTGCTAGCAAGATCTCAGCAGGGTTTGGGACTGAGTGGGGAACTGCCTTCACACACCCTGCTCAAGTGATCAGCTTTACGACTGCAGAGTTAATGAACTGATATAATCTGTGCAGTTGTGGTCTCCATATCAGGAAGGATATGTAGGAGAATGAAAATGTGCATGCAAAGGCAATCAAAATGATCAGAGGATTAGAGCTAATTTCTTACATAAAAAGATCACTTGGGACAGGGGGATCATGATAAAAAACTATTAACGGTGTCAAGGAACTGGATGGCAAGATTTTTTTCTAATGAAGGCTTAGAGGGGATTGTGACAATTTTTAGTTTGTGTTTAAGCACAAGAGGGCAGTATTGTTTAAAGTAAGCATTTTATTTTTCACACTATGGCTGCTCAGAAACACTTGTACAATGATCTGCGAAATACTATTGTCCTTCTTTGTTTGCCTATGTCATAATTCCATACAAGTAGTAAAGTTGTTGGTGTATTCGCAAATAATTTGTAAATTATACGACCCACAAGAACATGAATAATAATGTGAATCCTTCATTTTGTTTGGGGAAAGCACACTAGAAGTTAATTTTATCAGAACATTCAGATATACTAATTGAATCCTCTGCTGTTTTTGTTTTCTTGTATGTTTTGAGGTCTTTCTGTCACCATTTAAGTATGTGAAAGCTTTTGCCAGACAGGCACATGGATTTTGAAGTTTCATATGTACTTCACTTCAACTGTAAATGTTCATTCTGAATATTGATTGCAAAAATTATCCAAATTCAATATGTGGGCCCCTTTGTAATATCCTACCAATTTAAACAGCAACTCCTTTTTTCTAAAATGCTGGCAACCCGAGTAGCTCTAAATAATAGAATCATAGAATTGGAAGGTACCCCAGGGGTCATTTAGTCCAACTCCCTGCAATGCAGGAATCTCAACTAATATGAATGCAATGGATTCAGACCCACTCTCTAATCAACTGAGCTATCTCTCTGGCACAAGGCACAAGATCTGCAGACATGCCAGGGAGTAGCCACCCCAGTCTCTGATAACTACATGTAGATTCCTTGTGTCTTTAAGATGCATCCTTCACAAGCCTCTTCAAACATTTGCATACTTCATCATATTTGGATTATCTTGAACTGAACAGAGGTTCTTCTAGAACACTTTCATTTTAAGGCTCCCGTATATTTACCCCAATGTGCTCCAATTTACTGCCCTGTGTGTCATTCTTTAGAGCAGTACATTTCAGGGTATGGAGCAGGGCTTTCTTTGCTGTGGCATCTATTGCAAGGAATAGTGTTTCTAAAGAAACTCATCATTCCCCTTGATTATTAATACACACACACACACACACACACGTATATGTGTGTGTGTGTTTGTGTGTGTATAGTTTTACCAGAGGGTGAGGCCCAAAATCTCCCCAGTTTAGGTGTCCACTGATTTCAACATCTCCAACTTTTAATTGCCAATAATGCATTTTTTAAAATGTTTTTTTTTAATGTTGATTGCCACTTACTGTTTTTTGTTTCCTGTGGCACCTTCAGCCCTATTTTTTTATTTTTATAAAAAAAGATTATGCTGCAAAAGAGGGATTCATTTCTGCTGTAATGTGTAACACTTGGGGTGCCTCCCCATGACAACATTTTATGCTGTTATTTACTGCTTGAATAGCAAAATTCAGGAAGGTAGCCTTGCAAAAAGTATGAAATGCGAAGATTTCTTACATAACATGTAGCTACATCTTTCCTTTTCCCCATTAAATTAATCATAGTCAGCAAGAGAGATGGCTATTGGGATTGCAGCACACAGGGAGGAGAGGTTTATCCCTCCCTTCTCCAGCCATAATGCCTCCCGGTAGCTTCAAGGCTTAGGGAAAAAATCTTGTTGTCACTGGGGGTGGGGAGGAGACTCTGGAGGAACTGCGCCTCAGGAGGGAAGAGATAAATCCACCCCCCTCATGCTGGGATCCTGATTACAGCCGGGCCCCAGCAGCTCTAATTACTTTTAAAAAAACCAGAGACATAACTGCATCCCACTTATTAAACATAAAGTGCAGTTTGATTGCTACTGTTAGTTTTTACTGAGATCAAATATACACCCAATGCACCTTTGGACCTGTTTGAATGGATAAGCTTTCAGAAGTCCTAGCCCAGTAAAGGAAGTTTGCATACACAGATCTTCTTAACACATGCACAACCAGCAAATATACACCTGGGCATGTGCATGAAACTGCATTGTAATACTCATCACTGAACTTGTTGGGTGCATAATTTTGTAGTCTGGGAAAGAATGTGTCTCTCCATCGCTGGCCACTCGCTGTTCCACACAACTCGTTGCATGTGCCTAGAACTCGCTTGGGACCAATGAATGCGCCTTCAATGAATGAGCTTCTTTGAAGGGGTGTTTTGCCTGTCTCCGACACTACCTTGTTACCTATTCAATAGTTCCCTTCAGTGTACCGCTTATATCATGTTTTACTAGACACCTGTTTGTAGGTGAACTGTTTCCATTCTTCATCAGGACCGTTCATCAGGTGTGATGCTCTTGACCGACTCCAGTTTTACAAGGCTGTGATGTCTGCTTTCATGGTACATGCATCAACTCTGCCATTTTTCAAGATACTAGCTGAGCTCCCCATATGGTTTCCAGATGGAAACATATTGCCTTTGCTAGCCACCTTCGAAGCAGTCTGTCAGCCAGGTCCCCTCTCAGAAACAAATAAATGGTCTAGTGTCTACTGTATTTCCTTTCAGGCTGCACTCTCCACTTTAAACTTGGCTCCGTTTCAGAGCAATCAAAATCCAATCAGCCGTTGTGCTAACTCCATATGTTTTATTTCTAGACGATGCTATGCAGAGGAAGCTGAAGGAATTTTCAATCTGCTGCTGCATTCAAGGGTGACGTGCTGCGGATCCCTTTCCATGTTTTTCATTTGAATGGAAGCCATTGAGCAGATCTTGGCTTACCAAATATTGCAAATAGAGTTATCTTTTGTGAGAAATAAGGCATCTCTAATAGGAAGTGGTACAAATGCAGGCTTCAACTGTGCTGCGCCTGATAGACAGAGACAGGGTCATGGTGTGTGTGTGAGAGAGCGCTTTAACAGTTAAGCTAGCTTGACACACGAAAGCTTGCAAGAGTCAAAAGCTTCCACCAGCAAATGGTGACTAAGCTGACCACTCCCATAGTCCTTGCTGGGTTGTGAGGTTCAGGTGAGGTGAAAGATTTTTCTGACTCCCACAAGGACCCTCCACCTTCATTTAACTGTCCCTTGAGAAATGAGAAATGAAATTGGCCACAACCACTTACGCTTCAACCACACTCACTCTGACATGCAGCTCCTGTAGGCGGACCATGAATCAATGTGACCCACTGCCTGGAAAATTTAGCATCCCCCCACCATATATGCTTATTTAGTTAGATTTTCTAAGTATTGCTACGTATATGGACCAGATGTATGGGGGGGGGGGACACAACTGATTTATTTCTATGAGGAACAAATAAGATCTTTACTCGCTTTGGGCTTGAATCCCTTCTCCATCCAAAAATCTTTCACCTGAAACACACTGAATTTGGGAAATTGCCCTAAATAGTCTTGTTTGCCTATTTATGATTGACTAGGACAGGCATAGGCAAACTCAGCCCTCCAGATGTTTTGGGACTACAACTCCCATGATCCCTAGCTAACAGGACCATTGGTCAGGGATGATGGGAATTGTAGTCCCAAAACATCTGGAGGGCTGAGTTTGCCTATGCCTGGACTAGGATCACCAATACAACCAACCCAGAAGTGTCGCCCTCACTCTAAAGCAGCGTTCTTTCTCCCCAGTGGCATATCATTGCCAAATCTGATGGGCAGATCATGACACAATCATCTTCACAACACGATCTCTGATAGTTTGGGATCACTCCATGAAGGCGGGGGGCGGGGACTGCAAATGGGGGGCAGTGGGGGATTAGTGCTGAAGCAGGTTGGGGGAACTATGGCACTGTTTGCTCAGTGGCAGAGGTTTCAAGGAAAGTATTCCCCTCCCCCACGCTAGGTTTGCTCCAAAAACTGAAATGGGTAAACATTCAGAGCATTAATCACTATTCACTAGTGATTACTGCAGCCTAGATTATCAGTGTATCCTTTATTTGCCCTAACCATAGAATGAGGAAATGGAAATTCTGTAATCGCCTGGTTTTGCTATCGCTAACGAAAACCTCTTTGATACACTCTGAATAACTACTCACTAAGGTAGGTCCTGTTTGAAGTGTGAATTTAAACCATTTAATTGCAACCCAATTAAAATATACATTTCAGCACCTAAGTTTAAATGTTGTGTGAAAGGTAGACATAGGATATAGGGAAGGATAAGAGGATGTGCAGCAGTGGAACAGTGTTGCCGGCAAACTACTAGGATATCATTGGCATAGCTTTCAATGGAAAGAAATGTTAAGGCTCATTGAAAGCGACTGTAGCCATTTAAGTATGATATGTGTTTAATACTATCAGCTACTGTATATCTTAGAAGTTAGAGACATTACATCATGGTACATTGGTCTGGCCTGTAGCTGTAAATCCAGCAAAGAACCCCAGAGAGATGGCATCAGGCTGACAGGAGCCTGGCAGCTTCTATGTTGGTAGTAAATAGACTTGGCAAAGGATGCCACAGTGCCTTTGCCAATGTGTCCTGGCTACATGTTGCCTGACTAAAGCCAAATCCTTCAGTGTGGTGACCAAGGAATGGCTCGGCGGGGCTTCATTCTGCTGTGTGCCGAGGAAAATGCTGATGTGGTGTCTATAAAATACAAAGCACCAGTTTGTTCCTTAATAAAACCCCACTGTCCATTCATACACCCAAACTAATCAGCATGACATGAGACCTCTGTACTAGAACGATATTTGCAAGCCCATCCTGAGGGTGCCGTGTCCTGATCTGACCAAGGCCTATGCATCTCTCAAGTTCTGGAGCACGGTAGAACCTTTGCTGCTGGCAGCACCACAACCAGCAGTGGAACTGAAGAACATAAAGAACCATGTCTGACCATTGATCTATCTAGTTCAGTATTGTCTGCTCTGACTGTCAGAGGCTCTGCAGGGTTTCAGACAGGGAGTCTTTTGCTGACCTACCCAAGAGACACCATAGGTTGGGTCCAGAACTTTTTGCATATGGAGCCAGTTCTCACCTTCCCATTCAGACTAATCAGCATGGCATTAGACCTCTAGTCTGTTTGTGGAAAACAGGGAGGACAGAGTAGGTGAGGGAGGATAGGCAACCATAATAATACTGTGCTGGGGAGAAAGATGACAAAGGTACCAGAACAATAAAGATAAAGTGAATTATGATCTATCAAAAAACACTGGAGAAAACCCTACCTAGATCTGAGCTATTTTATACTCAGGTATAGTAGAGTAGAGGAGGATAGGATAGGATAGGTAAATCCTAGGTAATATTATAATTCCACCAGAATCAGCGGGTGTCACATGGCAGTTTAGATCATTACAAGTTTCTCTAGAATAATTGTTCCATACAAGTGAATGACTAAAGGGCACAGCAGCATCGGCAGAGGCTATACAGATGTCATGGCTAAAATGTGAGCTCAGCAGTGGCTATTCCCCTTTGCACTGTGCCCGGCTGGGATGGGGGATGGGTTATGTTCCCTTCTCCCTGAACTGTAGTTCCAGTTGAAATCTCTCACATCACTGCTTTAGGGGGAAATGTAATCTTGCCTTATTTAGCCCTAAGTTTAGAATGCTCTACAATTGTCTTCACCTGACCTGGTGGCCTCCATATGCTATCAAGTACTGATGGGAACTGGAGGGAACCAAGTTGGAGAATACAGTTTTGCATAGTCAGCCAGATCCAGTTCATACATCCAGAAATTGCATGCCTGTGCAGGTCTTTATGTCTGAATGTTCCCTCATGCCAAAAACTCCATGTGGAAACCCAAAATGTCAGAGAAAGGTGAGATATGTAGGACATTTCTCTTTGACCAGTGTAGGCCTGATTCACCCAAAATGCAAAGTCATGGTTTGTTTAACAAACCACAAGTTAACCATGAAGCAACCAAACAAACCAAAGTTTATTTACTTATTTTTTGGCAGCTGCTCTTGCTTCCTGCTTTCATAATGTGGTGAACATGTAGGATGAAATGCTCAAACAAACCATAGTTAAGGAAGGCTGCCTTAATACATAATGCCAAGCCATAGTTAAAAGAAACCAAGGTTTATAAGCCAACAACAAACTTCAGATCATGGCATGTAGGCAGTAAACAACCCACAGTTAAGCTGCTGAGCAGGGTCCATACATAATGGTAAACCATAGTATAATGAACCATAGCTTAGGGTTATATGCGATCCAGGCTTTAATTTCCAAATGCAGGGAATATATTGTGCCAGACAAACCACCACCTACATTATGAAGTGACACCATCATCCACATGCTTTTTCTGAACATTTGAATTGGCTCTCAAACATTAGTCTTGCAAGCAGTTCCAAATACAGTGCTCTTTCTCTAGCTCTCTCCTGAAAGAGCAGTAATAAAAATTTTGGCTTGGTATTCTTCATTCAAGGATCACTAAGGGCCTATAAAACATGCAATTAACTGTTGAAATAAACTGTGCAGTGTATTGAAATGTTAATACACCCAGAGTAATAGTAGCAATGACATTACTGACAAAATTCAGAAGTACAAACTGGCAAAACACCAATATGCTTCTACATAGCACACCTACTTGGGGAATTGCCACCGACAGCACAGGATTTGAGGGAGAAGACTATTGTTATTCCTATTCAACTGTTATGTATTCTTATTTTAATGGTGAAAAAATGCTTTACATTCCTTATCTTATGGGGGTTCCCCTTCAACTTGTCTTCCTGTATCTCCGTGTAAAGCTGGGAGTGTGAGCCTTTCAGGAGAAACACAAATCCTGGGGTTCCGTGGAGTAAGCATGGGTAAATTTTGAGAAGGTAGATATCCCCGTCCCCAGGCTCTTTGAGATCTCATTTTAACAATGCTGGGATATATGGAAGGGTGGACTTCTGTAAACCAGAAGCAATCAAGAAAGGACCCTCTCTAAGTTGAGGAGAAGGCATCTATTTTATGGCTTTTACAGTGTGTGAGCCGAGGTCCAAGTGGGTGCCCAGCACAAATCTACAATGGGAAACCTCCCCTTGATCACGGCTCAAGCTGCTGCCCCTCTGCTGTTATGGTGCTTTGATGCACCAGAACAATGCTCTCCTTGATCCAGCTGGAGGTGGTAGACATACACATTCAATTACCTACGTCCAAATGTTGCTGAACTACAACTCTCACCAGCCTCAGTTTACATGGCCAATAGTTGGGGATGTGGGAGTTGTGGTCCAAGAGCATCTTGAGGGCACCCCATTGTCTAGCCCTGAACTAAATGTACTTCAACTGATGGGATGTCACAGGCAAACCTGTCCCCTTATTCTGTCTGCACTCTCTGTCACTGGCACTACACTACACTGACACAGGAGAAAGAGGTTAAAGGAGATCAACAAAGGTGCAATTCATGGAGCAATGTTAGCTCAGGGAATTGGGGCACTTTGTGCCAGTCCTTTAGATTAAACACAATTTCTGACCATTCACAGCGAACTCTGAAATATCAAGGCAGCCAATGCTTACAGATAATGCAGTTGCACTGCATGTCATGGCCCTTGGTGAGGGCAATTTGGTTTGCCAAGGGCATCTACTCCCATGTTGAGATTCCCGCTGGTATGGCCTGATCCTTCCTAATGATGAAGCGCATAAACACTTAGGAGAAAAGAGGCCCTTGAACGTAGGCAGCACGATTATTTGTCATATGCAATTTGTGTTTACAGAAGAGAGTTAAAATTATAGCTCTAGTGCCGTTTGGAATAGTTTCCATCAAGAGGAGTGAAAAATAACACTCGTCTGAGACAGGCAACTGGAAAGAATCAGCAGACTTGCAACCCACATGGGCGGTAGCAGTAAAGAATACCCTTCACTCATGTCAGTTTTAGCTCGGCTACGTAGCGTTCTAAAGTTGGCCAAGAAAATGCAATGTTTCCCCAGACACGCTTTATATACTCCACTATTGTCGGTTGAGTTATCCTTGTGTTCTTTTAGGGAGCCTTTAAACATAGTGTAGTGGACCCATTAAATTCACGCCAGGGCTAATGTTTCTGAAAATAGCAAACCTTTTGGGAGGAGAACCAGCAGTGCTAATCTCCAAGACCAGGCTGTATTTCCTCAGACATGTTTTTGTACTCCAGAATGGGAGCAATATCTCCCAAGAATGAAAAAAAGAATAAGAGTAAGGGAAGGGCAGAGGGGTCTCTCTCTCTCTCTGTGTGTGTGTGTGTGTATGTGTGTGTGTTAGTGTGACTGTGAATGGCCAAAGTGTAGAAAGCGTTTACAGACAAATCTTGTGAATATCCGCAAACTCAAAGTGTCAAACTAGATGAGACACCATTTGCACAACCAGCAACCGAGTGAGCAGCTTTTAAGAAGTAAATTTCAGGGACACGGTCCAATCCAGAGTGAGACCCTGGTGTAGGAGTTGGGGGCTTGAATAGTAGTAGTAGTAATAATAATAATAATAATAATAATAATAATAATAATAATAATTTATACCCCGCCCATCTGGCTGGGTTTCCCCAGCCACTCTGGGCAGCTTCCAACAAGAGATTAAAAATACATTAAAACATCAGTCATTAAAAACTTCCCTAAACAGGGCTTCCTTCAGATGTCTTCTAAATGCCAGATAGTTGTTTATTTCTTTGACATCTGATGGGAGGGTGTTCCACAGGGCAGGCGCCACTACCGAGAACTCTTTGCCCTCTCAGTCCAAATTGAGAGGTGCATGTCTGCTATTTGCATTCGGAGCAAAGTTGCTATTGGAGATATTGGGAGCACATACCCTGCAAATAGCAAGGGCTTGATTCCGGTAAAGGTTGTGGAAGTATATATCATCTATACCAGGGTCCAGATCCAGATTGTGTGCGTACCTGAAATTTAGTTTTTAAAAGACATTTGCACAATTGGTAGTAGAACAAATGGTATCTTGTCTAATTTGATTCTCAGAGGTGCATCAGATTGTCAGCATTTGCAATATACAGTATCTTGAGAGCCAACATTCACAAAATAAATCAAATATGAATGCTGACATTAATCAGATTTTGGGCATTTCACTGTCATCTAAATAATATCATCTGTAAGCACATATGATTCATATTATGTCAATGCACAATTAATTCTGGAGAAGGGAAAGAGGTTTCCTTCGAAACACTTTGCAATACCAAACGCCTTTTGGATTTCAATGGGAGGGAAAATTGCTGAAAAGCTTAAATCAAATATATTCTGGTGGGAGGCTGGGGGAGAATTAAGAAACCTCTTGGCTAAATCTTTTGCAGATGGTAGACAGTTTAATTGCTGTGGTAAACTGTCTGACATTTTTGGAAAACTTTGGGTGCGATCCTACTAATCCACCGAAACTGGCAAAAATAGGTTGCAAGCCCTCTAATGTCACATGTACATTTAAAAGTTGCAAGTTGGTAGCTCAAATTTCAAAAAGGGTTTTGTTTGGTTCTCTTCCCTCTCTCCTGTTTTTCCCCTTAATTGACCTGCCTGAATGCATGATGCATGTACTCTTTGGACAAGGAAGCAACAGAAAGAAGCATGAAATGAAGCTAAAGCTTGAAATTAAACTTGGAAGAATATGGCCCATCAGACAACTCTTTTATAAAGTACCTCTTTAATAGCAAGAATTGAGTGGGGTTGTTGTGGACAGAGCCAAGCATTCCTTTATACTTTCAACTCATTGCTGAACAGCTGGATGTCCTACACATTTAAAACACCTAACTTTCCTATTTAAATCCGAAACCTAGGAAAGCAGCTGATTTAATGTAAAGGATAACTGTAAATAGGTTTCTCCATAGATATGTTTAATAGAAGTTTTGGGGAGGATTGCTGGTCCAGACAGGGACTGTTGCAGGGAGGAATATTTTCCTTCCAGTGGGACATTTGGGAGGAAATAATCTCTTCCACTTGCTAGCCCTAAGTCCTTTTTGCATTTCTGTATTTAATTGTAGATGGGCCATCCAAATTGTGCTCATGAGGTGGCTCTTAACTTATATTTGGAAATGTTTGGATACCCAGTACTCTTCTTCAAACACTGCAATCCATGCAGAAGCTTCACACATCCAACATCATATTTCAAAGGACCTTCTTCCCTCACATGCCGGCTCATGGGTATGCAATGCCTGCTTGCCAGGTCCCAGGCAGATGCCGCTCACAAGTCCTGGATAACTCAGTTGGTTAGAGCATGGTGCTGATAAAGCCAAGCTTGCAGTTTCAATCCCTGTATGGGACAGCTGTATATTCCTGCATTGCAAGGGGTTGGACTAGATGTTCATGAGGGTCCTTCCCAATTCTATGAAGTGGGATAAGGACCTTTCTCAAAATGATGCCTACCAGAGCTGGCTCAATACATTTCAGCTTCTGAGGTGAACCACAAGATGGCGTCTCCCTTCCCCACCAGGGAAAAAGGGATAAGTGAAGATCTAAACCAGGAACGAGGGGAGAAGTAAAGGTCTACATCAGGATCTGCTGCTCCTGTGGATCCTGCCGCCTGAGGCATTCGCCTCACCTTGCCTCATTGGTGGGCTGGCCCTGATGCATGGGGCTCCTGGGCAAGTTAAATTTTCCACACACAGCCAGCATTTCATCTGAATTCTTCTTATGGGTCTCTTATTTGGCAGAAGTAACATTCTGTCACTTGAGGGCTATGCCCTGTACTTTGTCAGTAGCAGCATCCTGTGGCTTAAGAGCCATTCTGGATGCTGCATTCATGGACGGCATAAAGACTGTGCCATTGAGGCTCTGCATTTTAGCTTCAGTACAGCAGATGTTCTTCAGTGCCGCTAGATGGTAGCTGCATACTGTGTATTACTGAGCTGACTTGCCCTATACGTACATCTGGCGAAAGCTGCTTCGGCTTTTCAGTCTTCAGCAAGCATTTCAGCACCAAATGTACAGAGGGCGCCAAAGCAATGTTTAACAGTGAAGCAGGAGCAATGATGCATATGGCTGCAGGGTTTGCTCTGCAGTTGTAAGCCTCTATAACTCATGGTTCAAATGGCAATTGCTTGCTTGTGAATGGGAAAAATGGATGAGAGCTACAGGACTGATTCACAGGAATCTTGGTTGCAGGTTTGCAGGTGACAAAGCACTTCCAAACTACAACCACAGATTATAGAGTTGGGCCATGAGGGTCATCTAGTCCAACCCCTGCAATGCAGGAATTTTTCATCCAACATGGGGCTTGAACCCACGACCCTGGAATTAAGAGTCTCATGCTCTACCGACTGAGCTATCCAGCCAATATACCCACTGACACGCTCCTTTGTTAAAATTAAAGGTAAAGGTACCCCTGACCGTTAGATCCAGTTACAGACAACTCTGGGGTTGCGCGCTCATTTCGCTCTATAAGCTGAGGGAGCTGGCGTTTGTCCGCAGACAGCTTCCGGGTCATGTGGCCAGCATGACTAAGCCGCTTCTGGCGAACCAGAGCAGTGCACGGAAACACTATTTACCTTCCCGCCAGAGCGGTATTTATCTACTCGCACTTGACGTGCTTTCGAACTGCTAGGTGGGCAGGAACTGGGACTGAACAACGGGAGCTCACCCCGTTGCAGAGATTCAAACTGCTGACCTTCCGATTGGCAAGCCCTAGGCTCTGTGGTTTATACCACAGCACCACTCACGTCATGCTCCTTTGTTATTCCCTCTTTATGATTAAACACCAGGAAGAACTTTATGATGGTAACAGCTGTTTGACAGTGGAATGGACTCCTCGGAAGGTGGCAAACTCTCCCTCGTGGGAGATTTTTAAGCAGAGGTTGGATGGCCATCTCTCATGGACGCTTTAGTTGAGATTTTGGCATTGCAGGGGGTTGGAATAGGTGATCCTTAGAGCCTCTTCCAATTCTACCATTCTATGAATCACAACACCAAGCATCTGTTCCATCCCATAATAAAAGGAAAAAGAAAAGTGTCTATTAAAATAACCATATTCTACCTTTTCCTTCAAAACAGCCATATGGCAAAGAGAGGGATTCTGTACATCTTTTGCATAAGTGATGTCTGAAGCATCTTTCTATCTCAAATGGGGGAGAATGGAAATGCAAGCTGCTAACACAGAGGCAGGGAATCTATGGCTCTCCAGTGCCTATCAGCCCCAGCCAGCCTATCCAATGGCCAGGGCTGATGGGAGTCTGAGTGCAGCAACATCTGGAGAGCCCCAGGTCTTTTGTGCCTCCATTAATGGGAATGCCTGAACATCTAGGGCAAGTATGGTCAAGATGGTTAATTTCTGCATTCTCAGAGGCCACTCTCTTCTCCAGACAGCGGTTTGGGGGCTGAATGTGGGTGGATTTGGTCCGCTCCATAATAAAATAGGTTCCACCTAATACTAATGATTTCAGTTATGCAGCACAAGTAGCCAGACACAGCATCACTTGCAGATATGCCCATTTATAAATAATAATAATAATAATAATAATAATAATAATATATTATTTATACCCCGCCCATCTGGCTGGGTTTCCCCAGCCACTCTGGGCGGCTTCCAAAAGAATATTAAAATACTGTGATACATCAAACATTAAAAGCTTCCCTAAATATTACATGCTAAGAAAGGTATAATATTTAAAATGTGGAATTTCTACTGGTTGCAACACTTTCTATGGCATCATCAAGAGCCAAACAAAATAGCCTTGGGGTCTGAGTGCAGCCCCTAGACCACAACCAGCTGCTCATCCTAGTTCCAATGTACACAGTTACCGTACATGAACTACCCAGTCTTTGAATGGTACAATCCTTGCCCTCAAATCCTACTATTCACATTCTTGGGTTTAATTTTTCTTTGGTCCTGTAATGTGATTCCTCCAGGTACAAGCACAAACCATATTTGCATTTCACGGGGATAATGGCATACGACTACAATCTCTGTTACAGAGACATTACGCACATGAACGCTGTCCTCTGTAAACACTGGAAACTCCCCCAGCATCTGATGCACTTCTTGTCATTGGAAACATTTCTTCACAAAGGCATCATCGCTGCACTTTTGGGCATGTAATCAGCATTTATTGAACGCAGCTGGTGGCTTCTCATTCTTCCAGTAAAGCTCTGTTGGGAAATTGACCCAAGGCAGGAGAAAGACATCTATGGCCCTCCTCCAGATGCTGTTGGACTCCGCCTCTCATCAGCCCTGACCATTGGCCATTCTGGCTAGGGCTGAGGGAAGTTGGAGTCCGACAACATCTAGAGGGCCACAGGTTCCTCATCCCTAATTTGGGGCCTTTTCAGGTGATTTTGTTGCAGTGCACAGTGTGGCGTTGCTTCATGGGATCCATAAATGATTTCTCAAGGTAGAGCTTCTGTTGCAGGGAAAAGGCTCATTTTCAACTCTTCAACTGCAAAATGTTGCCAGGGAGAGTTTCAATCTCTTCTCCACTCCAGTACTTCACTTGATAAAGTACATAAGAAGAACCTGCTGGATCAGGCCAATGGTCTATCTGGTCCAGCATCCTACTCTCATAGTGGCCAACCAGATGCCTGGCAGAAACCATTAAGGCTGTGGGAAGCCCAAAATGTGTGTGGACTGTGGTTGCATGAGTGTCACTAGCACGTTGTGGACAGTGTCCATGATGTAAGTAATGATGAGTAGCACAACTCTCTTTTAGGGCATCTGTGTTTCTGTTCCTTTTAAAACTTCTTTCTCTTCTCCTCTCTCTCTCTCTCTCTCTCTCTCTCTCTCTCTCTCTCTCTGTATATGTGTGCTAATCAGTTGATTAACTATCCGCTTAGCACTCTTTTGAAGTCCTACTCAAGTGGGAAGAAAGCTCAGCTAGCTCTTTCAGCAACAGAAGTGGCAACAAGGCCACATCCTCTACCCTGCTAACGCCCCGTCTTTTCCTTTCCTTTTAATAGATCTGTGAAGGCTGTGGTTCCCTGCTATGGTGCTGAAATGCCTATCTCCTCTGGATGGTTTTTGTTAAAAACAAAAGCCCACCCTTTTCTTAATATGACTTCCCTACTGTGATAGGATGTATGAGAAGTTACAAACCTCTTTGATAGTCATCTCTCTGATCTGTATGGACTTGTGGGAGGATTACACCACACCAAGGGGAACGCTGTGGTTGGGTCTTGCTTCCACAGATCAGCTGGATGATGCCATATGGAGCTCAGCTGAATGCTTTTCAGTGAACAAGTGACTGGGTTTGCAATAGGGATCAGTGAGTCACCCTTAGAGATTTAAAGTCGCTTAACCTTGACTGGAGGCCTTGGGGAAGACTTGTCCATCTCTATCCAAAACCAGTCAGGTAGAAAGAGGCTGCTCCCATCTGATAGCAGTGTGATCTGGGTGGGTATTTAAACCAATGTATCGTTTTTACCAAGCTGTGAAGGATTAGCCTGTCTTTTTATGTAGGCTCCAGGCTTGATGTAATAGATGGAAACAAATTTTTAATTGCTAGCTGAAGTGAAACTGCACTTTCCTTCTTGGAATCTTACTGAACTTGGCTGCTGGTATCGCTAGTGGTGCAACATCGAGGCAGTTAAGTTGTAAGGAATGGATTTAGGACTAAGATACAAAGCTCAATTATGAAATCCATTTATTGGAATGAAATGTGACTGAATTGAATCGGGCAAGTAAGTGAGCAGAAGGCTCAGGGGTGGAGCATGCCTTGCAAGCAAAAGGTCCCAGGTTTAAACTTGGGCATCTCCTGGAAGCACTGGGATAGACTTCCCAGAGAGCTGCTGCCTGTCACTGTCAACAATTGGAACGAACAGTCTGACTCAGTGTGAGGCAGTTTCTTATGTTCGTATTGAAACCTATTGCTGATGATCAGCCAGTGAATAGCCAGATGTTTGCCCTCATCTGTTCCTATTAATTCCATATAGATGCACACAGCCATAGATCCTTCTGCTGATTACTTTGCTGTTTTGCCTCTGATCTTGCAGATACGTTGTGTGGGAAGCACTGCAACAATTAGGTTCTGCTTGTGGGCTTTCGATAGGCATCAGGCTGGTCACTGTGAGACCAACATGCTGGGCTAGACGGACCTTTTGGCCTGATCTAGCAGGACATTTGCTTAAGTTCTTAAGTACAATACTAGAGAAGAGCTGAAATGACATTTGAATTCTTCATTGTTATTGGGTAGTCCCCCCCAATTTTCCCCCCAAACATTTCAATTTTCCTTTTGAAACTATTTTCCAGGCTAAGAAGGGGACAGTGTGATTAGAGTGCCCATGATGTCATCAATGAAAAGTGACACGAGTCCCTCTGTACCATTGTTTTAACTAAAGGGAGAAAAGGGTGCCTTTGGTGGATGCATGCTCCTTCCCCTGCTCCGCCATTGCAACTCTGCACCGCCAATGGGTTTCCTTTAATATTTTAAAGAGTAGCAGGCTTACCAATTTCTTCTTGCTACTGGAAAAATCTGGATTAATCTAGAAAGGGAAGAGAATAGAAAATGCCAGGGGGGGAATATTTCCCCTCCCAATCTGTTGAATTGTTCTTGAGGTTCCCTCTTACCCTGTGATTTTGCAGCCGTAAGATTCCATTTTTGCAGGAAAAGAAACTGCTGAAGAGGTCAGACCAATTTTACAAGCTTAGTTCCTGGCTTACCTTAGACTAGCGTCCTGGGCTGGGATAATACATGCTGTAAAACACTTAGAGCACTTTTAGTTTTTTTGTGGCTCTTAACCATTTCTTCTTATTCTTCTTCTTGCTCTGCACAATGTTAGGGTGATTCGCTCATTAATTTTCTGGCATGATTTTAATTAATTGACTTTTAAAGATTTTTTGCACCCAGTATGGTCTTGCCTAATTAAGCCTGCATAACACCTCCTCCACACCGTCTTACAAAGAGCAGATTAGTGGGGCTTTTTCACATGCCCAGAAACAGCTGCTCCTCCCTCTGCCCTTTTTGTGCTCAGCAACACCCAGCTTGAAGAAGAGCAGACTCAAACGTTTGCTCCCTACTTCGTGATATTTTAGCTGGCCTTAATAAAGGTATTACCCGACTATTTTTTTTAAATTTTAATTACTTTAACATTTATTTATTTATTTATTTAGAGATTATGAAGTTGCATTGAACAATTCCAATCCCCATGTCAGATGCTATGAACCTTAATGCAGACATTGGTTTAAAAAGCATCTTCAAGAAAGCCAGATTTCTGGAGGTACAAAAACAAACAAACTCCAGGATAAATAAAAACCTAAATTACAAAGCGTGTGGTAAGGGCAAAACTAGCTAAAGTTTGAACTTCTTCCACTGTGATTATTGTTTTCAGGATGCTCATAATTTTTGTTGGTGTCATTCTTTAGAGGCTGAAGCTTTCCACGCTCCATTCAGGCCAAAGGTTTAATGGTCGTCCTCAAAAGCCTGAGCAAAATCAGTTCAGCTGCTTCTGGAGTCATGTGGGTGGCCCTAGGGAAATGCTTGATTTAAAGAGTGCTTTTCACATGAACTCTGAAGTTGCATTCTTTTATATGGTTGCCCAAAGGCCACTGAAGTCTAGAGGACATCTGAAGTCATGAACCTGGAACATGGCTTCTAGCAACCTCTCTGCAAATTAAAAAGAAGACGTTTGTCTAAACTGCAGTTTATGTTTAGTTGGATTTTCCTATGTCTTTTGCTAGTATTAATTCAGTGCCAGTAGTAGGAAACCTCACCTTATCAGCATATGGAAGTGGTGTAGATGGGGGTTGGGGGTTTGGACCTGCAACTTTCACAAATACTTAAGCAGGGCTGGAGTAATGCTCTTGACTTTCATAACAGGAGCCAGCAAGAAGATATTATATAGTAACTTCTACTGGAAATAACTTTAACTGTTGAATGGGGACTTAGGACTGTTAAAAATCTGCAACAGAATAAAATATGGGGTGGGTTTTTTTTAAGGCAATATAAACACAGAAGATAAAAGCAGTCTGAATTAAAAATCGCTGAGCAGCTCAAGTTAGTTATGCAGAACTAGGTGTCCGCTACATGTGGCACCACAATGAGATGTGCATCCCTATTTACACTAAGATTCTGTTCATTGAGGCCGAGATGAACGTGGGTTTATGAGCATGAGGAATATAGGAAGGTGTCTTGCACAGACAGTCCATCTAATTCAGAATTGTATTGTTTACAGTGACTGGCAGAGGCTCTCCAGGGTTTTAGAGAGGGAACTTTTCCCAGCTCTACATTGGGATGGAGCCTAGGACCTTCTGTACATAAAGCAGATGTGCTACTGCTGAGCCACAGCCTTTCCCAGCTGACAAAGGTTCTCATCTCCAGTGACAAAGCATCAAAGCAAACAGTTGCACAGACTGGGAAGTTTAGCACCCATGTGAGAAGAAGGGAGGTACTATCTGTTTGTTTAATGTGGATGTAGGCACACCACTTTCTCACTTGTATATTGTGCCTTCAGATTTAGCTCAATGTGGCACAGGAGTCAAAAAGGCCCAGGAATGAGCAAAGCAACTGTGAGCCTCCATGGTCCTGGTAACAGAGGCGGGTTTACGGTGGCGCAACTGGAGCAGGGGGCATCAAAACAATGCTGTAGAATGTGAGAGGCAGAGGGCACCAAATTTAAGTACTGCACGGGGTGTCATTTGAGAGTCCGAAGTCCGCTACTGCTGGTAAACAAAAAATGTAGCTTCCTGTGATATGCAAACCAGGCCCATGTGCTTGAATGAGGTGCTATCAGAACGTGGAGATTGTGATTGTGTGTGTATGTGCATGCACGGTGTTATGTACTGAAGTTCTCACCCTGGGCCAACAGGGGGATACTGTAGATAGTTATGCAAATGAAGGATCGAAAAGTGACGTTCAGTGATTGGATAGTTTTAGAAAATAGCAACAGTTACATTGTTCTGGAGCTCTATATAAGCAGGCTGGCTGAGCCCCTCAGCTTAGTTCTGTTCTGACAGCTGAATAAAGAAGAGCTGTTTGAAGAATCACTGTGTCGTCTGCTATGTTCGCCCACAACTTAACACACACCACTAAGGGGAGATGGCAGAGATGTGGAGGTGCATACAGTGTGCATGTCACATTAAACCATAGCTTAAAGCAAACTATGGTTTAGTGGGAACAAGCAGCATGCTGGTTCAAGCTGCTGAAAAATTCCTGTAGCACTCACCATTGCTCCTGCTGCTGCCTTATTGCCCTGTCATATTTATACTACTCCATAAAAGCAGTGCAATATATTGCTGCTATTCTCCTTTTTCCTTGTTCCTGGGGGATTGTGTAAGTAGGAAAGGTGCAGGATGGCCAAGTTGAGAACAGAGGTCAAAACATGGCAACATAAATTTCTGCCTAAGGGGTTAAATCACTTTAGAGTGCACACATCCCCTGAATAGCTTATAAAATATCCGGTAAGTTATGGCTCATTACTATTTGCACAAACCATAGAACCTGCAATTGAACTTTCATCTGCCATGGCTATTTATTAGGACAGTTTGGCAGAAGCAAGGTTTTTTTTTTTAAAAAAAAATCTTCTCATAAGTTACATAGAGCTTTGCTATCTTTTATTTAGAGAATTGCCTTGCGAGAGCAGATACAAAAACACAAAGAGGCACTTCACCTTCGAATAGGTTTGGGTAGAAGGAAAACACCTTGGAATAAGACACCCTACTGCCACAGTGTTTCAGAGCCCCCAATTTAAGCCCTATTTGGTTGCCCCAAATAGGGCAGGGGTCAGGCATCTGTTGTAGGCAGAGCAGAGGGCCACAAAAGTAGGCAGAGCAACAGATGTGACTTACATTCTAGCCACACACCTCTCTCCAGTCTCAGGCAAGCAAGAGATATCATCACAATTCAGGGACATAGTCCAGCAAGGCAAAATATTTCAAGCTGGGCAGAGCAGGGTCAGTGAGGAATGTGCCCTGGGAAGAGTTCCAGCAACCCACTAGAGCAGGCATAGGCAAACTTGGCCCTCCAGATGTTTTGAGCCTACAATTCCCATCATCCCTGACCATTGGTCCTGTTAGCTAGGGGTGATGGGAGTTGTAGTCCTAAAACATCTGCAGGGCTGAGTTTGCCTATGCCTGCACTAGAAGGCTGCATTTGTTAGTTGGGCCCGTGGTTTCTCACCTCTAGCATAGGGCTTTAATCTTAAATATTTAACAAGTACTGGGCATTTATGCTATCTAGAGGTTTGGCTCATCCTCCCCACTCATTCACTGAAACATGAAATATTGTCCCTACCTCCGATCTGGCAATTTGGGGCCATCTAACTGGATAATTTCATACTGAGCATCATAGTACTTCATATCTCAACTAAGAGACATGCATGTTTGTTGAAGGTCCTGAGACCACTGTCAAAAAGTCAAAGGGTTTTTGAAGTTGTGCACACTGCTGTGACAATTAGATTCACCTGCATATTATAATCCATTCATTTCAATATAGCTGCCAACTCTTTTAATATATTTTGGTTAATCTATCAGTCTTGGAAGTAATTAATCTAATTACGTTGAATCATGTAGAATTGTTCCTTGTAGAAAACTATTCCTCCTAAATCTCCAGCTTTGGTCTTCTCCTTATATCTGACCAACTCTTAAGCAATCCAGGAATGCCCTTTCACAGAACTTTTGCCTAGTCATTTTCACTATGCTATGCAAAAACAACAACAACAAAAAAACACCTCACAGAAGTTCCATGTCTGATAAATCATTGGTTGTCAATTAATATGTGACTCTCATACAATCACATTTTCCGCAGACAAAACAGAAGGATGTCTATGCCTCTGACGTAAATCAGAGAGATTCCTAAACATTGTATGTTTTATAAAAAGTCAATTACATAATTGAATAGCAGAAGCAAAGTACTAGAAAAGGACATATTGGGTAACAGGACTATTTTTCTTATTCAATAGAATATGACTGATACCTGAATGTTCATTCTTTTTCTAAATGCCCTCTTTGAAAACAAAGTTGTGCATGCTGTATATATATTTAAAACCTAATATGTTATTACTGGCTTTTTGTACAGATGGCTGCCACTGGATAAAGCACTATTGTGCTTTATTATAACTGGGCAGCCCTGCTTTGTAATCTGAACTTAATAGATTCACACAAGTGGCTTGAACAAGGCATTTCTTCATTGCTTGAACCTGTAATGGTTTTCTCAAACGAAACCATGAAGTTGGTTTTGTTGTGTTTTGTCTGCCGAGTTATTTGACTGTGCATTTTGTTCTATAAAAGGGTTATTCAAAGCTCTCCTTCAGTCTTAATTAATTGCAGACCCTTCAGAAGGCCTGCCCTGTGGGTCTGGAGAGGTTCCAGGCTGGTTTCCATTTAGCCTGCGGGCTGAAGCTAAGCGTGTTGCGAAGCCCTGTCGGCACACGCACTGAGGCTATGAGCAGAAGACAATTTTATGCAGCAATGCATACCCACTTAAGCCCTAAGAACTCTTAATGCTCAAGCCCTTATCTCGGTGTGGTAGTGCGATAGCTGGGCAAACAAAATAGATGGAAATAGGACTTTAGTGGTGTATCAGTGTCATGAACTGGCAGGAGAACGGGGAGGAGGAAGAAGATCCTGGCAAGGGGTGTAGCTGGGACTGGGGCACGCTTGGGATAGGGAAGGAGAGGTTGGTGTAGAAAATACTCACAGGGTGATGGCGGATGGCGAAGGGATAGAGGTCAGGGCACAGGAACCGGAGCAGCAGGACCCATCACCAGAGCCAGAGGGGGCCCCAGTCCCCACGAACACAGTGGGCTCTGAGGCGTAAGGAGCAGCAGGAGGAAGGAGCACTCTAGGAAGCTGAGGCAGGCAAGGACCCACAGCTCCCTAGCTGCCCAGGTGGGGCTCGTTAGCTCTGGGAGGAGGGGAGTGATTCCTTAGCTGGAGTAGACTCAGAACAGGTGAAGGTCACATGACTTATCAAGCCCAGGTGCTGCAATCAACATGCAAAGTGCAAAAGCAAAGCAGAGTTGAGGGGCTGTGTCTGCTCAGCTGCCCAGGTTGATGGCCCTTGGCTTGGATGCTCCAGGGCCTCTACAGGACTATGCCTCACTTGGGACTTGGGATACGGTGTGACCCCAGACTGGAGACTTGACATACTGACTTGCCACCAGGTAGGCTGGAACTTCAGGACAATCAGTACAAAACAGTTTCCTATATTCCTGTGTTTCTGTGCGTGTACAGTGAACGTGCATGGGGGAGCTGGGACTGCATTGCATAGCAGGTACTGCCCTTGATTTCTATGTACCCACCAAGCATTTGTATGGTCCCGATGCAAAATCAAACTCTGTTCTGCTCTATCCTGCTTCCTTCCTTCCTGTTTGCTGTATTTGTGAGAAGTTCAGATTGCTGGGAAGAATTTGGCATCTAATAACTAGAATATTTGAGAAGGTGTTACTTCCTAAGCTTAGGCCCAGGTCTCCACTCCAAGGCAAATGTTTGTTCATTTGGCCAGTTCAAAGTAACAAAGGACAACAAAACCCTTGATAGCACAAGGAGGAGTTTCCTGAGAGCACTCTTCAGTAGTAGTGTAGTTGTTTTCCAACCCAGATGCCATCTGGCTGACAGGCTCTCTAAAGAGACGTGGTTAAGGGGTACTGTTTGCTCTTGCAATATAGTGGGATGCCTTAGAAATGCTTTTAGACCTTGAAACCTGATTCAGAACATCTGGAATATGGAAGTGTTTATCAGAATTTTGATATTTCATTGCTGCTGCAGTTTATCAGTATGTGTGTGGCCCATGCATGGTTGTGGTTTTAACAATTATGAGGGTCTACAGGGTTATCCCAGTATTATGGGATATATTCACCCATCCTCAACCCCACCAAACAGCAGTTTGAGATAGCATAGGATCACTTTTGAGCAAGGTCTCATTATTATTTTTTAAAAAGACAGATGAAATGGATATTGCTCCACCTCCCCAAAGCACAAACCTCCATTCTTGCTGATAACTACATGTTTGTAAAATTTACTCTTCCACTCATAGGCACTCATTGTGCTTTTTAAAAACTTGTTTCTGAGCACTGATACAGAAATGCCTACATTCCTGCCCAGAGTGGGAAATGGGACTGGAAGATGGAAAAGGGGTAACTGAGGTGACAGTTGAAGAAACGGCCCTGATGCTTCCATTCAGCCTCCACCCACTGGTGTGGAGGGCAAGTGGTGGAACAACAAATATCCATGATGCAAAACAGAGAAGGGTGGAAGCTAATGTGCTGATTGCTCCCCCAGAAAAATCTGATCTGAATGACCTGTTAATGCCCTCTGAGTTTATGTTAGTTTTCAACAGGAGCGACTAAGGTACACACCTCTGTGCAGTAGCTGGAGGGGGGGAGAAGCAGGAAGAGGCCAGGGAAGCAACTGTCAGTAGAGGGCTGTCCTACAAGCCATCCTTTCTGTACCTGGAACTGAGTGTGGAAAATGCAGCTGAGTGGTGGCATGGCTGTGTGCAGCCTGAGAAAATACCATCCACCTTGGTCCTACCCATAAAAAGCAAGTCTAGAGTGAGGAATTAGGGGATGTCTGCTTGTTCCTGGAACTCTTCCCGTTGTGAGACTTTTCTATTATTATTATTATTATTATTATTATTATTATTATTATTATTTAACTCAGCTTACACACCGCCCTATACCCGGAGGTCTCAGGGCAGTTCACAACAAGACTATAACATCTAAAATCAAACCAAAAGCAGTAACCCAATAACCCCCCCCCCAAAAAAAACACAACCACATCCTAAAAGGGTGTTGGATGTAGGTGAGCTGAGAGTTAGTTTGGATCCTGGTTGAGAAGCCAGAGGCTGAGAGGGAGGGTATGTCAGATGTGAAATGAATTGATATTGATTTAATATCAGTAACTTTGTATTAATGTAACATCTTTATATGTAATTGTGTATTTTTGCAATATTTTCTTTAAGCTGTCTGTTGGCCCTTCAGTTTTTTGTACACCACTTGGAGATATTTTAAATCTATTAAGTGAAATAGAGATTAATTGAATCTAATCAAATCCTTGGGGGCCCCTGTGAAATTCACCAAGCCTGCTGTACCTGAAGCCAGCTGTGAGCAACTTGAGAAGGCCCCACCCACCTTGGTTCTGTCCATAAAAGCAACCCTAGAGACTAGAGTGAGGCCAGCAGTTTCTTTGATCTCTCTCTTTTTATAAAATAAGATTTTGTGTATGAGTTATGAGTTTATGTTGTGAGTGAGAGCCAGAGCAGAATAGGTGGAGTCCCGGGTGAGAGCTAGGAGGCTGAGAGGGAATAAGAAGGAACTGAGATCTGCCTTTCTTTCTTAGGGATTTTGTATTAATGCAACATATGTATACAGAGCTGGGCATTGTTGATGTTTAAGCTGCATGTTGTTGTTGCTTTAGTTTTCTGCATACTGCTTAGAGTATGTATTCTACATTAAACAGTACAGAAATGGTCTAAATAAAACAAATATTTAAAAAGTGTAATAAATAAATGATTATTAGATTGCCTAGGGCAAAAGTCTGACTCTCCCCCCAGCTTACCCTATATTGCAAGATGGTTCTGAGAATAACAGAGAGGATTTGTGCAAACCAATTTTTTCCATACAGTCTTCCAGCTGCTGTTAAATGGGAAGTGCTGAGCCATCCAAATCGGCTTCACAAAACACCCCCAATAGTCTTCTAACAGTGGATAGTGAATGCATACAGAGAAAGGGGGAGAATCATGCATACAAAATGTGTACAAAATGTACACCTGAGAGCTCTAATCACACAGGCAAAGACAACATGTCAAGAATAGGTAGGGAGAATAAACAGGTGTCATCCCCCTCCCCCTCTGTCTTTATTATGTACACTTGAAGGGCTGAGTGAAATGGGCTAAAAAGAAAAACTTGTCATTCAGTGGAAAATGCTGGGCCATCCAAATTAACTTGACAAGACTGGTGTCTGGTGAAAGACCCATTGTCAGGGTCAGAACAGGATGTGTTCAACACGGAACTTAAATGGCAAAGTGGAATGGAATAGTTTATTATAATAAAATAATTATTATCTGTACAAACACTCCAATAACAATTCTTTAGCAGGCCAAGTCCTATACAATATATTTCAACATAAGCCAAATGTATTTGGATCCACAGGTCTACATTAGCTGCCTGATAATCATAAAAAACTAAATCCAGTGATTTTGAATGTCAGCACTTATTGAATACAAGAATGACCATGCATCCTGCCCTAGGGTGTTAAATCCTGCTCAGTTTGGCTGTGCTTTGAAATCCTGACGCATGTCCTGATAAGGATCTGGCCCATGGAGCAAAAGGGTTTCCAACCCTCTTTTTTACACTTAGGAATTCCTGCCAACAAATGCCTCTTTCAGTATCGCTTGTTTAATCTGCGTCTTAAGTTCATCAGATGTGAGTGGTTGCAAAGGTTTTTGTCGCTGCTGTGCATGATAATTTGTGCCATGGCTGTTTCAACAGGCGATTTCACGTGGCGGACTCTTCATGCGCACAAGTTTTTCATAGCATCCACACTACAGCATCCGTGTCAAAATGCCATCTTGTATAACTCTCCCCTCGGACATTATCTGAAGTTAGCACCTCTGTGAGGTTTTTTTACATATTGGAATCCCACCCCCCGGGCACTGCCATATGGCAAATCCAGATTAAATGGGGGAAGTGATATTTGAGGAGGTCATGTGGATGCTGCGCAAAACAGGGATGCAGGCACACTATCGCATCCGCCATAAAGTGGCCTGTGGAACTGACCGGCGTGAAGCTAAAGCCTTTGTGAAAATTTGTGGTGCCCCCCCCCCCCCCGCTTCCCTCTGTGTGGGTTTTTGTCTCCCATGGTGGCTTCAAGACTAGCTTATTATAAGCACGTGCAAGGCAAAGCTGGAGCAAAGTGAAAATCCTCATTAGTCAAAGAAAAGTCTGGCTGTCTTTGGGAAAGGAATTTTCTTCAAAGCTAATGAGTCATTGAAGATGAGCTGCAGCTGCACGTCAGAGCCACTTTCATAAAATCAACCTCGCATCACATGCAAAGTTTCTCTGTATTAGTTTTCCAGGCACTGCTGATTTATTAGTAAGCTATCTGTAAACACTGGCTCTGTGCTTTATGAACAGCCCCGCTTCGTCTCCTGCCCGATTTAGGCAGTGTCACAGCTGCCTTTGTGGCAATAAGCGCTGTCACATAAACAAGAGGCTGTGTACAACATTAGCGAATTAAGGAGGCTGAAAGAGAGAGGCTGTTTAAGCAAGCAGAGGGAAACCCACCTTCTCTTTAGATCTTGGCTTTTTTTATTAGCGGTACTTGATGAGCTTGCAGGAAAGGATGGTAGCTTTTTAAGGAAGATTTATTTGTCCCCTTAAATTTTGCCAGGTCCTGGCAGTGCACCTTTCATAATTGCAGAGAGAATTCATGGAGGGTAAGCAGTGGAGATTCATCCACATGGGCAAATGGGACGCTGCCCCACCACCCACCTCAGCCAGCCCCTGCCTGCCTGCTTCCTTGCTTACGTCCAGTTCAAGAAGGCAGCACTGGCTGCCATCCTCTGTAAATGGTCAGTGTTCCCCGTGTAGAACTCAGCAGGGTGGTGGTGGTGGTGTGTGTGTGTGTGTGTGTGTGTGTGTGTGGTTGGGTGGGTAAAACTAGAATTAGTTGGCTTTGTTAAACATTGGCTCTGATTCCACCTACAGCTGGTTTCCAGTGCATTGTTAAACTGTGGCATGGGCTCGCTCAGGAGGTACTGGTGGGTACCAACCTAGGTTGCTTTAAAAGAGGATTAGACAAATTAATGGAGGAGAGGGCTATTGATGGCTGCTAGCCAGGATGGCTATGGTCTGCCTCTGCAGCTGGAAGCAACAATGTTTCTGAATACCCATTTCTGGAAACCACAGGATGCAGTGGCGTAGCGTGGGGGGTGCAGGGGGGGGCGGCCGCACCGGGCGCAACACCTGGGGGTTAGGGTTAGGGGGCGCAAATCCACGGGTTAGGGGGTGCAAATTACTTGCCTTGCCTCGGGTGCTGACAACCCACGCTACGCCACTGACAGGATGGGAGAGTCCTCTTGTGCTCAAATCCTTCTTGGGGGTTTTCCAGAGGCATCTGGTTGGCCGCGTGAAGAGCAGGGTGCTTGACTAAATAGGCCCAGAACCTTGGGACTAGACCATCTGAGGTGGATGGGGCAAGTCCAGACTTCTCATTTTCCTAATTTCAGTTCTTCACTCTGTTTGAGTGGGAAAGGAGAAGGGGACTGCAGTTGGTTAAACAAGAAACTATGGATCAGGGGCAGGCAGTGTTAGGTTTGCCTGGGGTACAAAAAAAGACTGAGCCAGCCCTAACCAGATGCCAAATTTCTCAATATTGCTTATTTATATTGCCAATATTACAGTAAAAGGTTTGAACCATTAACCACCACTTTAGAAAGTCCCCTTCCGAAATTATAACTTTAGCCATTGTGCGTCACTAACTGTAATGTGCTGAACTAACTTGTTTCCCAAAATAAAGCTTTGCACTGTACTTGGACAGAACTGTGTTTTTTAATTGCAAAATTCCCTCTCGCTTGCACATACATGTCGCCACATGCCTGGGATTTTCCTTTGACGGTGGCGGGAGAGGGGGGAGGCTTCAGATTTTCTGTTTGTTCAGTAGGGAGTAAAAAGGGTGCTTGGTTTTTACTTGTTCGGTTTAAGACAGGGAAAACCAAACAGCTTTTGAATTTGAATTCCAGATTGGTTGTTTCAGTTGAAAGATGAGTTTGGCAGCTTATGTAATGCCCACGTGTCAAAGCTCCCATAAAGATGAAAGACAGGGGCCCAGCCAAACTTTCCCTGCTCATACTCCCTGAATGATTGCTGGCCTGTGATCCACTTAGGGAACCAGACAGTATCTGCCTTTGTACTGCATGGCCTATCTGTACTGAAAGGCATATCTGACATGCCTTTGTGTTAGGTGGGGGCAAGATTGCACAATCTTAACTTTCTTATATGCTAACTGGAAATGGAAACTTGGTCTTGTGTCAGCTTGATTGAGGGATGCTTAGAGAAAGAGAGAGAGAGAGCATTTCCTCATTCCAGCTCCCTCTTGTGCAACCACACAGTGCACAAACCAGTCCTTATTTAGCCATCTGAGAAATATTTGAAAGCCTGATGGTAATTCGGAATTTATTTTTGTCCAAAGTACTGGAGCTGGCAAGAGGAATGCAAAACAGGGCAGTATGATTTTTTTTGCGTGCAGAAACCTTATCAGAATTAAATGTCCAAGAGCCAGGTTCAAATTGCCAACAGACTGGCTTTGAATCCCACAGAGTTGCCTTTGCTAAGCAGCTCTTGTTTTGCACAGAGACAGAGAAGAGTCCCGTAGCCTGAACAGCTGCTATTTAACCAAAAGCCTCTATTGGCTATGATATATTGCAAAAAGAGCACTATGTACAGCCAAACCGAAGCACTTTCAAATTCCTAATAATTTCAGAGAGAGATTTATGTGCCTGCTTAATGCTAACTCCCCCCATTGAAAGAAATGAGGCGTGAACAAGGTGTACGTTCAACTGGATCATTTTTCTATTGAACTACCGCTGACATGGAACATGTAGTGTGGCAGTCATGGTAAAACACTACTGCGAAGGCAGGCTTGAGAAATGCCATTTTGTGCTTGCCCATTCAGGTGAACTGAATATAAGTGATTGCCAATATCAAGGCATGAGCTCTGGAGTATACCTGTGAGGCTCGGAAGACCCTAGTCCTTTTACTAAAGAATTACAAAAAGAAGAACGAAATGGAATGTGATTATATGATTTGGTCTGCACACCTGTATGGCCACCACTTTTACTCCCCGAACACACCCTGCCTCATCTTGCCTCAACCCTGGCTGGCTGAACACAACACTGCTGGAGCCAGGAGGACCAAGGGCGTAGCTAGCTGCTCCGGCACCCAGAGCGGGAGGGACAAAGAGAGCCACCCATGGGGGCTGGGCAATCAGCACATGGGGGCGCCGCCACAATCTGCCCACAGAGTCTGCCAGGAGGATGCAAGCCCTATGCTGCCGATTCGGGCAGCGTGGGGCCCTGAGCCACCGTGTCACTCCCAGGAGAGACACATGGCTCGGACACACTGCAGGCCAGGCCCCATGGTAAGTGCCACCCCCTGCGGTGTGCCATTTTGTCACCCCCTCAGAGATGACACCTGGGGCAGACCGCACCCCCCGCACCCCCTTCCTACACCCCAGAGGAGGACACCATTGCCTCATCCTGCTGCCACCATGAAGTCACTATTGAATTAAGTCATGTCTCATATTATGAAATATTGGGAAGATGCTTGTGCTCAGGCTTTTCTCTCAAGGAAGGGAGTCTCATATGACAGTAAAACGGCCACTAAAAATCCCCATGAATATGGCAATTTATTTTATTTTAAAAAAATAATATTGATACAGCAAGAAAAAAGAAAAAACACAACTACCAAATTACACACAGGAATAACCATAGACACAATTTTCTTAACAAACAATAAAACATATACTGTATTGGTCTTAATATTAAAGACCCAACATCCTGTCTATTCCATATTTTGATTTCATATTACTTATTGCCAGTACACACTTTTATCATAATGAAACTTTTTCTTAATATATCTAATTTCTTATATCTACCTTGCAACTATTACTGAAGTTCCTCGAATGCTGCAACAGAATTTAAACTACTCTATTTTTCAAATATTCTTTGAAAACCTCCCATTTTGAAACAAATTCCTGTTTTGATTTATTCTTTATTTTTTCCGATAGACCGTCTAATTCGACATGTTCTGTCAGCTTTTGGATCCAATCTTGTATAGATATTCATTACTCTTGAATATGGCATTTTAAAAATGCCCATGAATATGGCATTTTGCTTAGGCCTGTTTGCCAATAAGATGGCCTCGGTAGATCTTGGGCATTGTAATTTGTAATTCCCATTGCATCCAGAGACAGTGTTAGGAAGTGGCCATGGTTTTCTCCTGCCTTTTCCCACCAGAAACTTTCTTTGGGCACCAGAAAGGATTAAAACTCAGTGCAAAGGTGATATCATGGGTTGCCTTGGGGCATAACTCAGTATCTTTGTCTACAGAAGTACCGTAGTTCTCCCATAGCATTCAAGGTTCAAATGTTGTTGCGTCGACTGCCGTAATGTGCAGTGTGGACTGTGTTGCACATGTATCTTAGGTTCTGTGGTCTTCAAGATAAAAATGGTAGACGTTTTGTAAAGAAAAAGACCCAGGCGCTTCCAGATAATTGCTAGTTTGGGGTGGGATTCAAGCTTATAGCATCAAATCCAGGTTTCACAATGGCTATTGATGGTGAGGTCTTGTGCAATAATCCTGCTCCCCTGGAAGATCAGCCTCTTTGTGGTAAGGACTAAGACAGGGAAATGCTTGCCTAACATCCCCACAGCCAAATCAGGATGAATGCTCACTAAACAGGTCATCTGAAAATACCTACAGTTTCCGGACTACCTGAAACTCCTAGCTTTCTGAATTTGCCTATATTGTCAGCAGTATACAACTGTAGAAATAGCATCCCAGTGATCTGACCTTCCTATTTTCACATACCAAGGATGCCTCTTCAGATCATATTTTGTAGTTCTGCATTTCTAAATGAAATACAAAGCAGAAAAGTGGAATGCTTTTAGTAATCCTAAAAATGCATTTTGTGAGCAAAATTTCTGGAATCCCAGCTGGATCTTTGCATATTACACAGGGCATTATTTTTTTCCTGACAGTTACATTTCAAAAGAGATAAATGTTCAAGCTTACTTCCTGAGCTTTTCTTCAGATGAGCCCAACTTCCTTCATGATGCATTTTGGGATTTAAGGATGGTTGAAAAGTGTTGACACATATGAGAAATGCAGGCCTGTGGGGTGCTTTTTGTTTGCACAGTCTTTGATGTACTGTATTAATCTTTGCTACAACACACTGATATAAAGCAGTAAAGCAAAAGATAATGATGTACTTCCAAACCCACAGAGCAATTTAAGGCAGGGGCTCCATTGGGGAATAAACTGTATTATTCTGTAGGTTGGCTGCACCCCTGATGAATTACCAACTTATGGTGGCCTGATAGCACGGTCTCTGTTTGTTATGTGTTGGGTCATCACAACTGTCATTGGTATTGCAGGAGGAATTCATTTGCATGGCAGCAAATTTAGTTTTAAAGTAGAATAAAGCTCTACTCTTGTTCAATGCCCCCCCCCCCCCGATTGTTTGCAGTAAGGACAGTGATAGGAAAATGCACTAGAAAGTCTGAGATAACAAACAAATCAGAATAAATGCTCAATAAATAGTGAACATATAATAACTTGTGCACTACCTTTGTTTAAACAAATCAGGAAGAATAAATAAAGGACAGGTAATCAGGAAGCAACCAGGAACAATGGTGTCATTGTTCATACTGCAGCACATTAATTTTCTTTAAACTGTACCGTGAAGCAATTTATCTTGCAGTACTGCATATACAGCCAGAGGTGCCTACCCATCTGAAATCTCAGTGGGGCTTTGGTGGGTGTAGTTGTTCTGAAGATGTGGACTGACTCTTGTTCCAATCAAGTACAGCCTCTGTGGTTGTACAGGGAAACACACCTTGGGTTCCATAACTTTCAAACGCCTAAAAAGACAGTTTCACAGGAAGTCTCCTAAGCAATCTCAGGGTGGTGGGTTTAAACCCTGCCCCCCCATCAAGTTAAAGATTCTTTCATTGCAGGGGGTTGGACCAGATAGCTCTTGCGATCCCTTCCAACTCTACAATTCTGATTCAACAGAATTTCCTTTAGTGTTCTTGAAAAGATTGCGTGGAAGTTGGGGCAACTATTCTGCTTAGGGGAGTTGAAAGAAAAGTTGCCCTAAGCAGTCTTTTCAAGAGGCAGTGAAAGAAAATCCTTTGATAAGGAGACTTTCTTGAAACATAGAATCCTTATTGTAGAGTTGGACGAGACTTCAAAGGTTATCCAGTCCAAATGCTTGGAATGCAGGAATCTCATCTAAAGCATCTGTGAGAGATGGCCATTCTACCTCTACTTGAAAACTTCCAATGAAAGAGACTCCACAACCTCCTGCGGGAGTCTGTTCCACTGTCAAACAACATTTACTGTTCTTCCTGATGTTTAGTCTGAATCTCCTTTCTTGTAACTTGAAGCCATTGGTTTGAGTCCTACCCTCCAGAGCAGGAGAAAACAAGCTTCCTCCATCTTCCATGTGGTAGCCTTTTAGATATTTGAAGATGGCAATCAGACACACAACTGAACAGCTCTTTTTCTACATTTTTTTTTTGCTTTATTTCTATTTCTGATCCACTCCTGTCTGTCCCAGAGTTGCTCCTACTTTCACATAACCATTTGGTCTTATACAGGCAGAACATGGAAGGAAATTAAAGGACGCATTGTGTCATATGAATTTGTCAAATATGCAGCAATATATGTTAGGGGTAGATGTCTAAGAATTGCTGCAAATATACACTGAGCTGAAATAAGCTCTGGATCAGCACAATGCAGGTTTGTGTTTGTCTGCATATGTGTATTTGAATATTCCTTCCATCTTTTTAACATTTCATCTTTAAATGTCAGTCCAACCACTGATGTAAATTCTTTGGCATGATGATTGTGTGAACTCCAAAGCCATATAGCTGAATCAGTGTGTTCTTGTCACATGAATTCTAATGGTATCTTTCTTATGGAGTCTCACTCCGTATCCTATTCCAAGGAAGAACTTGGTCACTGCAAGTCCACATTTCTGCCAGATGCTCAGGCAAGAGAAGTTGTTCTTATTTCAAGATAACAGATCCTTGTGCAGGAAGCACCAGATTGTGTTTTAAAAGCGTGGGAAGGTATCCCAGAACCATTGAGCCAGATGGTTGAGCTTCTATTTATTATGGAGGAAAGGAAGAAGATATCAGGAAGTAGCTCAAGTCCCACATGAGAGCCATAGCAGTGAAAAAGCTGTGGGTGCACCATACCATGAAGAATCCTCACGGTCAGGCTCATAATAACAGCAACCCTTACTTGTAAGTAAGACATCTTTATTCAGTCTAACAGCAGTGCAGGCTCAGCATCAAGCACAAAGTCCCAAAGATTCCAAAATACATGAGTGACAGAACAGGTTCATCACTGAATGGAAGCTATGAAGATGTCCCAATAGTTGGCACACCCTCCTGCCAAGCTTTTAAAGATGAGGTGGGGCGAGTTCACAAATGGGACTCTCTTGGCCTATGAGTCTACTGTACGTTCCATCTCACCAGATGTGTCTGAAACCACCTACAAAGGTGGTACCTGGTTTTTGGTGACAAGACTGTTCTGCTTTCTTTCCTACAACCAGCCCAGAGCCTGGGCCTGGCTGTTGACTTGCTCCTCCTTAATCTCAGTGTTGCCATTATAGAACACAACAGGGAGGAGAATGGGGGACAAAACTGGGCTCTGTTTGTCATTGGCTCTGGCTCCACCCACTGATGGCCTTTCTGCCTTCTATCACAAAAGGGACCAGCCACTGATGGTGATCTGGAAGAGCCTTTGGTTTTTTGAAGTACTTTCTGTGGCACAGCAGAAGGAAATGGGGTAAAATGAATGTGTCCTAAATTTCTAGAAGCCCCTCTGATTAGAAGCACAGTCTCTTTGCTGGACCATCGTTTACCTCAGAAAAAGAAAGCAAACCAGTTTGTTTGACGAGCAGGAGGCAAAGTAAATGTGTGTATTTTATTTTATTTTATTTGCCAAGCAAATGGTGAAAGCAAACTCCACACTGAGCTGCACTCAGTGTGATTGTCAATCGCTGGTAAGCAGGTCTGTGAAATAATGTACAGGATTATGCAATATGTGTGCGTAGAAAGTGCCCAGAAGACCAACAGCGGAGAATTTGTTCCTGGTGCTTCATTTGCATGAAGGACAAAAGGAGGGTGCCTGCACTTTTAAGCTGCCTTTTACTGACTGTCTCAGCTGATTCATCAGCCCTGCTCTCAATATGTCTCATATAAGACATGTTGACACTGCAATCGGAACATCTTCAGGCAATGTCCAAGCATTGTTTGGATTAGGATCATCACAAACGTTTTCCTGGGAGAAGAAAATGTTCACCATCTTACTGCCGCAGAATGTCACATTAACATGGATGTGCTGTGCTGAATAACTTGACACATTTGTTGATTTAGGTTTAGACCCTGCCTTTCCAATGATACGCAGTGGGGCGGCGGCTGATAATAAAATATTTTAAAATGCTGTCGTACATCAAACATATTAAAATGAGCTTAAAAGCAGCAGCTACAGAGAAGCAGCTTCCAAATGAAACAGATCCCCCAAAGTTAACAAGCTAAAGAGTCTGCAAAAAAAGTACCTCCCAAGGACTGGCAAAGTTCCTCGTTGCAGGGAATAGTGGTTTCCAATGGGGAGTTCAGCCACACAGCCAATCCAGCAGGCTTGAACTCCATTGGTGGGTGGTGGTTTCAAGCCTGCTTTTTGCAGGAAGCAGCTGCATGACAGTGTTCCCCATGGGGAACTTGGCTGTGCAGCCAATGCAGATGCTTCTCTACCTGCTTCACACCTGACATCACATACATTTGGGGGGGCAGGTGGGGGCAGCTTGAGGGAACATGACTGGATCCCTAGATGCTTTAAGCCGAAGTTACATGTCAGTTGGGAAGGAATTATTTCAGTTACAAAAAGCTGGTCACCCACACAGCAGTCAAAGCACTAAGCAGCCTCCATTTATTTTTCTTATACAGTGGTACCTCGGGTTAAGTACGTCATTGGCTCTGGCTCCGGAGGTCCATTCTTAACCTGAAGCACCACTTTAGCTAATGGGGCCTCTCGCTGCTGCCACGCCGCCAGAGCACGATTTCTGTTCTCATCCTGAAGCAAAGATCTTAACCCGAGGTACTATTTCTGGGTTAGCTGAGTCTGTAACCTGAAGCATATGTAACCCGAGGTACCACTGTATTATTATTATTATTACAGATCTCTCTCTCTCTCTCTGTGTGTGCGTGTGTGTGTGTGTGAGTGAGAGAGAGAGAGAGAGAGAGAGAGAGAGAGTGTGTGTGTGTGAGAGAGAGAGAGCCTGTAAGCTAGGGTTGCCATATTTCAAAAAGTAAAAGCTACCCCAAAAGTTGTTGAGCTATTAAACCCCAAAGTTTAAAAAGACCACCCCCTTAAAAGTATTTCTCGATTGACTTGCCTAAGATCCAGGACAAAGCACCACCTTTTGGAAATCCCCCCCAGATGCCAATTCTGCTCTTGAAATCCCAATAATGTCTGGGAAAATCCATATGTAAGCTAATTTGAGGAGGAGGGAGAAGGAGCGATTGAGGGGATGGACAGAAAAAACAACAACAACCCGTACATTGGGACAAGCATGGGGGCAAGCAGAGGAGTAACAATGACTGACTGACAAAACGGAAGTGTGCAGACTTTCCCATGCCAATTGCACACAGAAACATCAGGTCTGAATGACCCACTTGTGAAATAACACCCCTGCCAGCACTCAGGACAGCCTGGATAATGGGGTGACCTTTTCCCCCCACTTCAAAAAGGGAGGTATTTCCCACTTATGGAATTACCCAGGAGGGGTGGACCCACATATAATGTAGCGCACAGGATTGCTGTGGGTACATTTGTGTTACGTAGTTGTTGTATTGCTGCAAACAAATAAATAGTGATCAACAGACACCACACCTTCAGGAACAAGTTCTCTGGGTACTTTACAAACATGTCAATCCATACACCTCCAGACATATAAGTGACCTATTTTAAGTGACCTTGGCCATGAACTCAGCCTTTAGCCAAAGCATCATCGACAAATGGGAAATTTTTAAAGCACTACATAGGAATATAAGAAGCTGACATATATACCATGTTAGTCCATCAGCATTGCCTGATGTGACTAGCAGCAGATCTCTGGGGTCTTGGGAATAAATATTACCCATTACCTTCTACCTGATCCCTGCTTTAAAGAGGTCAGGAATAGCTCCTGAGACTTTTTGCATACAAACAGCTCTGCCACTGAGCCTGTGGTCCCACTTCTTCTAACAGAGTTCCCAGATGGCATAGGGTTGACTGATTGTTTGCTTTGACTGATTGTTTGCTTTAACAGTGCTTTAAAGATGCTTGCATCAAAGTGTATCTAAGAAAACAAATTCTTTTTTTTAAAGAAAAACCCAGTTGTTACAAAGGCCAATTAAAGGCAATCTAAAACATGCACAGCTAAGCCACAAACAGCAACCAGAGTTGGAAAATTTATAATAACAAAGCCTCAGCATAGAGGGGGGGGGGGGAATTAGCCTTATGTAACAACAACAACAACAACAAAGGTTTCCCTCTCTGCTCTTCTAAAAAATGGATTCATTTTCTTTTTAAAAATATCAGCCTTCCTCATAAATCTGCAAGTTTCTGAAAATATTTCTCAAGATGCTAATTTCTGTGTCTTGAGCTCAGGATACAACATCCTAAAGGAAATGTTTGACTCTGGTCCTCAAGCACTTTCTCCTTCCACGTTTAGATCCTTGCCATGCTTACCATTTATAGTGGTATAGTTGCTGCCTGTTCTTATGTTTTTATGAGTGAATTTGCAGCTGGTTCTCTGCACCTTTGGGCACATGTTGGAATTATTAAAGAGTGAGTGAGGGGGTTTTCTTCCCATATGAATTGGGGGGGGGAGAGAGTTCCAGCTGAATTGAGTAATAATAATAATAATAATAATAATTAATAATTTATTTATACCCCACCCATTTGGCCATCTGGGCGGCTTCCAAGAGAATATTAAAAACAATGCAGCATCAAACATTAAAAACTTCCTGAAACAGGGCCACCTTCAGTTGTCTTTTAAAAGTAAAATAGTTGCTTATTGCCTTGACATCTGCTGGGAGGGCGTTCCACAGGGCAGACGCCACTAGTGCCTGGTTCCCTGTAACCTCACTTCTCGCAGGGAGGGAACCGCCAGAAGGTCCTCGGCGCTGGACCTCAGAAAAGTTCTCTGGTGCTCGTCGCATCCTTTGAGTAACCTCCAGCAGCCTATGAGTATGAGCACAGGCACAGCCTGTTGTTGTTGCACCTGGAATTCTAATCTTGTGGGAGTGAAATAGATTAATAGATGAACTATGGGTCTCTCTCTGAGATATGGTGAACCTGGTTATTGTGATGCAATTCTGTACGCAGGGAATGATTGTTGTCCTGGGAGGTACTTTGACCATTATCTCTATCTGCCTTCTCTCTCCTCCAACCTGAGCTCGTAAACCAACAGCAGTGTAGAGGGAAGTGGAGCAGACGTCTCCAAAACCACACCCATCAACCCCTGCACACAGAAAGTGGGATGATGCTTACAAACAGGCCACACAAATGAAAATACTGAGGAACCATTCTGGATTGTTCTAAAAATTCAGACTTTTTGCCATAGAATAAACCCCCCACACCCCCTCAAAATACCCCCCAACAAGTCTGCACCACTATAAATGCTAGGCATGGCAAAGTCCTTATGCAAGTGGAACCAAGAACAGCTTGTGTAAGAGATTGAGGATCACTGTGTGTTGTTCCAGAAAATCCACTTATTACCAGCTTCTCTGCCAAGCTTTGCTCCCCCCCCCCCCCGGGTGTATAAGGAAAAACTCCCAAATGACTATTCTAAGCTGTCTCTTTCCAGAGCATTTGCGCTGTTTATTGTAGGGTCAGATTGTGGGAAGATATTTGTGTGGGAGGTCTGCTTATTTGGTATCGGCACAACCATCTAAAACCTACAGAGCCCTTTGGGTTATGTTTGTGTTGGCCCACAGGCTAGGATGGTCACCTTAACCTTCCAGTGTAGCATTCATTGGCTGAGGTACTCTGCTGAGTTTTCCTTCCAAATGTAAATAAAATCTTCTAGAAAAATGAACATCTGGAGGACAAGAGGAGAAGAGTCAATAAAAACATCCACTTAGTACAAAATATAACTCAAAATAGGAGTTTGCAGATGAGAGCCAACTTGAGCTTTTTGCAGTGCATACTTGATTTGATATATTTAACCCACTCTTTTACTTAACAGCAAAAAACAATTCTTGAGAAATATGCGTTGAAGTTAGTTAAGGAATGAATTAATATTTGGAGGCAGAGAGAGGAGAGATGAACCAACAAGGGCTAATTTTGCACACCTCACATTTCTAGGAGAAGCCTGTCCAGATGGCTCCAATTGCAAAAATCTGTTGTGCTTTCATAACAAATATTGATCCTTGCAATGCAGGAGTGCTGGGTGGTTGGGCTCATTCTGGTGTTTCCTGGTGAGGCTGGCGGCAAGGTGAGATAGGCAAGCACAAGGAGAATGAAGTGAAGCAGGCAAGCAGCTTAGCCTGGGGCTTATCCACACTTGCAAATGGTGGAAAATCTGAATTACCACTTGTTGTGCTTCAACATTAATGAGTGGGGGGTTGGGGGGTGGAAGCTCCAAATCAAAAAGAAAAAAAGAAAAAGGTGCTCAGACATGGAGCTTTAAATCATGGACCTGTGCCTGGAAAGAGCAGGGCAAAAAGGTAAGTGTGGATAAGCCCTTGGTCTCTCTATGCATAACAAGGTCTGAGGAGCAAGACCAGAGTTTCATGAATAACAAGCAGTAGGGCCAGATGAAAATCTCATTGGCTGCTTTTGTCACCTCACACTAGAAATGGGGAGGAATTTGATTCAGTTTCCATTTAAAAGTGAACCTACTGAAACCAGAACCAGAACAATCCTTCAACATTTACAGTTCTCCACATTTTGCAACTGGTTCTCCCATCAATTAACATGCACAAAAATGAATATGCTGGAGTGTCAAGTCCATAAGAATGTGAAAATAACATACCCAAATGCATCATTTTAGAGGAAATTGCTTTGCAAAACATGTTTGTTATGCAAAATTGCACATTAGGAGAAATTCGCATTGAAATGCTGGTGAATTGTCATGAGGTTCTTTTTTTATTGCAAACTGAGGTGGAAATGTGGAAAACTGAGTATAAGATTGGAAAAATTAGAAAGTGGAATCAACATAGTCACCCATTCCTAGTGGACACCCAGCTAGTTTCTTGTGATCATGGCCACTGCTTTCCTCAGGGTTTACACTAGGCTTCCCAGACAAATAAATGGATGTGATTCTTTCTGTTCTGACAGTGGTTCCTTACAGTGCTCAAGGGCTATCAAAAGGTACCATCTGCACATCTCCTAAACTGCACTTTCTTAAGCCTCTTGGAGCTTCATGGGACTTCTTTCTGAGGAGCCATAGATGGCCAACAACACAGTGCTGTCTAACATGGATTTCTTTCAGTACCTGATGAATAGCTCCTCATTGTCACTACATAGGCATAGCTATTTTTAAGGCCTAATTCAAATGCTACTCTGTCTGCTGGTGTGGCAACTGAAAGAGGGCAAACCAAGTAGGTGCCACTCCAAAGGATTAGTCACTTGGCTGAAGCAGTGATTATGTGGCTTAGACTCATAATAACTAAGCCGAAAAGAAAAGAAAAACCCTCGTAAGTGCGGGTTTTCTTTGGAGTGATTAAAATCAGAGCAAATCACAAAGGTGCTCATTCACACAAGTGGCTAACCACATGGAACAGTAATCATCCAGGAGGATAGATATGTATTTGGCCATCTTCTGGACAAACTAGGGCAATGAAGCACAGCACAATTATAGTTCATTTATAGATAGTAATTAAAAATACACACCCATAAAAACATGCAGAGTTTTAATGGTGAGCTTTCAAATTTTTGGAAAATGATATTCCTCAACCACTTTTCACTGAACTTCACTTTAGGGTTGTTGTTGTTTGTTTTAAAATCACTGAATACAAATTTGGAGGAAGATAACAGATCTTATATAAACGGGAAAGATATGGTCCCTCCCAAATTTGGGAAATTATTATTTCTTTCAGAAAAAAGGCTGTATTTGGGGTGGGAGCCATCAAAGCCACTGACAGTGGTTTACAAAAGAGTTCGCATCAAAAATCTCTTTTTTTACCCTTTTTGTTTAGAGCACACCTTTCCTTCCAAAGGAAAGAAATGATACTATTAGTACTTTAATTGTAAGCGACAATGAAGTTAGATTGACTTGCCCTACATTAATATTTTCAGCAGTGGATGTTACGTGTGGATGTTTTCCTTTCTGCAAGTATCTATGAGCACATGTATATGCTTGCATAAATTTTGTGAGAAGTGGGTCACAGATAATATGGCAGTAATTGCATGGTTGTTTATTTGTCTGATTTTCAATATGTCTGCAGCAGCAATTTAACTCTGTAGGGGACCTACTGCCCCAGAGGGCGGGGAAGGAGGCAAAAAGCTTACATAACTGGGTGGAACACACTAAACTTGTACACCATGTGCATTTGAAACTGTGAATTAGTTGCCTTGCATATTCCATCACTTGAGGCCAAATGATCGCCCAGCTTTTCACTGTGTCTCCTTTTCCAGTGCTCACAACTTATGAGTACAAATAATTGCAGGTGAAATTGATGGCACTGAATGTCCTCAATGAAGTACTAGGCCATAGCCTTGTTTTCCCTAGCCAAGAAAAACTGTGTCCACAAATAATTGTGGGTGGAGTATCTAGGCCATGATTGTTTATGTGACAGGCAACTCAAAGGGCCAAGAAACAACTCTGGCAAATGGCAGCTAAGGAAAAAGGTGGCCATTTTGAATTTAGTGGAAGGGGGCAGGGAATCACTGAAAGAGAAAACCTCATGTGAGGAACCTAACTCCTGCTTTTGGATTTCAGCACCTAACAGGAATTTGGAATAAGCTGCCATTATTTTTTTTTAGAGAACTGCATCCGGTTTGCAGATGGTATAAAACTGTGGGGGAAGGGACTGTAAACACTTTAAGGAGAGAGTATAAAAATAAAAGAAAAAACTTTGGAGAACTGGGGTGGTAACAATCAATTTGTGAATGCTGTGTTGTTTGGCATTCTCCCTGACTCCCAGCCCTGTGGCATTCCTGCCACCACCAACTGGAAGTGAAGGCATGTGACCGAGTCCCTTGCACCACTGAAGAAGACCCCAGGAAGTACTTCATGTCATAGTGGGGGGGGGGGGCAAGGATGCAAGGGACCCTAGGTATGCCTCTATTTGTAGTGTGTTTTCTATTATATTATTTATTAAATTGATGCATTGTCCTTCATCCAACAGTCACAGGGTAGTTTACAGAAAAAGGGGGAGACCCAGAAAAATAATGACAAACCAAAGGTTTTTCTAAATTACTTTTTTCTTTTAAAGGGTGGAAAGGGGGCAGGAGCTCTGTGATTACGCATTGGTTTAATCACAGAAATAATGGTTTGTAGCCACTTTTGTTCACAAGATCCTTGGTGCCCCAGTGCATAAGCTATCTAACCTTATGTGCAGAAACCAGCCAGCGCCTGGTGGAAACCAAGGCGTGGCTCATTCCAGTTAAGGCCTGGCTGAAAATACACTACAGAACAACATTAAATTCCCTTTCAACTTCTATGCTTGAAGACCATACTTCGACTGGATGGCATAGAGGAATTCAGGACAAAATACGTTGTTTGGGTATTGCTCTAGAGAACCTCGAAGTATGTGATGAGGGCTACATACTCCAAACAATCAAGCAGTGCTTTATGACCATGAAAATCAGTGTCTGTCGTCTCATACTCCGAGACGTTATTCTCCAGAGGCCCTAGGCATAATTACTCCTTACGGATTTTGTGCCCATTACCTGAAAGATCCACTTCTACCTTCCCAACGAAGAGCTTTTATGCTCACAAGACTAAATGCTTTCCCCTCCCCAGTGACCACAGGTAGATACTCGCAAATTCCCTATCAAGCCAGCCTGTGTGCCTGTAATCAGGGAGTACTGGGCCGTATTCTTTTGGACTGCCCTTTGCACAGCAAACTCTGCAAACTGATGCTGAGCAAGAGGCTGGACCTGCGACCCACGGCTCTGAGAGAAAGCCAAATGAGGTTCCTCCTAGCAGACAGGGACAAGGACGTTACTGCCTCAGTGGCTTCTTTTTTAGTCTCCATCTTACCCGAAAGGGGTCTTAATGAATCATCCCTCTAGGGAATAGACAGGGTGAAGCAGAACAATCGAGTGCCTTGTGACCCTCGACAGCCTCATTCCTGTCCCTTTTAAATTTATCCCACGGATTTGAAATGTCTTAACTTGTAATGCCAATAAAGGTATTTGTATTGTAAATTGTAATGGTGTGTATAAGGGTCACAGCATGGTTGGCTTCAGTGGGACCCGAGTGTGCATAACTTTCTCTGCTTTCTACCATTTTGCTCTGCTCCTGAAATTTACTTTGAAGCTGGAGGCTCTGTACATTCACCAAGCTCTTCCCAGCCACTTTTGCACATACAGGAGCTTTGTGTGTGCCTCAAAGAGCACATGGGGCCACTGGTTTGGGTTGTATGGCTGTGATCCATTTCACAGAGCCATATGCTAAGCATCCCATTTAAATCAATGTGACTCAAGATTGTGTAACTGGATGCTCAATGGTGACTCACATGTCTTGCTTCTCTCTGGGTCCTTAAGGTAAGAGTGCCAAAACAGTCAGCTTTCTTGGCACATAGCAGAATAAGATTCTCATAACAGCACACAACTACTGCAGTTGTTAAATTATTCTCTTTGGGGAAGTCATCTCAAACCGCAAGCCCTTGTCATCATCGGCCGTTGCTCAGTTTCAAAGGTTTCAGTTTTCATCACAACTCTGGAAGATTTAAGATAATTTGATTTTCCTATGCCTGCATGGATTGTCACGAGGCTTGGGATAATCCTGGGCAAGCTGACAGTATTTCTGTTTATTGTAGAAGAAGCCTGCCTCTGTCTCTTTCCCACCTCCAGTCTCTCTTGTGTTCTCCCTCTCTCCCTCACCCACCTTGGGGATGTCATCTCCAGGGGGGAGGGAGGAGGAAGACATGCCCCCCCCCCAGCTTACCTTTCAAAAGGCTCTGCCCCTATTTCCTCCTACACTACAGCAACATTCACTAGTAGCCTGCCAGCTCTTTAGTTATGCAAATCCCCGCTCTCCCAACAAAAGGGAATGCGCCAGGCTATCCTTCTCTTCTGCAGGATCAGATAATACCACCATAAAAACCACAGGACTGAAAAGGGGTCCAGTGAGGACATCTAGCCCTGCCCAACCCCAATTCTATAACAACTGTTTGCTGCAACAGACTAACATGGCTATCCTAAGTATACTGGTTGAGACTTTGGCCGCTGCTTGGTCTTTTAAACTTGTTTTGCTTATGGGGAGGGGGATGAGGAGTTGAGTTTGGGGAAGAACATTTTGTAGGCAAGAACGTGATGGGATGCTCTGTGCGTACACACACACACACACACACACACACGGCAGAGAGTTTCTCCTAGCCTCAACAGTCTCCTTATCTCCCTTCCACTTCTGGCTTCCTGCAGTGACTACAGCTTTTTTGGACACTGTTGAAACCATGTAAATGTTTAAAGAAGTCAAGTGGAGCTCTCCACGTCACTGCATTTGACAGGCTGGCTAAAAATAAGTTTGCTGTGTCTCCTCAGCTCCCCTTGTTTTCCTAAAGAAAAACCTGTGTAAGGAGATAAGTGCTGGGGAGGAAGGAGAAATAAAAAAATCAAGTAGGAAATACCCTTTAAAGAAACACTTCCACAACATGCATACAGCACATGGAAAAACTGAATGGTCTTTAAAGAGTTTGCCTAAGAAAATTATACTTTTGTAAGATGCACATCGTAAACTGAATTTAACTGAGCATGACCAGAAAGAAGGAAGGGTCCCCACCTATTATATATGAACGTATCTTCCTTAGTTTTTATTTATGTTTATTATTTAAGGAATTTATATCCTGCCTTGCAGCAGGTTCTCTGGACAGCTACCACGAGGAGTTATTGATCATAGCATTTGCTTTATGAGATTGGAAGTAACTTTGGATATTCAGTAAACGGGAGAACGACACCCCCCCCCCTTCATGTTTACCTGCAAAGTCTGAAGTGAGTGCTCCTGCATGTTTCCTTTGAGAAGTATGTGTTTTTCCTGTTTCTAGAGACCACCCTTTGCCCTACAGGAGCTACATAGCAAGTCCCTGTTTCAAGAAACATTAGTTCATTTATACTTATCTCTTCCCCCACCTGCAGTGCTCCAACAGCCTAAGTCACATTCAGTTTCTGAGAGTGGTAATACAGTGAAGGAAATGTCACCGGGCCAGCAAGCAGGAAGGGTTGCTTGGGCCATCAGCTGAGACAGGCAAGTGGGAGAAAGTCTGCGCCTGCACCATCTGGTGGGGAGGAGGAGATGTTCAAAAAGAGAAAAAAAGACACAACTCGTGAATGGTGGCAATGTGCATTAATGGAAGCAGGAGAAGACTCCCAAATTCATCATAGAATCATTGGGTGGGAAGGGACATCAACTCAACATTATTGCTGCCTCCTAAGCATCCTTACTTGGGAGTAAGATCCATTGACATCAATGGGAGTTAACTTGCAAGTAGGGTGGCGCTGTGGTCTAAACCACTGAGCCTCTTGGGCTTACCGATCAGAAGGTCGGTGGTTCGAATCACCGCAAACGGGGCGAGTTCCTGTTGCTCAGTCCCAGCTCCTGCCAACCTAGCAGTTCCAAAGTATGCCCCCCCCAAAGCGCAAGTAGATAAATAGGTACTGCTCCGGCGGGAAGGTAAACAGTGTTTCTGTGCACTGCTCTGGTTCGCCAGAAGTGGCTTAGTGATGCTGGCCACATGACCTGGAAAAACTGTCTGCGGACAAACGACTGCTCCCTTGGCCTGTAAAGCGAGATGAGCGCCGCAACCCCAGAGTCGTCTGTAACTGGACGTAACTGTCAGGGGTCCTTTACCTTTAACCTGGAATCCAATTCCTGGGTCCAATAAACATTAAGAGTTCATCAAGGTTTGCGGAGTTAAGCCAAGCAATGAACCCCTGGATTCAGCTTACGCTAAAAATACAAGCCAGGTCAGCCTGGTGATCACTAATGAGTGTTGGTCCTTAGGGAAACAAAACCAGATTAATGGCCAAAGGGCCACCTGGAGATTTAGTGCCAGACAGCCAAATGAATGAAACCCCTTCCTTGGTTTTTAGTTAGACAAAAGACCAGAAGGGTTGAGTTTTGCAGGATTGCGGTTTGCCTGGTTGGAAGAAAATCCCTTCAGTCTGTTAGCGGTGACAGGCATGGGGTGGGGTCATAGTACGAGGCAGGCTGACTGCTTTGATGCTGCAGAAAGGAGTCTGAGTGCATGGCTGATTTCTGTTTTGGAGCCAAGGCTGCTGCACATGGGAGAAGCAAGAGACCCTCTACTCTGATTCCCTCCATTGCAGGCTCAGGTTGTATCTATGTGTAAATAAACCATATATCCTAAAGACACCAGTCTCTGCTGTCCCTCATTTCCAAAGGAAGCACAAACCATGGCTAAGCATCTGGAACCTCTGGCATCTCACACTGCTGTGGAGATTGGGGTGGTGTGTAACAATATTTGCAGGTTGCTCATTCTGTGCCTTGCTCTACCATAAGGTTACCAGATTTTCTTCATTGAATCCGGGACACTTTTCAACTTCAATTGATTTTGTATGGGGACTGATACAAGTGTGGTGTAGGGGTTAAGAGCGGTAGTCTCGTAATCTGGGGAACTGGGTTCGCGTCTCTGCTCCTCCACATGCAGCTGCTGGGTGACCTTGGGCCAGTCACACTTCTTTGAAGTCTCTCTGCCCCACTCATCTCACAGAGTGTTTGTTGTGGGGGAGGAAGGGAAAGGAGAATGTTAGCCACTTTGAGACTCCTTCGGGTAGTGATAAAGCGGGATATCAAATCCAAACTCTTCTCTTCTTCTTCTATTGATCTGTAACTCCGGGGACTGTCCCTGGGAAACGGGGAAGTCTAGTAACCTTACTCTACCATGTATAATTAAATTCCTCCTCTGGTTGTTTAAATCTTACCTATCAAAACATTCCTTCCCTATTAACCATACAATAATCTGGGTCTTCAATTACAGCCTTTCTCAGATCAGGATTCACCTCATTTTAATTTTTGTTTGCCTTCTGAGGTGATCATCTTTTAACGTGGGTGTTGGACAATCCACCACTGGGACAACAACACTAGACCAGCATTTTGCTCTGAGCATTGCTTGAAGTGAAGCTGCTTTCTGAGCAGTGCACAATGCCTCAGGATGTTTTGATGAAATGGAAGATGAGCCTGCCTAGCTGAGGTCTGACCTGTTGTTTTGCCTGTCTGCATGTCTCTAACACCTTGTGAACCAGTCAGGCCTCTCCTTTTGTCTGCCATGTTTCACAAACTGCAATCACACCCAATTGCTGGGAATAAAAGAGTGCTGTGAAGCCAGATTGCTGCTGTTGTTTGAGAGCAGGGCACTGACCTCTTAGTGTTATGTCAAAAAGCCAAGAGTGTGAGATGTGGGTGTCCATTTGCTTTGGCATGTTAAATGAGGTGCTGATCAATCACAGCTACCTGTGGTGTCAACCGCATACTGGGAAAGTTGTCCAATCCTTGAAGCCACTCTGCCAAAGAATCTGTAATGCTTATCTTTGGCTAGACTGTGCTCTAAATAAAATTAGTCCAAGAGTGGTGTTTTTAGATGTTTTAATAGTCTGCTGGGATGGTATTGGTTATGGCTTATAATTGATTCCTCTCTTAAAATCTAAAAGGCTGTTCAGTAGTTTCTGCTTCCTGAAACACTGAAGGGGGGGGGGGTTAGACTAGATGACTCTTTTGTTCCCTTCCAATTCCAGCGTTCTATGAGGAGCTGCTGGTTCACATGGAATTTTAAGCACAGTTTTCCATTCCAGAAGGTGCTGGAATACTCAATTCACTTACAAAGAATCTTCATCTGGTCTAGTCCCCTCATAAAGTTCTGGAAAACATTCTAGTTGTTCCTTGCCAGTGAGGATTTAAAAATAAATCCCAAGAAATGTTTTATGAATTGTATTTTAATGACTTTCACATCACTAGAAATGCTGTGTGTTCTTCACATATTGTGCCATCCTTGGCACGTGTCTGAGGTCAATGAGATTTGCCTGTTGTGTCCAGCTTAAAATGGGTAGGTGTTTCTCATAAACAAGAATAATGGCCCTTTGAGTCATAATAATATCCCCCCTTCTTTGTAAAGTGCTTATTAATCTGGAATGTTAAACCAGAAGAGCAGGCTGACTGAATACCAGATTTATGCCTGGGGTAATAAAGTTAATTGACAGTGTGTGTCAATGTGACAGATCAGTCAGTGGGGCACTTCTGCCAGGAATTGGCTATAGGGGACACTGTATCAAGACACCCTGCAACATCTCTCCGTCAGACAGTTTGCTAGTTCCATAGAATCATAGAATCATAGAGTTGAAAGAGACCATAAGGGCCATCAAGTCCAACCCCCTGCCAAGCAGGAAACACCATCAGAGCACCATCAGACCATGGAAACTGTCGCTGAGCAGATTCAAGCCATTTTGCTAAGCACTTGTAGTTTTCTCTAAACATAATAACACGGACAAATTTGGATGCTTTCCTAGACTCTTCCCTTTAAATCAGGCATGGGGAACCTCTGGCTCATGACCCTAATAAGGTCCAGAAAAGGTCGATTTGGCCTAGGAGGCCATTTCCACATAACCTCCTTTCAACTATCTCACACCTGATGTCATATGTAAGATCAGATGTGGGGCAGTGGCAATTGGTAATCTTAATATGCACTTGCCATTGCTTGCTGGCATGGGAGGCTTGCTGTTGCTGCCAATCAGCTGCTTGGTGGCAAGAACAAGCCTGCGGGGATTGGCTGAACTACTGAGTTCTATGTGGAGATCTCCATAGTACAGCCAGTTCTTGAAGAAAGCATAGCTTAAAGGCAATGCTCGTTGGGATTTTGGTAGTGCAGACAATCCTGGAGAAGGAGGTGGAGATCAAAGTCAGCACCTAAGCTGATAGGTGGTGTCTTCATGAATGCTGGGATCAGATGACTCCTTCCCAAAGAAGGGCCTGGAGTCAGTGCTGATCAGCTGGTTGGCATGCTTGCCTGGACTTGGATTTTCCATTGTAGTTCACCACACTGCAAAGGAAAAAATGGTGAATTCTGGCGATTGACAGGTACACAAAGTCCTGCCCACCTGCCAAAGTAGCCAGCCAGGGTGTGGAGAAGCTTGTGATCTAGGCACTTGGATCCAGTTCAAATCACCTGCCTTAAACCATTAAAATAGGCAGCTAGGTGATGAATTGAGAGAAATGACTGGCCTCTTAAGATCTGGAAGATTGAGGACTGAAATTGTGAAGGAGCTGCTGATGGGTGCATAAATATCACCCAACTGGTGGATGAATGTTTACTGCTTTAGTAAAAAATGTCATTCAAATGCCCAAGAAAGAGCCTTTTCAGTGGTAGCTCCCCAATTATAGAACTCCCTTCTCAGATATGGCTTGTGCTGCCTCCTATGGGTTTTTGGTGCCAGGTCAGTCCTCCAGGCTTTTGCTGGTTACCAGTGCCTGGGCCTGGTATTGTTATTGCTGAGTTTTTCCTGGTCATCAGCTGCACGGTTTGTTTTCTGTGGCCTGATATGTTTTATCATGTTCTTGTTATTCACTGTGCCCTGCCTCCAGGATGGCTTTGTGACGAAGGGTGAGTTAATAACAGTTTAAATACATATCAACTTTTAACTGAAAGTATTTACCACATTTGCAAAACCTCACAAATAGGCATGTAAAATCTTCACTATATAAAGTTATTTAATATTGCTAAATACTGAACAAAAATGTAAAGAAAATTAAAAATAAAATAGGGTGAGCATGCAGGCTCAAAATCTAAAGCCATTCCTGAAGGTCAGGTGGAGGCGCTGGTTTTGGCACTGTGTGGTGGGGTGTTCTTTGGGGTGGGGTACAGTTTTGTGGGGAGGATCACTTGAAATTGCTGACCCACCTTCCACTCATGCAGTGGGCTTTTTGGATCTGAGCCAGAAGATTTATTTGCTCCCCCCCTCAAAGTAATAATAAAAAATAAATAAAAATGTGCACCCCACTCACAAGACCATTGTAACTATCCAACCTTTCAAAATTTCAACACCTCTTCCGATGTTTTGACACCTTTCCGTTTCAACAGTACTAATTCTTCAAATACCTTCCATATCTGCTCAAAATCATTTCTCCTGCATATTCCCCGTCTTACCTTAACAGCACATGTTAATTTAACATTAATAGCTATATCTCAAGAAAATTTATTTGAGAGAGAGAGGAAAAAATATACCCCAGCTCAGCATTAGATATACTTAAGAACAATTGATTTCAGTGAGACTTAAGTGCACACCACACGTTTCAGATGATGTATAATATAAATTATCTCTTTCAAGGATAAGATCTGGATATAATAAGGTTGTTCTCAACCAGTATGATAAAAGGGATGCTTTTTCTTGCTCTCATGTGAAACATCTGTTGAGCGTGTGATGGACATTAGGTGCATCACAGAGATAAACAGCTGGTTACAGTAAGTGGCTGCATAGTGCTACGTGCTGCTCTGAACATAAGAAGAGAGGTTTTTAAATTGGCTAGGCAGGAGAGTGTAACATTTCTTCTGTTTCCATAGGGATACAGTTTCTTTAGCCGTGCGCATTTCATCTTTTCTGAATCATTCCTGACACATCTACCCAGGCCTGTGGACTTCTCGGCAACCGTTGGTGCCACAATTAGAAAGAAGAAGGAAAAGGTCTGGCAATGAGTATAAAACTCCAGAAGTTAGGTCAGGGAACCATACAGTGAAAGAAAATGAAAGTCAACTTAAAGTTCAAGGTTTATAAAATGATGTCAGATATTAAATGGGCAAGGATAAATATGCACTATGGGATATGCCTAGGGTGAGCACCTCCTTCCGTCTCTCCCTCCTACACACAGCTGGTCCACACTCGCCTCTAGCTGCAGACTTTACTGGGTAACAGTGACTTTCTGAAAAGCATACCGCCATTGCTATTTCCCCACCATGCTCTGGTGCAATGCTACATTGGCATTCTGCGCAAAAAAACAATGATGGGTGACTTTCCAGATCCACTGGAAAGCCTCTGCTACCCTAAATCCACAGGCTGTAGTGTAGACATTTATCTTCTCTAAATCCTGAGAAGACATGATAAATTAGTTGTGCCTACAGTGCTATTACCTCACAATTGGCGGTGTGTAAAGGGCTGTCACGTGGAGGATGGAGCAAGCTTGTTTTCTCCAGCTCCAGAGGGTAGGATCCAAACCAAATGGATTCATGTTACAAGAAAGGAGATTCTGACTAAACACCAGGAAGAACATTATGACAGTAAGAACTCTTTGACAGTGGAGCAGACTCCCACAGGAGGTGGTGGACTCTCCTTCCTTGGAGGTTTTTAAGCAGAGTTTACAGGTATATGTATAACTGCTGCTGATAGGAATTGCAGTGTGTGGAAATAACAACCCTAGTATAATGCCAGTGGTGTTATACCTACTGCCAACAAATGAAGGTGTACCTGGTACCTCTCAATGGCTCTCTCAGCCATCCTGTCATAAAGGGACAGACACCGATGAGTAGTAAATGATTTGGCTCAGATCCAGTTGCCAGATTATATTGCATTGCTCTGTTTTGCAGTAGTTTAACCAACATCTGGATAGCCTTCTCTGGCTACATTCAGGAAGGCTTGGCACGTCTCCACCCTTTTACTAATCCATTTATGGCCAAAACATCCTGTCTGGAGTTAATTCAGCTCAGTTCTATTAGGGCTGAGGAACCACACCCATAATATGACTGCTCCCACGCTTTGCTTCTTATTATATTACGTTCTGGGCAGCCAGATATAGGAAAACCCGAGGGAGATTTACTCTTTTTTTCTAGGTGTGTAATTTGGCACTGCCATAACATGATATAATCTTTTAAATCTAACATTCCTATCCAGCTGAAAACTGGTTCCTTGTGGCCCTCTGCAATAAATGAATGTTCAGGAATATACTTATGTCTTGGGAATGTGAGCAAGGGTACACCTTGGGGCGAAAATGGCTGAATTCACATCTACACCTTTGGACTGGCAGCGACTGACCATGAAAGAGACTTTGAGGTCATAGCAGATAGCTTGATACAGTTGTTGGCCCAGTGTGTGGCTGCTGTGCAAAAGATGAATTCCAAGTTAGAAATCGTTGGGAATGGGATTGAAAATAAAGCTACCAATATCATAACGCTGTTATACAAATCTGCGGAGCAACTGCACTTGGAATACTCTACAATATTCTGGTCGCTACATCTCAAAAATATACTGCAGAGTTGGAAAAGGTTCATAAAAGGGAACCAAAGTGTTTATGGGGCTGGAGAAACTCCTCTATGATAAAAGATTACCATGTTTATTTTCTTCTTTGAGCTTGTTAGCATTAAAACAATGGGATGAGATGTTGCTTGAAATGTGTTTTACATGCAGTAGTTGCTGTGACCAATATAACACAGTGTGCAACTTACATAGTATAAATGTGTCATCATGTGTGTCATTTAAACCCCCTTTTAGGACCGTCATAATTAGTTTCCTGAAATTTTAATAATTATTAGGCCAATTATTTGTACCATACCACCAATGTAGGGCACCTTACACAATTTTACAAAAGGAAATAGGTCCCTGTCCTTCAAGAAGCTCACCATCAGAAAGGCAAGTCAGACAAGGGAAGGTTGACATATGTTAATGCTTTTAGAAGGGATGTAATATAAATCTATGTTAATATATTTAGTAACTAGATAACTTTTTAAGGTTAATTACCAGAAGCTTCAACTAGGGTGTTGTTTAGAAAAGTATAGATTTGATATTTCACTACTAGAACTCTAACCTCTTTCTTTTTTCTTTTTTGATTGGGTTTTATAAACAAGAATGATGTTATACATGTACCCGTTGGGGTAAGCCCCCATGGCAGACTTTCGGCGCGCTGCCAGTCCGCAACTCCCAAGCCTCCCCCAAGCTGTCAAAATGAAGGAGGAAGGGGGAGAATGCCACTGGCAAAGTGGCACAGCTCCTCACCCCAACGGCTCGGGGTATGCTTGGGAGTCGTGGACGCACAGCATGCCGAATGTCACCCCCCTCAGTGAGGGCACCCGGGGTGATCCACGCCCACTGCCCCCCTTCCTACGCCCCTGGTTGGTCCCTCTGCTTTCCACTCTCCCAATCCCAATGAGCACTAGTCACCATCAGAGATATGGCTTTAAAAGGTGATGAGACAAATTCATGGAGGACAAGACAATGACTACTAACCATGATGAAGGTACCAGTGTCAGAGGTGCAATGCCTCTGAATACTAGCTTGTGGGGAGCACAAGTTGGGAGAGTACTATTGTGCTCATGTCCTGCTTACGGACTTCCCACAGGCATCTGGTTGGCCACTTTGAGATCAAAAGGGTGAACTGGATGGGAGGAGCCCTCACGTTCTTATGGACAAACCATCACAGAATGCTTACAGCCTGAGTAACCACAATGAGGGAAGTGAAGGGCAGGCAGGCCAGGCCGAGGAAGAAATCTCACAAAGGTTCTATTATTAATTATATTCTTATTTTGCCTCTTGTCCCCTGAGTCCAGTCCTGCGCACATGATTTGGTCTCCTCATTTTATCCTCACAGCTGCCCTATTAATTCCTGATATAGGATTGGGAGGTTAGTCTTTGGGTCCCCTCCAGGCCTGTGACTTTACTTCTGTATGGTGGGATTCTGTAGAAGAAGGAACTGTTGAAGTGCTCAAGCTAATCTCTTAATTGAGTTAATGGCTCTAACCAGGTCTAAGTATCTCTTTGCATGACTAAAAACAGCTGATTGAAAAGTCAAGGTGTGTTGCTCTAGAACCCCCCCCCCCCCGCCTGCCCCCAGACTTCTAGAAGAAGGGATAGACCTTTCTCTTCCCCTAGCTGGTGGTAGAGTCATCCTGACTGGAAAGTGAACAATGGGTCAGAGTTGGGCTACTTCTGCCTGGAGCTGGAGTTGAGAGAATGAGGCTTGACTTCTTCTCTGTGCTGAACCCAGAGTGATGTTTTTGGAGGGCCCCTAGAGACCTAATGTAGGAACAAGAGGTTGCCTGGTCCACTGTCAGGGATTCTTTAGGTATGATTCCTGCATTGCAGGGGGTTGAACGAGATGACCCTTCAGTCCCTTCCAACTCTATAAGAACTGTTTGGTGTTAATACTATGAGCTCCTCCACCATACGCTCAGCCTGAATGTGTGTGTAAATAAAACCATAACTGCTGTGGTTTGCAGGCATGCTTTAATTTTTATACTGAAATCTAACCAGTCAGGAAAAAAGCCCAGCACCACAGTGTTTGTTATATTTTAAGGCATGGACACAACACTACAATGACACCCTTGGGGAGGTGCCCTGCTGCGGCAATCAACTCTCAGTTGGCAAGTCCTGATTGTGTCCTTCAAAAGGTTTCCATCGTTCAGTTCAATTAATAATCTTGGCCTCTTGGTGATGTGTTCCCTTGCTCTAGTATTAATATGTCACCTCCCAGTGATCCCAATGAACAAATATTTACCTGTAATGTTTAATTGGTTTTGGCCATAGTCACGTACAGCAGTCACTCCTCTTGTTATTTACAGCAGAGTGATCTCTCCAGATGTGTTTTTAAGAGCTAAGCTAAGCTGGAGGCCAAGGAAGGGAGCTCTGTGCTGTCAGTTGCTCAGCCCCACCAGCTTTCCTGGGTGTTGCCATAGAATGGCCCATTGTGAGCTCTCTGGCTCAGCAACTGTGCTTCCACAGATCAGGAACCAGGAGACTGGTTCAACCCACCTAACTTGCTGGGGCATAAGCCACAGCCTACCCTGCTCTGTCGCCTCTTGCGAGGAAAACAAATCCTGTTGCTTCATTCCCATCCAATGTGATGGCATATCGTAATTTCAGTATCTGCTTGCAAACTTCTGTATTGCAGTAATCCTTGAAGTCTGCAGTCTGGAGTTCTTTTTGCTTGGAAAAGTTCTCCAGTATATTTTAACACAGTATAGACTTGATTGCTAGGTATGCACATGAGTGGTGAATCAGGTCTTGAGGCAGCAGTGAATGGAGAAAACTGAGTCAAATAGAGAGGAGGTGAATATTATATGCATCCATCAAGACCAGGGCAGTATTTTGAAATGTATGACATGACCTAGTGTGCAGATGTTTAGCTGTCACATTTCAGTTCTTTTAAGACTCTCTGGGATGTTTTCCTAGCAAATTTTAAGGCAGGGAGGGAAGCCTCCATTCTTGAGTGGAATGTGGCCCTTGGAGATTTCCTGTGTGGCCCCCAGGTCCTCTCCAGAGAGAGAGGGAGAATTAATGAATGGTGGATGGATGGGGTATACCTGCATGCCAGTGTGGATGGAAGGTATGTGTGTATAAGGGTACAGGCAGCCACACCACTTTGGGATCCAAGCTTACCTGCCCCCATCATGTGGCTCCTGACACATTTCCCCAAGGATATGCAGCCTTTCGGGGAGGGGGGAGGATTTACATCCCTTCATTAAGGGGCATTTTGTCCCACCACCCTCACTAAAATCTATTTATTTGCATCACGTCAAAATAGTCATAGCTGTACTTAGATTGTAATTTAGTATTCCAAACATAGCCTTGTTTAAATATTTGGTGTGGCGGCAGGTTAGCGGCATCAGGGCTCATGCTGAAGCACTGGGAAAAACCAGTTCACTGGCCAACATTGAATCACAAACAGGAGAATCACACTAATGGAAAATATATTTTTTTAAGAATGGTTCTGTAAATCAGCTCTTAATTGCTATGTTTTCATAAGCCCGTAAATTCCTCATAAGCTTTGTTTAGTGTAAGAAACCCCAAGTACACAATGAATAATGGCATTTGCATTTGTGACACTTAGAGCAGAGGATTTTTTTAATAACAAAAATTAAGAATGCCTTCCTCAGCCTAATGTCCTACTGAGGTTCAGTCTCAGTGAGCATGCCTCATTGTAGCCCAAAATATCTGGTGGGAACTGGGTTGGGGAAAGGCAGCCAGAACAGGCAACTTTTTTTTCTTGTGAAATACAGTGGTACCTTGGTTCTCAAACTTAATCCATTCCAGGAGTCTGTTTGACTCCTGAAACCATTCAAAAACCAAGGCACAGCTTCTGATTGGCTGCAGGAGCTTCCTGCACATATGCAGAAGCCATGTCAGACATTCAGCTTCTGAAAAACGTTTGCAAACCAGATCACTTACTTCCGGGTTTGTGCTGTTTGGGAGCCGATTTGCTCGGCAACTAAGCTGTTTGGGAACCAAGGTTTGACTGTAACCAACTTGTTTACCTATCACATTGGTCCCTTTTCACGTGGCAATATATAAGCCATAGCAATTCAACTTCAACCCATTTTCTCCTATGACTCAGATGGTTCTTTTCCAAGAAGTATTCTTCACTGCCTGGCTTAATTGTCTAAGATGCCTTCACACACTGGCTTACGAGGCAGGTGTTGGCAAAGGGAACACTTATACAAACATCTGCCTTGGGCTTGCCAGTCATGAGACTTGCTTCACTTGCACAATAGTGTGGCAAACCGTTTGGGCATCTAGTTGGCTGAACACACATTACTGCCAGCTATGTAAAGGAGGAAGAAAGTTCAACTTCTGTGCAGTTCCTTAATACTTCTATCTCCTGGACTGTTTTTGCCTTTAGTGAAAAAATCAGTAGCACTCCACACTGATTAACATAGTTGCATAAAGCCTAGTATTTTTTGCTTAATATGGGGTCTCCAACATGGCACCCTCGGTCACTCTGCTCCTCCCAAATATTTTTTTTAAGAGGACTGTGCATGTATGTTTTAGTTGTTGTTTGGGGGTACTTCCTGCTCTTTTGGTCTTATGTTTTAATTATTTTGGGGGGTGCGTAGGTGTTTTGCCTGCTGATGGTGGAGTGTTACTGACCATAGCCTGCTTTCCCTTCTGTGAAACAGGTATTTTGTAGTGCCCATGACAGTTTCTTGAATTTCCGAATGCACCCCTCGATCCAAAACTATGCAAATTTACTCAGAAGTATGTTCCATAGTCCTCAATGGGACTTACTCCCTGGTAAGTGTGTACAGAAACTGCCACCATAAACAATCTGGTCACATTCCCACCACATATTTAAAAGTACTGTGACACCACTTTCAGAGTCATGACTTCCCCCAAAGAATCCTGGGAACAGTACTTTGTTGAAGGCCTTCTAATAATTCCCAGCACCCTTAAAAACTACAGTTCCCAGAATTATTTGGGGGGAAGCCATGGCCTTTAATGAGCTGTAAGAGTGCATTCCATGTACGGTGTGGATATGACCTCTTTCTCTGTCTCTAAATACACTCTGAATTCTAGGTACTGGCATGACGCTCTGAAGAGCATTCACCGCTCATTTCATTTAGCTGCACCTTGTTGCGTAGCACAGAATTACTATAAGGGAAGTTTCTTGAGTAGCAAACTCGGTGACCTGCCTTGGCTGTGCTCCAAGTTTAAATTTCCACCCTGTTAGTCAGCAGTAGGTGCAACCAGTTAATGACGTCAGCGCTGTAGCCCGAGGCCCTTTTTTTTCTTAACACGTAATAATTTGCAGATGTTGGCAGCTCATCGCGGTGCCTGAGCTGAAGCTCTGTCTAAGTGCCAAACCACAAAGCACATATCATTTTTACAATCTACAATTCCTGGAACTGAGCGATGCCGTACAACAGTCAATGTAGAAAGATGAATGTGTACTCTTCCCTTTTCGGCAACTTGCCCACCGCCATTGCCGCTGCCACAGGCTGGCCCATTGAAGCAGAGGTTTCTTGCTTCACACAAGAGGGACTTTTTTTTTTAATCACACAGAGCAAAACCCCTCTTGTTATTTCATCGTACTTATGGGTGTGTGATTTGTATAACCTGAATGGCAATAGTATTACCACAGGCCGATGAACAGTTGACGCAAATATGTTTTTGACTGAAGTTAGGTGAAATGGTTGTATTTGAGTTTTTTCTTCCTTAAACAAGCAACCTCTCCCTCCTCATATTTTTCTTTTGGCTCAAAAATTCTATATTGCAACCACTTAACACCAGTGCGGTGCCTGTGGGTGCCATGGTGCTCTTGAGGTCTTCCCTTGGCTGCCGTAAAGCCTCTTAGCTACCCAACACGCGACCACCTTAGTTATGAGGTGGTGAAGGTGACTATCGTTTTCCTTCCTTGAAAAATATGTAGACTTGAAGGAAGAAGCTGGAAGAGTGGTGCTCGTTCCCACTTTGTCTTTCAGCTTTATGTGTTTTCAAGACTTAGATTCATTCTACTAGATCTGCCTTTAACCCAGAATGTTTGAAAAAGTGTTTGTGTGAACCTTTCTGCCTCTTGGGTGGTGGTGAGAGATGGGGGAGAGAACTGACACTTGCTCAGAATCCAAATGTACCCAAAGACTTAAACAGATTTTGTCCATTGACTTAGAAGAGGACTTTCCCTCAGGACCTATTTGGGCACCATCCAGTCAGTGTTAAGCACTATTAAGTCCCATAGATGTCACTGGGAGAGCTATGCATTAATACTCCTGGGACTTTAAAATACATAACTTCCTTATATATCTTTAGGCGCCAGGTGAAAATATTCCTCTTCAACCAGGCCTTTGGCTGAATAATATTCTATAGCCTTTTTAAATGTATTTGTGGGTGCAGGGGTTATTGTTTTGTTGTTTTCTTTTTGTGCTTTCACCTTGTATCGTGAACTACCCTGAGATCTTGGGATGAAGGACAATATGTATAAATAATATATATAAATTTAAATAAATAAATAACTTGGGCAGAATTGTGAGTGGAGAATACTTGCCACATCATTCTACCAACAACCTTCTTGCTTCTTACTCATCCACGATCACTCAAGGCTGTCAATGTTGGTTTTCTGAGCCAGTCAAGAAATCCACTGCAGGCTGATGACAATGGAGGTTGAAAAGGATTTTTATAATATATTTAAATTTTGTTTTTGTTTTTTTAAGTCAATGCTGCTACCTGTTCTATCATCTGATTAGTGACTATTTGAAGAGCCAAGGGGAAGCTTACATCAGCTTGAGACTAGGGATGGAGAAGAAATTAAATTCAGTGCACCAAATCTATCAAAATTGCATGTCCCCCAAATTCTGTGCAACAGTAGTGGAGATCTAACTGGTTTCCAGTGGAGGCTGGTCTATGAGAATGAATGAAGCACTGCCCCACAAGCTCCAGTCTGCCCTCAGACAGCCCTCATCTGCCTGCCTTCCTGCTTACAACCAGTCCAGGGGGTGGCACATGCCTGTCAGCTTCCTCCTCCTCCATCTCAGTGTGACCCTTATAGAACTCTGTTGGAGAATGGGGAGTAAGCTAGAATTAGTTGGCTTCACCTCTCATTGGCTCTGCTCCACCTACTGTTGGCCTCCCAGCCTTCTATCCTGCTAGTTCCATAGGGCACCTGTCACCATTGCTTATGTCTCTCCTTTCTTTCCATATTTTCATTTGCCACATTTATCATGATTCTGGATGCTGGGGAAGACCACAATGCAGTCGCACCAGATATCTTTGTAGGACTGTGTAAAAGTGACCTTTCTAACAACTAAAGAAAGCTGCCACTGTTTCTCTGCAGTCATGTGCATGCTTACTCAGAAGTAAGACCCAGTGAACTCAGTGGGACTCACCTCTGAGTAAACACACCTAAAATTGCCCTAGTGTGTGAATCAGGAAACATCATCCACTTCCCCTGTACTAAAAATGGCAGGTTTTATTGACTGACCTCATGAGATCCATATGGCTGTCCATATTAATGTGAGCCAAATACTTTGCATGTTTTATTTTAAAAGACCATAAATGAAAGTGTCTAGTTAAATAGTTTGTAATTTATTTTAGCGTTTCAGTGGGAGCAGCGCTTAACGCAATGTGGAGGAGAATACTAAAGATGCAGGAGAGCTGTTGCAAATAATCTACTGTCTCCTCCTGCCCTGTTCTCAGCAAACACATTGTGAACTGGCAATGGTGCAGGGGTGGGGCACCTCAGGTCTGGGGCAGAATGCATGACTCCAGCCCTCTCTGGCCAGCTTTTGGGACTCCTCCCAGGCAACAAGCTTCTGCTATTGCTTAACCAGTATGTGTCCTTGAACACATGGCAATGCCTTGTGTTGCCCCGGATGAAGGTGTGTGTGTCTGTAGAAAGTGGAATGTAGTTCACTGTGCAAAGGTAAGAATGATACCCACCACCACCCTACCTGCATTTGCCTCTGGTACTGTCTATCCTTGTCATGTGCCCTCTGGAAAGTTGCTCAGAAAAAAACTTTCCCACTGCCTGCAGGGACATGCAAGAAGAGGTATTGTGATTGTGCTTATCTTCTGAACAGGTTTCCTGTCAACCACTTCACTGGCAGACTGTCAAGCTACTATGTAAATTCCTGAATTCACACTGACTCTACTACTCTCCATTTTATCACCTCCCTGAGGTGAATTCTCAGCCCTTGTCTTTCCAAAACATCTGCATGTCCTCTTGCCCAAGCAGCTGGCATCAGCAGCAATGCAGGGACATAACTGAATCGACCAACCAATGCTGCACATTAAACAATTTTCAAACCTGTTCAGCTGCCATTGCTTCCAACAAAGGAATTCTGGAAACTGTAGCTGCGTTTCAGTTGACGTAGTTCAGATAAAACAAGTCTGATCAACCATAGCAAAAATACCATTTTCTGAATCCTTTGGAGGTAGCCATAGCAGTTAAACCTGGGATGGGCCAGGGAAGAGGCGTTTTGGTGGGTGGATCCAAGGCAAGGTGTGGCACAGTTGCTTAGAGTAGCCTCACTTCTGGAGGCAGCACCAGCAAGCACCAAACAGGGGACTAAGTGTGTACTTTAGGCCTAACTCATAGATACAAACATTTGTCCCTTGGAATCACAGTTGCCTTTAGAAAACAGCTGTGCTGTCCGAAGAAAAATGGGCATGCTCATTTCAGTGCATGTAAGCATGCGTCTGGATGCTTGAGTTCCATGTTCAATGAGATGTCATACATTTCAACTGTCCGTGTGTATCAGGGTCAGTCCCTGTCTTTTGTTCCTCATTCTGCTAAATCACAGTCCCTATTTTATTCCTATTTTTGCCTCTTGAGAACCCTATGTTGTTACTGAGGAGTTTTTATGGATGGTATTATTTCTAATTTTCTAATATATACATATTGAATTATTACTTGTCCAACTGATATGTTGTGAGGCACTTTGAGCACAAATAAAAGATAGTGATGATGTTAAAATATGTTTCCGTTGAAAAAGGCTTTCCCCAAAGTGTGACCCGGTCATTTTTTGGAATGTTAAGTGTTCAATTATACAAATAGTTTTATTGCCTTTTGAATTGCCAGCACATAACACTGGCCTTCACTGGCTTCTCATGCACTTCCAAACCAGGTGCAAAGTTCTTGTATTAATTTACAAGACCTTAACATCTTGAGTCCAGGATACCTCAGGGACTGCCTGATCCCTTATATCGCTGCCCAATCATGGAGGATTTGGAGAGGGGCACTGTTAGTGGTTCTCCATGGCTCAGATGCATGACTTGTATCCACAAGAAGCTGTGGGTTCAGTGTTGTGGGTTAAGTTTTGTGAAACTCCCTTCCAGTTATGCTCAGACAGGCCACCTCCCCACTGAACCTATTGTGCTTATTGACAACTCCCCCCCCCCCCAGTAGGCTCTTTAATTGAACTCTGATTTTACAGTTTTTAACTCATTCTTAGTTGGTATGGTATGGTATGGTATGGTATGGTATGGTATGGTATGGTATTGGGTCTCTTGTACACCAGAGAGATCTGTGATAAACTGGTCCACAAATTGTTGAAATAGATGAAGCAAATAGTATACTAACTTTGTTATCTTTTGCATTGTTTATTTTATTGTGTGCCGCTTTGGTAACTTGTTGTTGTGAAACGGTTTATGCAACTACAAATAGATAAATGACTAATGCTAGTGTCATCATGCTTCAGGGTTCAGCTCTCTTCCCAGAGCTTCCTGAAGTTTAGTCTCTAGGGAATGGATGTGCACTTCAGAACTCTAGCACTGTCATATCCTCAGGGTGAATGGGGGGAGGAAGGGACACATCAAACCCCTGTTGGCCATCATCTCAAGAAGACATCATCAGTCAGTTGGGTAATTGTCAAAGATAAATGTATGCGCATTGAGCCAAAGTTACATCACTGAGTTCCATTTCAGCTTAACTTGAGTCCATACAAGCAATCCTTTTAAGGCGAGAGTGGGGACCCAAATGTTGATGGGCTTTGCCTCCTATCATGAATACTTCAATCCAAGCTGGGTGAGGCTGATGGCAGTTGGAGTCCAGCAGCATCAGCAGGGCTATAGGCAATGAAAGTTTTCTGAAGATGAATCTTCTCATCTTCACCAAGAAATGCTGAAACACCCAGTCAACAGAGTTACAAACACCCTGAATCTTTCCTAGCCAATTTGTTTTGAAGGGAAATAATGGCATTATACGTAGCATCAACAAGCTTTCCACGTAGTTGACAGTGATACTTTCCATGTGCTCAATAGTCCTTCAATTGAAATGCCAGTGCTTGCTAAGTACCATTGGAATATTTCCTTGAGTGTGACTGTCTCATATGCAAAATAATTCCAGATGTATTAAGGTTAAGATCAGTGCCAAGCCAAGAGCACCCGTTGAATTGCTTTTGCCCCTGTGCCAGCAAGGACTCTGTTTGGCTTTAGGAAGAGATTTAGGTCTGTATTTATTCCATGTGCCCTAAAACAATGTGATTTGTGACTTCTGCTGCTTTCTTGGGGGTAGGGGAGAAGTTTCTCTGAAACTTCTTTTGGGGAGAGATTTTCTGTTTACTGTACTGGCTATTGCCAGGAATGTGCAGCTTGCAGACAGCTGCAGGGGGAGCCTTGTGCTACCGCGAACACTCCAGGATTCCTGCTTTTAAGCTGCAAAAAGAAAGGGAATAAAAGAAAACTCTTGGCCACCTTGTAAGGTTAAATAAGGTAAATAACATCCCCCACCCAAAAATGCTGGAACGCTTCATCTTCCCCACCTGTGATTTTTCAGGAGAATTTCATTCTGCCTTCATCCAACCAGGAAATGATCACAAAATAATTTTTCAGTTTTCAGCACAGCTCTAGTCCATAATGGGGGGGGGCAACCTTCCACTGGCAGTAATGGGAGCACTTTTCTAATACTAATTATTGCCAGAGGGGGGCATTTTCATCAGGATCATGCCTGGGGGAGGGAGAATAATACCTCCCCTTCCCACACACTGTGGTCCCAATCCCAATCACTCCTCATCTTAGTATCATTTATTTTAACAAATAAAAACACTAGGTGTGGTTCTTAACCACACAAGTATAGTGAAGTCTTTGGCCCTGGGCAATGTGATTTGCAGCTGATTTATTTGCATGTACAAAACTGTGTCTGTGAGGAGGGGGACAAGGGGATGCTTTGCCCCTGGAATCCCAAATAATGTATTTATTTATTTATTTTGATGTACACACACACACAGTTATCCAACAAAGGTTTAGCATGATCTCTGAGACCACTCCTATTGCGAGTGGTTGTCAGACTCGAACTCTCTGCCATTTCCTGGAGAAAAGGCTTTTTGAGCTGCCAGGCAACTCAAATAAAGGCTGCTTGTTCTAATCAAATGATGCTGCTTCTACAAATGTCACAAGATTTTGAAACCCTAGAAAAGTGATGATAATATAAACAAAGGAGTTATGGAACCTGGCCTTCCTTTTTGAGGAGGAGGTGGGGGCCCAGGACAGAAACAAGACGTGCCGACAAGATTCTTAGGACATGGGTGATGGAAATCCTGTTCTTGGGAAAGCAAGAACTTAGTGCTACTGTTTTGATTGATAAAAGGATTTTTAAATTTTTAAAATTGATTTTTTTGGGGGGGAAAGAAGGTTTACAGAAAGGCACAAGTGTTTTCTGGGTTACTAGAGAAAAAGCAAAGAAGCAGAGCTGTTTCTGTTTGTTTAGCTGTGAATATCTGCAACAACAGAAGACAGCTAGTGAGCCCCAGACATATACTGAAAGTACTTCATCACTGGCTGAATCAGTGGGCAGGAGAAATGTTGTTTGAGGCTTCTATCATGACTTGAAAGGACTAAGAACACTGGAAGAAATTCAAAGACTAGGCTAGACATTGAAGGAACTACATCAACAGAAGGGCGCTCCCTACATCCATGTACATCCTACCTGAAATGTTTAGCATTAGCACCCACACCTTAGGCTGGGGAAACTCAAAACCTTTTTTTTAAAAAAAAAAATTTTTTTCATTAGTTTTCCAATATACCCCCAATAATTGCCAAATTATAACAATAACAATTAATTCCCAAATTATACAATTATCCAAGTGCCAATCAACTTCCAATTAATACATTTTAGTTAAAGAGGCTCTCTGCATGATGATTTGGGTGCATTTTCGATCTTATATCATTGTGTTCCATAATCTTAAGTAATGTCATTTACATTTCAGTTATGATAATAATCTCTTAGTCATCAGGTACATAATTAATGATTTCCATTAGTGATGTTATAATATATAAATTTATAAAGCTTCAAGTGAGGAACTCGAACTATTATTTTTATTCTGTCCTGCATGTGAAAACTGTTATATCCATGGAGATTCCTTTTGTCCATATATGGTGTTGTCTCTTTCACTCCTCAGCTGTTTTCTCCCATCCTGGCTTGGGACGCAACTGAATCTTGAAGTTTTTCAGAGGTCTTATCTCTCTGTCCCTTGCTTCAATGTCTCAGAACAGGCGACAGTCTACTAGAAACTATTCTGTCTCACTAGTAAAACATGTTGCAGATCTTCGCCATTTCCCCCTCATCCTAGGTGGACAGTTTTCAAACATACTGAAGATTTAATACTCCTTTCCAACTCTCAGAATCTCTGCAGCGTTCTTATCAAAAGAAGCCCCCAAATTCTTTTCCTTCCAGCAAGAGATTTATGGCCCAATTAAACTTTATCTTCAATTACATTCAGTCAGTAGCACAAACTAATCTCCGTCTCTTTTTCCTTGTCCGTTGTTCTTAAACGAGGTGAGGGGAATTATTCTGTCTTTCCAACACAGTCATACTTGAGCTTCCCTTCCCCCTCCTTTATTCATTTCAGATCACACGCAGTTTCCATTTTTGCTTTTTCAATATTACTCCAACGTTCCTTCCCCACTTGTAAATTCTAGAGAGGATTGTGAATCATAAATATATATAAACAAACCATGGGCTTCTCTCTCTCCAACTGACTCTCACTCTGAAGAAAATCTTATCTCAATTCAAAACTTTGATCTATGTAGCTGGTATATTTGGCAGCATGTTGCTGTAGCCCTTTTCCATCACACATCGGTACTTTAAAGCCAATTAAAGAGCCAATTAAACGGAAAACCTCTGCTTCTTGATGGCGGTGTAGGAGGGTTTGGGGAAACTCAAAACCTATGCCATCATATTTTCAGCAAGTAGTCAGTCATGTACATAACACCCTAAAACATTTTGTATAATAATAGTAATGGTAATAATAATAATTTAAAAATATTACTTTTATATCAAGCCGTGTAAAATTTATATTAGTAGGTAGGACTTCTGGGAAAAGGAGGAAAAATTCTGGCACCTGCCACTTTTTTGATTACATGCAGTACCTATTCCATTTTCCTAAAATCAATGGTTAAAAGTATACATTATAAGCTGAGATTCCTGCATTGCAGGGGATTGGACAAGATGACCGTTGGGGTTCCCTCCAACTCTACAATTCTATGATTCCATAAGCTAAAAGTACAGATTAAAACACACACCAGCTTTACATGCCTAGGTAGACTAGGTAGACAGAAACATTTTAGCAAGTGCTGGAAAGAAGGTGGTGAATGCTTGTTGACATTTTCCCGACCCCAAATGAGTCTGTTGGAGGCTCTGAGCTGACTACACCATTCTTCAGTCTTGATTGTAGCCAAATTAATCACCCAGCATGCCATCCCTAGTCAGATGGGATCCACCCTGTTGGGGCTGGACTCAGTTCATTTCCCTTAATAGGTTCATGAAGAGGTGCCACCTAGAATAGTTGACCAGTAATAACAGTTAATAAGATGACTTCATCTTGGGTGCTCTCAGATTCCAGGAAATGGGCAATCAACCAATTTTTTTTAGGGGTGAAAAATCTGTGCCATGTTTACTGCTGAGTTAATGATTGCTTTTTCTCATTGGCGATTGTGCTATAGAAAGAGGTCTGGTGTAAGAGGCTTTATATCTCAAGTGTTGGCAGGATTATGCCCCTGAAGAAGCAATTTGGTTCAATACCGGAAGCTACTGACGTTGGACAGAATGCTTTAAAAACCTGGAGAGAACATCAAAGATGCTGCAAGGAGACACACTGTTCTAGGCTGGCAGGCTTTAAACTGAGCTGGATGACAGATGGCCTGGGTTAAAGGGCTATGGCAGTTGCTAGCAAAATATGACTGTTTTTGTGTCATTCGTAGGGATGGGTGACTCTGTCAATTTCAGTTTCTCATTTTTCTACTCTTAAATTCTGATCTCCACATTTTCCCATCAGTTTTTAAAAAGAAATCCTTAGGAAAATCTGCAGATTTCTAATATACACATTTTTGTACACAATTCCCCCTAATTCGCACCCTTTTGCTAGCAACTTCCTTTAATATTTATATTTCCCCTAATATAATGCATTTTAATGTTATTTCCACCAATGTATGCATTTTTATGTACACTTTATCCTTTGTTGGCATACGTCTGTCTTGAGAGACAATGGAGTGCGCCTTAGGGGGTGAAGACAAACTGCTGGAGAATCACAGCGCCTGTTGCGGTTGCAGAGATCGGTAACTTGGAACTGCTTCCTCCCAGCTTGTTTATGCTGTGTTAGCAGCACCGAAGTGACCTGCCTGGGGTGCAAGCCTTGGCAGTGTGCATGGAGGTCCTGGGCTGCCCAGATGACCAGACCCCCCTCTCAGCCCTGCTGCAGTGGTCCAAAGGAAAGCAGAGCAATGTGCTTGGCACCAGCTTGGCTGCAGGAGTTGCTGCAAAGAAGCATTCAACCCAACCTCTCTTAGAGACTCCACTGTGGATTTGTGTAGGGTTTACTACTTAGCCTTTTCCTTTGCAGAAGATGTCCTGCAAGGCTGCGAACATGCGTTTTTGTACATATTACTGGGCTAGAGACTGCACAGTAATTTTTAGAGAAATTCAAATTTTGAAGGATGGCTTTGTTTGGGTTCACATAATGTTTCAGGAAGTGCAAAGTAGGTAAGTTTCCCTTTAAGTGTGAACTGAAGCAGATTCCTCCCCATCCCCAGTCATTCCTCAGTTGGCCCTGATTTTTTACATTCGTCTAGAGTGGGAATGAAATGGCAAGGCAGAGGAACACGACAATCCTGTCCCTCCCGCCATACAGTATCAGCCAGGCAAAGCTCTTCATCTGAGTTCCTGATCACTCAGAGACCCAGTTCACCCTAAAAGTGTTGTGTGATGAATGGGAGGTTGTATGTTGTGCACAGAGCCTTTCTGCATGTAAGGTGTACATATATAGGTTCTGTAGGCATGATCTGCTTCCAGATGACTTGTTCATCCTGATGTATTTACAGGGAGATTATATTATATTGGCTGTTTAATAAGCATTCATTCTGATTTGGCTGTGAGGAGGTTACAGTAGATAGCCTTCACATCTACACCATATATTTAAAACGTTCTTCTCCCAAATAATCATAGAAGCTCTAGTTTGTCAAGGGTGCTCAGTGTCATCTGAGATCTGAGGGCAGGTAGATTCCAGAAGAGGTAACAATCTTAGACCATGGGATGTTATAGCTATTGCTCATGAGGGCTTTCCATTTCAGGAACTGCATTCAGAACACAGAAAGAGAGGGTAGCCCAAGGAAAGCAAACGAAAACTGCTCGGGTGACACCATCCATCAGTGTAGTGTGGCATTTGTGACTCAGTAGGCAGGAACTGTCCTCAGCTTCAGTCACGCTTGGGCTACAGTTAGTAAGAGAGTGGTCAGACTCTGTATAGGACAAGGCTTCTGTACTCTCTTTCCCCACCAACGGCTTTTCTTTCTATACTACAAAGGAACAAAATTAATAAGATAGGGAAACTAAGGAGCCAGAGCTGTCCACCCTAGTCCAACAGCCCACCATACAAAAACACACACTATGTAAATAAACCCCTAGTGGTGGGGCAATGTTCAGAAGGGAATGCTAGCTCTTAGAATCACTAAAGTGGGTAGATAACAAGTGATACCACGGCATCCGTCATGAAACTCTGCTGCTTCATGGTTGCATGACAGACTCTCCTCCGACATCATGGATGAGAAAGGTGTGGGCCTCCAGATGTTGCTAAACTATGACTTCCATCGCCCATGACCATTGGCCATGCTTGTTGGGGCTGATGGGAGCTGGAGTCCAACAACATATGGAAGTCCCTCACCTACAAAGCTAGTATGTTGAGGAGGAGAGTTCTTTCTAGCCGAGCCTTTTCCCTAGTCTGCTAGTTTTCTGTTTGCAAGGAGCATTCAAGCATTTCACCCTCACCTGCATTTGAAATACAAAGCCACTATCAGGGTTTTTAACATAGTTAGGCTCCTTCTAGGGCTTGTACCCCACTGAGGAGCCCTTTGCCCTTCTCTTCCTCTTCCCCATTGCTGCTCCTTGCTCACCTGTCGACTCCTACTGGCCCAGGGGGAATGAATACCTGAACAATTGTAGTGGTTAGGAGGAGCCCTAGCCACTTCCTTTCTGGTTCTCACCTGGATGGGTGAGTGGGTGTCAGCAATTGTGAGGGGGAAGAACAGAAGCTGGTGGCAGCCATAGTGAGGAGGAGCATACTGAGAAGTGGGCCATTGAGGGTCTCTTGCCTGAGGGCCTCCAAGTTTGGAGTATGTCCCAGGAAATCTGTTCCCTCTTGATATTTCTGAGCAGGGAGTTTCACTCTTACCTGTAGTGAAGTTACTTGTTAACCAAAATACATCCCAGCCATCTCAGTTCCCCATGGATGTTAGCTCTGTGATGTCATGTGTAGTTGACTCACAAGCACCGGGGTGTTTCTGAAAGTCTCCCATCTGCAGGTCAGGCCCATTCCTGCTTGGCAGTGACTCAGGGTCCCAGGTATCTATTTTAGTTTATTTAAAACCCTTTCTTGTGAGTAATAGGGTATGAAACTACAGACCTGGGCTTATCAGGTAAATCAAACAAAGCACCGCCAGGCCTCAAGAAGTTGTTTACTGGGAAATGTACTTTCTCTGTTTATACTTAAAACAAACAAGAGGAGGAAGAACTTGAAATGTGATATTTGGTGTGTGACTAATACAGTTTAAGGAATACACTGTGAAACTGAATTATTCCAATAAAGCTTTTACTTTCCAAGGTGAATGATAATATTGTCTGCATGTACAGTATTTTGAAAATTAACCTAGAACGTAGTTTCTAGAGCAGAGTTGTTGTCATCGGTTTGGCGCCCTAGCTTGGAGAGCCATGCAAGTGATGATTGTGGTAAACATTATGAGACACTTCCTAATGGTACTTAGGGTCCTAGGAAGCTGCCTTATACTGAGCCAGGCTATTAGTCCACCTACCCAGTATTGTCTCCACTGACTGGCAGAGGCTCTCCAGGGGACATTCCTAGCCCTACCTGGAGATGTCCGGAGAGTGAAAATGGGACCTTCTGTGTAAACAGGAGATGCTTCACCACCAGGCTGTGATCCCTTTTCTGGTAGCTGGTGATGGACAGCTGAACAGCCTATCTCGAGAAGTGGGAGGTTCTTCTTCGCTGGAGGTGTTTTAAGTAGTAGCTGAATGTCAATTTGTCAGGGATTCTGCAGTTAACGAGATGAAGCTAGAGAACCTGGGACTAGATTATATCTGAGGCATCTTCCAACTCTAAAACTCTGTAATTCCACGATTCTGTGTTGGATTCCGACAATATGCAACATCCTAAGTGGTGACTATGAAATCTCACCCCCTGCCTGGAATTAATTTGAAATATGCGGCGATTCAGGAAGTGCTGTGGTCTCTATACTTGATAGGAAATACACAGGAACAATCACCACCATACCCCTCAACTTCATGCTGGCATGACCACTTTCCATGAAAAGAAAAAGAGAAAAATGGAATGAGCTGGAGCATAGTGTAAGACTGAGAGTTGGCTGCGCTAATCAATAGCAGTGGGCTCAGTAGGAGTGTGCATGAGCAGTTGTTGTTTAGATATCTGAGGTAAAATGGATCCACTACCAGTGAGGTAGTGAAACGTGAGGTGAGTTCATGAAATATATAGATTTGGCTCCTGCTGAAAGAACGGAGCAGAGAGAAATGGTGTCCAGGTCAGCCTTGCACAATCTAGTGCCCTCAATAAGTTTTGGACCTCAAAGGCCATCTTCCCCAGTCAGCTGTGGGGATAATGGGAGGTTGGGAAAGATGGGAATTGCAATACAAGACATAAGGAGATCATTAAGTTGGGGGAGGCTGGTCTAGATTAGGGGTACTAACAGGTACAAATGCACCATAAATGGACACTCCAATAGCAAAAGGCTTACTCGTGGCTAGGATGAAAGACTGAACAATATGCGTTTCCAGATCAGATTTTTGCAAGGAGAGAAAAGAGACATATTCATGCTCCTGATCGATTCAGTGGAAAGTGCAATAGGTTTTAATGATGCTGAGCTGCTCCTAGCAACATGAGTGTAAATGGAGGCAGATCTTGGATGCCATGTGGAGACTGTGCTCTTGAGAAATTGCCACTCTGTATCTAAAAGAAACCCAGCTCTTCAATATTGTTACTATATTTCAGCGAGGGTTAGTATATTACCAATTGAGCCATTAATGAAAACAGAGTCCCTGCCTCAGGTATTTTCTTTACATTTTGGAATTTGCATCTAATTAAAACCTTCCAGTTAGCTGTGTAGACATGACTGGACAAGTTATTTCTAGGAAACACAGAGGCGTAATTGTGGTCTCTCACAGATGATTTGACTGTGTACATTATAGCAGTCCTTGTTTCTCATTATAGCTTCTCTTACTAGAGTCACAATAATTTAGCAGTTCTTGTTATTAGCACATGAAGCTTCATTGTAAGTCAACCATTTCTGCCGCAAAACTGGAGTACTCTTGAAATTTGCTGGTGACCGTATGCTATTATCTCTCTGAGAATCTGCAAAGAGATTCTTGAAAGTGATTGGGTTGATTTTATATTATCTTAATGTTGGTTTCATCACTGTCTCTGCCTGTGCTCTAGATACCTATTTATAGATTCCATTTGATTTATTGAAGAGCTTGCCATATCTCAGCATGTATACATACTCACTGACTACAGGATAACTTGTGATATTACAAAATTAAATCCCAAGCTAAACACGAAAAAAATGGCAGCCAAACCATCAAAGGAGAAATAAATAGATGAAAGGGAGAAAAAATAATAAATACACCACCATCATACTATATGTCTAATTTCACTAAGTAAAAGAGAACATCCTTTGTCAACTGCATTGGATTTGAATCAATTGAAGAGATAGACAAGATTTTATTCATATATTACAGACCAATATGGAAGCTACCCAACACTACTTCTGTCTGCCCACACCTGTTACTGAAGATGTAATGTTGGCGAACATGCGGTGTGCATCCTGTCTGAAACAGTCAATTTCTGCAGTTGCTGCACATGAGACATTGTGTGGGATTATGGGGCAAACCTAAGAAATATTCCATTTTTCAACCAACTGAGATCAAGTAACACGTATGATGTCATGGCAAGCAGCCAGGACATCATAGCTGTGCTCAATAAGCCTCCACACAGGTTTACAAAGATCCCCCATTTTATAGATAATTTTAAATGATGTGCATCTAACCAATATCTAAAGTAAGTTAAACTTTCTGATCTGTTGATTTTATTGCTTTATCTCTTTTCCCTGTAATCTTTCTGTGACATGGTTAGACCCTTCTAAACAGAACTTTTAAGTCTGTCAATAGCTACTCTCTTCCTATTAATATCTATCTGATTATCGCACCAATATGAAAACACAAAAAAATCCAACTACAGTGGTACCTCGGGTTAAGAACTTAATTCGTTCTGGAGGTGCGTTCTTAACCTGAAACTGTTCTTAACCTGAGGTACCACTTTAGCAAATGGAGCCTCTCTCTGCTGCCGTGCGATTTTTGTTCTCATCCTGAAGCAAAGTTCTTAACCCGAGGTACTATTTCTGGGTTAGTGGAGTCTGTAACCTGAAGTGTCTGTAACCCGAGGTACCACTGCATAGTATCAGCTAGGTCTTCTGTACCAACCACATTTGTTTCAAAGGAGTTACTTCTGACTGAAAAAGATCAAAGATGGTCAATTGTGTTTTATAATGTAAAGGCAGCACACCTGTGGAGTGAATGAAATAATGTGAACACAAGGAAAGTGCTTTAACATATACAGTATCCCCCTATATCCTTCTCCATTTAGCGTATCTGGCTTTTTCTGAAGCTCTGTGAGGGTCCCTCCTGAGCACCAGCTGGGGGTGGTTGGCATCCCTTCCACAGATTGCTTAGCAACAGTGATTAAGCATCCGTAGCATTAGTGTTCCCTCCATCGTTTGTGCTCTAACGTTCTTCCAAAATGTCTGATTCATTTATTTTCTTTAAAAAAATGGAAGCTAAGAGTCTGGGACCCCTGATGCCATGGGACAGTGTACGTGTGGACTCCCTGTACTCCACTCCACCCCTGACGATGACCCTGCCCACTAGTCACAAATAAGCCCCCCTTCTGATCCTGCCATGTTTCTTAAAATATAGCTGAAATTTCCAATTTTTCAAAGCTGCTGCGTCCCCTTCCCCTTCCTGAACCTTGGCGTTAATGGTTAAGCTTACAGACACAGTTTCACTTTTCATGGACACTTTTCTGGTCTGATTCTCTGATGCCACAGAGCACTCAGGTTTTGCCTCATGTCTGCCTGGAATAGATCTAACCTCACTTTGTAGAAACCCCAAATCCTTCTGAGGCACCTCACCTTGGCTCATTATTTGGGTTCCATATGAATCTTTGGACACTTCTAAAATAATTTAATACTTTGTTCCTTCGCTATATTTTAAATATGTTAGCAAAACTAACAAACTTACACTTTTGTTTTAAATTAATCTTCCTTAGTAGGCAAATCTTTTTAAAAAAAAAAATAACATTTTTGGGACTATTTTTATTTTTTTATATGCAGCATTAATAACTTTCATTTTGCTACTATACACATTCAATTCAAGGTTTTGTACAAACTTTATTTAAAAATGAAATGAAAATGGGAAAACCTCTGACACTGTTTTTCTAAGAAATGAACCAGCATCCTTGGACATACTTTAAAGGCAATTTCACTGATGTCTTTGAATAGGACTTAGCAATAATATATTGCAACTGAGCAGCCATTCTGACTGTGGAAACACACTACTCTTACTAAGCTGTGTCAAAATGACTACTTTGAGGATAAATACATTCTAGAATTTTCATATGTTTCTTCAGTAAATGATAAAAGCTGCAGTCAAACGCTTAATAGGATATGTTTACAAAGGCATTTTAAACTAATGCCAAAACATACAATATGGAGCCTGTATTTTTATATACCCTAAGGTGGAGTCCATGTTATTTTTATGGTAAACATATGGGACCTTGTTTTCCTTACTCCCCCCCACCCAAAATAAACTTTTTTTCATTAGACTATGGCTTTTTTGTTAATCTGTTCCTGCTGCTACAAGAGAGAAAAAAAGATGAACGGTATAATGACTAAATTTCTCCTTCCTTTGATGCAAATATTCAGGAACTGGAATACTTTTATGCCTCTCTTCTGCTTATGCAGAACTAAGGCTTACAGAGGAAATAAATCTGGACATTTGGCCAATGATGTTGTTTGGATTCTTTTAATTGAGCCTGCAGAGAAATGTCTGAAGCTTTATTTTTGTAAACATGCCATCTCAAACTGTTGGATAAATGCCATTAAAATCAAGGAGCTCTTCTGGCTTGAGTGGGCTAAGAGTTGAAAAACCAAGTGAGGGCCTCCTCCTTTGCCTTGACACAGAAGCTTTTTGAGGGAAGGTCTGCTTTTAAGACCAGGGTGTGAAACTGTGATACTATCTTTTCCATGCCAAAGTACACGTTGGGGAAAATATATGTCTATATATTGGCACTAACTATCAAGCCAGGTTTAAGCTTCTGCAACAAATCCCTAAATAACTTTGGATCAGCTTACCTGTAAAGCTGCCATCCCCTCCAATGCCCAGTAAGGGCATTATGATCAGCCAAGGGAACCTGATTAATTTTGCCCCAGCCTGATGAGTATTGGGTTGTGGTAACACAGAAGTGGCCGTTTTTTCTCTGGTGGTGCCAGTGTTGTAAAATGCCCTCTCTGCTGAAATATGAGAAGCTCCATCAGTACTGGCATAATGCCAGCTTCTAAAGACACACCAGTTTAGGCAAGCATTCCCCAGACACAGTTAAACAACAGTTAAACCCAGAGGTTCAAGTTCTGGGGAATGCTTGCCTACACCTGAAGCCTTCAATGGAGGGGTTGCAGAACATTACACTGCAAGAGTAACTCTCGTTGCCCTTCTCATAGTTTCAACAAGCTTAACTTGAAAGCAGCAACCAGTTATGCTCCTGGTCTCTTGGTGCAGGCTCTCCCAGTCAGCACACATGGCTCATTTTCACATCTCTCTTTAAAACGCCACAATTTTTCATTCAGCCCCTGCCCACCTGGAAATCCCCTTCCAGCTTACATCATCAAACACTGAAATCCTAAACCTGGCCTTTGTCTCTGCTCACCATCCCCTCCTGGGAAGAGGGGCTCACATGCCTCTGCTGTCCAGCACATAACCTCCAAGTGTCTCATTTTAAGTGGGACACACTGGATTGACAGAAGCTGCCCCAGCTTCTGATCCCAGTCTGGAAAGTCCTATTTTGACTCCTGTGCTCTGGCCCCACCAGAGCATGGGAACAAAAAAGGGACTTTTTTGGGGTTCCAAGTTGTGGTGTGAGCCAACTGACTCCCACCAGAGTGCAGGACCAAACAGTGGCTTCCGGAATTATGTCTGCAGCACCAGCAAAGGGGGAGCAAGAGAAGGCTGCGCTCTCTCCTAGGCTGTTAAATAGATAAATGCCCAACAGCAAAATGTCACTACACAATGCCTCACAATAATATATAAGTCAACCAAATTTATAACAATAAACACCATAATTTAAGGTTACTTAAATTATGCCCCTAAAGAACCCTGTGAAGGGTGCTGGAAATTAAGGGTGCTGCGAATTGTACGCCTGTGAGGGATAAACTACAGTTCCCAGGATTCTCTGGTGGCGGGGAGAATGTGCTTTAAATGTATAGTGTGGGTGTGACCAATGTAGAATGGCAGTAAAATGAATAAGCAGCATGAATGATTCTGCCTCTTTCTGTAATTATAGAGTCTCCTACTCCAATAAGTCATCCACGTCTTGGGAGGTGTGTTTTCGGAAGGAAATGATACCAATTCATCACATGAACGATGGGCCCACCCCTTCTACTTTACTCCTCACTTCCTCAGAATGATGGATTAGGTTTCCACATGACCAGGGTCTCATTCCCTGCAACAGCACCATCTAATTTCCAAGTTAACTGTTGGGCAGAATCCCAGCACTTTCGGCAGTCTGAGGGTTCTGTTGGTGCATTGACAATCCTGCTAGTGAACTCTCTCTCTTTACCTCAGCCGACATGGGTGATTTCAGACACAGTGGTCTCTGGTGTTGGGGGTCCCATTGCCAAGCTGATGGTGGTGGGGGACACCCATGCCAAGGCAACTGTCTCAAAAATGGTTTAGGACTTCATGGCCACCGTGACAACCAAGGGACTGTCCCATGTTGTTATTGGTTGAAGTTGGGGGTTGAGTGTTTGAAGCAGGCTGGGGTTGGAGCAAGTATCCAACAATGGAAATGTTCTGCCTCAAATTAGTGGCATAATCTGAATTTGATGTGGGCACAGTCACCTGAGATTGCCCCTCCTTGGAGCGGGACTCTCACCATGCTACCATCTGATTCAGCTGGGGATAGGGTGGCTTCCAAGCTCCTGTGAGCTCCAGTTGTAAATGATACCTAGCTTTGTGCCACCCAGGAGATGAGGGTGGTTGGAAGGCTCATAGTCATAGTGCAGTGATGTGGGGAAGCTGCATCTGTTGAATTTCTGCTTGCCACACGCCCATTAAAGAAGGTGGCTGCCACAGTTCCAGTGTTTGTTTATACCTTTGCTGCATATCCTAGGAGCTGTCACTGACTTGTATTTTTGTAAAGAATACTTATGGGAGTTGCCAACTGAGTACAATTAAGTCTATGAATAATCCCGGTTAAGCACGTGAAGAATTAATGCAAAGTGGATGACATCATAATAAAGAACTACCACCCCTGATGATGATGACAACACTGGAATGAGATGGTTTACAACACTCCCATTGATTATTAAGATGCAACATTATTGAAAACATTGTGGTTATAGCAGGACCTGGCCTTTCTACCCCAATCCTAGACATTTTCCTAATGACTGGACTTCCAGAACTGCAATCTGAAACAGGAATGGAAGGAAGGTATTGCAATTTGGGAGATGCAGGAATAGAGCACCAATGAGAAGGGCTCCAGTTGTTCCCACATGTGCTTCAGAAGCACTAGAACAGAGATAAACAGAGCTTCCTGCCAGTTTCTGACTATACTGGGCAGAAGCTACAGGTTTTCATTCAAGCAATTCCAGTGCTACAGTGGGAATGGTAATTCCAAACTGTTTAGCACACTCTCATCAGAAGCATATGAATGTAGTGGAATCTAGTCTACAAAAATGTATGCCATAATATATATATGTTAGCCTTGAAGATGCCACAATATTCTTTCACTTAAACTGGACAACCTCTTAACTAAGCATTCATCCTGATCTTTTTGTAGGGAGATTAGATGACATTGGCTATTTAATGAGCATTCATTCTGTGTTGTTTGCGGGGAGGTTAGATGATGTTTCATCAAAGCAAGTGATATCCCACACTTCCCAATGCCTTTTCCCATCACTCTCCCCACTAAAGTCCAATCTTTAAGCAAAGCAAATTTGTTGTGAAAGAGCTCGAAATCTGCTTTAATTGCACGAGCTGAATTTGTCAGCATGTCACTGATTCCCACTCCGAAATAGTGACAGTCTGGAAGTTCCCCTTGTTTTTGCTGTAACAGACTAACCAGCTACCTCCCCCAATGGATATTGTTTAATAGTATGTCTTTATTGAACTGGTTCCTAAAGTTGGTACTGATTTGTCAACTTTGCATATTAATTTTGACTGACAATGCTACTTGGAGACTGGCATTCATAGCCTTATTCAAATAAAGGTGTGCTGCTCTGCATGTACCAATTCTTGAAATTTTAATAAAATAGTACCTGTGGAGAGAGGTGTGTGGCATCAGTCAAGTTAAAGAGATGAATGAAAAGACAACCATTGGTTGCTTCAGAACTAAGATATATAAAGCCCTCCATTGAAGGATGTGCCACCAAACCTCATTCCTGTGACCTGCTGACTATCACAGTTGGAGTTCTTTGTTGACTTCACATTCAACAAGTGTTTTTTCTCTATATATACCACCTTTCACCTCACTAGGATTCCAAACACTTTGAGCATAGAAATGTGTTTAGTATAGAGATGCATACTGCACTGATCAGCCAATAAAGTAACAACTTTTGTGTTACCACCACTGTTATCAGTGATGTTGCATAGATCAGCTCTGAGATTAAGCTCTTTTCTTGCAAGACCGTTTCCTTATGTTTTACACAGAAAGGTCAAGAGTTACCACCATTTCCTGAGAAACTCTGTGCCTTGTTTTTTACAGTGGGGCTGGCAGTCTCTCAAACTAATGTTCACTACATTGCCAGTCTGGGGAAAGCTGAGAGGGATTGGTTCTGCCTCAAGTGACTCTTACCAAGAAGAGCTAGCCTGATATCCTTCAAAATACAGTTTTGAGGCAGAAAATGCTCAAAGATAAACTTGAACACTCTCCATCTTTCTCACAGCTTTCCTCTCTGAGAAGAAATGAGGACTAGTTCTTACTACACGAAAATGCACAGTGATTAAATGCTGAGCCACACCGTTCATTAGCATACGTTTCACAAGCAAGGCCACTTCCATGAAGGTGACGTTACCAATGGCAGGCAGGCTCCACCTGCTTGGTGACTGAGGCAACCCTGGGCTCACCTTCATTAAGCAAAAGGACTTGTTTAGCAGGGAAGGTCTGTGAGGACCAAACCTAGGAAGTTAGAAATATGCTGTTCTTTTCCTCTCACAACTTAAGGCTGCCTCCCCTACTTTTTTCCTCTCTAGCTGAGCTCCGATTCTGGTAATAGTTGCATGACAGAAATAAATTAAATGGACACATATAACTTCTGCAGCAGGGCAGAAAGCATCACATGTTGAATTTCTGCATGGTATACTACAGTCTTCAGAATGAAAGCTTCTGAAATGCTTCCTCAGAATGAAAGTGCTCTCAAAATGAAGGTGCTTCTGAAAAGCTGTCAAACCCATGGAGTTCTATGAGGGTTGCCAAACCTTTTCTCGGAGAATTATGCTCTGCATTCATTCAAGGCCAGTGCTATCATTAGTCCAGTGAGGCAGCCACCTTAGGCTCAGGGGGCCACAAACTCTGAGGGACACAGTCTTATACAGATTAGTTTTTGTTATACCTTATCATTTTTGAAGTAATCCATACATTAAAATGGTATGCAGGCTCTTTAAAAGTGGGACACAGTCTAACTTCCATGTAAGCTTTGTGCAAGCAAATCAGCATGAATGTTCCATAAATAGCTCACCTGGAGGAACTTTTCTTGGGATTATCAAACTCCTGTTTGTGCTGTGATTTGTAGGCCCAGGTCTGTGATATCAAGACCCAGGTCTGAGTGGGGTGTGTTGGTTTTTTTGGTCCCTCCAGTTTCCCCAGTAAAACCCAGAGTTTCTGCTGAATTGGAACAAATGGCAATCTGGTTTTTCACAGATGCCGTTTGTTCTGATTCAGCGGTACACAGCAGATTTTCCCATGGAAAGCAGTGGGACAAAACAACAAAACACTGCTCAGACCCATGCCTACAAATCATGGCACAAATGGAAGTCTGGATGAGTCCCTTATCTCCATGCAACAGGTTACACATGGTCACATTCCACCCCTTCCATGTGTTCCTTACTGTCTTGATTGACTGAACTGGGCAACACCTAAGAACCCCGTTGGTCCAGCCCATTCACAGGAGCAGTCTTCATTGCGCAAGGGTGAAGCAGAAGGCACTGCCATGCTCACCTCCTCCTTACTAACCTTCTTCTTTTTCAAAGTCTCCCTTTGAGGGCTAAAGGTCAGCAGCAGGGAGCCTCCTGTAAGTGTTTTAGAGCTCTGATTATGCACTTGCCTTCCTGATGACTCCACAGCAGGTTGAAGTACAGTACTTTTGAAATGGAGATAACAGACATGAATGGGAGATTAAAAAGGAGGAAACTCTTGCAGTCCAGCTATGTGGTGATTGCTATGTCATTTCCAGCATAGCTGGTATCAGTGTAAATTTCAAGATAGTTCTGATCAGGCACCTCAAAGGAGGAGCATATGAAAGAGAGAACCAGCCATTATCTGTGTGTAAAATCTTCCTAACTGCAAACACAAATGATGAAATCCCTTTAACAGATTAGTTGTGAGAGATTATTAACTTTCAAAAACTTTCCATCGTTTCTGTTCCTGTGGCTCTCTAAAGTAGCTCAGGTTTATATGTGGCCTTTGCCAGCTAACACAAAGTGCATTGTTTTGAGAGTGTGGTAGCAGAAATGTTCAATCTCACCCACCTTCTAGCCTGACTTTCCCAATTTATGTTTGCAAGGCTTTTGAATGACTATTATAAAGATGACTTTATTTTCAGGGGCTACTTTGAAGGGTATACTTTGTTCCTGCCCCCACAGAGAAAGGAAGCCAGGTTCTTTCTCAATGTGAATTCACAACTTATCAAATTTAGCCTGATCTGCACCATACATATAAAGCACTATTATGCCTTTTTAATGAGTTATGGCTAACAACAACAATAACAATTATGTATGTATGTACAGTATGTATGTATGTATGTATGTATGTATGTATGTATGTATTTGTACCCCACCCATTTGACTGGGTTGCTCCGGCTACTCTGGGTTTAAATAATATTTTAGATATTCTAAGCCAAGTTGCTCTCATCCCCTTTATAGTAAATCACCCCATGCCTCTGTGGGGTGGGGTGGGTTTTTCCTTTCATTCATTACCAGGAGAAGTTTGCTCATGCACTTCTTAGACACTCAAGAGAGAAGCTGTCACTGTAATTCATGGTAGCAAATTGCACTGTCCCTTAAAAATGCTTCTCTTTCCTTATCCTGAAACTCCTGCACGTGTTTGGAGTTTATCTCACTCTGCTTAAACCATGAGTCAATACATTAGCAAGGATAGTGGAGATTCATACGTCCTCTGGTGTTTCATAGGAATAGAGTGTGGTGCTGATGATGCCAAGGTTGCAAGTTTGATCCCTGTATGGGATAGTTGCATATTCCTGCACTGCACTAGAGGATCCTCAGGCTCCCTTCCACCTCTGCAATCCTTTGATTCTATGATTCTCCCCCAAAGAATCCTGGGAGCTATAGTCCTCTGTCCCCCTCACAGAGCTACAACTGTCGGAGTGGTTTAACACTCAATCCATATTCTTGGGGAACTTAGGGAATTGTAGCTCTGTAGCTCTCCCTCTATATCCCAGGAAGTAGAAATGACATGACCAGATGGGTATCAGATGGATGGTGGCATCCATTCCTCCACAGCATCTCCTACTGCCTCCTTCATTATTTTCTGCTGTCGGAACACCAGAAAATAGGAAGCACAGAAGGGAGATACAGAATGGAAATCTTGCCCTTCTCGAGACAAGTCCAAGACATTTCGCTGTCTGAAGCAAAGGTCTCTCCATTTCAAGTACAGAATCTGACTGGCAAGGGGATCTTACTTGGATGCTGGTGATGGGAGAGCATCCTCCACCCCAACTGTGGCCAGGAATCATGTTAGTTCAAGGCAGGTCACATGGCATATACAGCACTGTCCCCTGACAAAAGGAAATGACACTGGGACTCGGAAATAATATGACTGTCGCTGCTGCCTCTCCATCCACCCCAGCACCTGCCACCTCACTTTACCTAATGATAGGGCTGCCCTGATTCTGCCTCATTCCCGCCCAAGACCAAAGAAAAAAGAAAAAAAAAAGGATGCTTGTTGTAGACACATTACTGGCAACAGTTATTACTATACCAATGGGATATAACTTTTCCCTGTGCCAATGAAACATCAGAGGACATATGAATCTCCACTATCCTTGCTAATGTATTGACTCATGGTTTAAGCAGAGTGAGATAAACTCCAAACACGTGCAGGAGTTTCAGGATAAGGAAAGAGAAGCATTTTTAAGGGACAGTGCAATTTGCTACCATGAATTACAGTGACAGCTTCTCTCTTGAGTGTCTAAGAAGTGCATGAGCAAACTTCTCCTGGTAATGAATGAAAGGAAAAACCCACCCCACAGAGGCATGGGGTGATTTACTATAAAGGGGATGAGAGCAACTTGGCTTAGAATATCTAAAATATTATTTAAATCCATCCAAACTGGGAGTTAAGCATTTCACCACCTGCCTGGCCTGAGCACTGAGAAGCCTCAGGGCTATGCTCCAGGGTTTACAGTGTTATCCTGTACATGTTTACGCATAAGTGAGTTCCATGGTGTTCAGTAGGGCTTACTCCCTGGTAAAGACCTTTCAGGTTGCTGCCTTCATTTCCTGTGGACAAGACAGCGTAGTAGTTTTGTGATGTCTCTGGATACTTACATACCATACGTTTAAAGCAATGCCTTCCCCCAAAGAATCCTGGGAACTGTAGTTTACACCTCACAGAACCACAAGTGTGGTGTAATGGTTAGAGTTTTGGACCAGAACTCAAGGAGACCTGGGTTCAAATCCCTGCTGAGCCACGAAGCTCACTGGGTGACCCTTGGACCAGTCACTGCCTCTCAGCCTGACTTACCTCACAGAGGAGTTGTGAGGAAAAAATGAAGAGGGGGAGGACTATGCACACCACCTTGAACTGCTTGGAGGAAAAAGGTGGGGTGTAAATGCAACCAATAAACAAACTTATTGCCTTGCTGTTCTGCTAGTGTCTTTCCCTGCCCTCCTCTCCAGCTCTTTGCGGAATCTCCCCACCCACTCCGCTCCAGTAATTAGCTTCAATGCTTTTTTCAAACCTAATTGCTGTGAGGATGAGAACAAGAATCTGGATAGATCTGGATAGATGGCTGACTGACTGATTGGGTAAAGGGTGTGTGTGCTATGCCTGAAAACAGATTTGTGAGAGGGTTGTGTGTATGAATATGTGCATTCATGTATGAAGGTGTGTGTGAGAGAGAGAGAGTGCGTGCCCACTGACAGCATTCATTCCCAGAAGATAAAACACAACAACAAAATGTGGCCCTCAAGATAACCCCCCTACCCCTGTTATAAAAGGCCAGGCACCATCTTTGGCTGAGGGCTCGGCAACTCCACTGGGTGGCCTTAGACAAACCAGTCTTTCAGACCCAGTTTTCTTCTATAAAATGGGAGTAGAAATGGCTGGCTTTTCACTGCTGAGTTGCCATAATCATTGCTGAAACAATAGTGAATATGAAGTATTTAGGAAATTCGTTGTGCAATATGCCCATTTATGGGATTTACTGGGCACGCCACTGTCAGTTCACTAGGGCGTTCACTGGGTGGAAATTGAGCTGAAAGAACATATGAATTGTGGGTCAGGGCTTGGGCAAGAGGCAGGCTGATTAGGCCTGCAAAGAGGCCTTCATCAATGTGGTGTTAGCGTTCAATCAGCGCTTATTCTGAACTCTGCAGCAGCAGCCTGGAGGGGAATGTAGCACCCGCTGTGGTTGCCTCAGAAAATGCACTTTCAGCTTCTGTGCCATCCCACTAGCGTTGAGCCTGTTTCATTGAAACTCAGCCTACATTGATGTTATTGATTACTTTACAGCTATGCAGGCTGAAGTCCAACCATCTGGTTCACTTTAATTTGAAACTATAATGGGAAGGGAGGCCCAGATGCTGTCAACACATGCCTAGGATGTTATATTTTACTGAAGGTATGCCCTTGCATTCACTTTTCAGTATATATAATGCGTCTCCATCTCCACTTGATCTGCAGCAACATTACTTGCATTCCAGTTGGATTTGCCCTTAGTAATGTGCAAACTGCCTTTGGCTCAGTTCTTTCAGTTTAATTGGCTTGGGCACTGGAAACTTTATCTGCTACAGTTACTGGCTAGGGAAGGTTTGCCTGCAGGGCCAGTCCTACTTTTAAGCAGAGGCAGGTGCCTCAGGCGGCAGATGCTGAAAGTCAGGGATTGGCTCTCACTGTGCCATACAGACTGCTGTGTGTCCACTAATCTAGCCGGCTGCCCACATGTGCTGCAGAGGATGCTGTTCCATTGTCTCTGTCAAAGAACAATTCAACTATCAATCTGGTCAACTTTTGTACAGTGAAAAGAGGGAGAAACCATATTGTCCTTCTCCTTAGACAGCAAATACCTTGGGACAGGCCTGTTTGCCTGTGATGCCAAATAACTTTCAATCAATGTAGTTTATGGGTAGGCCTGCTGAGTACGCCTATCTTTTGTGTTCTTTCAGAGGTGTTTCTTGTCCATTCATCCTGATTTGCTTGCAAAAAACTTACACAGAGGTTAGGGCCATGCCTCATCTTTATTGAGCATTTGTTCTGTTTGCAAGGAGGTTATATGACAACCACAAAAAGGCAGAATTCCCCAGCTTTGGTGGATGGGGCTGATGGGAGTTGGAGTCCAACAACACAGCAGAATTGAAGCCCTTTTGCAAAAGAAGAAACCAGATGTTGACTTTTCACCAGTCTCCTGCATATTGCTTTAAAACTGGCTTAAAACGAGTTACTTGATTTCAAACTGGTTGTTTTAAACTGGTATAAACCAGCCAGCAACCTGGCTTGTCTAGGGCTTATGTGCTGCTTCAAGGAGTAAATGGCCCAGATGGCTGATTGTTCTGCCTTTAAGGCATCAAAGAAACTGTTTAAGACTGAAGCCAATTTTATTATGAATGATGAATTTTGTGGATTACCACATGCTAGCCTTAAAGGATAAATAAGTTAACAACTGCATCAGCCTTAGAGAGATCAAAAGCAAGAATGCACAAATGCCTTCAGTCATGAAAATTACAGTAAATGTGTAGTTGAAACAAACTATTCATAATAGTAAAATGAAATATCACAGATTTACATGTAATAATCCAAAGCCATGTTTTGCTCATCTAAAAATTTAAAAATAAAAGGTTGAAACCTCTTCATCCACTGCACTGCCTGGAGGCTTTATCTGTGAGGTTTATTTTTAGACGTCTCCATGCCAAATTCTTCTGTTCAAGCACTTTCCAAATTGCATGAATTATTGTGAACATATAGGAATGGTTTTCAGTGATCAGGCCATTTTAATTCAGATTTGGGTAACTCTTTACATTCTCTGCAAACTGATTTTCTCTGGGACTTGGAACAAAAAATATATATAGTGTGCTTTCAGATTATACACACCATATATTTAAAACACATTCCTCTCCCAAAGAATTCTGGGGACTTTAGTTTATTCAGGGTGCTGGAAATTGTAGCTCTGTGAGGGGAAAACTATAGTCCCCGTGATTCTTTTTGGGGGGAGAGGAGGTAAAGCGCTTTAAATATCTGGTGTGTACACAGCTTGTGTGTTTAGCTAAATCTGGTACAGTGAAAGCAACCCTTTACCTCTGGCTATGTACAGTGGTACCTCGGGTTAAGTACTTAATTCGTTCCGGAGGTCTGTTCTTAACCTGAAACTGTTCTTAACCTGAAGCACCACTTTAGCTAATGGGGCCTCCTGCTGCCACCGCGCCGCCGGAGCCCGATTTCTGTTCTTATCCTGAAGCAAAGTTCTTAACGTGAAGCACTATTTCTGGGTTAGCGGAGTCTGTAACCTGAAGCGTATGTAACCTGAAGCTTATGTAACCCGAGGTACCACTGTACAAGCAATTAGCTCTGGATCAGCAGACACTTCTACCCATTCAGCACTATGGCAAAACTAGTGCCAGTCTACCTTCAGTGTCTTGATAACCATGCAAAGTATAATGAGAGCCTTGCTTTAAGGGAGCACACTTTCCCCTCCTCCTCAAAACTACAGTCCAGAAAAGACATTCACAGCCAGCGCTTAACTCAAGGGATAGCTTGATGGCCTATCCCTGGTAAGGCCACACACTAAGCCCTAAACAAAAAGTCACTTTTCATAATCAAAGAAGGGTATGTTTACAATGCTATAGCAGGTAGTACACTATTATGCAAATTCACATACCAGACAGCCACTAAAGGGCAATGGTTAAGGTAAAGAGTCACTAAGGATTAACTGTTGGATGTGCAGGCATAAAAAGAGTCAGTTTTGCCTCTAGCCAGTCAGAAGCACATTAAAAGGTTTATTAAGTAGGAATGACTTATTAACAGCTTCAGCTAACTCAAAGCACTCTTTACTCTGCAAAAGAAAGTGGCATTTATGGTTTTGTGTTTGTAAAAAACTCCAGTTCGTTTTTGGGATTTCAAAAAACTTGGCAATACTTTGCTGATCTAGGATGTGTCAGTTTACAAATGATGAAACCTTTGGCCAACTGGGTGATTTGACTTATTATGTTTAAGAATTTTCCATTGCAGTTACCGTATTTTTCACCCTATAGGATGCACTTTTCCTCCTCCAAAAATGAAGGGGAAATGTGTGTGCGTCCTATGGGGCGAATGCAGGCTTTCGCTGAAGCCTGGAGAGCAAGAGAGGTCGGTACGCACCGACCCCTCTCGCTCTCCAGGCTTCAGGAAGCTATCCGCAAGCCTTGCAAGCCGGGCGGGAGGTCCCGCGGACTCGCAAGGCTTGCGGGCAGAGGCCTGCAGCCCACAAGCTCGGGGGACAGTGGGGAGGCGCAGCGCCACCACCCCGCTATTCCTGGACCTGGTCTGGAGGCTGGCGGGGGGGGGGGGGAGAAGCAAGCTTGCTTCTCCCCATCGCCAGCCCCACAATCTCGGGGGATAGCGGGGAGGCAGAGCGCCGCCACCCCGCTATTCCCAGACCTGATCGCCAGCCCCACAAGCCCGGGGGACAGCGGGGCAAGCTGCTGCCCCATGGAGGCTAGAGAGGCTGTCCCTGAAGGCAGAAGAGGGAGACGGAGCGCTCCATCTCCCTCTTCTAGCTTGGGGATAGCTGCGCAAACCTGGGGGGGGGGGAATAAATTTTTTTTTTCTTGATTTCCCCCCCAAAAAACTAGGTGCGTCTTATGGGCCGGTGTGTCCTAAGGGGCAAAAAATATGGTAGATTCTGTGGGTGAAACGTTATCTGAAGATATATTCCTACAAAAACTCACAGATAATTTCTGAACTCCGGAAAAAGCTGAGTTCCTCAAATCAGGGGTCAGCTATGGTTGAAAGGATCTGTCAGTTTCTGTTCTCTCTGTTTCTCATTTTTCTAGCCCTAAATTCTCATTTTTGTAGCCCTAAATTCCGTTATCCACATTTCTGCAGAAATTTGCAAAACAAACAATTGTTTCAGAAAGTGTGGATTTGACAGATTCATTTTCAAACTGAATTGAATTTCCCCTCCAACCCTACATCCAGCTTGCTTGCTTACCTCCAGTGTTGGTTATCCAAGCCCAACTGCAAGTTTAACCAGGAAACTTGTGGGAGTGAAGAAGGGTGCGTGGGGAGGGAGAGGACTTCGGTAGTCACTGCAGGTTAGGGATAGGATTAACTTTAATATTAAAAATGTTTCTGGGTGTCAGAAGTGAGCCAGCAATAAATAACATTGAGTAAATGAAAACTCTTTATTAGAAAAAGAAATAGTATCTGCACAGGAGTGCCAAGCCTAATGAGCACACCAACTCTTCTTTGGTACGTCTTTCCCCTATAAGCAGTTGCAGAATCTGAAGGTCCCCACAGCTGTCTAAGTGTCCTCCTCTCCAGGGCTTTCCCCAATCAATCTGAGACTATACTAGCATGCCTGCCTTTGCTCCTACCACTTCATGCCTCTCCTGGTCCTGGAAGACCGGGGGGAGGAAAGTTTGTTGCAGCAGAAGGAGGAGACCCTTGTGCTTCTTCACCAGCCTGAGACATCTCTGCCTGAGTCTTCTCTGCCATCCTCTTCTGCTTCAGCTTCAGCTTCTGGACTTCTCTCTGCTACAGACTCTCCCAGCTCACGAAACCCCATTACCTCTTCAGCTTCCAGCAACTCCTCTTCCTAGTCTTCTCCCTCTGACCATTCATTGTTGTTCCACACCAATCCCTGGGCTCTGAGCCTTCTTCCTTTGTGGGTTTCCCAGCTGGTGCCTCTCACCGTTCCTCTGCATCCAACCAGTCCACGTAACTGGGTAACCCTACTCCTTGTAAAAGCAATAAAAGCACTATTCCTGTACTTATGCTAATATTGGGTATTCTGCACACCATCAAGGTTATGAACATTGTGAGTCATTCGCCCTCTACTAAGGACAGCCATGTTGAAATTTTATTCAGCAGCCCCAGCATGAGAATCATTCCCTCCCCCAGCTTAAAATATGGGGGTTGTGCCACTTTTATGTTCTGCAAAGGGGCTAGCTCCTTGTTGGCACCAACACTGGTAGGTTTTTGGTATCCCCAAACAGCACACACTGTGGTTTGATCACAGTCATGCAGATTTCCAGGCCCAGCAGGAAACTGAAGTCTTGTGAAAAGCTTTTTATGTTCCATGGTGTTGTGTTGTCAGCCTTGAACACAGTAAGCATCACCCACTTTGAAAGATAAAACAGAACAGATGCCTGTATATTGTGGGCTCCATTTTATTTTTTATTTTTTAAAGCAGTTGCTAGATTTTTTTTTAAAAAAAGGAAAATTAAATCTCTCTTAAAATGATTTTGTAGGCCTTTGAGGTACTAATAAACACAGTGTGTTGTTACATGCACCACAGTTGCCCACTGGTCAGAGTTAGTGCCAGCACATAAGTTTTGTGATATAAGACTTGTTTACACATATATTCAGGTTGTGCATAAGGTGGAAGCACTCACAGCGCTAAAACTCCAACAGATCGTGCCCTGCTATTGTCCTTTGGAGTTCAGCACAGGAAAGATTCTCACAGGGAGCAAGTCAGATCTCTGCATGTGCCTGCCCTTCAAGAGGAGATTGAATATTCTTCTTTCACCCTCACCCACATCCGTGTGTGTGTGTGTGTGTGTGTGTGTGTGTAAAAGCTGAGCCCTGATTCCCAGTCAGTTCTCTCCTTCCAGTGTAGACCATCCATTCAGAAACATCCCATTCACAAAGTCTGCTCTGGCAGAGTCATCCAGATAAGTCACCAGCATTCCAGCTTGTTCCCTTAACCCTCTCCTGACCAATGCTCAGTTTTACAACCAAGAATCACGGGACTGGGAGGGACCCCTCCGATGGCACCTCCCAAATGGGAAACTTCATTTATATGTGTGTGTGTAACACTCACACCCACACCCCAATATATATATCATAATGCCAGGCTAATGGAGAACATTTCTGCCTGTTATATTGAAGCAACTCATTGTGGGCTTAAAGGACAAAGTTCTCTCTGAAGGTGATATGGGCTCATGCAGCAGCTCTGAACTTTCGGTTAGAGAACAACACCTACGCTGCTGGGCTGGCTGCCAAGGCAGCTGCACCCACAGAAGGAATTAGCCCTGCCAAGATGAAAGAAATTAGCCTTCTACCAGCGTGGCGGGTCCCCCGCTCCTTTCTGCCTTTTCTTATTTTAAAAGGAACAATTTAGCGTTTATTGCCTACCAAGCTTTATTGCTATTTTCTTCTTAACCTTCAGAATGTGTCTGCTTCCTGACCACCAGCACCTCCAGAGAAAGTTTTGAGGTCCTCTCACACATATCTGAAATGACAAAACCTGCTGTGTTTGCAGCTGCTCATCAGTTATTGACTAAGAAGTGCAGATGAGCTATGAAAACAGTCAGTCCATCCTTCTCCCCAGTCACCTCTGTCTGTCCCTTCTGTGTGCAGCACTGGCCTTATATGTGCTGGCTTCATAACTTGCCACCTGGCTTCTAAAAAGATCTTAGAGACAAGAGGAGCTCTTGCTCAATGGTCAAGAGGCAGCTTTGCACAGAGAGCTCAATGTACCCAGCAGCCTGCCATATTAAGGAGGACTTTTATTCATATAAATATGTGCTGCGCCAAGGAATTGAATTCCGATTCACAGGCTATTGTTCAAAGGATGAAGACAAGACATTGTGTTCTATGTTTCATGCCGTCCAGACCTGACTTTTCTTTTTTTGAATGACAAGATTTATAAATAAAAAACAACATGAATATAGGAGGTTGACTTGTAAAAAGCTGGCACAGCCTGATTTAGACTGCCTGCATGCTAGCCGTCACTGTTCTGATAATTGCTACCTTCTGGGATGTATTAATTCCTGATGCTATCTTGTCTGTTCCTTGCCTTACATCACTTCACCCCTTCAGCTGCCCTCCTGGCAAGTTCTCAGCCTACTTTGCTTACCGTATTATCTTTTCTAATGAGTGAGCTTCCAGTAATAACTGCACAGGGGAGGCTTGGCCTCATTCTTGTTAATGTGCCTCCCATAGTCCATGTAGGGCAACCTGGGAGGAGTCCACACAAGGTGTGGCTGCAGTGACTCTACTAGAATTGAGTACAAGGCGAGGTTGGAGTTGATGAAGCCGAGTTAAGAGATCAGCACAAATCAGCTGATCCTACACTGGTCAGATGATATGCCACTCTTGTCTCATGAAGGGTTCGCTTTCTTTTCACTGAGCTGGGGGGAAAACAACCATCCACCATGGTTTCTTCAGTCCCACTATAATACTTTACCTAATAATCCTCTTTGTCAAGCTAACATACAGGGCTGGCCAGTGACAATTTAAGCATCCTTTTGCAAATTTGAGCCTTATCATCTCTGTCTCCTCCAGCAAACTGAGTGACTTTTATCAGTGGCTGTGCTTCAGTGGAATATTAATCACTAGCCCTGGCTCTTCCTTTTGAAGGATATTTTCCTCTCTGGAGGCCAGAGCCGGCACTACTATTAGACAGATGGAGGCAGCCACCAAATGTGTTTTTCCTCATTATTCCTCTCTGTTGAAGGGCAGAGCTCTGAGCATGTTACATGGCCTGTCATACCACCCCCACCCCTTAAGCTAGCAACCTGTCCTCAGGGGCAGCAGAGGACACTGTCCTGTCACCAGCATGGAAGTAAGATTTAAGGGCTGCTCCTGTTTGTCTTCTGTAAGTGGAACAGTGGGGGCAGGAGGTGCCAATCTTGTTCTTTGCTTCAGGCAGCAAAGTGTCATGTGCTACATCTGCTGAAGGCCTAGCGAAATGTGAGCCTACAGTGACAAAATATGATGGTTTTTGTTTATTTTTACTTACAGACTTACTACTTTTGGAGGAGGCGATTTGGCATAGACACAGAGGGAACGTGCTTAACCTTTCCCATGTCCCTTGCTTTCCCAATGCTCCTTCCTCAGCCCCAAGATTCCAGATGCCCCCCCTTTTTTGGCAAGTACAAACACATGTCTGGAACTCTGGGATGGGGAGACAGTGAAGCAATAATAATAATTATAATTTTATTACTTGTACCCCACCCCAGTCACTCTGGGCTGCTGTGGAGGGGATGAAATGCAGCTGAGCAGTGGCAGACAGAGCAAGGGTGAAGCACACGCACACCAGCTGTTTACACTGTGCAGGCCATGATCACAACTCCCTCATAGCAAATACTGGCAACAGGAGGTCAGGGAAATGTCGCCGCCCCACTGACAGCCACCGACACACATTCTTCCCTGCCCTAGGCAAGCAACTCCCAAGTGCCTTTTCTGTAACAAAAGTGGCCAATAGAGTTTTATTTGAGTGCAGTGTGTGTACTCAGTGCATTCCTAAGTGCAGTGCACAGCTAGATCATCATAACAGGAGCACCAGGGAGTGCTATGTTGCAGTCATATGCTGGAAACCAGTGAAAGCATTGTGTGGCAGGGAATATAATCCTTTTCCCCACACCAGCCAACCAGATGGACATACCTGCTAGGAAGAAGAGAGCTTTGACCCTCAAATCTAAGCAGGGCAGGGCAGGGCAGCTGGTGAGGGCTGTGCAGAGCCCTGCCAATAAATATTGGGAGTGGGGACAGTTTATAGTGCATGGTGCTTTAAGATGACTTAAAGAAGCCGCTTTCATAAAATGACTGTTTTTAAAATGAGCAGGGAAAGCAAGCTCAGTCTTGCCTGAACATTGATATCTCCTCAAACATTCAGCCTGTTCTTAACTTGCTAGAAATCGCAGGGGCACAGAGAAAAGCAGCAAGCCTTTACAAGCAAAATCCATTTTGAAGGAGACATGACTCCCTCCCCTGCTCCCCCGTCCTCCTCCAATAATGAAACTAGCACAGTCTGATGAAATGTATCCTGGAGAAAAAAGCCTCGCCAAAGAGCAGTGTTAAACTGCTAGTGTAGAAAGCTCTGCCACTCCCCCACCCCTGCCCTGTACATCAGTTCAGTTAAGGTTCTGCAGGTCCTCAGACTCAGGTGAAACTTGTAAAAAGTGGCTTAAACTATTCATATGCATTCTCTTGGGTCTGCTGGAGGGATTAAGGCATGAGTAGACAAACTAAGGCCTGTGGGCCGGATGCAGCCCAATCGCCTTCTAAATCTGGCTTATGGACAGTCCAGGAATCAGCGTGTTTTTACATGAGTAGAATGTGTCCTTTTATTTAAAATGCATCTCTGGGTTATTTGTGGAGCCTGCGTGGTGTTTTTACATGAGTAGAATGTGTGCTTTTATTTAAAATGCATCTCTGGGTTATTTGTGGGGCATAGGAATTCTTTCATTATTTTTTTCCAAAATATAGTCTGGCCCCCCACAAAGTCTGAGGGACAGTGGACCGGCCCCCTGCTGAAAAAGTTTGCTGACCCCTGGATTAAGGAAAGGCAGGACATTAAATAACCTTTCACTCATTCCTGGGGGGTGGGTAGGTACCAATGGTTAATGACATCTGAGTCAGAGTTTAGAGGATGAAAGCACAGGCCTGCTAGGAACTGTTTCTTGCAATAAAATAAAATAAAATAAAATAGTTCTATTTTTACCTTTATATCTCACCCATTTCCCCCAAGGAGGTCAAGGTGACATACATAGTACTCCCTCTCCCAGTGTTATCCTCACAACAACCCTGTGAGGTAGGATCAGGTTGAGAGTGAGTGACTGGCTGAAGGTCAGCCAATGAACTCTATGACTGAGTGGGGATTTGAGCCCTGGTATCTCAGATCCCAGTCTGACACTCTAACCACTATGCCACAGTGGATCTCTGTGAACCTTGCTTGAGTTTGAGACCAAACATTTAGCCTTCCATGTTTGTGTTGTCTTCTGGAGAACCCCTTCATGAGTCTGCCACAGAACCTCTGTTTCTTACAGATGATTCTAGGGAATCATCATTCAGGCAGGGTTAAAACTGGAGGGAATCGGGTGCTCTTTGCGGGGTGGGTGGGTGGTGGTGGTGGTCAGACTTGTGGATTTCACCAAGCTCTCCCCACCATTTCTCCCATAACTCCATCAGAATGCACTGTGATATACCCTCCTTCCTTGCACACAATTATTATTTCAATTCATGAGTTATTTGCCACCCAAGGAATCTTCCCAGAATGCTAAGAGCATGAAGCATAATATAACATCAGAAAAAAGAGAGGAATGCATAGAATAAAAGCCATACAATAACCTATAAAACCAATCCATTTCGAGCCTGTTGGTAACTAGGCAGCGATATCAGATTTGTGTGAGTAACTGCCTGTCTAGATACGCCGTTATTTTGTTTTGTCTCCATTGCTACTGTTTCATGTAATGTCTTCTGACCTTGCATCAGCCTGATTGCAGAGGTCTGTGGTTTTGTTATGAGTCTCGCAGTGCACTCACTGACTCTTTGTAGGGAGGAAGCTTGTAGGATAGATCTGGTGTTATTTTCTACTATGCTGGACACATCCCCTGCTCTGAGCCAATTCCCCCCAATAGCTCATCACCCTTTAAAAAACCCTTTGTCCCAATTTGTAAGTTTAAGTGAGTGAGGACTGAGAACCTGAGTCACTGGTCCATCACACGCGAGGTGGTGTGATGTCAGCACAACAGAACAGTGAATCAGGTTGTATGGTCTTTACTAGCAAAATACCAGCTGGATCCAGCAAGCAGCTGACCTCATCCACAGTTAGTGGAGCTGGCTGTATTTCTCGGGGACTCTGCACTGCTAAACTTGATCAGAGTTTTACCTAATAATGCGAGTAAAGGCACAGAATGACTCAGCAGAGAAGAAAAAACCCATGGCCCCAGGCAGCAGGATGGTTCCTTCCGTGTGCAGAATGAAGATTGCAAGGAGGTTAAATCATACAAATAGGTTGTTGTGCCCTGTGATTTGATTCAGCAGGGCTGGCAACCACATTTTCTGAGCCCACTCCAAAAACTGCACTTAGGTGCTCAACAGAAGCCTGACCCTGAGTGTATTGCTCTGTGCTCCTGGAGGGAGAATGGGATAAAAAGGTTGCCACCTTCACAAGGGATGGGGGAAGAAAAGAGCCAGAGCAGGTGCATCGCTCCATGAACAAACAAGGTGGAGCTGCAGCCACTTTCAAGCCCCCATCTTTCTCCTCTGATTTGTATCTGGTTAGAGATGAGCAGCCTCAGGCACAGAGTCCATGTACAGCCCTCTGGGCCTCTCTTAGTAGCCCCCATTACTCTCCCCAGACCACACTCCCTCCTCAGCCTCAGCCAACACCAACGCTGCTTTGCACCCTCCTTGCGTTCTTGATGCTGGATATGAGTATTGCCAGGCGTGGAGAGTCCTCTCCCCCTCTGGTAGCATCAAAGGCAAGAATAACAAACAGTTTGTATTTTATAGTCCTTTTTATTCAGTCATCTGGTTGCAAGACAAGAATCCATGGCTCCACACAAAGAGAGTTGGCTACTCTGAACCAGGCATCTTCCATCCCCGACAACATTCTGAGTGCCAACAGGAAGTCTCAGGATCCCACGCTTCTTTGTTCTAGGGTGTGGAGGGACCGACATACCCGTGGAGATGGAGGTTCCCTCATACTGCCCAGGGAGGTCTCTGCTAGCTGCTCTCTCACCTCCCCTTCCTCCTCCACTATCTTGTAGCTCGGCAATTCTTCCTTGAACGGTATAGCATCTCCTTTTCTCTCTCCTCCTGAAACTGCTGTAGACAAAGGCCATTTCTGGCACACTTCTGGGTTGGAGAAGCACCGGAAACAGCTTCTGCACATGTGCACGGGCCTCCTCTGACCCAGATGTACACCAGAAATAATGCTTGTGCATGTGCAAATAACGCTTGCACATGCGCACAAGCTATTTCCGGTGCTCCTCCAACCCGGAAGTGGGCAGCCGCACAGTGCCGGTAAGAGCGGGCGGTGGGGGTCACCACGGGTCAGATAAACAAGTCCCTCAGGCCTTATCTGGCCTGCGGGCCTTAGTTTGGAGACCCCTGGTCTAAGCTGCTACTTCTTGTACTGCACAGTTGTAAGGACCCAGAGACGGAGCACTACTTCAGAACACAGGGAGCAATTGTTTACTGAGAGAAAGATGTAGTTGCGAAGAGGTGAAGTTGTCATCCTTCTCTTACAAAACCCCAAGAACCAGGAGAACATGGGCATAGCCAGGATTTATGTTAGGGGAGGGCTTTATATTGCGGGGGGGGGGGGGGCAGAACCTCAGTTAGTTAAGTATTTTTAATTGATTTACTACTTGAGGCGGGGAGCTACACCCATGCAAGAGACGTGGGAATGCAGAAGTTTGCAGGAAATACTAGAAAGCAAACAGGGTTTTGTTCCGTACAGACCTCCTAAATGGTGCTCTGGAAATTTCCATCCCAGCTGATGCTTGAGAATTACATATGGTCCTGTTAGTGAAGAGCTGTGGTTCTTGAAGAGCAGAGGCGGTGCAAACCCTGTTTAGTCAGAGTCTTCAGGTAACTGATAGGACTTTTTTGTGTGTGTATTGTCTTCACCAAACTGTCTGGGCAACAGAGGTTCCTTTATAAACAGTCTGCTTCTCTATCTAAACACACCATTAAGAGACTGGTGGCTAGCACACAAGGAAACATCCAATTATTATTACCTTAGGTCTAAATATTTGCCTTGCAAGTGAACAAACAGAAATAGAACCTCAATAAATACTTAAACTGTTACTTAATAGGGAATTTAGAAGGTCATGTATTGCCTTAAGGCTGATGCACACACACACTTGTATAATGTATGTGTGCAGTATAAGTTGGACATTGTTTTTAATTCTGAAGCTCACAGAAACACTTTCGTATTGTCACTGCCTCATCATATATATTTTTTGCAGGCGGAGTTGGTGTCTGCATAATGAAAAGTTGAAAATAAATGGGGAGAAATATGAGACATTTCATTAGATGTGATTATACTCATAATTATCTTACCTGATTCATTAGAAACTGTGTTAATATCAGCAAATAATAAACATGGAAAATTATTAGAAAAAACTGCATAGAAATAAAACTAATAATAATAGTAGTAGAGATGGAGTTTATAAGATAGAGGATGCCTTTGCATATGATAAATGATTTCAAGATCAAACAATGTGCTGCATAAGTTTGAATACATTTTTGTTGTTGCTTGTATCGTTTCAAGTCCTTTCTTGGTGATACTGCCAATGTTCTTCTGAGTCAGGTTCAGAAATTTTTTTTCAGGGGTCATAAAATATATGAATTTTATAAACCCTGAATTTTCTCTTTAGTTCATATCAAAATCTAAGTGAGGGAATTCTTGTCTATCTTTCTCCATGGCACCACCAGTCCTCCATGTAAGCCTCAGGGGTAGAGGAAGCAGGGAGGCAGAAAATGAAGAGAAGAGAAAGCCTGTTCTGCAATATGTTATTTTAAGATGGAAAAAGAAAGAGTCTTGTAGCACCTTAAGGGTGCCATGTTTGTTGTAGGGTGAGCTTTTATGTTCTAGAATCCATTCCATCAAATGCATGGAGTGGTATCCTCATTTGGCAGACACACACACACACACACACACACACACACACACACACACACATTCATTTTCCCATTCCCTCCAAGAACTATTTGTCTGCAAAAACTCACTTTCTGTTAAATTCTTAACCGGTATCTTAGGTTAGCTGAACTTTGAATGAGCTAGTTGAAAACTGCACATTCTAAAGTTAAAGGACAGTCCTAACCTCAGGCAGAAATTCAGAATGCCTCCTCCTGATTTGTCCTATGATTAATGAGACACCATTGCCAACTCCTTTAGGCTTCATTCTTCACCTCAGCAGAAGTACAGCTATCATCTCAAAGAAATGAAAAACTTCAAAACCTCACTGCAGCAAGCGGGCAGAATGGGGGATTTTCCACGCTCTGCTTTGAGATGATCCAAGTCCCCCTTTTGCAAGCTATGTGTTACGATCGTGCAAAGACATGAGCCATCATGTGCTTGTTGCGGAACGGCATCTCAGACAGCACGCACATTGCAATGGCCCCAGCGGGCAGATAAAAAGTTGTACTTTATCTGGCTCAAAATGGGAAATGTGCTAGATCCTGTGCAGCCAAAGAACAGCTGACTTTCTGGAAAATGCCTCCAGCATGAATTAGTGTAGAGTTGTAAATTTGCAAGCAAAATTACCCACCTTTTTTTTTCTTTCAAAAAACAAACAAACACAAAACTTGTCTGAAGTGCTCAGATAATGAAGACTAAATCTGACCACTTATGGATGCAGGAAACTTAAAAATCCCATTTTGTAAAACAAAGCAACGCCTTTCTCCCTTTCCCCTTGTAATGCAGGAGTAAGAAACCTCAGGCCCTGGGGAAAATATGAATATTGCACTACAGGCGTCTTCATCTAGCTCTCAGAACTGGGCCACAAATCCTCTCACCAGGACACAGCCATCACTACCCATTTTTTGCATCCTGAGTCTTTCTTTTTGGCTGCAATGTGACCTTGTACTCTAATAATACCTCTTGCTTGCATGGTTGGAGGATGGAGAGGGATGTGCAAGTGTGTGTTGAAATTAGCTTATATGAAGGTAAAATTTACATTTCTTGCATCTCCCACTTTTGCCACTGGCAAAATACAGTGGAACCTTGGGTTATGTACCGCCCTCCTTATGAACGCTTCAGGTAACGAGCTCCACTAGCCCGGAAGTAGGTGCTCCTGGTAGTGAACTTTGCCCCGGCATGTGAGCGGAAGTCGAGTGGCAGCGGTGCAGTGGCAGTGGGAGGCCCCATTAGCTAAAGTGGTACTTCAGGTTAAGAACGGTTTCGGGTTAAGAACGGATCTCCGGAATGAATTAAGTTTGTAACCAGAGGTAGCACTGTACCTTCAGAAAGCTGCCCAGTAGAGAATGTGACCCTCAGGCTCACAAAGTTTCACCATCTCTGCTGTTGTTGTTGGCATCTGGTTGTAATGGCATATCATCATGCCTCTGTGCTTTGAAGGTCCTGAACCGGAAGGGTGCAACAAAGACTGATTTCTCTTGTGCATGCTGTTAGACAGGTCTTACTGTCAACATTATGTGTGCCGGGGGCACAAGATGGCTCCATACAGGCCAAAGTCATCAGTGCACATGGATTGCCAGGAATGAACGTGACTGTTTTGGAAAAACAAACTATGCGGTGCTGTATTTCTGGAAAGAGAGGTGGAGGGGCTTAAGTCTGCTTTGAATTCGCACTACCTGATCTGGAAATCCTTTCTTCCTCAATCAAGGCAGGAGAGGGCTGGTTCTGGTTATCCACTTGTGAGGGGATGGTTCTCTGCGCCTACTCATATGGGCTCCCCTATTCTTGTGTGCTGAACACTGCTAGGAAAGCCACTCCCAAAGCTGAGCTCAAAGCAATCTCTGATTTTGAGTCATAACCACGATTATGTGAGCCTAAGAGATTACCTGAAATCTTTTGCTCTCCAGAGCATCTGTGAATAGTTTGGGTGGGTAAATTAAAGGCTGCAGCTTAACCACACGAGACTTTGATTAGTTAACAAATGGTTAATCAAAACACCCAGCTCATCACTCTTTAGAAGACTAATACAGTAGTCAGGACTTTTTTTTTTTAGTGCTATGATGTAACATCTCTTTTCTGCTTTCCTGTAAATGATTACGGGGCTTTGCAATCATTGCCTTGTCTGTCCTTCAATAGAAATACAGCAATGTTTAGGACACCAAATTTACCACAAGGTTAGCACATTTGCCACGTAATTCAGAACATGTTTCATAACTTTGTAGGCATACATGTTCACACAGTAATCGCCCATGACTTGACTGGCGGTTTGATTTCCAGTTCCTAGATTTATTTTTAGTCAGCTTGGCAAAGTGGAAAGTTTTGTTTCCTCTGTGTCGGAGAACGGCAGCTGCCCCACTTCTGCCATTGCAATGCATGGGTGCATGTTTGCTGTCATGGGAACCTAGTGGACACTGCCTGTGATGTCACTGGTGATGATGAGTAACTGTCAGGAAAGGTTGTATGTCCATAGTCACATGCAGCCTTCTGGAAAAAAGGAAACACAGGGCAACCTGCTTCACACCACAGTCCGCCACCAATTCAAAATAATCCAAGCAGTTCTGTACTCTACCTCTCAGGACATTTCCAGCTTTCCTCAGAGAGAAACTGACTTCAGTAGAAGCTGCTGAGATCTCAGCTAGTTGGCTTCACTATTTTTGTGACAGATTTGGGGAAGTGAATTAATGAAAAGCTTTCCCCTTCTGCAGCAAGTTCCCCTTCTGTTACATTTGAAGTTTGTCAGTATGACTTTGTTGGATCAGGGACAGTTGCAGAGTTGTTATAAGGTTTTAGATGCTCCCCTTCTCTCCATAAATGACTGTCTAGGTAACCCACATCTTCCTTGGTTAACAGTGTTGCTATCAGCCGCCTTGGTGAGGATATGGACTCAGACATGGAACAACTTGCTCATCGACAAGGTCCTTTCCTCCCAACAAGCCATCTTGCCTAAGATTAGTAGTACCAAGAATCCAAAGCGGGTGAGAAGGAATCTTTTTGGCAAAACTATTATGATGGAAGACTCTCTTGCATAAAGTTGACAGTGAAGCTGACCCCCTCTATTCTTCAGTTTGTTTTAAATTGTTTCATTGGATTGTAACATTGCATGTTTCTATGGTTTTAAGCACCCACACACCTGGCCAGGATCTTGTGGTGAAGTAAGAAATCCATTTAAATTATAAAACAATAAAATGGGAATGATTCACAGAAGAAAAAGTCTAAGGGACTGAAGTTGTGAATTAAGGCATATCTTTAAGACCACCATCCCACATAACAGAAAGCCTCTTTAAGATCTCTGCACTTAAAGAAGCTGAATTTGCAAGAGGCAAATTGTTTAGGCTTTGAGGTTGTGTACTCTGCATCACATTTCACATGCTTTCATTTCACCAATGAAAGACAAGACTCCTTCATAAAAGTAACACATGCACTGAATTACAATCTGCATTCTTTCAATTTATGAGGATGTACATCTCCCCCTCCAGTATTATGCCAGTCACATGCCCGGCATGTGAGTTGGGGCGATGGGGGGCAGAACTAGCTACTAAGCAGTAGGCCTGTATATCCATGGAAAGATGAAAGCATCAATCCAGACAAAGATGCGACCTCCAGGGCATCTGATTGGGTCAGGTTTGGGGGGGGATGCTTGTTTTCTGTAGCCGCCTGTTGTAAACACTAACAAAATTAGCACCGTATTAAGTTATCCCTTAAAGTCACCCTTTAAGAGGGAGTGTTGGAAAGCTCTTCTTGTGGGAAGTAGAGATATTGGATGCATCTGTAAACAGGATTGTATTTACACACACAGAAAAGATCCCAAATATTTTCCAGCTGTGTTTGCATGTACATTTGTAGCAAATGCCTCCATTTGGGCCTGTTTTACATGACTCACAGCAGAATTTCACAGTATTTTAAAAACCCCATACTAATTAGAAAACCACTCCAGGGTGTGTGTGGTTTTTGGAGTCCAAATCAAGAACTTGAAAAGTTCCACCATTGAAGGCAAGCACTAGAGTATATGCAGTTTTATCAGCTATTGTGATCGTGTTCTTCAGGAGCATGTCTTGTTGGCGCATACACAATTCACGCCATTCAATTTGATAGAGACATGAGATCTAGCTAAGTAATGTATGCATATGGGTATTTATTACTTCTGCTGAAAGACTGTCAACCTTGCAGGAGATGGAGCTGCTTCTCCGCAATACGTTTGCATTCAAATCTTGATGGACACTGATATGATGGAGAGTATTGCCCCCTGTGTCAACCCCCAGGACTTATTAGACACTTATGTACTTATTGCATTGCTGGTAAGTTTCAAAATTACTGTTAAGAATTCATAAGCGTATAAACACAACTGCTAATATTCGTTCAAGAGGTTTTAATAACATTTTAAACATCAGACTGTACATTTAAATTTACATCAATCTCAAGATAAAAAATACTTTTCTTTTACAATATTTTTCATTTACAAACCATTTTTTTCCAGTGAAGTGTTTTTGTTTTTGGCAGTAAAAATAGCTGCTACATATAACTTTCTCCTAACTGCTTAAAAGGAGTCAGAATTATTTCCAAAAATAGAATTCATATTTTAATCAGGATAGTTCATGAAGGGTGAGGGCAAAGGTTGGGGAATGGCCAACTGAAGAAAAAAAGTAAGGACTATACATATAAATTGTTTCCAAAAGGACATGCATAAAAGAGATATGCCATTAATAAATATATTTGAAAACAATATTAACATTTTCAATTTCAGTTAGAATAAAAGGCAAATTGGGCCTTTTATGCCCCAGGCTATATTATTAGTCTCTTGCAAAAAAAATGCTCAAAGTGTTTTTCAGCCAGCCATGAATTATTCTCCTTGCACAAAAAAGGCACTCAGCATGTGCCTATGTGATTTATCAACTCCTTCAGTAGATTAAATACTTGTTCCACGATGCTTAAGTGCTGCTGTTCTGAAATGAAACCTTAACTTTCCTCCTCTTTCAGATACTTATATGAGCTTAAATTACAATATTCAATATGTTAAATAGGAGCATTAAATTGCCAGAGAATCATTATGAACGTGCTTATATACAAACACAAATTACAGACTTTGAAATGGTACATATTTCCTCCCTCTTTGTGAGGACTCTCTGCCACTGCTCCACCTGGCTCTGAGACTACAGTTTATTTGCGCTGCTTTGGCAAGAACGCCCAATGCAAATTCAACTCAGTACCCAGACTTAAATAAAGGATGCCTAACCTTCCCTCTCTTAAATCACACGTCATGACATATAACATCTGCAAGGTTGTTATTTTAGGGTTTGTTCAAGCTAGAAATTCTGGTGGCTATCAGCCTTTGGTATGGGTAACACCCTTAATTATATGGTGGTATAAATAACCAGAACTCTAAACCCTGGAGTACTTTCGTATCTTCCAAGTTACAGCTGGGAACTGTGTTGACCTCACTCGCTGCTGCTCAAAAGGTTGGACACATCAATATCTGAAGCCATGGTGTCCCCAAATACGGCCATTTCTCTTTCCTTGGACTTCACCTGGTTCACAAAATCACTTCTTTTTAAGGTCTTTTACAGTGCCCCACTCCAAACAGCCAGAAGGTAAAACTAATGACTGGTGCAGGAGGTCCCAGTTCACAGTTCATGCGTTGTTGCATTCTTCCATCAATGCTACAGAAAATTGCAACGCTCAGTCTTCTGTGTCTGGCTGCACTCCTAGCATTGCATGCAGCTCCTCTGCTGTATAGCCCAACAGGTTATGTAGGTCACATACAAAACGGTATACGTAGCGCTTCCCTGAAGTCTTGTGTATGATGTTCTTGTCATAGTAATAGCGGAGGCCGCGGCTCAGCTTCTCATAGTTCATTTTGGGCTTGTTTTTCCTTCTGCCCCATCGCCGTGCGACCTTAAAGGAGAAAAATGTGGTAAGAGTTATTAATATTCAAGGCAACCGCTGGAAATCTGGATTTTAGGAATGGAGTCATTTAGATTATTCCAAATGCCATGTTCTTTAAACACTAGCACATCCACAAGGCCTAGTTAACTGGAGCATACTAGGAACAACGTTCAAAAGGGAAAGGTAGAATGAAATGCCTAATCCTTAAAAGCTTAATGAATAGCTAAAGACATCTAGGGCATCTAGAGAGTTGCAAAAAAAGGAGGTTTTAAATAATGAAATACTTCCAAGTCACGCTTGAATTATGAGAATTATGAGTATATCTGAAGTGAAAAGCTTCAACAAATTAACTTTGCTGCAGCATTTTTATAACTGAAAGAATTTAAATCATGAAGCAACCACTTGATACCTAATAGAATTCATTCCTTCTCTCATTCTCATATAATGTTCCTATCCTGGTTCAGAGTTACCGTATGTCTTTTTTTAAAAAAAGCAAGCTGGCCAACAAACTATACATGGGAAACAAGTTTTATACATCTAGTTAATACTGCTTATATTAAGGTGCAGAGCACAGGCTGTCCTTCATCATAGCTCCACCTAAGAGTAGGCGCCAAACAATTTCTATTCATGACAACTGAACTACTAACCTCATCTGGATCTGTTAATTTAAACTCCCATCCATCTCCAGTCCAGCTAATGAATGACTGACACGATTTGTCAGTCAGAAGCTCTAACAGGAACTGCCACAATTGTATCGGTCCACTACCTGTTAATACCAAGATAAGATAAAATTATTGTATACTGTCATACATAAAATAATGTGTTAAAGAGACTAGCACACAGGATTTTAGTATAATTGCTTAGTATAACTAAAGTCTTCCTGGGTAAAGGTAAATATGACACCAGAAGTTGAATCAGAAAAAATAAAATATACACCTGTAGTTAACAGGATTTTCTTACAGTACATCTGGATTCCCAATCTTAAAAAATTCATGGCAACAACTTGAAGGAAGCTTCCTGCTCTCCAAACTGTCGGCTATACTTTGCAGTATCCCTTATGTTTCACTCTGAAATCCACCCCAACAATTGAATTTCATCTGAAACATGGATTTCAGAAAAGAACTTGCGCTGGGCACAAAAGAATTGTTGAATTCTGCTTTCATTTAGCTTTCATACACACAGAAAAGTGTACAAATAGTGGCTTTAATTAATCTTTGACGGTAGTCCGATATTGCTCCAGTTACATTTGTAATGGCTACCTCTGTTGTCATTTCACCTAAATAAAAACGCACCCTCACGGGGCATTATGCAATCGGTGAAGGGGCAGAAAAGCCCCAGAGGCAAAAAACAAAAAAGGTCAAGGAAAATATTGTAGTACTTGCCTGTAAACCCAGCTAGAATTGCTGCTGGTATAACTGGTTTCCCTTGCTCCACAGGGTCACTCCTTTCTTGAATGTAGTCTTTAAAGGACATTGTGGGTTTGTTCAGACACAAGGACTGGCTGCAGTCATCATCAAAACTCTCATAAGATGGCACACGCTGGACATCCACCAACGAGGACTGGCTGTTCCAAGACTGCAGCAATGAATCTGAGCCTTCATAACTTTCTGTGCCACTGTCACTTGAGTCATGCTCTTTAGGTTTACCTGAAAGTGTGGAAAAGTCACAAGTTTGGGTTCACTCAAGTTTTTCTTTGTATTAGTATCGCAGCTGAAAAAATGGAAATGATAGGAACACCCGGGTTTGAATGGATGAGGCTGAGAGTACAGGCTCAAAACTGCAATCTTAGGCTGGATCAAGACACATCAAAGAAGCGTTTCAGTTAAATGCGTTGTAAATTTAAACAGGGAAAACAGGTGGCACAATGTTATATCACATATACAACGCATATCAATTGCATTTTCCTTTGCCAGTCTAGCTGAGTCCTTAATTCAGTGCAGCAAGCCAATGAGAATGCAGCTTAGTTTCATCTCTTTTCTTTTTAACAGTTAGTCTGCCCCCACTCCACCAGTTAAGAACTCAAATTACAGAGGTTGCAATTCATCGTAATTCAGATTATGTTTAGGTCCGTCAATTTTGCCCAGTTGTGGTCAGTAAAAATACTACTTTGAGTCCAAGGGTTTTACTTAATAGATCAGCACATCACCTGAAAGTAACTGCAACACCTCAAGGACGCTTCTCCTCATATGAAACAACCTGGCCCCTGCAATCATCATATGAGGCCCTTTTTCTTTGTTACTATGGCATGCATTTTTGTTTATATATTGTAAATCGCCCTGTGATCTTCAGGTGAAGGGCAGCACAGAAATAATTAAGTAAGCAAGCTTATGAAATTTATAGCTTAGTTGCCAACAGCTTAACAAGACAGGGTTTTTTTCTTTGACAAATTGTACTGTACTCCGTTGACCTATCAAAAGGCACTATGAGTTCTCAGCATCTCAAAATAATGATTTGTGGTTGAGTAATAAAGAGGTAAGTTGGGTTGCTAACTCAGAAACAATAAGCTTGGGGTTTTTTAAATACATAATTGCTAGAGCACATGTTAGGAACTGTATTATATTAATGTTTATTTCTCGGAATCTTCTATACTGTAAGCATTATGAACAACAAGGGATCATAGGGAAGTGCAATCTTACCAGAGTTATCCAACATCAAGTTCAAGTTGTTTCTTGCGAAGTCCTGGTTCATGGAGCAGTAGTTCACATTGACAGTTTCTAACTGTGCTTTAGGAAACATCTGATATTCTTGTTTTAGGTTAACTACATTTGGTCCAACAGATGTCATACATAGGTCATCCAAAAGGCTGGATTTTGGATAGCTGAGGGCTTTTGGATAGCTGGGTACCTGAGCACAATACTGTGCTTGTTCTATGCTAATACCTGGGGGGGAAATGCACATTTGTTTTTATAATACTCATTGCAGACTCCCCTAGAACAGTATCAGAGGTCAAGTAGAGCAATACATGTATGGCCCTAACACTTGTTAACACAATGTCAAATGCCAAACATGACAATTAGTCAACTCAATCTCCCCTTGCACCTATAACCTTCTCACCTCTCCCCAGGCAAATATATTGGGGTTTTTCCTTTAAGTTTCTAGTCCTAACAGATCAGCATTTTGAAGCATATCCATTCCATTTATCACCAGTTCCTAGCAAAAAAACATACCCCCCCAATAACCTGACTACCTCCCTCACCCTTCTGAAAGTAAAAGGTATATAAAGCAACTTTCTGTAGATTGCTGAATATGCATATGCAATTTCATCCAGGGTGTATACTCTGTACAGCACAGATATGAAATTGGGTATCTACTGACATCAAAAGGAAATTCAGTCTTTCCAGCTTTCCTTAACTACTGTAATTAGCCTAATTAAAGATACTTACCTAATGTGTTGTTGTTGACCCAGTGCATGGATGAAGTGAGATGGGCGTTTTCCATATACTGATCTTGTGGCTTTTCTTCACTGTCTGGAAATAGAAAAAGTATTTGTTTATACATTTTGGACAGGGGAATTTGCTTTCATCTGTTAAAAGGCAACATGTGACATTTGTATAACACTTAACAAAAGGATTAGCATTTACTTTTGCAAGTTTACCATCCACTGCCCCCAAACAAAACTTGTCATATGTTTCCTGGCTTATGTCACTACTCTGGTTAGACTTATTTACCTTTTATCATTTGATCCAGATGTTCCCAGAGAATATCACCCACATAATCAGGTGCCAATTCCAAGAAGCGCTCCTTTCCCAGTCTGCACAACTCTTGCCCATCCATGGCAAACCTCTCAAAGTTCACATTTACCAAACTAAATTCATTGGTGGCCCAGATAAGCCACTGGCACACCTGATGATGTGACCATAACCACGGATCTGCAAGGAGCAAGACAAACAAATTAACATTAAGGAAACTCTCTGCAGGACACACACTTATGCCTACTGGCTGCTGCCTCTTTTACTAACGCCTCTCCACATATTCTTTTGAGAAGCATCCAGTAAACTAAACCTACACCAAGCTCAGGCTACAATCCTCAAAAGATCATTTGCAAACACTCAGAAACTCTCATTTTGTTTACTGGTATTATAATAAAGCTACCTTTCTAAGGCTAATCAGTGTAGTCTTTTGCATTAGAAATAAAGCACTTACTATTTGGAATACCCAGTCTGCGCTGTTCCTTTGTGAAACCACTGAAAGTTGCTTTTAAGGCCTGACTCATCACAGCCTTACTGCATGGGGTTAAGAGAGGCAATTCACAGCTGTTTGATTCTGAAAGGCAGAAGAGTTGCAATAATTTAGAAAAGGGAAAGGGGGGATATGTTTAAGTTTCTTCTTTCTCAACTGCAGCAATGCTTTGTTATTAATATAGATTTTGGACCCAACTGTATTCTTTACAGAAGTTGCCAGTGACATAGCATTAGAAGAGACTAGCAACATTTCAACACTAGAAAAGAACATAAAGTAACCATGATTAGAATTGTTTGCATAAACATAGTAATTATTCCGAACTTGTTATTTAGCTCTGCATTCCTTCAGGACAGGATCACCAGCATTGATATCAATGATTTTAACTCGCTTTTTGTAAGAAAGAGTTTGTCCTTGGTATACAGAGTTATAATCATTTCAAAACCACAATACTTCGCTTATCTATGTTCTATTGACTATTTCGTCAGGTGTACAGCACTATTATGGCAAGAACAGTGTTGCTGCAACTGGGGCTCTGACGAACTATCTGAATTCATTTACTGATAGGCTACCTGCCAGTGTGACTTTCAGAGTAAAATACTACTTTCATTACCAGAAGAACTAAATGAACTTTGCATCCTGATCAGTTTCAAGCCTAGGACCAAGAAAGCAGTCACAGTGCTCCTTTACTTGTAATGGCTTCACCATTAATTCCAAAAACTATGCACATCTTTGTACTTTGCTACTCAAGCTAATGGAGCCACATGCACAATCTGGACTGAGAATTTTAAATTTATATTACGAGGGGTATACCTCTGCCCAACTCTACCAAGACATTTCCTACATAAGCACTACAGTGGAACCTCTACTTACAGACATAATCCGTTCTGGAGGTCTGTCCGCTGGTCAAAACAGTGTGCTAGAAGAGGCACCGTGTGTGCGCATTTGGCGGTAGCGCGCTTCTGCTTATGTGCAAATCGCGGCAAACCTTGTGTTTACTTCTGGGTTTGCCATGGATGCAACTTGGATAGTCAGCGAGACGAGGCGTATGTAAGTCGAGGTTCCACTATACTCAAATTAATAGGAGCTACACATGAGCAATGACTTTGCTTCAAAGCTATCCTATTATGAATAAGAGGAGATGCCCACAGATTGTGCCTTCTCTAAATCTACATACAGGTGACTTTGGACCACATCCTGTTTAGAGTATTCCATTCTATTAACTAGCATGACAGTGGTGTTACATTTATTAAACTGGTATTTACCATAAGAAATAGAATCAAGGCCTGTTGGCACTTCCTGGACTGTCTGATCTTCATTTAATGAGGGAAAGTATCCAGTAAACAAAGAATTTGCACCTTCAAAGCTATCAAATGCAGGCTGCCGCTGAAAAAGAAAATACAAGAAGTTCAGTTTGGATATTTTAGTACACGCACAAGTTTATAGAACAAATGTGATATGGTTATGTAACTCATTGTTCCAGGAATCTTAACAGCTCCATTCTATGTTAAGCAGCCATTTCTTAGTCAGTATCATTTCCCTTGAAACTGACTAAGTACATACGAAGGACTGACGCTGGATTTCCCGATTTACTAAAAGCTGTAGCAGTAGTTCAAATAGGAAGTTACAAAAGCATCTTCAGATTCATAATGTCATGGAGCATATCCTTGCAACATTTTAAAAGCACAATCTGAAATTTGAATTAACAAAGATTTAGGTATTATTTTAAAGGATTTGCTTTATTTTATGAAGCACTGTTCGCGTTTGAATGACTACATAGCACTATAAATTCTATTAAGGGGGGAATAGGTATGGTCTAGACTCTAGAAAACAATGGGAGACACACATGAAATCTGAACAGTAATCTGAGGTTTGAGGTTTTATAATTATTTACTTTCCTAAGTAACTTCCTATTCACCGGAATAGTTTTATGAAATGCACACTAACTGCATACTGCATACTGATATACAGTATACAGAAACTGCACACTAACCTTTCTTGTATAATTGTGTATAATATGTATAAGCACCTATTTGATAAAATAAAAATCACACACACACACGAGAATACAACACTACCATCTTTGTAGCTGCCATTGTAAAGCAAGTCTGAAATAAAAGTTTTGATACATTCCACTATTTTTTTTCACCTATTAACTCACAAACATAGCCATTCACTGAAATGTTTTCACATCATTAAAATGGTTAGCTTGTTGAGGTGTTAAGATAGACTTCCAAGAACAATGTGTTTGACTTTCTACTGCTTTTATTAATATATTTGTATTCAAATGGTCAGGGAAGCAGCATATCTATGAAGTTTGGGTGCCAGTTTTGGGCAACTTCTCTAATACATTGCTACTGATTTCCCCCTTTAAATTCAAAAAAGCATATCACAGGGTGGAAAAACCAGCACAAAGTACATCTCTCAGATGTGTGCCTCTATTGGCTGGTTTTAGCCCAACACTTATTTAGTCAATGTGATTCAGTCTAGAACAAAGAAACTGTTCATATAGACATTACTCCAATAAGAAAATTCAGCTTTAAGAACTTAACTTGAGCAAGTTGCTGTACAAATGAAATGATTAATAATAAGCCAGCTGTCTAGCCTTCTAACAACATAAATTCTTTCAATGTTAACTGATAAAAGATCTGAGTCAACACTTTCAAAATAATCTGGAAACTCCTGTGTTTTGTGTAAACAAGTGACCCTTGTACTGAGTCACTGGAAAAAATGCAGCAGAATTAAGAGTGAGTAAAAGGCATGCTGTACTGAAAAAAATGTTTTGAATATGAAACTAAACAGCACAACGAGCACGTTAAAAGCATAGACACATAAAAATCCTGAACAAATGAGGAACAGTTGTACAATGTTGGAACTGTGCCCAGAAGGCCAACGTAAGTCAACCAATATGCCTTCAATATTGTTTGTGACTGGCCTAACAGCCAAGAAAAGGTTAGCAAGCATCTTCCATAAGGCCTACATTTATATTCTTTTGTCTTAACTAAGTAAAAATACAACCTTGAACAGTTTATTGCTAAATTAAGACATAGCTTCATTTTGCTAAATTATTCTGTCTCTGATTCCCTCAAAGGTTTGAATGTCAGGCAGTATTGAAAGAAATCAATAGTGGAATTTTTAAAGAGACATAAGTTGTTGATGTCACAGTAAGCCAAAAACAGCAGACAAAGCACTTCTCATAGGGGACTTTGTATTTACACCCTAATTGTCCTGTAGTTTAAAAATTCAATCAACTGTACATAAAAACACTACTTGACACCAGCACATTAAGCTTTTGGCTATCTCAGCAGTGCATTTATTTTATACACCTGTCTTGGTGAGATCACGAGGCAGGATTTGGCTTTCAAATTGCATAGCAAATAAGAAAACAGTTTCTGTTATTCTCTTTTCAAATATAGAAAGCCTATATGCAAATGACACAACATCGAATTAAACTAATAGTCTTCACTGGACTGTTACTGAAAATGTTAGTTTTTAGCTGGAATAGAAGTATATTGTTTATAGCATGTAAAAATAGTTTCATGCATGCAAAATTAAAGTGTTACTGAAAATGTTTGTTTTTCACAACTCACCTTGAGCAGTCCTCTATATGCATTGCACACAGGTGCTACCTGATCCATGTTCTTGATTCCAAAGTCACTCATCTAAAATGAGAAAATAAAATATATATGAGAGCTATTTGTTGACGGGGGGGGGGGGAATGCTTTTGGCTCATGCATGAACATTCTATCTGCTGCAGTTTACAAAGGTCATACATGAATGTCACCAATTTCCTTCATTCAGGAGAGCATAGGAGAAGCAAATCAAGAGTTATCATTTAAAAACGTTCTAGCCGCGCTAGATTAAACTTTAATGTCCCAACTCCAAAGAGTTACATACCTAGCTTTCAAACATCACCCCACCTCACAGACATATTTTGAAAGAGGATAATTTGCCAAGCTGTATGTGATATGGCTTGGTGGGTGGAGGGTGTGCCACTGACCAATCCAAAACTCCAACAATCAGTATGTCAGACTTGGCTATTTTAACTTACAAGTTACAACATAATGTTCTACCAACACAGAACTTTTTTTTTATTTTTAAAGATCATTATACACAATTGGGTGCAACCATCAAAGTACTCACTATGGGAGAAGACTAGGCATCAAACACTCAAATACCAATCACTACAACAGCATCTTGACATGTACACTATAAAGGTTACGTTGATGCTACCTAGTATTTAACTTATAATAAGGATTATGAAATAGGGAGGCAGTTTGGCTCAGTGGCTGGACTTTGGTATGGCACTGTGAAATACAAGTTCAAATCACCAGACAGCCATGAACACAATGGGTGGTCTTGGTTAAGTCAACAGCATCTCAGCCAAACCTATGTCACAACATTGTTGTGAACACAGTATTTCATTTTTGCTCTACTTCATTTCTATTGATGAAATCTCTCTGTATGCAGAATGACTCGCTTCAGCTTCTGGCAAAAGTATAGACTGTCTGAATTATAAATTATTACTGAAACACTATAAAATGCTATTGATATCTAAAGATGGTATTATTCATCATCCACTCATCATGAACAGCTGAATACTTAAGTATGCATGGCCTTAAGTGAGCTTTCCCAAAAATCCATAAAATTAAGCGTACACATAGATCAAACAAGAAAAAAGGTTTTAATAATTTTTTCAATTTTTTCTAAAATCTCCCCTCCTTTTTTTGTTCACAGTATGAGATCATATAAAAAGAATATTGTTGGAACTTAATACTGATAGTCATTTGAAAACTAAAGAATTGTTAGAGAGTAATGACACAGCAAGCAACACCTCATCCTAATCGCATCCATTTGGTTAGAGAATCTCCCAGCTATTAGTGGAATTTACTTCCATGTAAGTGTCTTTAGGGTCATCACTCTTCATTAAAACAATTACTTTAGAACAGATATATTTTATCAGACCTAGTTCCATATTTTTGTTAGCCTTAGAAAAGGTACACTCTAGTTTCCTACCAACTCAAACACCAATTTTGTACTCACTTGCTCCAATTATCCAATCAGGCCTATACAACCTACAGGCCTGAAGTGAAATAAAACCAGAGCCAATTCTTATTAGCCTCCATTAATTCTTAGTCCTACTAAATGTATGTAGGCCGCCCTGACTAACTACCCATGTTTCAAGCTCAGCCTTGGGCAGTGGTGTTGTCTGTGCCCCCCCCCCCCCACTTTTGGCTCTAGACTCTAGAGAAAATGTGAGCCTTGCCCTTGGGCTGTTCTTCCCCAGCACTACCTAATGATCAACTTTTCGCACCATAAATATATTTTACTAGGGGTTTCCACAGGCAAACTGTGCACACCACTGTAGATATCTCCTCTATTTCCCCATTCACTATAATGGAGAACCTAAAAATAGCTTTAAACTTTTCTCATTTTAGCCAACGTGGATGAGATTTACAGGTACAGGAGCTCCTCCAGAGTGGATTAAGCTTGCCAAATTGCAGACAAATAGATCCGGGGGGGCTTTTTGTGAGGAAAGTAAAAGGCATTCATTTTCTTCCATAATCTCTTATGAAAGCAGAGCAGGGGTTTCTCTCTTGCTCTTTATTACCTTAAAACAGTTAAGAAGTGGTTGGGTCATGTGTATTCTTGATTCTAAAGTTTTAAAAACTCTGCAGTTTCACATAGGGCCTAGTTTCTGGTGCCCTTCAATAGATCTTTCAGACCTTGCCTGTGTCCTCTGATAGGCCACTCCAATACAGACTTTAAATCGTGATGCTTTTATAGAACACTCCTGTGGTGTTCTGAAGAGCTCTGGGTTTGTTTGTGTTAAAGCAGAACGATGAAGTTTTTTTTTTTTTTAACACCTTAGCTTTCATTATTATTTTTTTTAAATACATCTATTGCTGGGCTTAACAAAGAACAACCCAGAGTCTTCCGTGCTCTGCAGGCAACATGCTGGACAGCACCACTTATTGCAAAGCCCACAGACTTAGGATAACTAGATATACAATGACATAGTAATTCTGTGTTTAAAAACCTAGAAAATAAAGTGACACTCTGTGCAAGCCCTGTTCTAAACTGGGGGGCGGGGCGGCAATTGCCTACATCATGTTTTAACAAGACTTCACTCCAATTCGCTTCTTTATTCAGCTCCCACACATAACTGATGCACACGCTATTTGATTTTTGTTGGGATAAAGGATTTAAGGAGACCAAGAGCAAACTGCACTACAGTGAGGGGAAATGATAACGTACTTTATATTTAATAGTGCCAGGAACAGTATAATGTGAGGTCTCTGACTAAAACTCTTAAAACTACTGTTGATGGAACTGTGATAAGACCTGAGTACATTAACTCAACAAGAGAGGATCAAAGAGAAGGCTATAAAAGCAAGCTTATGGGGCGTTGTTCAGTTCGTCACAATTGAACACAAATGTTTTATAGTAATGCTTTGGCACAGAGTTGGTTTAACCCTTATCTTTCAGACTGGTTATCAGTTTCCAGGAATGCATCTGTGTATCCACCTCATGTACTTTGCGTAAGGAGGTTATCAGCCAAAAGATCAAAATGCTGTTAATTTTAATGTAGGGTTTTTTCCCCCTTAATCATTCCACACCTGGCATGAAAAGGTAAGAACATGGCCCAGCTTCTTCTCCCTTATGTCAAGTCTTTAAAATCCCTGACCATTAAAGTGGAAATCCATTTTAATTTAGTGTCAGTTGTAGTTGTCTGCTCATATAGAAATCTGTATTGATACAGAATTTTAAAACCTCAGGTTTATATAATGAGCTATTTAAACTTGAAAGAATTTATGTGGTAAGTATGAAATACTTTATATATTAATTATACTGGGTGAACCTCTGGTCTCTGTGTGTTTTCAAACATACATGGGCTCTCTCTCATCCTAGTCGAAAATACATCTTTTTCTGATAGCTCCACTGACACAGTTCTTTCAAAAATCAAATTCCAACAAGCAATGCTTTCTTAGCTTCAAGAGAAGCTTTCTTTTCAAACAGCTTTGTTTATGGAGGCAGAGGCTAGTTTCCTGAGGTTCAGCACTGGCTACAACTGCATTTTATATTAAAACTGGGTATTATTGACCAAAATCTCCTGAGCTAAATGGGTTCCTGTAAATAAGCATCTTCTACATAAACGACGAATATAAAAAGCCCTTGCCCAACTAATTAGCTGATATTTCTTTCAGTAAAATATAAATAAATGTTACTGATGTTTAAGCAAGATTTTCCTGCATTCATTCATTTTCTGGAGAAGTTTCAGTTACATACATACTGCCATGACTGTAGCATGTTTAAGAAAAGCCATATGTAACACGTGGTGCTCAATTGTACAAGTATGCATAGGTATATCTTCTGGGTACATTATTTATAAAGGGGGAAGGGGAATAGGTGACGAGATAAACAGCCTGTTGCTTGTTGTTACTCTCTAGCAAATCATAGTATACCAAAAAACAAGTCTTGAGGCATATGCTTTTTGTGGATAAAACTAGGCCTTACTTTTCCATTTGCTTTATAAACACATGATCAAGCTAGCAGGTAACTAAAAACTTACTTATGTGTAGGTGATTGCCAGAAGCAGTTAATGCATTCATGATCAACATTTAGTAACCAAAACGTTAAAATACTAAAAATGCTAACTATAAAAGATCACTAATGATTTTATCCCCTTGTCCTTTTCAATGCAACATTATAAACAAGTTAATTTCTTACAAGAAAGTTTAAAAGCCTAATCAACAGTGAACCATTATTAATGTGAATATGCCACACAAACAACCTATTCACTCTCAAAAAAGGTCCACAAAAATGAAGCAAGACATTTAGCTGTTTGGGGTGGGGGGACGACACATACAGACATAATTTTTAAGGGCAACAATTCCCTTCTCTGATCCTACTCATATCCAAAGAAACATCCATTAAGTGCCATTAGCACGTGGATCAATAGCATTACAAGATTCATTTATACTGTATCGGAAATGAAGACTTAATGCGGTAAAAGCCTTCTGCATGCAACACTTTATGAAAAAAAGGAATAGTGACCAAACTACAAATACTTGATCTTAACAGTCCAAATATTTACCAGAGTTAATATTTACCAGAGTGAGCAACAAGAACACACTAAAAGTGGGGTTTTTAAAAAGTTTGTTTTTCAAACTCCTATCATTCATCTTATATACGCCTCTCCTCTTTCTTCTAATCACATGGAGATCAACTGACTTGCAAAGTTAGATCTGAATTATTCTAGTTCACGGACCCCATTCACAAATCCAAACAAAAATAAATTACACCAACGCATTTTTAGAAGAGCTGCTCCAGTAAAACCGAGATAAGGCCAAAACAACTGCTTTGCCGGGCCGGGGAGAATTTCTCCTTTAATTCCGAAGCAGTTATTTCCCACCAGCACAAGCCTTTTCAAGGCAGAACTGATGGCCGAAATCCCAAGAGCCCAGTTCAGAAAGAACTCCAAAGCAGCTTCCGGAAAAGCGGAAAGACCTGTTACTCGCTAAGCAAAGCAACGCCTGCTCCCTCCCTCCGCCGGGATGTGCCCGGCATCCCTACGACGAGAGCCCGCGCTGCAAGCCACACAAAAAGGAAAACGACCACCGAGAGAGAGAGAGAAACACACCGAGCAGAAGACGACCCGTATCCGGCTTGGCGAGATGCTCTACCACCACAAACGCCGATTAGCGCCTCTGGCCCATAGAGCACGACAAATCCCTGGCCAGAAAGGCTGGGGGAAATGGCACGGCGCTCTCCGTCTTCTCTCTCCACCCCCACAGCCAATTCTCTCTCGCCCACCTGCGCCCCGTCGCCAGTTACCTGAGCCCGCCTGCCCGAAGGCACCTCCCTCCAGCCCAGAGAAGCGCGCGCGCGCGCGCCAGCCTCCGCGAGCCCAGGTTCCCTCGCTCTCCCTCCCTCCGTCTCCCGGCTTGTGTTTCCCGCGCCGCGCCCGGCGGCCTCGCTCGAGGTCCCTCACCTGGCCGAAGAGGATCCGCACTCCGCTCCGTCCAAAAGGCGCCTCCGCTTGTGGACACTCCCAAAAAATATCCTTGCGCGGCAGCCGAAGGAGCGCGCACAAAGCACACGGCGACGTTATCCCAACACGGCTCCGGAGGTGGAGGAGGAGGAAGAGACGACTCTCCCGGCAAAGCACCAGCAGCCGCGGCCGAGTGAAAGGGGCGAAGAGGCTCTCGAGCAAACTCCCAGGCCGCCGAAGGACGTGTTTGCGTGTGTGTGAGGGAGCTCGAGGTGGCTTCCCGCCGGCGCTGCTGGTGGCCCTGGAGTGACTGCGTTGCGCTGGCGCGGGTTGGGCACGCCTGGCTTCTTGACGGGGCGAGGGCGGCGCCGAGGGAGGGAGGCGGAGCGCGAGCAGGAAGAGCCGCCCCTCCGCTCTGCTGCTGCTGCTGCTGTGCTGCCCCGCTGTAAGCAGGAGAGCAGCCCCAGCTGCTTCTGTCCCCTCGACGGAGACGCCGGGAAGCCTAGAGGGGGAGGAGATGGCGAGGCTCAGAAGAAACCTACTTGGCAGAACAAGGCGAAGGAAGACCAAAGCCCTTGATCCACTTAGCTCTCAGAAACTGAAGCTTTCCGAGCACTTCGGGAGCGCAATGACGAGAGCCTTTTTGGATCAGACCAATGGCCTATCTTGGTCCAGCATCCCGTTTCTCGCAATGGCTAACCAGATGCCCGTGGAAGCCCCCAAATAGGAAATGAGCTTGCCCGGAGCTTATTGTTGTCATGCTCAGGAAGAAAACCCATAATTCTTAAGTTTATCTGTAAACTGTCAGGGGAAAAAGCAGGGTATAAATAAATATTATAATAATTCTTATAATTCTTATTATTAATAATGATTTTATTATTTATACCCCGCCCATCTGCCTGGGTTTCCCCAGCCACTCTGCGCAGCTTCCATCTGAATATAAAAACGTAATAAAATGTCAAGCGTTAAAAACTTCCTCATACAGGGCTGCTTTCAGATGTCTTCTAAAAATTGTGTAGTTCTTTGTCTCCCTGAGTCTGATGGGAGAGCCCTACCGCCAAGAAGGCCTTTTGCCTGGTTCCCTGTAACTTCACTTCTGGCAGTGAGGGAACCACCAGAATACCCTGGGAGGTGCTCCACAGAAAAAAAATATATAAATTGGTCCACACAAAAAATGTATAAATGAATACACCTCTATCACCTCTTCTACCTTTTTTTTTTAAACTAAAAAGCCCCAAATGTTGTGGCTACTCCTCATAGGGAAGTTGCTAAAGCCCCATGATGATTTTGGCTACCCTTTTCTGAACATTGCCCAACTCTACAATATCCAAGTGATGTGCTGACCAGAAGTGTATGCAATACTGCTAGTGTGGTTGCGCCATAGATATGTATACAGGCATTCAATGTTGGCAGTTATAATTTCAAACTTGTTGCTTTTCAGTCCACTCTTGTACATGTTACGTCTCAGTGTGCCCAGTGGGCCTTAGTCCCAGGTATGTATGCGTGGACTATCCCTCCTAGTTCTAATTATTTTGCTTGTTTTCTTGGAAGTAAATCCCACTGTATTATTCAGTGGGAGTTACCCCTAAGTAAGCAAGAATAGGATTGCAGGCTCAGCTTCTTTACAGTGGTGCCTCGCAAGATGAAATTAATTCGTTCTGCGAATTTTTTCGTCTTGTGAATTTTTTCGCCTTGCGAAGCACCACTGTGCATTGACGGTTTCCCATAGGAATGCATTGATGGTTTTAAGAAAAAGGCGCAAGACGTTTTCGTCTTGCGAAGCAAGCCCATAGGGAAATTCGTCTTGCGAAGCAACTCAAAAAACAAAAAACTCTTTCGTCTTGCGAGGTACCACTGTATTTGAAAGAACAGTATCTCTTGAAGAAGTATTTATGATATGATAATGCTTTGGTCTCTTTAAGGTTGCATTCTCTGGAAGCTATCATGATGAATGGTGGCAGGAATGAATAAATATTTCCTTTAACCCTTTCGTGTTCTTTGTTTTGTTTCATTGATCAGATTATTGTACTGTTTACTGTTATGCTTTAATGGATGCTGGTATTTGTTTTTATTTGGTCTTCCTTTAAGTGCTGATTTTATTATTGTCTTTACTCTGTTAGATTTGAATAAACTAGGGCTCAACAGTTTGGGGGTGCTATCCTATACATGTCTAATAAGACGTAAGTCTTGGAGATTTCTTTGATGCTTGCTCCGAGGTTAGTAGTAACAGGATTGCTGCCCAAAATAGACATTTTATTAGGGGCTTTTGTACTGTTTAAATTTATATTTTTGCTGTTGTTTGGTATGTTTCTAGCATTTTATTTTGTATTTTAATGTAATGTGAAATCATTTCTGGCTGTCATTTTCCACATTACCTTGAATGCCTATGGGCAGTGAGATGACTCCTAAACATCTTTTGTAATAAATTAATATCCCTTTCCTAAAGTGTGCTTTATTTGGTTTTATGCTCTTTTGAAGGATGCAGAATAAGCTAAAATTAAATGTGTACTTAAGCAGTCATTCATATTGTGATACAGCTAATATGGTAAGAGTATTGCAGCCATCCTGTTGCAATAAAACACCACTAGTTCTTTCTCAAGGGCCAAAGGGTTTATTTCTACTCAACTTCCTCCTTAATATACCAAACAGTCCCCAGGAGGACACCAGCTCTCATTATTCTATTTCAGGCCTTATTTTAATAGGTGTTATGTTAATGCCACACAGCTGCTGGAAACATAAAACATTCCATGGTCATTTTAAAAAATTAAGCTTTACCCTTTATGACAGTAGAGGAGGTGATAAACCGAATGTAGGGTATCCCCCATGGCCAGTAGTGCAGAAAGTAACTTTAAACATTCCCATGATTTTTCAGTTAAATATTTCAGGACTGCAACATTTGGGGTAGACCTAGTTGGCTATTATTGAAAGATGTGAGGCAGAACTGCGCTGTCCTGATAAACGATGTAAAATAAAACGACCAATATCACAATGCCATTATGCCAATCTATTCCACAGTTGATAAGCTATGTATTGTTCTGGTTGCCTCACCTCAAAAAGGAGATTGTGGGACAGGAAAGGGCAACCAAAATGATCAAGGAGCCCCTGTTCTATGAGGGATGTTCACAACATTTGGAGCTTTTTAATTCAGAATGAAATGGTGGGGGACATAGCAGAGGAATATAAGATGGCGTGTGGTGTGGAGAAAGAAAATAGGAGGGGACACCCCCCCCCCCAATCTTGAATTTGGGGCTGTGTTGGAAGATTCAGGACAGTGCATAGTTAAACATAGCTTAACAAAGCACTTATATTTTAAATCAAGTGTGAATGTGCAATCATTGTACTTTAGATGAGATATACCATTGCAAGCTCATGCTTCTTATTTTTTTAAAAAAACCTAATACTTGAATATTGAACATTATTATTATTATTATTAATTGAATCTATATACAGCCCTATACTCAGAGGTCTCAGGGCGGTCCCTGCCTTTTACTTTGGGCCCAACTATTGTGACATCAATGTCCAGTTGTAGCTGTGCTTTTTTGTTGTGTGGAAATAACTTCTTTCAAACTAGGAAGCACTTGGGTTTCAGGGATATTGCAGCTTCTCAGCACATGGATTGCAGTGTACTGTTGCAAGCGTAGTAAAGTAATGATCTCCCACCAGCAGGCAAAGTTGTATTTGGAAGTAGTGTTTTGGGAGTGGTTGTGTGAGTGATACAAGGACCTATTGGACTTGTGTTTGAGACATCACTGATGATGATGAGTGAGAGCACACCCACATAAACCCTAAACAGGCTGCCCCCGTATTATGAGCCTAACCTCAGTACTGTATTCAACCCACAAAGAGAGGAATTGCACATGCTCGACTGAAACGAACAGACAAAAGTTGGAAGACCCTTTGTTGTTTACACTCCTGACAGTACAGTGGTACCTCAGGTTAAGTACTTAATTCGTTCCGGAGGTCCATACTTAACCTGAAACTGTTCTTAACCTGAAGCACCACTTTAGCTAATGGGGTCTCCTGCTGCCGCCGCGCCGCCAGAGCACAATTTCTGTTCTCATTCCTGAAGCAAAGTTCTTAACCTGAGGTAACATTTCTGGGTTAGCGGAGTCTGTAACCTGAAGCAAATGTAACCTGAAGCGTATGTAACCCAAAGTACCACTGTATTCAGTATTTAGATGTTTCATTTAAATTTCAACAGTGAAACTGAAAATGGACTTCTCCAGATTTTCTGTTGAACATGGTCAGTTTTCACTCTTATGCAAGCCCCACCCTGGCTGTGCTCCCTTTCTTAGGTGCTGCAGTTTGCCTTACCCAGCTTTAAAAAACAGATAGGGAGAACCTTTTTCCTTTCTGGAACCTTCTCCACATTCCTTTGAACATGATCTGTCAGGGCCAACATGCTGGTGGTGGGAAGAGTTGAAAATGGTAGTGGGTGGAGCAGAAAGTGGGCCCAACACCCCTTTTCTCAACCTCTCTTTGCCACCTCCCCCCCCCCCCCCAGATTGCCCTTCCCTGTTTTAAACATAGCGGGTTAGGAAGGGACAAGAGTGGGTTTCCCCACATCTGCAAGGCTGTTCTCCCTGCATCCATCCCTTGGGCAGATGGAGGCCCTGGATGGAGCTGGTGCCTGTGGGTCAGTGGTGTAGCATGGGTTGTCAGCACCCGGGGCAAGGCAAGTAATTTGCACCCCCTAACCCGTGGATTTGCGCCCCCTAACCCTAACCCCCAGATGTTGCGCCCGGTGCGGCCGGGCCCCCCTGCACCCCCTACGCTACGCCACTGCTGTGGGTTGAATAATACAGGATAGCTTTTGAATAAAAGCTTGCAAGGCCACCTCACAAAGGATAAACAAAGATGGGAGAGGCACTTTAAACTGTGGATAACCCCCTTGAGACCTGATATCTGATTTCTGTTCTCAAATGTGTACAATCAAGAAGATTATGACAACAAACATTAAGGGAGGCGCACAAAAGCACTGATTATGATGATAGCACTTCTTAATGCAGCAGAGGCATGATCTAATAAGGCAACATCTGTTAAACTCATAAGGGAAGCCTCTGCAAATTGTATGTCAGCTGGATAGTGATTTTAATTATAAGACTGATGAGAACAATTATACTGCCCTTTATATTGAGGAAGCAGCTGTCAAAAAGGATAAGATGGCAGAATAGGGGTTCTTTGTTCTTTGTCAATTATTTTTCTCTCTCTCTCTTGTAAGCGATGCCGTGAAAAAAATGTTTAAACATTTTCCTCCCCCTTCTGAAATAACTGTCTGATAAATGAGAGGCTTGCTTCAGTTCTGCAGCTTTTCACGATATGTGTATATTATATATGTGTGTGTGATTTTAAGATGGGCCAATGAAATCTATGTCAAGGTTTCAATTTTCAAACTTAAAGTGCACGAGAGCTGCAATCCTCAGTGCTTCCTCCGTTACAGATCCAAGGACCAAAACAGTGAAAAGCTGGACTTACAAGAAGGCTTTATACACTTAAAGCTGACCCCTTTCACCAAATAATCCTGGGAACTGTAGTTTGTTAAGGGTGTTGGGAATCGCAGCTCTGTTAGGGGGAAACTACAGTTCCCATGATTCCTTTTTGGGGGAGTGGGTAGGAAGAATGTGCTTTAAATGTGCTTTAGATGTGTTATAGGTTTTTTTGCCATGGCCTGGGCATGACTTACTGTTCTTCGGACAAAAATAGAGCCGTGTGTGTGTGTGTGTGTGTGTGTGTGTAGTGCTGCACGTGTCACTGAACAATGGCAACACCATCAATACTGTTGTGAAACCCATTGAGAGCTGTACTACTGTGAAATCTCTGTGGCTGGGATTTTTTATTTTATTTTTAAAGTAAGCTCTTTTTCACGATAGTTTTCACATTATTGCCAAATGCCTAAATCTGTGAACGCCAATTGAGAGGAAGCTATGGAAGTGTTGCTGCGTTATAGTTTACTATAAACGGCAGTGGAATGGAATTCTCCACTCATTCTTGGCATGAAGTTTGACATGCCTGAGCCTGTAATTTTCTGTAAGCATTTTGGAGTCCCTTATTCTATGGCTTCTCTCTGCAGTGTGGTTTATGTGGTATGTTATAAAAATGAAATAAAAATTGATAGATGTCACTGGAAGTGGGCACCATGTACTTCCATGGATATCAGTATCCTTGACTCCGTCTGTTTTAATGTTTGTGTAAAAATGCGCTGGGGCACTCCAGGCTTGAATCATGAACTGATCTTGGGGAACCTGTTTGGATTTTAAGAAATACATGCATAAAGTAAAGAGGGGTTCACAAATTTATTGCTTATCAAGGGATTGTTGCTTTTGTACAAGCCAATTTTGAAATGAAATTGCATAAGCTGAAAATTTTCCAATTATCTCTTTGTGCTGGTTTGTACCACTGTTTCCTATCATTTTTTAACTGTAAACAAAGCCACATTTTACTGGGACATAGGCTACTAAGGGAACATGGATATAAACCACTGGCATCTCAGAGATTTATAGAAGGATACTTTTAACTAATAAGTGGAACAATATGCTTGCTTGATATATACAGTATTGATAATGGTTTTCCTACAGAGCTACACTGAATTTGTACTGAATACTTTAAGTATCAAACCTGGCAGGCAAAACTGCCTCCTGATAAGTTAAATGAGTTGGTGGGGGTTTGTAGTAAACTTAAAAACAAAAAACTGACAAGCTTCCATTACAGGGATGAGATAGAAGGGAGCATGTTCTGAAGGGGAGCACCTCTACAAGTTTAGTAGTGCATCTCTAGATTGGCGTGTATACCGTATTGTATACACAGCTCTAGTCAGTAGATGCAGGAGATCTCTCCACTGTCTTCTGAGAGCCATGGATGAGTTTTTTTTAATCGGAGGCCACATTTGCACATAGACCACTATTTGTTTGATCGGAACACATGCTGAAATTATTTAGGGAAGTTTGAAAGAAGATCATGATGTACCCTGTGCTCTGTGTTGCATAATACATATGATCGTAAATAGCAAAGTGGATTTTTTTTAAAAAAAATGCTGTGAATTTCGAATGGGTTATGATTTTGCAATTGACCCATATTTGCCTTGCATAGTAGCTGCATGGGAAAAGAAGTGGGAAACTGAATTTTGTTATTACATGACATGCAATCTGAACAATTTTGCTTCTTGTAAGTCAGTGCTTAGTCATGTTACCACTGCAGCTGTTACTTAAGGTTGCTCGATCAGTGTAGAGTATATTCCTTTGGTCAAAAGTGCAAAATGTGGACTTTTTTAAAAAAAAATATTTAATTCATGAAAGAAGAAAGAATACAAAAAAGAAAAATATATAATTAATGTCCTTTGTATACATTTGGACAATAATTTACACATAACAAAACAAATATTCCTAAATTAACACATTAATTGTGAGCCTGGGTCATTCAGATTACCATTGTTCAATAAGATGGGTTCTGCATGCGCAGAAGCAAGCAGTAAACATTCTCAGAGTTCAAGAGCAAACATCCCAGCCCTGTGAAAATATTCGTGGCAGGTGTGAAGCAGGGCCAGTGTGCAGAATCACCTGAGAAAAGGGGGTGAGGCTAGGCAGAAGGCACAGCTTATAAAAGGGTTCCAAGGGCCAAGTAGGCAGGCCTGGAGAGCCGCAGCCCACACCCACCAGGGCCTGAAGTTCCCCAGCCACTGTGTTAAGACATTCAGCCAGAATAACTGTGTGCTGGGAGATATTCCATGGTATAGGAGAAAAGTCTGCAGTTTGTAATATTGTCGTGATGGAGAATATGAGGAGTTGGCTGTCACTTAGGGTGTGTAATGTCCTAGGTGAAGTGGCACACTCCAGAACTGTACACCTGGCAATTGTTTACAGAAAAACATGGGTAGGTAAACTCAGTAATCTGGACCAAGCTCATTGCACTTAATAGCAGTATAACTATAGGACAAAACAGCTGCAGGTCATTGCCATAGGGAATTCACAGTAGATCTCACCCTACATCATTGTTTTTCAAATGGGTCACGTCAACATTTCCCCACAGTGTATAACTGAATGATTTTATAAATGTATTATTTATTTATAAAATGCATCACCAGAAGAAGTACTCACTGTAAGGGGAACAGTGCACATAGATAAAGCTGACTTACTAGTTGAAGAAAAGAGGTAGGAATGTGCAGACAGGTAAATGAGCATCAAAGTGCCCATGTTCATCAGGCACTTGTCTTCTCCCTCATTGGCTTTCAGCCAGGGGTAACTAATCCCATGTCAGGGATTGTGTGAGTTAAGATCTGCAAACCTTGGTCACAGCAATTTGAAAAATTGCTACACAGAAGGCCTTTGAGGTTGCAGAACTTGCCACAGCCAAGAACTCTGGATTTCCTTGCTGCATCAGGTATGATTAAATCACCTGCATGAGCCCACTCTCAGGGTTGGTTGGGAAGACTTATGCAGTTGGGTGAACTGCTGAAAATATATGAGACAACCCTACTAAAAGAGGTTGGAAAAAGCTCGTTTGTGGGGTTTTTGGTGGCCAGCAAATAATTTAAAGTAGCAACTAGTAGAGAAATGCAATGGGGAATGTTCCGAATATATGTGCATAGACAGTTTAGAGAACCACCCTTGATCTTGGCTTGATTTATTCCATTTCTGTCATAAGTTACATTTCACAATGCATGCCAACCTTCCCCAACCAGGTCCCTTCCAGATGTTTTGGACTATGACTCCCATAGCCCCAGCCAAGCATAGCTATGTTGGCTGGGGTTAATGACAGTCATTGTCCAAAACACCTGCAGGGTATCAGCTTGGAGATGAGTAGTGTATGTTGATGCCTGAACACTGACAAAGCTGAGTATCCAGTCGATCAAGTCCAGTCACCTTTAATTTCCCAAAGGAATTCCGATTATATCGCTTCCATTTTGCCATTGGCTTTTTGTAATAATACTGCTGTCAGAAATGTCTCCTTTAAAAACTGTTACTCAAAAAGTAAATCAAGGAACAACCCACTAAAACATTTTTTTTTCTTGTGCACACCTACCAATGCTTCTTATTTATTTTTTTACAGAAGATTTATATACCACTTGATTGTAATAAAACCCTCATAGCTGTTTACAGAAAGAATAAAAGAACAAAATTATCAGTAAAAATTAAAAACCACTATTTAAAACATTTAAAATAATAATTAAAACCAATGATAATTCAGATTGTGTTCCAGTTGTTTTGCAATGTGAGACTAAAGCAACTTGCTCAATGTCGATCAAAGTGGCTTCCAATGCTCCTTCCATTGGGTACTGGAGAGAAGATTATCCTCAAAGATTGTGTTTGGCAATGTAGACCAAGTGATTTGATGAATAGGTCATGCAAGATGTCAATACCAACAGCTAGTCTACATAGTAAACAATGTCAGTCACCCCTAATTACTGGGATATAACTACCAGTCATTACCTCCTCTTCACACACTGCTAGTATTTATAGAAATGATTGCTGTGCTCTACTTAAAATTGAGATGCACACTTCATTTAATTGAGAATTAAATCTGAATTTGTCTGAAGTGCTCTAAATTCCTCTTGTTACTCACCTGGCTATCATTCACAAAGATTATACACCTCTGAATGTGACGTGTGCCTCATTAACATCCATTAAAGCCACCTACAGCATGCTGAAAGGCTGGCAGTTACAAAGGAGCTGAATAATTAAGCCAATTATCCAGAATTAGTTGTTGCAATAACTTCTTGAAAAACATTGATGTAAGAAATATAAAAGCGACTGATCGACAGAGTACAATTGTTTTTGTTTGGATTTTGTAGAACGGAACAAGCTGGGGTGTTGAATGAACCAAAAAGCATCAATGGTCAGTAATATCCAGATTGCGTTGTGAACTTACCTACCTTTGTGATATGTCAGGGTGATCTTGAGAAGGGTCTACTGCCAGGATGGGCTTGTGGGGTCTATGATGCGTGAAGTCCATCAAATGGAGCCAAGTGCAAAATAGCGACAGGGCAGGGGCAACATACTCTTAGAACACTACCATATGACCTGTTTATTGAGTATTCCTCATGATCTGTTTGCAGGGAGGTTAGATAACATTTGCTATTTAATGAGCATTCATTCCAATTTGCTTTCAGGGAGGTTAGAGTAGGATTACCAGATGTCCCCATTTCCCGGGGACAGTCCCGGATTTGTGAATAAGTCCCCAGACAAATTCCATCCCCAGAATGTCTGCAGATTTCATCTAATGTCCCTGGGAAACACAGCAGCAGCAGCAGTCTCAACAGCCCAGAGAGGTTGGCTCTGGCCTGCTTCAGAAGCTGCTTGGAAGTCCCCATATGATGGTGGTGCAGGGGCTCTAAGATGCAGCTTCCGGGCTGCCTCCAGCTTCCCTGACCCCAGCAACTAAGCTGTGAAGGGAGGCTTCATGTTGCCTATGGGAGCAAGCATTGAACTTGCGTGCAAGCAGGAGTGGTGTGGGGATTTCTCAGCTGTGAAGGGAGGCTTCACGCTGTATCAGAGCTTGCGTGCATGCAGGAGGGGGCAGGGATCTCTCAGATAGGCAACAGGAAGCCTCCCTTCCCAGCTGAGGGATCCCCACCCTCTCCTGCTTACACGCAAGTAGGAGTTGGGATGGGGCTGCTCCGAAAGGCAGTGTGAAACCTCCCTTCCTTCTGCCCCCGCCATCACTGTAGCATCAACATCCTGAACGTGTAGTATGTATGTATGTATGTAGGACCCGGATTCATTGAAAAAAATCTGGTAACCTTAGGTCAGAGCACATTGTGTCAAAGCACGCGAAGTGCCGCTCTGGGCTCTTTTGGAATGAAGGGCAGATTAAAATGAATGAATGAATGTGTTAGCCCAGACTCCCCTGTGCATTTCCCTGTCCCTTTCTTGATCACCCACCCAAAGTTCAGTCTGCTGCAAGAGTGTGTTTGTTGCGCAAGACCTCCAAATTAACTGTAACAGTGGACCCTCAATTTGCCAGCATGTGATTGAATCACACCCAAAAGTAGTAGCAGGCTGGAAGTGTCCTTAGGATGAATTGTATTTTTTTCAGTACCATCACTGAATTCACAGACACCACACACACAGACACACACACACACACTGACACTGATTTTGCCCCGAGCTTTCTTCGACTCAGTTGCCTAAATTATAGGTGTGTGTGCATGTCCTTTTTGTTGTTGATAAACAAGTGAGAATCAGAATCCTATTGCATATCAGAGATCTACCAGTAGTTCTCAATTCACTTTCTGTCCTGCCTGCCTGACCCCAACCCCTGTCAGTCTACCATGGCAGATTAAGCTCAGAGTATGCAGGAATTTATATGCCTATTTGGTGCTTGGCTGGTCTGCAGACTCTCCCTCTCTTCAACTCCTATCTTGTCAAAACCCTGCTTAGCTGCATCTGACACCCCCCCAACCCTTTAGGGGTGTGTGTGTGACTGAGTGGGGATCTGCAAGATCTGCCCTGCAGCAACAGAATTGCCTCCACCACCGCCACCTCCACCACCTGGGGATTCTAACGCAGGATGCCAGCAGTTTGTCTTGGGGGAAGAGATCATGAAGTTCAACATATGCAAAAGGAAAAGCGGCATTGCCTAAACTGTGTGCAGTGCTCTGTACTACCAAACGCCCATTTTCAGATGGGAATGTGAGAATGCACATACTGGAAAAATGAGATTAATTTTAAGCCAGACACTTAAAAAATGGGTTTTTAAAAGGTGTTTCTAGGAGACGCTCTCAATTAGCATTCCAGTTGTCATGTGAAGCTGCAGAGGATGGGGGTGAGGAAAGTTCGACCATCTTTGATCTAGATCCTGCGTCTTTAAAAACTCAATCAATCCAGTGCGCCAGTAAAAAATATTCACAGAAGCGAAGCCGTTGCAATTTTCGCTCATAAGGGGAAATGCTCATTATGAAAGAGCACTTAATGTCTCAATGGGAATGATTTCCCAAATTTAGCAGAATACTCCATGTATTTCACCTCATTTAAAATAATAATAATAATCTGCTAATCTTGCTCCTTGAAAACCGAGGACGTAACTGTTCTTCACTATCGTGTTGTCTGTTAGCTGTTGGCCTTAGATCATCAGCTTATGAACATGATACAACGTGGCAAGACAACTCACGTTTTTTATTCTTCCCTGTAGGCTTTACTCACTCCCTATTTATTACAGATAATAAAACTTGCAAGTGAGATGTGAGGGAATTTGACACCTACTCGTTGGAAACTCACCGTTCTGTCATCCTAAGCATAGAAACCACACTGACAGCAATTAGATGGAGTTGTAATCGGGAGCAGGAATGTGGTCTGAGCAATTTACTGTACCAGGATATTCAGCATATAATCTTTGACAGTAACATCAATTGTTACTAGAGTTTGAGATCTTATCCTTTTGATTCCCCACTCACCTGAAAGCTCTAAACACTCAGGTTCAGGGAACAGTTAAGAATTTCAGTTTCTATATAAAGAAAGAGAGGTAGGTAGGTGGGTGGGTAGGTGTTTATTTTATTGTTCTGGGGAGAAAATCCTAAAATCCTAGCAGCTATGGGGGCTTCGCCCTCCCAACATTAAAATATTTGAGAGGACTGCCCCCTCCAGTTAATGGGCATTCACATTCAAATGGTGTGTGTGCACTGCGCCGTGTGGGGCAGGGCTTACCTGGGTCCCCACAATATTTTATTCAAGTTGTCCTCCTGCCAGATGGTCACTGTTTTCAAGTGGGCTTCAATCACACACTGGCAAATTTAAGTTCCAAGGTTACAGTTGATTGGGAAGTCTTGAATTTTAAAGGTGCGGCTTATTTGTGGGTGCGTCTTATATTCAGGCCAATACGGTATTATTATTATCATTATTATTATTATTATCATCATCATCAAAATCATCATCATAGCATAAAATAATAATAAATACCCATAAAGCACCAATCCCCAACAGTTCTTTACAAGAATTTATAAAGATGTGTTTGGTAAGTAAAGGCTCACAATTTTTTTTAGCTTTTGCCAATAGGCCATGAGTTGTGAAGATATCTAGCTAGTGCATCTTCAGACCCACAGATGAATTGTTTCTCAATATTTTCTAGAGGAGAGGCCATGTTGGGGTGCTTCTAGATGTCCAGGCTGTCAGCTATTCATGGGAGAGATTCAAGCACATATTGGGAATTTAGGTGTTTGCAATTAAAGTGGATTAAAGCACTCTGTTGCCCAAGTTCAACAAATCTAATTTAAAATATACATAGATAGACTTTTTGTGGTTCACAAAGTGATGCACTGAAAAGTGTGGGATTAATTAACAATTAACGGGAAGATGCATGAACACCCTCAAGCGGATGAAGATAAATGCTCATTGTCATTGAATGGAAACAAATGCTCAGTAAAAACTGGACATAGTCTAACTACTGCGTACTACACCCATTGTCCACTATTTTTAACCAACTGAGAAATAATTTTGCAGTTTAAACAAAAGTTACATGATAGAGCCCAAGGTGAGCTGCTTCAAAAAGAGGAAACAAAAACTTAAGGAAAGGAAGACAAACTACCGTATATTCCCTTTTGATGTTGCCAACTTGTACCTTCAGAAGAACAAATTGTCTAACTTCCTTCCTATGTGGCCATTTTATTGCTCGCAAAGATGGCAATTACTGGCAAGCTTCCTATTTAAGGACCTGATTGTGACACTTGTAACATAAACCTGAAGTACTAATTGTGCTGAGCAGCATAACCCTGCGGTGACCCTGGGGTTTTTTCTGTCTTGGTTGAAGGAAGAAGACTTCTGCAAGCGGTTTGACTCCTTGCTAAAGTGGCCTGAAAATGCAGGTAGCTGTGTTGTCCCATCAGAAGAAAAAATCCAAACAGAAGCATTAGCACCTTATCCTTTTAAGGACCAGAGCTTCTTCTTCTTTTACACAGTCAGAACTCGGTTCAGGCTCCTCTCAGGTGGGTGCCATTGCCATTATAAGAGAACAAGGCTCACTGTTGAGTCCTGGCAGTTCTTTCCCTAGAAAACCAGCACTGATAAGGACCCACTAAAACACTACAGACCAGTCAGCTTGCTTCTATGTTGGAATGATTTTCAGGCTCAGCATTAACTAAAAAAGAAAATGGGGTGAGGGGAGCACAGAAAAAAATGTTATTGCTTGAGGATGGGCTCCTTCAGATTACCTGATTTGCTTACATCAGGTTTACACAGTGGTTAGACTATTTCCAGCCTTTAATGAGCATTTGTTCTGATTTGTTTATGGAGTAGTTGTATGACCACTTTCATCCTGCATTCATCCTGGTTCGCTTGTGGAGTGTTTACATATCTTCCCACGAACCAATTACTGACCCTGCACTTTTCAGTGTAATTCCCCCATCACTTTCCACACCTCTAGAAGTCCAACTGCTTTAAGTGGGTTTGCTGTGCTAGGGCAGCAGAGTGCCTTAATCCACTTTTGAAGAAACTTAAATTTCCAACATGAGCTTGAATCCCCCCTATGAAATACTGACAGTCTGGAGGCACACAATATGGTAAAAGTCCCATGTGCATTGCACTGCAGTCTTTAGATGATTCAGGAAGCACTTGCAATAGTTTAACCAGTGCAAAACAATACAGGTTTTACCACATTAACCTTTGTCCATGAATGCTTTGGTGCAATCTGTGGTCTTCTGCATCAGGTACAAGCTTCTTTAATTAGTCTGTAAATTACAATATTAAGATGTGGTGTTGTCACCAAGCTGCTGTTGGGAACAGTCACTGTGCTTATTTTGTATTTATGCTTTAATTGAATCAGCACACAATTGGTACTTTTTGCATTTCACTGCTGCTTCCCCCCCCAGTTTCCCCCTTTATACCGTGTGTGTATGTGTGTGTGTGAACTAAGAACACGTCAAGCATCTCATGAAATGGATTATAAACCACTAAAGCTTACTCCATAATCAATATATTCATCTTTAAGGTACCACCATTTCCCCCCTTTTTCCATAGTAAAATAATATATTGCACAATGCTATCTTCTCTTCTCCCTCCTTCCTTAGCCCATGGGGCCTGTATGGAGAAAGATAGCCAAGAATTCTCTCCCTTAGATTTTCATCTGAGCTGAAGAGAAAGTTCAGGATTTGGAAAATTCATATTTGCTTTTTGAGCCCCCACAGTTTCTTTCTGAGTCTGACTCAGGAGAACATTGGCAGCATCAGTAAGAAAGGACTTAAATAATCTTACAAGCAGCAATAAAATTGTATTCAAACCTATGCAGCACAGCACTGAATTTGGAAATTGTTGTGTATATTCCACCTGTATGGCTGTTGAACCTAAATTCAACACCGTATTTTAGAGTGCAACATATCAACAGTTTTTCACATTGTATCAAGGAAGCCCCCCTCTTACCCAGAGTGGAGAACATCATGATAGCCATCTGTCAGGACATCTGTGTACCACCAGTTAACCTGGTAATGCTTTCAAGGCTATCCAAGCAGGATCCAAGAGTGGCCAAACCATTAGTTAAGGACCAAAACAAACAGTGTTTCCTCTTTGCATCCTGGCTTGAATGTTTGATTCTGAATGAGGACTTGAAGAATTGTTTTATCTCGCAAAGGCTGAAAAGGTGGGTGTCGACACATTCTCTGAGTAACTCCCCAGTCATGTCCGATTATGCATTAACACTAAAAGATAGCAGGGATTGTGGGAGCTGAATGCACAGTGGACCCCTTAGTGCATTCTGACTTCTGAAGTGCAGGCAAATGAAAAGGCTTTGGACCTAACTATGATGGAGATGAGGCCTTAGTGTTGCATGCTTCCAGTTCAACATCTGCAGTGGGAACGTGTGCATAGGTATGGGGAGAAATTTGGCTTGGTTCTCATTTTAATGGAAAGCTACATGGCTTGCCCTTTCCAAAATGCAGCGATGCACTTTGCAGTCATCTAAAGTCCGCCAGTTAAATGGTGGATTATGACTGCTGCTGCTGCTGCTGCTGAGGCCAGTAACTAATTGCCCCAATTTGATCCTGACCTGCTTTGCTGTAGGATGCTTTCTCTTATACTGTACTCAGCCACTTCTGTGTTGGAACCGTAACTTTTATTACTCATGACCTGTTGCCTTTTATGGCTTAACGCTTTGCCGTGTTTATTGATAAGGCGCTAACAGTAAAGTTGCATTGCATATAAAAGTCTGGAGACGGTTGGTGAGAATACAGAACGTTCTGTTTGGGTCAATATCTTTTACAAGGAGGGGATTAGTAGGTTTCATCAAACGGCGGCTTTGACAGATTAATATTTTACCACCACAGCAGGAGTGGCGCTGCGCAGATGCACAAAAGTTAAACTGCCAGGTTACTGGGCCCTGAATCAGAAGTGAAGGAAGCCCAACCTATAGCTTTCAAATAAAGACACCCCACCTTCTTTCATTAATACAGCAAGTTGGGTGACCTGTGCTGTTCCTATGTTTGCTGCAGCTTGCAAGATTTTCTGGGCCCAATACACCATATATATGGATTGGGCCCTCCAAACATACCTTCCATCTTTTTCTGATGCAAGATCAGTATGCGCAGCTTCCGGAATGTGCTCCAGGGCAAGTCACATGACCTGTGTCTTGCTCTCCCCCCCAAAAAAGCACTTTTTTCAGGGCCAGAGGTGGTTCTGGGAACTTTGGTTTGGTGGGATGCTAAGAATTCTCTATACACAGAGGGCACGTTTTATCACATGAGGTGGAATTGTAAACCCATCAAAAATTATTGGGAAATGATTTATAATTAAATGAAAAGAATGCTTAAGATAACCTCTGTTAAAAGACCAGAAGCTTTATTGCTACGTATTATGGGACAAGACTTGCCAAAAGAGTGGAAAAAACTATTTATGTACGCTACAACAGCGGCTAGGATGTTACTAGCCCAAAGATGCAAAAATGACAAGATACCAATGAAAGCAGAATGGCAAGAAAAACTGACGGAGTATGCCGAAATGGCAAAACTAACTGGAAAGCTAAGAGACAAAGACAACAGGGACTTTAAAAAAGACTGGGAACCATTTATGTTGTATTTACAGAAATATTGTAAAGAAGTGGACTCAATAGCCGGGTCTTACAGTTAAGAAAACAAATAAAAAAGTTAAGAGGTAATAATGTGGAAATAATAAAGGGTAAGATGCAATGTGGAAGAATATGGTATTAAATGATAAGACTATAATAATATTTAACTTAAAGATTATAAAATTAAAGTAGAATAAAACAGGCAGGAGAAGTAAATATTTAGAGAACCAGAAGGGGAAGTTGAGGGAAGTCATGGGAGGGGTGGGGGTGGGGTTTTTAAGGGATTTATATATTCTTTTTGTGATAATAAGGATTGTGTTGAATATAAAATTGTAAAATTCAATAAAAACAATTTTTTTAAAAAAATGCATAAAAAAAGAATTCTCTATACACTATCATGAGCCTCACTTCCTTCAGAGAACTAAAATTCCCAGAGTTTCCTGGAAAAAGAATTTATTCTCAAACCAGGTTGTTATATGGAGGTTAATAATGTTTTATAGCTTATAAATGTATTGATTTGCCAGTTGAATAATATGGCTTTTGCTTTAATTGTGATGTTTAGCTTATTTTTAAATTGTTGTTTCGCTATAACAGTATACATATTGTAATCATCACACCGGTGGTTTGTTAATTGTTCCATCTTACTTATGCTGTATCTGCGATGTTCTGTCATGTTCTGTCAGGTTATCGCTATTTATTGCTTGTGAGCTGCTTTGGGATTCAATTGAAGGAAAAGTGGCACAGAAATATAATAAATCAAATCAAATCAAATACAGACCCACAGAACGGAGATGACTGCGAGTGCTGAATGTACCTCCAGGCAGAATAATCCAATTGTATCTGAATCATCTGAGGAAAGCACATTTTCTCCTGACTACTCCCTTCCTGGAATCCCCCTCCCCCCGGGCATGGCTGTATTCTTGCTTGATCCTTGTACAGGGAGATCCTATGCAAAATATCTCTCTCCTATACCCAGGGCACATCCTTGAATAATGTGGTCTTGATCCTGCACATATCGAGCAGTAACTAATTGAGATCCCCCACCCCCACCTATAATTCTAGATAGAAAATATTAGAAGAGAGACTACAACACTGCAAGCTACGATTGTTAAAAATAGTACACTAATCAACAGCAGCAATAAACTAAGCCAATAACATGAACAGCACAGATCAGGCAATTCCTACTAAAATACTAGGAAACCATGAAGTCACTTAGAGGAGGCATACACATTCCAATTCATGAGCCATTAGAATATTAGACTTTTAATGTCAGTCAAGGTTGTGGGTTTGAGCCACACACTGATTCCTGCATTGCTAGGGGTTGGACTAGACGACCCTTACAATTCTGAGAGTCTACGAATCTATGTTACAAGGTAGACAGTGATCAATGCACATGTGTTTTTCATACGCTAGTCATTCCACAATCCCTCTTGCTCCAGCAAAGCTTAATAAAACATCGTGTTCTCTAGAGAGGCAGTGAAATGCACTCATGTGCCTGTGATTGGATTCCATGTACCTGTTTTTGCTGGACGGCAACCAGGCGGAAGGCACCGATCACATTTTAATCTTTGCAGGATAGTCCTGCAGGTGCTGATTGAAACAGCAAGATGTACAGTGGAGGAGCAACGAATGAGATGGGTGGGGCCCTTGGTGTCGCAGCTGCTGCAGGAGAATTGCCACAGTGTGCAGGCATATCACAGGGGTGGGGAACCTGTGGCCCTCCAGATGTTGCTGGACTACAGCTCCCATCATTCCTGACCGTTGCTCATCCTGGCTGGGGGTTACGGGAGTTGAAGTCCAATTGCATCTGGAGGGCCACACAGGAGTTGAGCTGCTTTGTTGTTCCCCACGATGCTCTTTTTAAAGCTTAATGAGGTGCGTCTTAGAACATAAAATGGACAGCGCTCAGCTAGCAATTAGGGGCCCGGCTCAGGAGCGGAAACTCAGTAGCCTCCAGGCAAAGTCGGAGGATTCCCTGTTGCTAATTTTGAAAAGCGTTCTTCAGACCACAGGGACTTTCCCATAGTTTGAGGGCAGCCCATTGTAGCTCTCGTGCTTTTGCCCTCATTGAAAGCTGAGCCATGGAGGCAGTGCCATGACTAGGGCAATTCGGGATCTGAATTCTGATGTGAACTGATCTGATCTGGAACTTTGTGGACTAATGCTGGTTTGTTACTCAAGTTCAGAGTGTTGCTATTAGTATATAAAACCCTTAAAAGCTTGGGGCCAGTGTACTCGAGGGATCGGCTTCCCCATATGTGCCACCTGACCACTTCAATCTGTCAAACAAGCACAGTTACAGGTGCACATAATATGCATTCTGCACTTGTAAGGAACCAGTCTTTGAGCATAGCAGCACCAACACTCCCTGCCCATTGACATCAGGCAGGTGCCTTCACTGTGCTCTCTTCAGTGCCTGTTAAAAACATTTTTGTTCAGGCAGACATGCAGAAGGTGACCAGTGCTTTAATCTGTTTTTAGCTGTTGGTTTTACTTATATTTTGCATTTTTAAAAAATATTTGCTTTTAATTTTGTCTTTTATTGCCAATTTTAATATTTGCTTTATTTTGTAAACAAATTAGAAGTTCTATTTACAATAAAGTGGTGTGTGCGGGTGCGGATTGGAACAATGTAATTATCTTTTGGATTTCAAAGTTCTCAGAATTTTTCAATACAATTCTTGGCTCAAAAAAATGTACCAAAATGTATTAAAAATGTGTATTTTAGGATAATACTGTATGTGCGTCCCAATTTTCCTATGAAAACATCTATCAAGAGTACAAACATTTCTTCTTTCCTCCCATCTTTGACAAATCTATCAGCAATCATTTTTGTTGATATTTGTTTGAGGTGGTGTGGGAATTGGAAATTTCAGCTTGATAAACCAAGGTTGCCCCATTATCTGGGAGAACGTCCCATGGAACACAATAGGACTTGTTTCTGACTAGACGTAGATTGTAACTGGACTGCAGGCGTTATCATAAAATCACACAAATCCTGGTTTTATTACAATCTTTTTAAGTAAAGATCAATGTTTGCTTCAGGGAAAGACAAACTTCAGGTGTGCTTTACCTTCCAGGGTTATTTCCACACTCCATTAACAGGCTGAGACAGGCTTTTAAAATAAGCAGCCTGATGTTTCCATGTACCTTTGATTAAGAACAGAGAGTCCTTAGCAAAAAAAAAAAAAAAGCAATGCACACGTATGGAGTGAGACCTTGCCTAAATAATTCATATCATTATCCAGTACTTCTTAACGAAACCTTTGGCACAAGTTACACAATGCATACAACCTTCTCCCCCCCCTCCATGTACGCAAATGAGCTACATCATCAAATTCAGTAAAACATTAAACCAGTCCAGCAGAATACAAGGCCCTCAGGCTCCATCCACTTGGCATTGTGGCTCACTGTATTGTGAACGAGTGGAAATGCATTGTACAGTATTATCTTCAGTGCCTGCAGTGTGTGTGTGTGTGTGTGTGTGTGTGTGTGTGTGATCTTCTAGTCTTCCTAATGCTTTGTCTATGTTCTGGGACTTTTTTTCTGATTTATAGGAATGTGGACTATATCCCTTCAATGACCTGTGCAGCAGAGCTGCAGGCCACTATCCTTTCCCACTAACCAGGAGTGGTCGATCCAGTGCTGTCCGCTCATCCATGATTGAACATTTGGTTTCTCGGTTGCTTGGGCTGGCCCCACATTGAGTTCTCACTGCTGGTCAGCTTCTGTGGGTATTCCTCAACAAGTGTTCTGGGATGCATTCTTTGGAAGGGAAAGCAGATCCTTATCACAAGGCTATGTCAACCCCGTTTCCCAACAAATGCACAGGTAGAACATCAATGGCATTCAGACCTCCTGGCTTTTTTTGCTGTTGAATGTGCTCTATCAGGAATGTTGGATCATTGAGGCTTTGATTTAACCCTCCCTCTTTAGCACAACGTTAGGGATCATTTCCTAATCTTGGAGATCATGATGTCCTCCTGCGACTTCGTCTTGTTTTTGAGCCGGCCTCCAGCAATCCTTTCTTGTCTTCTCGCTGCAAAAGAGAACTGTGAAATCAAATGCGCATGCTATCTAGTCATGAGGGTGGTGGAGGAAATTATTGCACTTGCACCTTTTACCGGAGGTTTATATCCTCTGAGTAGCCCCAAAACTATGTGGAACTAATTATTGTGTTGCAAATTGATACTGAGCATCAACACATGAAGTTGCCCTATGCTGAGTCAGATCATTGGCCCATCTCACTTGGTATTGTCTACTCTGAAGGACAATGGGCTCCTTGGGCTCTCAGTGGAGTTACCTCTTCAGCTACCCTGTCCCCAGACCAGAGGTTTTCCCCAGGATTTCCTTATTGCTCTTGCCTTTTAGGTAGTCAGGGAGTTAACCTGGTGCCTTACACTTGCAACACCTTGTACCAGGGACAGGAAACCTGGTGTCCTCCATATGTTGATGGACTCCAACTCCCATCAGCCCCAGCTAGCACAGCCAAGGGACGAGGACGATAAGAGTTGTGGTCCAGAACATTTGTAGGATACCAAGTTCACTCACCGCTGCTTTATATTCTCTATCACTTACATACAGCAGCTTCCTTTACATATTTTTTTTATTCAGTTTTGTAGCATGGAAGAAGGAAGTGTTAGAGATTGCAAAAAATGAGGTCAGGGCCACACACAGCAACCACACTACCTGTCTGTGCCTATCTGTGACATGGGAGCTACTAGCCACATAAACCACCCCATGAGGTGGAGAGATGTAAAAGCGCTCCTTCCTAGCAGTGAGAATAGCAATGGAATGCTAATATTTTGGGGACCAAGATGGTTGCTTTGTTTTACAAATGCAAAAAGCATTGCCACTTTATTCTGCCATAGAAAATGCAAGTGTATAATGTTAATGCAAAGCAGTCCCTGTTCCTCCAAATTCCTCTTCTAGAATTTGAATTGCTATCTAAAACCATAACCTCAGAGCATTATAAAATGTTTAAATAACATCGTGATTTCCTTTCAGCTTCCGATGATATTCTGCTCGGAACATTTTGAGGTGCAAATTTTTCTCCAGGGTATGAATGAGTTCAGTTTTCTAATTTGATTTTATTAAGGAAATGAAGTTTTCTCCTTATACGGACACACAAGTTTTAATGCACTCAAGAGATGTTTCGATATTTGTGTAGGTGTTTTTAATATGTTATTTCCCTTAATTGTATTTCCTGCTCACTAAATTAGCAAAGCCCTGATTTAGAGGGATTAATCTTTTGTGCCTCCTCACCCCTGGTTTTAATTGTGCTAGTCTTCACAAGCATATAATTTAATTATACACTTGTAGCATTCATTTAGTGGGGGTCTGCACACATTAGGGTAGGGTTGCTTGTAAATGGAGTAACAATCCATTTATTCAGACTTCCTGTAAGTAGATTGATTCTTTTCTCTGTACAGAGAAAAAACTAATACAGGATTCTCATAATCTTTACACCCATTTTTTAGCGTAGGCTTTCACATTGCCATATGTAATTCAAATAATAATTTGAGAAGCATCTGCCTTAGCTAAGCAGTCCAAGTTTTCATACTAAGGGGGCCACAAGAGTACTTAAACATGGAACCTGCAGGCTGCCCACTGCCTTGTCACATGGGGGAAGGGGGCATTATGTAGTCATGCTTTTGGCAGCCTGTTCCTCATGAATCCCACTGTGTGACCTCATAGGATTGGGGACCAACCAATTGGATTGTTACAGGCTACAGACTTCAACAACAAATCCCATATGGCAAACCATAGGGTGTCAGGGGTTGGACTGTGGAGGACTGGTGGAGATGCTCCCCCCTTCACCTGAACCTTCCCGAGAGCAGGAGGACAGTATAGATTTAGAACAGTGGTTTGCAGAAGGCCAGAGTTCAGAGGCTGCAGAGGGGGAAAGCTGGGAAATACTGGGAGAAGAACAGCAGGAAGAAGAAGCACCAGGGGAGAGACTGATGACAGACTCAGTGTCTTGGGAAAGCATTATTGAGTGTGCACACTCCTCCCAGGACTAGGCAGGCATTGAGAGTAATAGAACAGAAAGCGCAGAGGCATAAAGCTCAGATTGGCCGGCACAGGGATGACACAGAATAGGGGAGATGGAGGGGATTGGACTTTACTTGGAGCAACGCCATTATCTTAGGGAGAATGCATTCATTTGTCTCTGTGCACAGTGAATAAATTACTTGGTAAGAATTCTTCTTGTTTATCTGCTTCTTGGCTGCCACCAGGGGAGGGATCAGGTTCTCTGGAGCCTGACATAGGGTGGGCTCCTAACATAGCAGAATAAACACCCACTTAAACAGACTGCCACTCCTGACTTTTGGAGTGCAGTGCCTACATTTTAGGATCTGCACCTGAACACATTAAGCATTGGATTTCATAACAAACCGAGTGAGTTTACAGCTGTGGAAAAGAGATACCCTGTAGCTCAGTTTGCACACTTTCCAAACCAGCAGTCCCCTTTGCATGGTGTGGGAGCAGGTCCTAATCCCTGGATTTGCTTAAGTAAAATTTGTGCAATCTCTCCCATCCACTCCAAAGGGAAGAATCACACAAATCAGGCCTCCATGGGAATCTGTATTCCATTTGGAGCACCTGCTTCGCACATGATATGATGCATATGGCGGAGGGGGAGAGCCCATGTCCCTCTCCACCATAAGAGTCACTGACCTACTCGCCCAATGGTGTCATGTATGTGAAACCTGCCACAAACACATACACAGGTTCCTGCATTTGCTGGAGGTGAAAAGCTATGTGGCCAGCCTTGCAAACTGTTGTGACATCCCTAAGTTCTATGTTCAAGGAATGTATGTATAACTGTGAGAACTCTTAATGCAAGAGTGGTGAGAAGATAAAACTAAGTTGATGACAAATGAGAATGCAAATCAGTAAAGAACAGCTGCTATGAGAGGAGTTAAATTATTATGGCATGGCACCATTGAAACTTTATCTTTCACCTTTGTTAAAACTGAAATTATTTTCTGGGGGCCCCTTTTAAAATTAAGTAAATACATACATGAAAACTGCCCGTCCGCCTCCATTAGACTGAATCAGGTCATTGAACAAAATATTACTGGCAATGCCCAGCCCAGCTAGAATTTATTATCTCAACAGCAATGTTAAATATTAACATGATAGTAGCACAGAACACACAGTGAACTGTTTCCACCCACATAGATAAACAATGGTCCCTGTGATTAAAACAAAATAAAAATGAGCAAACCCTTTGGTGGCACAGCATGAAAAAAATTGATCTAGATATCGCACATTTGTTTTTTATTGTGTTGTATAAAAAACATTATAGTATGCTGTCTGAGGACAGGGAAGGGCAAAGGGAAGCTTAGCAGAACATATTTTGCAGGGCAATAAATACGCTGACGTCTAACTTAATATCTGCCTTTTGGCTGTTCCTAAAAACAAATACTGTAGACTACTGCGGTTCTTTGGGTGTTTCTGATTTCTTGCATGGATCCAGTTCCAGGACAGGATTGTATTATTTGTGCATGGCTTGTGATTAACTGGTGGTTTGTCTCTTGGAGTAATTCAGTCTTTTACACTATTGTATCTTCTTTGTTCTGATATTCTGATTTTGACTAAATAAGCTGCTGCTTTTTGGGGCGGGATGTTTTCTTTCTTTCTTCACGGTTGCTGATTGTGTTTTGTATTTGTAACTGATGACTGAGCGGCAAATCACACCCCAGAGATCCAGCAGAATCAGCTCAAGTCTTGCACAGGAACTTGGGCCTGTGCAGTTCAGAGAGGAGGGAGCACACAGAGTAGAATTCCCCCTATCTAATAGGTAGAGGTAGATCCAGTTCTGGATCTCAGTGTGGCTTTCTGCAAATACTGATGTCAAATACTTAGGTCAGGAATGGAGTGACTTACAGCTTTCCATATCTTGTTGGACCGCACCTCCTATCACCAGGGCTGGATTTAGGTCTGATGAGGCCCTAAGCTACTGAAAGTAATGGGGCCCTTTATATGTCTAGCTGTCCTTTGTCAACAACAAATCGTCGCTGTTTTTTGTGTTGAATATATGCTATATGGTAATTTGTGGACCTAATAGGTATCTAATTTGCACATAACAAAATATGTATTTTATCGAAGTCATTGTTGAACTGAAATACAATTAAGAAGAAGTATATTAACAGTGAAATAATTATTAAGCTCTAACTGTATGTAGGTTTTATTTTATTTGCTTTTTTATCTTATATTTTGGAAATGTACATCCAGTTTCTTTTCCTTTAAATTTTTGGGGGGCTCCCAAGAGATTAGGGCCCTAAGCTAAAGCGTATACGTAAATCCAGCACTGCCCATCACCCCTAACCTTTGACTGTGCTGGAGCTCAGTCTTCCTAAACGTTGCCACCACTCACCAACTGTTTTACTGGCTGTAAATAAAGCAGCAGCAACAACAGCTCAGGCCAGAAAGAAGCAGGCATTAACCATGCAGGAGAATAGGAATGGATGGAGGAAGGAAAGGTTGGGTATGTGTGTGGCAGCAGCCAGTTGAGATGGCAACCTTGCTCTGCTCAATGGGAAAGGCAGCTCCATTGTCAGCTCTGGACCTCCCCTCTTATCATCTCTGTTTTTTTATTCAAATTTTACATAAATATATATAGTCGTACAAATTTCCCATTCACATATTTACAGTTTTTTCATATGGACTTCCCACAACTTCTCTGCCAATCATCCGTGATAAAAATTTTTCCTACACATTTCTCAAATTCCGTATCACCATTTTTCCTTTCCTTTTTTTCCTTTTTCTTTTAAAGTAAACAAGTAAATACATAAATAAATATCTTAACAAATTTGTTTACATTTTTGCAATATTCCTTATCTTACTCACAAAACTTCTTTAAAACCTACTAGCGTTGTTTGTTCCTCACATACGCCTTTCAAATACTCCGAAAATTTTTTCCAGTCCTCAATGAATTTATGGGCTCGTTGGTATCTAATTTTCCCAGTTAATTTATCCAATTCTGCGTAATCTGTTAATTTCATCCTCCACTCCTCCAAAGTCGGTAATTCTTCTTGTTTCCACCTCTGGGCCATCAATACTCTCGCTGCTGTTATCGCGTACTGGAAAAGTTTACAGTCCTTTTTATTGATTTCATTCCTCATTATTCCTAAAAGGAAAGTTTCTGGTCTCTTTACAAAACTGTATTTTAACATCTTCTTTAATTCATTATATACTCTCTCCCAGAACCCTTTCACTTTTTTACACTCCCACCACATATGGATAAAGGTTCCCCTCTTATCATCTCTGAGAGGAATGATGGGCCTGGTCAAATCTCAGGTCTGACAACATAGTGCCCAGCTAGTAGCCAGAGGATTCCCATCCACTGGGCAAACTTGGGAGGACGCAAGCCCATTGCATGTTCTAGAAGAAGAAGAAGAGCTTGGATTTGATATCCCACTTTATCCCTACCCTAAGGAGTCTCAATTAAGATTGCCGGAAGAAATATCAACAACCTCAGATATGCAGATGACACAACCTTGATGGCAGAAAGTGAGGAGGAATAGGGTGAAAGAGGAGAGCTCAACATCAAAAAAACGAAGATCATGGCCACTGGTCCCATCACCTCCTGGCAAATAGAAGGGGAAGAAATGGAGGCAGTGAGAGATTTTACTTTCTTGGGCTCCATGATCACTGCAGATGGTGACAGCAGCCACAAAATTAAAAGACGCCTGCTTCTTGGGAGAAAAGCAATGACAAACCTAGACAGCATCTTAAAAAGTAGAGACATCACCTTGCCAACAAAGGTCCGTATAGTTAAAGCTATGGTTTTCCCAGTAGTGATGTATGGAAGTGAGAGCTGGACCATAAAGAAGGCTGATCGCCGAAGAATTGATGCTTTTGAATTATGGTGCTGGAGGAGACTCTTGAGAGTCCCATGGACTGCAAGAAGATAAAACCTATCCATTCTTAAGGAAATCAGCTCTGAGTGCTCACTGGAAGGACAGATCGTGAAGCTGAGGCTCCAATACTTTGGCCACCTCATGAGAAGAGAAGACTCCCTGGAAAAGACCCTGATGCTGGGAAAGATTTAGGGCACAAGGAGAAGGGGACGACAGAGGATGAGATGGTTGGATAGTGTTCTTGAAGCTACCAGCATGAATTTGACCAAACTGCGGAAGGCAGTGGAAGACAGAAGTGCCTGGCGTGCTCTGGTCCATGGGGTCATGAAGAGTCGGACATGACTAAACGACTAAACAACAAGGAGTCTCAAAGCAGCTAACAATCTCCTTTCCCTTCCTCCCCTACAACAAACACTCTGTGAGGTGAGTGAGGCTGAGAGACTTCAGAGAAGTGTGACTAGCCCAAGGTCACCCAGCAGCTGCATGTGGAGGAGTGAGGAAGCGAACCCGGTTCACCAGATTATGAGTCTACTTCTCTTAACCACTGCACCACACTTCTAGAATAGATCCTGCCCCTGAGCAGCTCCTAGAAGAGGCAAGGCTCTCTCTGGCAGAATCATCAGTCCCTTGCTGCTCAATGCAGCAGCTCCATCACTTCAGCCTCAGCTCCTTGCTTGGATGGAAGGAGACGCTGTTTTCGACTGCCCAGCTTCCAGAAATCAGGCTGCAGCAACTCCAAGCAACTGTGTTGTGAGTTAAGGGGCTTTCCATCATGGTGCTGCCGCTAGCTTAGGTCTCACTGAAGGATCAGGCTTAGTTTATACATTCAAAGTGATAAAATGGTACACTTCATTCCTTCAATCATTTTATATCTCTATCATGTTTTTCAGTCCTCGAAGGCAGCTTCCAGGTTAAAACGTAAAATACAGCAAAACCCAAGAAGACAATCAATACAAGAACAAAAGCCAAGAGCATTATATTGCTTAAAACAACAGCAGCAGCAGTAGTAACAAGAGAGGGTATAAAATGGGCCCGCGTGACAAAATACAGAACTATAACAGGAGGCTGACAACAGGGTAGATTTAAAGCAAGATGAAACGAACAAAAAGTGATCACTGCCCTTCTAAAACTCTAGTGGGAGGGAACCAATTGAAACTCACACACTTCTGTCTCCTTGCTTTCCTCATATTGTCCCAGAGAGTCATTTTGTTTTAAAGCTTTATGGCAAATTTCCTCTCGCATAGGAGGTGCATTACAGATGGGGATAATTACCAAGTGATTATAATAGTACATGATCAGCTGAATTTTCTGTTACTGGAATGTCTGGGTGGGGGCAGGGGGGGGGATGAGCTGTGAGCCTGTGGAAACTGATATTTCTTGTGGGTCTCACACATGAATGAAAGGAGCCACAATTAGCATTTTACAGGAGCGGCTGAAGAAATTATAGGAGTGGGTATTGTTCTGAACATGAAAAAAAAATGAAACTGGGTTCTATTTGTTTAAATAGCTAAAACTTTTTAGAATGGCAGAATTCAGTAACTGTTCTGAGAAGATTTCTTGTTCAGTTATTCTTCAGAGCAGATGTTATTTCATTTTCTTATCTTTTCTTGTGGCTTTGTTATCTCTGAGTTTATTTCTTCACGAAACCGCAGGAAACACCATAATTTTTAGTAGGCTTTCTGTCACCCCCAAGGGTAGATTAGCATGTTCTCTGGTTAAACCACTAGCCACAGTTTTCTAGAGCCAGGATCCATGGATGTGTTAGTGGAGTTTTATTCCGGCTGGGGCTGATGAGTGTTGTCATTCAAAACATCTGGAGGGCACCAGGTTGGCAAAGGCCGTGTTCATGCATTCCCTTCCCCTCCTGCAGCTGAGAAGACAAATTGCTTTCTAAACTGCTCATACCACCATATTTTCTCCTGCTTCTCACACTCAAGGCCTGAGATGTAGGTGCACTCAATGTGGCATCTGACTGAAAAGACAAGCTATTCTGCATGTGTGGCTTTGTACTCTGTTTTTGCAATTCTAACCAGGCTGACAAGTAAGGAACATACTGCTGTGAAAATGGAGCCCATACGTGTAGGCTAAATGCATGAACTGGCCCCGGGATGCAAGACATGTGCTTTCCAGGAAAGCTCCTAAAACAGCTCAGAGTTTCATGCAAGGCAGAACAGATTGTTAAGAGCTTCCTTCTGATATTTATGTTTAGATGTCTTCTGTATTGAATCACAGAATCAACTAAAGGTGATCTCCTCTGAATCCAGACTGCTGAGCACCTGGTCCCCATTTTTAATGACTAGGGTCATATGAAGTAACACATTACTCATGTTACAACGCTGTAGAGCCCAAAACTTTGTCTATGTGATTTTACATAGAGGTGTTTTTTTTTGCTTTTCTTCTTACAACAATTTAATTTCTGACTTATTTATAGTGGTTTTTTCCCTGTGTGTGTAGATCCAGCCTAGATGAGTCAGCCTGGAAAGCCCAGTTGGTTAGAGCATGATGCCGATAATGACAAGGTTGCAGGTTTGACCCACATATGGGACAGCTGCATATTCCTGCATTGGAGGGGGTTGGACTAGATCAGGGGTCGGCAACCTAAGGCCCATGGGCCATAAGTGGCCCATGGGCCCCCTCCGCCTGTTCAGTTAGCTCCTGTGCACCGCGCTAAACCGACACGGAGCAGAGCTGGGACCGCCTTCCGCGATGCTGGTCAGCTTCCCATTGGCTGCAGGCAGCTTCTGCAGCCAATGGGAAGCTGTGCACGCCTCCTCCATGCTGGAAGGAGCACTGGAAATAGCATTTGTGCGTGCGTGCGTGCGTGCACATACACTCCGGCCCACCGTATCATCTGTGGGACCATGAACGAGCCCAAGCCACAAAAGCTTTGCCAACCCCTGGACTAGATGATCCTTCGGATCCCTTCCAACTCCACAATTTTATGATTCTATGAATGTGTTAGGGATGAGGCTGAGAGGGGAACCCATGGTCCCCCAGTGGGTTGCTGAACTCCCACCATCCCTGACCACTGGCCATGCTGGCCGGGCAAGATGGGAGTTGAAGTCCACTAGCATAGTGAAGGCCACAGGGTCCCTACCCTTGGATTAGGGGAAAGGGATTTCATATTAGCATGGGGTGTCTCCAGATAGACAAGCCATGGGATTTCTTCCCCCCGCTAGAAAGTGAGAATTATCCATCTCAGATCATGTCGTTGACAGGGCTCTTGAGCCTTCAATAGCTGCCTAAGAGAAGAGATTTTGGCAGGCACAGCTTAAACAGTATAAAGCGGGTAGAACTGACGCAAAACAACATGCTCCACATAGCAGCGTCCACAGAAGACATAGAACCTTGTCCCATATTGGTGCCATGTAGAGATCAAGAGAGATCATGGACCTCCAGCCAAAAGCTCACCTGGGACAAGGAACACATCGAAGAAATAAAACACTGTTGCTGATTATCACTCACCTCATTCTACTGTGTGTTTCTTGAGAAGCCTAAGATTACAGACACACAAATGAATTTGCTAATTGCTATGACTCATAAACTGAGTTGGCTTTGCTAGCAGAGCTGTTTGCTTTCCACAGCCCATTGAAATCCTCTTCCTTGTTGCTCTACTGCAAATAGTAATGCTTCCCCTGGTTGCTTTTCTGGGAGGCTGCTGTGGGCTGCTTTGTTGTTATCTTAGACAATGTCTGTCAATAAGATGCGTACTCTTACCGTTTTCTCTCTCTAAAATCTATTACACTTTACAGTTGTGCAAAATGCACCTCTACTTTCCCGCTATTGCAAAATGGAAATAAACCATTTCACATATCATTTCTCAATATTCGAAACACATTTGAATCAATGTTGCTCAAAATCTTATTTTGTCTGAATGGAGGAAAGACTTCTTTTGTGGTACTGTGGGAAAATCTTCCTGATTTACACAAAATACATTGTATGTAGGAAAGTGGGTGCTTCACCATTTATTTATTTAAAAACTGTCGTTATCTTTACATTTGGATCCTTCACCGCCCCCCTGGCCAGAAAGCAATTTGAGAAAGAAGGCATGACAGAATTGTACCTGTACTGACTTCATAGAGATTGGTGCTATTTGATTGGGGCTAGTTATAGGGATCATATCACTAACTAACTTGTTACAATAGCTTCACTGGCTATGGGTCAGTTTTGGAGCACAATTCAAAGTGCTGGTTATGAGCTGTAAAGTAGTTCAGTGGGTCACTATGTCTGACTGTTAACCAGAAGATTGGTGGTTCAAGCCCACCCAGGGATGGCTGTGGGCAAAATTCCTGCATTGCATGGGGTTGGACTAGATGATTCTTGGGATCCCTCCCAACTCTACAATTCTATGAAAGCCCTATGCAGCTTAAAGGTAAAGCCACCCCTGACCATTTGGTCCAGATGACTCTGGGGTTGCGCACTCATCTCACTTTACTGGCTGAGGGACCCGGCGTACAGCTTCTGGGTCACGTGGCCAGCATGACTTAGCTGCTTCTGGCGAAACCAGAGCAGCACACAGAAACACCGTTTACCTTCCCGCTGGAGTGGTACCTATTTATCTACTTGCACTTTGACGTGCTTGCAAATTGCTAGGTGGGCAGGAGCAGGGACCGAACAACGGGAGCTCACCCCATCGCGGGGATTTGAACCGCCAACCTTCTGGTCGGCAAGCCCCAGGCTCTGTGGTTTAGACCACAGCGGCATCCGCGCCCCACAGGCACCCGCATCCCACAGCTATACAGCTTAGGTTCAGGCTATTCCCTTCCTAGAGAAATTAGACTGTCTCCCTCCTTGTTGTCATTCCACCGGTAGATAAAAACTCTTTTTATACCAACAGGCCATTGGAAACTGGCTGTTTTTTCTTATCTGTTCTGAAGTTGGGGTAAGAACTGAAGTAGCAAATTTATATAAGAGCAATTGTAACAACACAACACAACACTTCATTTCCAGGCTTCAACTGCACACTGCAGTGCCTACCCTTGACTTACCGGTAATTCACCCACGTAGAGGCACAGCAATGTGCCATTTTAAGTGAAGATTCCTCTTGAACAAGTTTATTGCCCATGGGAGAGGGATATGCTATCATTCCACTTGAAACACAAAGTGATTTGATTGGTGTCTTTTCCCCTTCCCCTTCAGTGGTGTCTCTCGCTCAAAAGGAGGTACAGCAATGCACTGCTTAGGATGACACCCCAATTTGGTTTCTCCTCCGCTGGTCCTGGGCTGTGCTTTGCACACATAGCTTGCAAGCTGCACAAAGAGCAACTCGGGAACAATGAGAATCAACAAGAGATATGAGCTAGTTTCCAGTCTCAGGGCTGGCTGGAGGAAAACAGGAAAACTGCTGGGGTGAGGGGTGGATTATAGTGTAGAATGGAAGGCGGGTCATCTGCTGCCTGCCAATGATTTTCTGTAAGTGCCCATCACCTCTGTCTGTTTTATGATGAGAACACAGGGTTGGGAAAACCATGTTTGCTCTATAATGTGTGTTTCTACCCTACAATGCAGTATTAGGCTGTGCACACATTCCCATTTACTTTGGCTCCCACTGCTGGGATTTGAAGGCAAGTACGCATGATATTATACCTGATTTGAAAACATATGCCGTGTTTAAGCTGAGGTGTGTACATTTGAGACAGCCATTGCCCATGTGCAGAAGACAGCTTCACAAACTGGAGCAGGGAAAGGGTTGCAGGGAAACCAAACAGGTAACGCACATCAGGTAAATACATTCCTGCCCCACTTTGGTGCATACAGTAGTGTGAAAAAGTGATTTGAAACACACTGTGGAGGGAGCAACATTTAAATCTGCTAGTATCTTCTTCTTCTTCTTCTTTGGCGATCACTCATAGCCGAGTAAGATTGTCTTCTGTAAACACGGTTTTAACAATGAGTCCGTAAGTGGCTGTGGAGGCCAATTCTGGATCCACACGTCCTTCCACAGTGGGGACATTGGTTTCCGGGTCGGAGTTGATTATGGTGTGGATTTGCCAAGCGTGCCTTCTTCTTAGCATGTTTCTCCCTTGTGTCCTGAGTTCAAGTGTCTTCAAAGCCCACAGCACCTTTGGTAAAGGCTGTTCTCCAACTGGAGCACACACAGGCCAGTGTTTCCCAGTTGTCAATGTTTATACTACATTTTTAAAGATTTGCCTTGAGAGAGTCTTGGTCTGTAATACAAATGCATGGAATTACAAGTGCTAATGCGTAATGGAAAAATAGTGCCTTGAAGCACACACAGATAGAATATGGTTTAGCAGCCAGTGCAGTTTATTTACATTTGAATTACAGATGTGGGAAATGTTAACACCCACACACTCACACCACTATCACAAAAAACCCTGCACTAATATATATAAATCACACAAAAACATCCTGACAATCCCTGACCTTCGGTGTATGAAACCAGTCTCTTGTTTGCCTGACTGGTTTTTTTGTTTCAAAAGGAGCTCTTTCTGTCTGCTTTGACATATGCTAATATGGAAATGCTTTCTTATCATAGCAGCCTAGTCAGTTTTGGCAACATACCAAAAGTTCTGCATCAGCTTTAAAATAATGGCAAATCCCTCTGAATTTGTACCTAATGAATCTGGCTAACTAGGCTTTTATACTCTTTTATAAAAAACATTCATCCTTTCATCTGATCCTACCGACAGCACCGGATTATGGACATTAAACGATCTAGGAAGCAGTATCACAAACAAGGACAAGATGGGTGATTGTAAAATTATACTGCAGTCAACACAAGCGGCTTTTCGGAATTCAGCAGGCAAGTATTTGGTTTTAGTGCCACCACCTGGCTGAAAACTGAACTGCTACAATTTGCTTTGGCACAAGTATGTCTTCATTTAAGTTAGCACATAGGAACATTATACCTTGGTTATATACTTTTTTCTTTACTTTTTATGAATGCCGAAAGCGTAGAAAGGCCAGCTCTTAAAGAGTCTGGATAGTTATGGCAGTGCCTGAGCGTGATGTTTTTCCTTGTGACCAGTTATCCTGAGCTGTTCACATGACCCTCTTGGTCGTCTGCACAGGTTTCATGTGCGCGTTCAGTCCATGGGCAGAGAGGGAGGATTCTTAGCCTCTTCAGGACTGAATAGTATTTTGTGTGTTGCAACATGAACTACACTGACTGCCATTCGCCTTCTCTTAAATATTTATTTACAGTACTTGCTTCATTTGTATCGTCCATTTCCTCCAAGGAGGTCAAGGCAGCATTCATGGTTTTCCCTGCCTCCATTTTATCCTCACAACAACCTTGCGAGGTAGGTTAGACTAAGATGTTGACCCAAGTTCATCTACTGAGCTTCACGACTGATTGGGTCTCCCTGATTCTCGTGCAACGCTCTAACCACTGCACCGCACTGCCACCACATATAGCACAGGCAAAAAGTGTCTTACAGCCTGTTCCTGTCTATTCAAAAGTTAAGACCCATTGACTTCAATGGGCCTTCATCCCAGGCAAATGCACATAGGACCAGTGTTCAAAACTTCCATTGTTCTAGGCATATTTTGCAACAGGGAATTTCTTTAGCACGTTCGGTTTCTGAGCACCGGGCGCAGGACTGCACCTAAGATTTCAGATTAAAACTGCAGAGTGGAAGGAAAGGAGGACCTTTTTCTACCTCCCCACTTCCAGCTACTCTCTGAAGACTGGAGAAGAGACCTTCTTAACAATATTAGGGGGTGGGCAGGGGGAGGACTAGACCATTGAAAAATGAACATAATATTTTAGCTGCAGTTCATTCATTTTCAGCTTTGTATTCTGACTATTAAAAAAGTGTGCCTAGACATTCTGTGGTTGCAACCATAACCTAGCCTTAAGGTGCCATTTAGCTCCTAAATTTCACATCTCAGTTTCTAACACTGCATAGGACTGCAGCCCGAAATTCACACTAAATCAGCGCTAAGGATGAAAGACCCCAGAGCACAGCAGGGCACTGAGCAAAGCAAGCAAGCATTTTTTGAAATGAGCTGCTATACGTGTGAAAACTCTGTTTTATTTGATTATAAATTAAAATAGGATGGCCTGGAGGTGCCTGATTTCACTGTATTATGCTTTTCAGTCAGAATCTTCTTCTTCTTCCTCTTCTTCTTCATTGGATGCCCGACAATGGGACTGCATTGAGATCCTGGATTATTGCCCTGCTGCCTAACCTTGGGGAAGCTAAGAATGAGTAATGGAGTGGTAAAAGATAGGTACATAATGAAGAGCTGGATACTGGGAGGATGGTGAAGCGCAAGAACCTGGGGCCATGTGTCTACCCTGCCTTGATGTGAGAAAGACTATAACATTATTGTATCTCACCACCTGAACACAGTTGGGTGAATTGGCTTTTGTTTTCCTGTTGTGTTGAAGGTTGCTTGTTCTTCTGGTACAACTACCATTGGCAGCTGGTAGGGAGAGTTGTTGTGAAAACTACCAGCACTCCATGCTATGAGTCATTCATGGACGCCAGCTGGTCATGTGGATCGATCACCATCACAACATGTGGTTGTTGTTTTTTCTCCGTGGAAAGAATTATTGGCGGAGGCCTGCAATACTTTGTAAACAAACAACATGGCGGAAATTGCTTCCGAATGGGTAAATAACTGCATGTTTCATGCGGATGGTACTCAGAGACCATTAGCTGCTGATTTGCCACCAAAACAGGACATTCAATCTGACCATTTTGATTTGGAGAAATCCTGCCTGTTCCCATTTCAGCCGCGCATTGAAGGCGCCCGTTGAGCTCACTGTTATATGAGGTTTTATGGAAACAGAAAGCACACTGCTATCATTGTATTCTCTCATTCAAAGCTGAATTACCTCATGACAGAATATTTAACTCGGCTGGCCTCCCTTTGTACTCATATTTCAACGCAGCACATGAAAGAAATGAAGAATAGGTTTAAACTTCATTTCAACTGTTGGAGAGTTATGGGCCATTTTGCCTTTCATTCAGTCAGTCATTTTGGTAACCTCTGGTTCTGGGAAAGCAATATAGGCTGAGAGGAGAAGCCGTTTAAGGGAAGGCATCTCCCTCGTGAGGTCAGGCGGTTGACATATTTGCCTCACATAAAAGACAATGTTTTGCTTTGACTTGCTGCAAATAAAGTGGGAATTTCTTCTCCAGTGCCTTACTTGTCTGGGCAAACATTAATTTGTATAAATATGGCCTATGCCATTTTCCTTGAGAAGGAAATACACAGTGACCTTCTGCTAGTTTTACAAAAGGCTTTGCATTGTTAAATGTCAGTCAGGTATGTGTGTGTGTTTTAAAAAAATGGAATTAATATTTTTCCAAGGCTAGAAAGGTGCCCTCTGATGCCTGGGCAAGACAAATGCTTCTTGTCTAAGTAGTATGATGTGGGCTATCTAAATTATGTCCAGAAATGAAGAAACCATATGGGAAAGGAGGGTTAGTGCAGCAAATGAGGAACATCACTCACATTCAAAGAAAAAAAACAAAAACAAAACAAACCCTGTCCCAGTCAGTACTTTCTAAAATGGCAGTAACTCAGGGATAACTTTCTCAGGATCTCTCAAAACCCCGTAACAAAGTTCTAGAACAAATGTTTGTCCAGATATGTGCTTCCAGGAGTTGAATCTTTGGGTTGTATACAACTAAGTTGCAAAGTTGACTCACTAAAATCAGAGGATATGACTAATATAGCCATTGATTTCCGTGGGTCTCCTTTGAGTATGACTTAGGATATGTTCACATTAGTGGCTTGAAACACTGAAAGGACTTAGGATATGTTCACATTAGTGGCTTGAAACACTGAAAGGTCGTTTCCCCTGCTGTTCACACCATTTTCTCTGTTCACACCAGAGCTGTGTGGGGATGTTTTCAGCTGATGGTTTCCTTCCCCATGCCAAACACCAGTCTCATGAAGCTTTCATCTGCACGCACACCATTATCTATGATTGCACAAATGTCGCCTGAACTGTTGAAGGTACACCTTTCCTATTACTATCATTATTTTATGTTGTTATTTTTTTTTTTGCCATTCCTAATGTTTACCCTTCTCTTTTTAGAAAACACTTCTTTTATGAACATCAAGTGGGATAGCCCAGCTTTTTCCTCTGAAGCACCTCAAGTATGTATTTTACTTTTTAGAAAATCCGAAACAATGTGCTTTCTACCAGAAAATTAGTGTATTATCCAGTGAAACCAGGACAAAGTTTATTCATGGCTATTTCCTTCCAGTCTTGTTTTGGGCCTCCCAGTGCCATCAGGTTGGGCACTCTGGAAAGCGGGATACAGAGGGGGTTGGTCTTTGGTTGGGCTGGGTTCCTCCTTGGCCTGCATAAGATGTAGTACAATCCACTCCTTCTCCTGAATCCATTACACTGGCCTGGGTGCTCATGTGGCTGAAGAGGCATTTCTGAGGGCTTACAGGGTCTTCCCCCATGATTTGAGAGAAATCTGTTGCAGCCGATAGAATTAACTGCAATGTGTGCTTGGTTGCCATGCGTGTGTGTGGTGTTCATGAGTTTCTCTGATTTGCAGACATGCCCACAGGCCCCCAAAAGTCGGCTGTCCCTGCACTGGCGACAGCCAACGAAAGGAGTAGGGAAATGTGCCGTTTGGTGGCATCAGGACACACAGGGCTGACATTTTTTGCACCAGCCCCACATCTCCTATAATGTGTTGAACTGCCTGTGATTCAAGCTAAAGAGTGTGGTGCTTATTTCTAGGTTTGAAGGAGGGCTCGCACACACCAATCTGTCCCCATAGTTTACATGCCCTGGGACATTTCAAAACAATAAGTAGTATGGCGGAGTGGAAGGCCCTGGTGGGCTTACCTAGTGGTGCTGTGGGGGCAGCAGTGGTGCGCCAAGCAGTTTCTGGTGGTTGAGTCTAGCTGCCATTTTAATTTCTTTCAATGTAGTGTTACTCTAGAGCATTGTGAGGAATTAAAATGGCAGCTAGACCCAGTTGCCTAGTGGTGCTTGGAACAGCAGGATGGGAAAATAAATTAAAGGGGCCTGAGAGTGGGTCTTAAGGGGGACAGTTTCCCAAGGATGCCAGGTGCTGATGCCAGTCCTGAGTGACAGCAAGGATGAGCAGCGTGAGGGCCTGGAGGCTTCAGGAATTCTGTCAACTTCCTGCCAGGATGTAAGCTTCAGCAATTGCCTACCTGTGACAACAGCCCATTTCCTATCACCACCACCAAAATCCTTTATTCTGGAGATGCCAGGGATTGAACCTAAGTCCTTGTGCTATCAAAGTATGCACTCTCCCACTGACCTTCAGGCAGTGGCACCAGAGTTATGGGCCTGGCTTGATGAAAATGACAAATATTGTCATTTATTATCAGAATCGGATTTGTTGAAAACAATCTCAGGGTAATGGGTTTGAGCCCCACCCTGAGCCAAAAGATGTTACAGGGACAAGATGGCCGTCGTGATCTCTTCCAACTCTACAATTCAGCTGCTTTTCTTTTGGAGCACATAGTGACAAATCCTTCTTTGGAAGAGGATTTTGTTCTCTTGCTCGTGCTGTTTGCCACGTTTGTGTTAAGGTGAAAGAGTCAGCTAACAAAACATCGATGCCCTTTGAGGTTTGGCTTTGCGACTCGTTTTGCCTTTGAGCTGAGGGAACATTGTACGGATTTTCCCTGCATATTCATTTTCGTCACTAAATAGATTCATTTTGGCTATGCTCGTGTCGCTTTTCATGTTCCCTTTCTTTGAACATTTTGCGTTATTGAGTTTCACTGGCACAAATTCATGGAAAGTGAATTTCAAAGCCGAACCCATGAGCTTGATTATTATTGTTTCCAGTAGCACCCACTCGGCCTTTGCTGCTCAGCGCTCACAAACATAAAGGGTTTTCAACTGCGGCTGTGAGAGGACACAACACGCACAGGGGCAGAATTAATTCGCTTGCTCAGAACTGATACAATTAAGAGTAGTTTCACCCAACAGCGTGTTGCACCACATTTTGGACTGGCAACTCAAACCCAAAACAACTCTGTGAAGTTCATCAGCTCCGTTCCTATCCCACAGCTGGGAAACTGCAGCTGAGCAATGGTGACCATTTAAGATCACACAGAAACAAGAGGTGTTATTCTCCGATCCAAATCCATTATTGTGCAAGCCACTGTTAATATTTTTGACCAAAATCCTTTGCATTAGGTACCCCAATCCAGCATCAGGGGTCAGTATGCTACCTTTCAGTGTACCTTGTGGTACCATTTTATTTCCATTAACTTGTTTACTGACACAACAGTTGTACAGAGTAAACAGGCATGACTACATCCGTGTTCATAGGGGTCTTGATGGTGCTCCAGCACACAACTTTTGTGCAGCATCCACACAATGCCACCCCATATTGCTATTGTCCTATTTAATCTGGATTTACTACTTCCATGGAAAATCTGGAAAGTTTATCCCCCTGCTTGGAAAAACAGCAAATCCAATTAAAACGAGCCAGCATGTCGATGAGGGCAACATCGCTTGGACGCTGCACAAATCCCTCAGCATCCACAATAAATGACGATATGAAAACGCCCTAAGCTGCATAGGAAATGGTGCCAATCAAAATCATCTGGAGAGCTTTGTGGCAATGTGGTGATAAAAACTTTGAGTCTCCCATGTCCAAGGCCAACACACTGTGGTTGGAGACAGACACTTCGTTTTTTTAAGGAGTTGTTGGTGATTTGAAAGAGGAGTAATCCATCTTTTACCTCTGGTGAACATAGGGGTTGTTGTTTTTTTTAAAAAAAGATTCAGAAACCTGCTGGGGTAAAATAAATGTGTGTGTGTGCGCGTGCGCATGAGCTACAATAAGGGAAGTGATGCTTCTCTCAAACCTTTTTCAGCTTAGAAAACATTGTCTATCGTCAGCTATATTTGTGGTGGCAATTTCTCCTTTTTTAGGTAAATCAGATTGTACTGTTGTTGTTTTTTGTCTTTGAGCATAATCATAAAATATTAGCCCACTCCTGGAGCAAAATAAAAGGCAGGCCTCAACGAGAGATGGGTAAATCTGTCAATTTCAGTTTCTCTCCATTTCTCTCTCACACACAGACACACACACCAGACTTGTATTCATCTTGCCACATTTCCATACTGGAGTACAATTCTGTAAGTACTCCTGAACACTCATCAACACTTTAGTGTGCATTTCTCCTAATACTCGCCATTTGTGAGTGCAAATTTACCATATATTAAATATGTATGTGTGTGTGTATGCAAGCAATTTCCCTTAATAGAATGCATTTTTGTGTTTCCCTTAATGTATGAATTTATGCACACTATCCCATAATATACGCCTTTCTTGGTTGGAGAACTGCAATGCTTAATTTGGGAAAGGGTACATTTTGAGGGGCAGCTGTGCTTCAGTTCGCATACTGTTTCAAAAAGGGAGAATGGGGGAAGTTTGCATCAAAACAAGAACTACATTTCTCCCTTACCACTGGCCTTGATGCAAAGCTCTTATCTTTTCTCCTCTCCTCTGGGCCTGCCCCTTCCCCTGCCCCTGCCCCGAGAAAGCAGATACAGAAAGGGAAAGAGAGAACATTGACATGGGAGAACTCCAGAGGAATTACATCAGTGTAACCTCTGTGGTACGTTCCGTGTGTTGTTTTTATTCTCAAAATCAATAAACACTTTAGGGAAGAGAAGAAGAAGAAAGGAACCATACAGTAGTACACACAGTGTGTGGTGCTGGCACATTAAGCCAAGGGAGAGGGAACCTGCAAAAAGCACGATGAACAAGTGAGTTATTTGTGCGGCCACGTGATCCAAAATGGAAGACATGTGTCACGCTACAGATCTGTGTGACTTGGCAGGCAGGCACCAGACAGGAGCTGCGGGGCCTCCTGGGTTTTCCACCACCCTTCATATTCTTGGCTGTCATCTTAATCCTCTTTAAAAACCCACCCTTTCCAGTGATTTGATTCCCTACATCTTTTTTTCATCTCTCGGAGCAGCCAGAAAGAGAAGCATCCTGTGCAGCTGAAACTGTTCGGATCCAGAACGGCAGAACAAGATGCACTCAGGAGAAGCGTTGGCCGCTCTTGGCTCATGCCACTGGCCAAGAATGTGTCCAATGTGCATCGCCCTCACTAGCCCACACAGCAAGGGTCCATGATGGATCACCCCTTGAACTTGGATGTTAACACGCTCCTCCTTGCTAGCATTTAACTATGATGAGAAAATGTCATACTCTCTGTGCCGATCTGAACATTGGCTCACAGCTAAATCTTATAGTAAGTGTCCCTATAGAATATTAACTGTGTGCAGGCGTGAGTGCGTGCACTGTGGCTTTCTTTAAGAAAACACCACATCTTGACTAAATCTTATTTTACTTCTTTGGCAGAATATCATATTCTAACTGCCTTTCTCTGGTGTTTGTCGGATTTGCTATTAGCAGAGACTCGGTTTCCCCCTCTTTCATGAAGTAAGAAAGCCTCACTAATCTAGTAGTTTTCCTGCTGTGTTCTGAGAAGCACCAGAAAAGGTCCTTCAATCAGAGGTTCCTCAAAGAAAGGCCTAGTAATGCCAGGCAATATTCTGTGAGGCAGAGGCGGATTTAGGGCGGAGCGACCAGTTCCGCTGCACTGGGTGCCGCAATTATGATGTAGTGAATTGAGCAGAATGGAAGGCAAGAGGTGGGGTGTGCAGAATTCTGGCTTCGCATAGAGTGCTGCTGAAATTGGAAAGACCAAAGTCTGCCCCTGTGTGAAGGATACCGTAACCTATAGTTGCCAATTGCCCTGGCTCCCACTCACAGACACTGTACTTGAGCTCTCAGCTCAGTTTTTGCCAAACGCTTTGTTCCAAAATTCACCACACTGCCCAAACATAGATCAGGCTACAGGTTACACAGTTCAGAAATTCATAGCAGAGTTCTAAGGTATGTGGCTAGGAAGGTGTGCCAACTTGAATAAAATAGGGGGGGCAGGTAAGCCCCACCCCACATGACATGGCACACAAGCATGATTTGAATGGCAATGCCCATCAACTTTTTGGGGGGACAGCGTACTCAAATATTTTATTGGGGGGAGGAAGGGACGCCGATACCTTGGAGTTGGCTCCTATGTAGCTAAGTGTAAGCAAAGACTATGTCCCAACACTTGACATGTCCCCTTAAGCTCACCTTTTGAAGAGTGGGGTGGGTACAGTGGCGTAGCGTGGGGGGTGCAGGGGGGCCGGCCGCACCGGGCGCAACATCTGGGGGGGGGGGGCGCTCGCACTCGCAGCTCTCTGCCCCTACCTGGCTCACTCTCTCTCTCTCACTGCAGTGCTGGCTGTGCGAATCCGATCCGAGCCGCCGGGTCGCCGCCCACTGTGGAGGGGAGGGTGCCAGGCATGCGGTGTGGTGCAGAGAGAGGGCGAGGGACTATCTGGGGGATGACAGTGCAGCGGGAGGGGGGCGCAAATTACTTGCCTTGCCCTGGGTGCTGACAACCCACGCTACGCCACTGGGTGGTTATGCAGAGAGAAGCTGTGAAATCCCTGTTTCTTCACCTTGTCAGTTGATTTCAGTCAGAAAGAGGCAACCTGGAGCAGTAGGGCCATTTCTGAGGCTTTCAGGGCCAAACCAGATGAGACGCCCATTCCTGCCTCTTTCGAAAGACCCTGTACAAAGTGTAAGTAGTCATGTATGGCCTCATATAGATCAGGACCCTGCGACCCTGGTGTAGGGGGTAGGTGAGGTCTAATCTTCCCCCTTCCCTCAGGTCCTCAGTCCAGATCAGACCGCATGCACCTGGTATTTGCATTGGAAGAAAAAGCTCCCATTTGCATCAAATGGGAGCTTCTTAGAAACCAGTTTGAAAAAGCAGGGTCAGGGCCCCCAATTCAGATCAGGGCTTCAGTGAGGGGCAAAGGGTTAAAACCCACCCACGCCTTCGCACCAGCACCTTGATCTGAATCAGGGGGCACATACTTACTTTTAAAAAGCTGTTCACAAAATGGCTAATTGAATGAATGGCGTTGTGTCTAATTTGCCCTCGGTGCACAAGGAGGCTGGTAATGGAAAAGGCATTTCCTCTGGTAAGTTGGACCCAGACTGTTTAGGGCTTAAAGCTTAAACACAACACTGCTTGGATCTGGAAACAAGCTGGGAGCTAACTTTGCTGTTTTAGTACAGGAGTTAACGAGCTCTTTTCATCTCACTTCCAAAGCTGTAGAGCAAGAGGCCACGTTTTGTGGTAACTGAAATTCCCTGATAGTCTTCAGAAGGTAGTCCCACAAAGAGTGAGTTGCTGTGGTCTGATGTGGAGGCTATCAAGGCACAAAGCACAGTGGCCAGGTTGTCATTCTCTAGGAGAATGGGAGCGGCTGGCGCTGTGGTCTAAACCACTGAGCTTCTTGGGCTCGCTGATTGGAAGGTCGGCGGTTCAAATCCGCAAGATGGGGTGAGCTCCCGTTGCTCTGTCCCAGCTTCTGCCAACCTAGGAGTTCGAAAGCAGTGTAAATAGATAAATAGGTACCACTGTGGTGGGAAGGTAAATGGCATTTCCGTGTGCTCCAGCTTCTGTCACAGTGTCCCGTTGTGCCAGAAGTGGTTTAGTCATGCTGGCCACATGACCCGGAAAGCTGTCTGTGGACATATGCTGGCTCCCTTGGCCTGAAAGTGAGATGAGTGCTGCAACCCCATAGTCACCTTTAACTGGACTTAACCATCCACGGGCCCTTTGCCTTTGCCCTTTACCATTCTCTAGGAGTGGCTATAGGTGGCAAACTGGCCTAAGCTGATGAAAACAAACCCTGCTTGTCACAGCACTCTCAGAATAATGCTGGGTCAAGCCCCAACCCTAAGTTATGCACCTAATTCTTTGGGGAAAGGGTGACCCCGTCTTACAGAGGGGGAATCACCACCTCCCATATCAATTGGGCCCATCACATATTTGTTTCATTTTGTCTGGGTGGAATTCCTCATCAACACCTTTTTGGGACAGCAGGGTGGACAGTGAAGTTAGGTGGTAACACACCTGTAGCATCATGGAAACCTCTTGGATTCATCAGCCTTAGGAGAGACAGGGCATCATTACTGGCCCACCATCCTGCAGGAGCTAACCATCACAATAATGTATGTGGAGCATTATAAAAAAACCATCTAGTTTCTGAATATTAGTATTATTTTGGGACATGGTTCCTTTCATCTTGATCCTGAACACATTTCCATGGCAAGAAGCATCCCTGAGTTACAGTCATAAAATACGCATAGTAGTGAATAAAATACATAAAAGCTGTATCAAATGTAACTAAGAATCTCCATTTCAATTCATATCAGATCCTCCAGAAGCTTACAAAAATTCCTCTGCCATAACTCTTCACAAAAGCTCAGCCAGCGTCTGTCAGAAAAGAAAGGTCTTTTTTTGGAGTTTAATTGCTTAGATTGAAACATCACAAAGCACACTTCCTTGGGAAGGACATTCCATAGTCTTGATAGGACCCTTATGCTGTTCTTTCATCACATTTGATTGGGTCATAAAGGTAAAGGTAAAGGTACCCCTGCCCGTACGGGCCAGTCTTGCCAGACTCTAGGATTGTGCGCCCATCTCACTCAAGAGGCCAAGGGCCAGCGCTGTCCGAAGACACTTCCGGGTCACGTGGCCAGCGTGACATCGCTGCTCTGGCGAGCCAGAGCTGCACACAGAAACACCATTTACCTTCCAGCTAGTAAGCGGTCCCTATTTATCTACTTGCACCCGGGGGTGCTTTCGAACTGCTAGGTTGGCAGGCGCTGGGACCGAACAACGGGAGCTCACCCCGCCGCGGGGATTCGAACCGCCGACCTTTCGATCGGCAAGCCCTAGGCACTGAGGCTTTAACCCACAGCGTCACCCGCGTCCCTGATTGGGTCATAGGTTTCTCATATTTAAAGTTGAAATGTCCTCTTAGGGACTTACATGAGAATTAACAGAATAATTCCTATGAAGCACTTTGCACAATTTAGGCTACACACATTACCAGCTTACAAAGCAGCTAGGTCTCTCCCCCCCCCCACCCCACTGTGTTTAAGTTGAATTTGCCCATTGCTCTGCACATCAGCAAGGGCTAAGGTGTACTGAAGTCACTTGCTATATGTCCACACCAGGGAGCAGAGATTGCATGGAAATGTCTTTTCCTGGTGGAATTGCCCCATCAATTTCCTTGCCCCATCTCTGCCCCTGGAAATCCAGAAGGGAAGGAAGGTTTCTCAAATGTAGGCACACTTGAGATTCAATGCAACTTGAATAAGGACACTGTGCTCAAGCTGTATTAAAGCTGGCTTGGGGAAAGCCACATAAAAATGCAGTATCTCACTAGAAACTGCAGGATAGCTCTGGATCCTGGATAACATTATGTGTACACGGATTCAAAAATGATCAGTGGGAGCACACTGGAGCCAGAGGAAATGGTAATGTGTATGAAGTCTAAGACTGCAAGCCTAATTATTCTTGCCAGGAAGAAAGTTCCACTGAATACAGCAGGACATACTCCTGACCAAGCTGATGGTCTGTTACCCAAAAAATATAGTAAGGTTTGGACACTAAGGCTGTGGGCCTATCCACACTTACTTGGAAGTAAGCCCCCTGACAAGTAAGCAGGGCACTGCAAGTAACCAGAGCATACCTTTGAGCAAATATGCATTGAATTAAATGACACAGCTGCAATACTAGATGACCGTATACAAGCACGGGAGAAGCACATACATACATAAGGTGACCACTTCTGCAGTGTCAAGAAAGAGGAAATGAAAAATAGAGTACAGAAAAGATTCCTAATTTGCATAAAATGTGCATATGTTAATCTATATGTATTTATCATCATCTTTATTATTTACTGACTCTATATACCTATCTATACCCGCAGGTCTCAGGGCGGTTCACAGGATAAAGATGCAAGCAGCAGACGTAGAAATCATAGGTAATGTCCAGTCATTCATGGAATAGATCTATTGAAATCAATGGGCAAGTCATTTAAGTTCATCGTTTTCAGATGTTCAGATGTTCAACAACGGGCCCAGGACAGAGCCCTGTGACACCCCACTTGTTACTCAGATGATGAGGAGCCATTAGTAAGTACTCTTTGGGTTCAGTCAGTCCAGGGGCAGAGGAAGGGGATTGCAGTGGGTACAGGCAGCCTCGGGTGTCACCACTGAGGGGGGTGACAAAATGCCAGGTGGCACTCACCATGGGGCCTGCAGCGCACCTGAGCCGCATGTCTCTCCTGGGAGAGACGTGGTGGCTTGGGTGTGCGCAGGCTCTGTGCTGCCCAAATGGTCTGTCCATTGCCTCCCCCCCCCCAGCTGTAGGGCGGCTGAGTGGGAGGAGGCAGCCAGACTCCGAAGGCCCCGCGGTGCGCCCCGCCCCAGTAGCCAGAGCGGCTTCCTCCGCCACTGAGTCAGCCAACCAGCTACAAATCTACCTAACAGTCACCTCCTCCAGCCCACATTTTACTAGCACCAGGGACTTTGTCAAAAGCCTTACTTATGATACACTACATCCACAACATTCCCCTGATCCATCAAGCTTGTAAGGAGAGAGAGGGAGAGAGAGAGAGAGAGAGAGAGGTTCGTCTGGCATGACTTGTTTTTGAGAAACCCATGCTGCGTCTTAGTAATCACAGCATCCTTTTCTAAGTGCTCACAGGCCAAGCATTTAATTATCTGTTCTAGGACTTTTCCTGGTACCTACATCAAGCTGACCAGTTGGTAGTTACCTGGGTCTTTGTTTTGAGAGCTTTTCCTGCAGCTGATTACCAAACTGAATGGGCAACTCACATCTTCATTTAAAACCTGCTTGCCTTTTTTAACCAAGTGATCAACTGCAATGAAAACTTTCAAGGCACCTCCTGCTTACATTCCTCGTGCCCGCACATATGGCTGGTCTTGGATTGCAGCCTCAGTGTCTAAATATTATTCTGATTTCTTGTCTTGAATCTGAGGCCGATCCTAAATATGTCAACTTCAAGGGAATTTATAAGCAGCCTAATTGTGTGCAAGATTTCAGCCAAGAGCAGAAAAGACTTTTCGGTTCTGTCCACAACATCTGAAGTCTTGCTTTTCATTTAGAAATGCTTGAATTCAAGTGTGCTTCATGCTCATCTATTAAAAGTTGAGTTTAAAAGACTCTGAATGTTTGTTGGATCTTTGGCTCTTCCTAGGAGTGGATTCCAAATAACAGAAAAAAGAAGAAAATTTAAACAATGTTTACGCCTCAATGCCTTTTTTTTTATATGCAAACATAGAGCAGGAAAGTCCCATTACAATTCTCCCCTCTGAGACAAATAATCCAAACCCAACTCCACAAGATTTGTAACACTATGATCTGCCAGATTTGTAGTGTAGTTTAGAAGCACATTTTATAAAAGTGTGAACTGGTGTTTCATGAAACCCCAGGGATGTTTCATTTTTATATATGTGTGGAGTAATACTGGACGAGCCTTTTGAGCTGGCAGTCTGCTGTTGAAAGGCCTTTTCTAACTCTCATAATAGTGCCTTTATACGAGTGTATTTGCAAAAATATGTTTAAAAACTACACTGTGTAAAAAAGAAAAATCAAAGAGCTATAGTTTTAATCTGTTTTTAAAAAAATCTAATAATGAATTTTGAAATCCTTCTTTTTAAAAAATGATTTCTGAACATGAGAGGTAGCATATATATATTAAAGGACAATGGGGTAGATTTAGCCGTAGCTGCAACCTTCAAACACAGGAACCTAGCCTGTCCCCATCAGCAGAAACCCTTTGCAAGGACTTCCACTTGCTCCTCCTCTGCGCCACCTGTGGCCTCTGAAATTGACTTGGGGGGGTCAGGAGAACCCCCGGAATGGCATACAGTTGTACCTCGGGTTAATAACTTAATTCATTCCGGAGGTCCGTTCTTAACCTGAAACTGTTCTTAACCTGAAGCACCACTTTAACTAATGGGGCCTCCCACTGCTGCCGCGCCACCACTGCCCAATTTCTGTTCTCATCCTGAAGCAAAGTTCTTAACCCGAGGTACAATTTCTGGGTTAGCAGTGTCTGTAACCTGAAGCATCTGTAACCTGAAGTGTCTGTAACCTGAGGTACCACTGTACTGGGCAAGGAGACGGAATCTGCTTGGCAAGCTGCAATGCTTACACAGATGGAACATTCAGAAGAGAAAGACACTGAATTCCAGAGAAGATCTGAAATTTTTCAATAGTTCAGGAGCAGCTAAAAAAAAGAAGAAGAAAGAATACAGTGGTACCTCGGGTTACATATGTTTCAGGTTACATACGCTTCAGGTTACAGACTCCGCTAACACAGAAATAGTGCTTCAGGTTAAGAACTTTGCTTCAGGATGAGAACAGAAATCGTGCTCCGGCGGTGCGGCAGCAGCAGGAGGCCCCATTAGCTAAAGTGGTGCTTCAGGTTAAGAACAGTTTCAGGTTAAGAATGGACCTCTGGAACGAATTAAGTACTTAACCTGAGGTACAACTGGAAATAAAAGAAATTGTGTGAATTAATATATATTTTGGCAACAAACTGTGGACTCCTAACCCATAAAATGTTTGTGAAAATCCTATAATGGGGGTGGTAGCTTATTAGAGAAAATAATAAATTAGTAGGAAGTCTGGGTGAATGGATCATTTCTCTGCTCCACCCAGCTCTATAGTGTCAACACCGGCTGGCAGCAGCTCTCCAGTGCTTCAGAGAATGGAAACTCCCAGCCCTAGCAGGGCATGCCAGGGATTGAACCGGGAACCTTCTGCATGCAAAGCAGATGCTCTAGCCCTGAGCTATGGCCCTTCCCCTTCTTTCCCAACAAAGATGGCCACAAGAAGGAGTTCCAGAGCACCTTTCTGTAGGAGAGCTAAGTCCATGTCGATAAAAAGGCACTTCAAAACGCTTCTTTTTTCTTTTGGTTTGCCTTATTTGTTACCATCTCTGTCCTGCATATGCCCAGAAGATAAGATAGAATTAATAAGATTTGTTAAAAATGACTTAGCCATGGGCAGCGATATTATTACAGGAAGTGGTATATTTCCTGTGGTGGCTCCATCTCCCATGCCCCTGCCTTTTGAAGAGGAAATGACTGAAAATAATTTAAGGTATATCATAAGGAACTCATTAATAGATTCATCTACATTGCTATGATAATATTTCCCTCATCATGTGGCTCACATTCACATCCCATCACCAACACCACCTTTCACTAATAGGGTATGTACGTTTTAGGCTCACATGTTTACGTATTTTATAAACCAACCAATTAGCCTTTATTTTTTAAGGGGGATCCCTGCCTTTTATCACCTACCAGTTAAGTTTTCTCCTCTTTTCCTGAGGCAAGAAGGGGAGGGAAACTGGTCTAGAGCAAAGGGGAAGGTGATCAGGAACTAGGTCTGTGAAAAGTTGGGGGAAAGACCCAACCAGTGATACAGGGACCAGTTCAGAGGAGGATTCTTCAAATTCTTGGGTAGTGACCAAGACACCAACAGAGAAGATGTCGGGCAATCCCACCCCAATCCAACTGAAATAACGCATGTGTGAGATGCAGATCTTACAGGCTAAACCAGGTATAGGCAAACTCGGCCCTCCAGATGTTTTGGGACTACAACTCCCATCATCCCTAGTGGTCAGGGGTGATGGGAGTTGTAGTCCCAAAACATCTGGAAGGCCGAGTTTGCCTATGCCTGGGCTAAACCCATGGTCCCTGAGGGACAAGCCATACTTTTGCATGTTCAGCACAGGTGAGAAGGGATGCATATACATACTGATGTAAACATGCATAGTTCCTCCATGCAAGTGGGATCCCGCATAGTTTTCCCTCTCATGTCAAGGAGCACTAAATGTGCATGTTCTGGAGGAAGAGAGATCAAGAAGGGCTTCAGCTGCAGCAGTGGCCTCATCCACAAGGCTTTGATGTTTGCGTAGAGCAGAGGTGCACAACCTGCGGCCCTACAGATGTTGTTGGACTACACCTCCCATCATCCCTGATTACTGGCTATTCTGGCTGGGGCTGATGGGAGTTGTAGTCCAGAAACATCTGGATGGCTGCAGGTTGTGCACCCCTGGTGTTGAGCTTTATTTAATAGACTTTGGAAGGGACCATGAGGCCATCTGGTCCAACCCCCTGCAATGTAGGAATCTTGAATCTTTTGTCCAATGTGGATCTTGAACCCATCACCCTGAGATTAAGTGTTTCATGCTTTACCGACTGAGCTGAAGAACCTGGGAGACTGAGTTCTTAATGCCTCTCCTTTTCAAATGGAGCTGAATGGCATTCTAACAGAATTAAATTTAGGAAACTAATTTAGCTTTAACTAAAAGCTAAAGGACCATTACATGAACTGGACCAAGTACTGAGATAAGTGCTCCAGTGGCCCTTCTCCGGGTACCCTGGTGTTATGTACTGAGTTGAATAGGATCCAAAATGCAGCAGTCTGATTGGTCCTAGAACAATGCAGCAGTATAATTGGTCCGCAGGAGCCACCCAATCCAGCTCCAGGTGGAAGTGAATTCGCAACCTGATTGGCCTACAGGAGAATCCCTGAATTAGCCAATCATGTGTGGCCCATTGTGTAAATAGTGTATATAAAGCAGATATTTTGGGGAAACTTTCATTCCTCACTACTATGAGCTGAATAAAGAGCATGAAATCCACACTCGACTCCGAGTATATTTCACCTGCCATCTGAGGTAAGGACTAGGGAGAGGATACATGTACAGTATGTAGTGTATGTATGAGTGAATAGAACAGTGATCCTCAGATCCACTGGCTCAGAGGTGGGGAACCTCAAGCCTGGGGGCCAAGTGCCACTCTCTAAGGCTCTCTGTCTGGCCCCCAGGACACTCCCTAGTCACACCTGCTCCCTAAGGCATGCCTCTCACCAATGCATTTCCATGACTTTCATGAGTGTTTTAGCCTGGCTAGACTATATCCTCAATAGGGATGGGTGAATCTGTCACTTCCAGTTCCTCATTTCTGCAGTCCTAAGTTCATCTCCCTGCATTTCCACCAATGTGCTGTATTATTGCTGTCAGGAGGGGCGTTCTTGAACTATAGCAGTACGAAAAATGTTCGGGATTTCAGTAGGAAGCTACAGACATGCACCAAATGGAAATGAAGCTGTATGAGAGCAAAACTTTGCAGGCGTAAACAGTTTTGAAATTAGGATTCCATATCACTGCCCTGATGCCATCACAAATAGTCACAAATGCACAATAGAGGGGCCTTCAATCAACTCCAAGCCCCCCTCCCAGTCTCTTCAATTTGGGATTTTTATAACTAGTAACCTTAATTTTGTATGTTTCACTGCAGGGCAAATGGCAAGGGAGGGTTGTTTTACATAACGAAAGCATCACAGGGAAAGAGTTAAATATTGCCAGCACTTCTCCCCAATCTGATCCCTACCACTACACAGCTAATTACAAAATTATGATCATCACCACCACCACCATTGAGAGCGACAGCAAACCAAAATCCAAGGGAGACCTGGCCATACATCTCCCACTACTCTACTAAAATGGTCTCGTTTAGTGAGAAATTCAGTGTCTGGTGACAAACAAGGGTTATTTTAGTTGCAAGTGTATGCTTTTATTCGCATTTCTCTCTTTTTGCTCTAGTCTTATGGATATTTTTTACATTCCCTGTCTTATGTAAATTGGAATAGGTTTGGAGTTTTTATTTGACTCATTTTATTTTCATTTCTAATAAGCCATTTTCAGAGTGACTATCTGCTATATTTAGAAATTATTTTTAGTAGTAGTAGTAATAGTAGTAGCTGTAGAACATTTTTATAAATGCAATTTACTTTACCAACATATTGGGAGAAATGCATTTTAAAACACAAGATGGTGGGGGAGGGAGGAGAGAAAGGACTTTGGTTGTAAAATGTCAGTTTCTGAAATGTTCCAGTTATGTGCAAACTGCCTGTGTAGCTGCAGTTCACAATTGCCATCTGAACATCTATTTTTCCAAGCATTTAAGAGGAGTGATGTGTACATTTTTCATGTGTAATTAGGCAGTGTAATGTGATCCCTTTCTGCAGTCAAGCTGCCATGTGCTGTAGCCTCACTGAATAGCTTCCAGATTTCAACCCAATCTCTTCTGTCTAGACTCTACGTTGCTGGTTCTCCCCCCTCTGCCTGCCCCCTCCCTGCCTTCTGAGCCTAAAACAGGCTCCAATGCAAAATGCCAAAACCAGAAGTTTTTTTTGTACGTCTTTCTCATAAAGATTTGGGACAGATCTCCCAGGCCCAGACAAGGGCTGGATCCCAGACTTCTTAAGACACGTGTCATCTGAAACTGACATTAAAGACTCTGCAAGCTTTTCAGCAGGTCATGCACACACAAACAATGGCTTTAAAAATATGGTTTTCATTAAAAAGTGAGTATTTTTAGAGAGGTGTGGTTCAGTTCAGATGAAAAAGGAGGGGGTATGAACGGAGAGGGAGGGAGAGACTGGGAGAGAGAGAGAGAGAGAGAGAGAGAGAGAGAGAGAGAGAGAGAGAGAAACTGAAACATTATTTACACTGCTGTAGAATTTATAAGGCTGCTTTGGGGACTAAAGGAAAATGAAACAATAGATGCTGTCCAAAAGCCAGGTGCATCTCATGCAGAAAGTGTTTATAATCAGGGCAAAGTACAGCTGATTTGAACAAGAAAGAAGTCTCTATGGAAAACCTTCCAACTTTATTATACTTCCAAACATACACAGTATGTACTTTAACAGTAAATCTTATCTCTGGGGAGGGAAAAAAAGATTTAAAAATGATTTCACAGATCACTGGGGGCAGTTTTTGACGCTGCAGCAACAGTTTGCTGCTGACTTACAGGCTTTATTTCTTATAGCATCTTTTATTCCAGCCGTGTCATTTATTTCCTCTAACGAAGAAATGCATGTATGCTGCATGAGCAAAAGTTTTATTTATTTGAAATTGGATACTCCGCATTGTCGCTTTAGGCTCAAGGTGTCTTGCAAACATTAAAAACTATCAAATACAATGTAACCCAATGGAATTCAGTTATTTCTCGGAACTGTATTTTTTTCCATGTTTATCCCAAAACCTTGTTACAGTTTGAAATGTTGCAATGACCATGCCTCCCAAAACCACAGTCATATGTTGTTGCTTGTTTGTTTTCATTTTGGAAAACCAAACTGTGCAACCTTCTGTTTTCTTTTTGCCACTCATGAACAGGGGTGGGGCACAACTTTTTATTTCCATTCGCTATAATGTTGCAGTGGTCTGCATCCTATATGTTCATTTCAACTGCAAAATTAGTCAGTTTCCAGGCTCTATACCTGGCCATAGTTGTTGCCCTTGGACTGTACATTGTTGAGGTTCGAAACTTTTTGCCATGTTTACTTGGAGGTAAGTTGCACACATACAGGTAGTCTAAATATTGACTTTACATTAAAGTTCTCCATCACCAACTTCCCACATGCTCTAGACTACTCACAGCTCTACAGGTGTGGAGGCAGAACGATGGAGCCGTAAGCTGTACAACTCAACTCTCGAATGCTCCCCTTAGGGAAGCTAACCTGGTACCTTTCCAGCATCAGCTTAAGTCTTTTCTGTTCTCCCAGGCATTTTAAGACCTGGTTTTAGATCACTGTGGTCCAGTTGGCAGTTTTGATGTATTTGATGGCTGTTTTAGTCTCTGCTGGTTTTGTTTTTGTTTTTGTTTTTTGTTACAGTGCTTGCTTTATTGTGCTGGCTATGTGTTGGGTTTCTATGCCCTGAGACCTGCGGGTATAGATTGGTATATAAATTTAGTAAATAATAAAAATGATGATAAATACATATAGATTGACATATGCACATTTTATGCATATTAGGAATGTTTCTGTACTCTATTTTTCATTTCCTATTTTTTGACACTGCAGAAGTGGACACCTTAGGTATGTGCTTCTCCCGTGCTTGTATGTTCTTCTCTTTTATGTGTGTGACACCTAGAGAAATCATTTCATGAGACATTTCAAATATAATAGACAAGCAAATGTATGCTCAGTTCGAATCCTCTCCTCTATCATGACTGGAGGAGTGTGTAGAGGGTTGATGTCTGAGGCTGTCCAGTCTAGTGGTTGCAATGGGTGTGGTTTTAGCCAGGTTCTTTACATATTTTTGAACCAGCAAAGTGGGTGGAACCAGCCCTTGAGGAAGCATTCCAGCGCAAATTCTAACTCAACCACTCCCCCCACCAATCACACTCCATCTTTGCCCATTGCACACCTCATGCTAACATTTTATGACCACATAGGTCTGTGGTGGCTTGAAGTTACGTCAGCATGACATTGTGCTATGCCATGATAATGCTCAATTGCATCAAAGGATTTTGTTGTGATCCTATTCTGCTTTGCTGACAGGAGAGGAAAGGGTCACACAACTGGTTGCTTTCAGTCCAAACTGGCTTATTCACAGGTATTTACATTTCAGCTGTTGCAGTGTTCTTATTTCTCATGTTAGTCCCTTTCTTCTCTTCACAGCCCTTAAATTCTTTTCTTTGAAATTAAGCGTCTCAGGTATGCAGACATATCCATCTGGTCTGTGTTATTTCTTGCTGTTTTATACCCAAGCCTTTGGTTTTATCATCATTTATTTCCAGGTTAATTCTTCTGTTCTGGGAGAAATATTGAGAAACTTCCCGTCTTCTGCTTCCAAACAGATTTCCGCCCCTTCCCCTGTGAAATGAAGATTATTCTTCTAATCTGCCACATTTTCCATCCAAAGCATTCTTCATCTTGAAAGATAGCATGATCCACATTGCCTCTGCTCATATGAGCCTCTTCTCATGCTTCTGAGAGCCTTCTTGCTCTATCTCTGACGAACAGCTCAGCTAGTGGGAAAAGAAGAACTGGCCTTTCCCATCACGACATCCAGGTTATAGGAATACTCTCCTAAATGGGGTTTGGCATGGAAAATAGCTACAATTCTTCTGATACAGTAACTTTCCACTGCAGGGAGTTTTTCATGGGGGAGGGGAGAGCATTATATGCATCTTTTTTTATACCAAATGGCATAGCCCCTCTATCTTGCTATGCAATTTATTTGCTTGTTAAATATTGCATGTATTGTTATACTGTAATTTTTGCAACAATATTAGGATAGAAATAATTTAAAGACCCTTGGTAGAGAAAGGACCTATCATGGGTTAGATCCAGACTAGGTAGACCTATCAAAACCTACTTAAGTTAATCATTTGCTCTCCAGATGTTTTGGATTACAAATTGTATCAGCCCTTGCCAGGATATGGTGTTGATGAGAGTTGTAGTCCAAAATACCTGGACACCAGGTAGCAAATACTGGCCTAATCAACAACATTCCTGCAATTACTATTTAAAAAAAGGGTATTTGTTTTGCTATTACATTGCAGTTAAAGTGCGAGATCAATTGACTTGTATTTGATTTAATTCTGGTACAATCTGAAACTGATGGTTAACTTGTTTTATTTACAGCTGCCTGTCTTATTTGGAGAGTGCCATATTTTTTGTTCTCTGTGCAAGCTGGTCATTGACTGCGACAAAGTATTCATTTGTTAACTAAAAATGTTAATTTGAAAAACAAAGTGTCAGTTCATTCCTGGGTCCAATGGCTGGATAAAATGTCCTCCTTCTCACACTGCAGTGTGAACACAGTAGGACACCAGCTTATCGAACTTATTTTGGTGGTGGTTTAATTCCTCTGCTCCTCAGAGTTTTTACCAAGCCTGGAGGCTATGGTACCAACATACCATGAAAAGAGATCTTTTCATGAGATCTGTATCCTTGTTTTCATCACTAAGGAATCTTATGACAATTTAGATAAAACATCCGAATTATCAGGCTGTTCCCTGGATCAAATGTCTCATACTTTTGAGGCTTTTCTACCATAAGTTTGAGACTGATCCAGACCACTAGTGGATTCAGAAAGAATATATCTATTCACACCCATTGAGGTTCTTTTTTACTTGAAAAAAGTCCCACTGAAATCAGTGGGATTCTCTCCCAATAAGCGTGTATTGGATTACAACCTAGCAGCACAATATTAGTCAGGTCTACTCAGAAACAACTCCCACTGAGTTCACTGGGACTTACTCCCAGGTAAGTGTGTGCAGAAGTGCAGCATAAGAGCTCCTTCCAGAGAGAAAAAAACATGTTATTCCGTTCCTGTCAAAGCAGCTTGGAGAAACCGCTCAAATGTCCAACTCGTGTTAAAAAGGTTGTGAGCAGAGAAAGGCACGTGTCAATCTACTCCTCTCTGCTTTGGTTTAAAATGTCATTTTTAAAACTAGGGAATCTTTTTAATGAATGCTATCCAAATGTGTGATAGGTGACATTAGCATGACTGTCAGCTTTTCATACAATTGCTGGATTCTAGTCATTTTCATAGAGGAAATGTTCATTTCTTTGATTTTAATGGTGAAGGCAACTGCTGGAATGATTATCTTAAACGTAAAAAACAGACTCCCTCCTCTCCCCTCACAAAAGGACGTTTGTCTTTTCAAATCATGATATGAGAGTTGATGCTTTGTTTTCTTGGTAGTGCAATCTTTACAACTGATAGTTAATTCTTCAGGATTGTATCAAAGATACAAGGACTTATATTAAAGGTAGCTGATACTTTAGGCTTGTATTAAATATGCTCTTTAAAAACCATTATTTTTTCATAACCAGTATACAGATTTGTCTGAATTCTTCCTGAAGCAACAAATATGAGAATGACAAGAGAAACTGCATAGATACTCCTCTGAGTTTGGCAACTTTCTCTTTAGCCTTGAAGCGCCATCTTGCTACATCTTAAGCAAAGAGAGGTAAAGCTGAAAGAGCAGTGAAATTTAGGTGAAGCATTTCCACCTAAAATATCACTGTCCAATGTGGGAGGGGGCAACCCTGCTTTCTTTTATATGGCAAACTTTAAGAATATTAGAAAAATGCTCCCATGTTTCTCATTAATCTTTCTGCAATGCTAAAACAAGCACCATTATCCTAAACCGGCTATTTTTTCCTGGCCTGTGGGCTTTAATAGGTACCATGAACTCTCCCACCTAGAAGAGTTTCCTTATTCGTTCCAATAGCAGCTGGCAGATTTGCACAATTTACTTTGCAGTGTGTTAGCAGATAGGGCTAATTGCACAATATACTGAAATTTCAGCCTGGCCCAAGGAAACTATTTAACAAATAGTTAATTTGTACTAATCAACTTGATTTTATTTATTTTTTTGTACTGAGAATCTTTCCTGATCAGGACTGGATATAAATGCATGACAACAAACAAACAAACGTGAATCCAGTTAAAATTTAATTTCAGCAACAGTTCTTTTAATATGTAAATATGGCATCAGTTGTGAACTTTGGTCTTTCAAATTTCAGCATTGCAATGTGAGAGGCCAAAATTCAGCATCTCTTGCCTCTTGCTTTCCATTCTACTCAATTCACTCTTAAGGACCACCTGCTTTCAGAATTCCCTGATCACATTGGGGGACACTGGACCAAACTAAAAACATCCATGATTGCAGCCTGTGAACAAACTATTGGATACCAAACCAAGAAACACCAGGACTGGTTTGATGAGAATGACAGTGAGATTGAACGCATGATTGACAAGAAAAAGAAGGCCTTTCAGATCTAGCAAAGAGATAAAAACTGTGCCACTAAGAAAAAAAACTATGCCAACGCTAAGTCTGAGGTTCAAAGAAGAACCAGAGAACTAAAAAACACCTGGTAGATTAAAAAAAAACTTAAGAGATCCAGCACTTAGCTGACACTCATGACGCACAGAGTTTCTTTAAAGCCACAAAGACCATCTATGGACCAATAAATCATGGCATATGCCCCCTACGCTCAGCAGACAGTATCACACTTCTAAAAGATAAAGAAGCTATTTCACTGCTCTGGAAAGAACATTACCAACTTCTCCTTAACTGCAACTCCCCCATAGATGCCGAGGTCCTCTCACAAATTCCACAAAAACAAGTTAGAGATGAGCTGGCAGTATCTCCAAATCTGGGAGAGTTGTGTACAGCTATTAACCAAATAAAAAACAACAAAGCCAGTGGACCTGATGGGATACCTGCCAAAATCTTCAAAGTGGGCAGAACTGTACTTACACAATAACTTCACAAGCTCATTGAAAAAATCTGGGAAAAAGAAGAGATCCCAGCAGACTTTAGGGATGCCAAAATTATCAATCTCTTTAAAAAAGGTGACAGAACTGATTGTGGAAACTATCGAGGCATCTCTCTATTAGCTGCGGCCGGCAAAATTCTTGCAAGGATCTTAGCAAACCGTCTCTTAACAATATCCGAGGTGACCCTTCCTGAATCCCAAAATGGTTTTCAGCCTTCTAGGGGGACAGTGGACATGATTTTCACTGCTCGACAGCTTCAAGAAAAATGCAGAGAACAAAACCAACCCCTGTATATGGCGTTTATTGACCTGAGTAAGGCTTTCAACACTGTAAATCGTAATGCACTGTGGACTGTCCTTCTGAAAATTGGCTGCCCAGATAAATTTGTAAATGTCATTCGGCTCCTCCATGATAATATGACAGCAACAATCGCAGATAACAATGGCTCTCAAAGTGAACCATTCTCAGTGGGATCAGGTGTTAAACAGGATTGTGTTATTGCCCCAACTCTATTCATTATTTCCATTGCCATGATCTTTCACATGACTTTGTCGAAGGGAAACTCCCCACCAGAGTAGAAATCATATATCGAACAGATGGAAAGCTCTTCAATCTGAGGAGGCTGAAAGCAAAGAGTAAGGTTACCGTAACTTCCATCATAGAGCTTCAGTATGCTGATGACAACGTAGTGTGTGCACACTCAGAGGATGACCTCCAAACCATCCTAAATATCTTTGCAGAAGCTTACGAAAAGCTTGGCCTATCACTCAACATCCAAAAAACCAAAGTGCTGCAGCAACAAGTACAAAATAACCCCTCTGCAGTGCCACAAATCCAACTCTGTGGTGTACCGTTGGAAAATGTTGATCACTTCTCCTACCTAGGCAATTATCTTTCCACAAGGGCCAATACTGATGCCAAAATCCAGCATCGCCTGAGCTCTGCGAGTGCAGCTTTCTCCCGATTGAAGTGCAGAGTGTTTGAGGACTGGGACATTCACAGGGAAACCAAAATACTTGTTTACAAAGCTATTGTACTACCAATCTTACTGTATGCCTGTGAAACATGGACCACTTATAAACGGTGGTCGAAAACTCCTCGAAAGATTCCATCAACGGTGTCTCCAAAAAAATTTACACATCACTTGGGAAGACAGGCAAACTAATATCAGTGTACTGGAAGAAGCAAAGATCACCAGTGTTGAAGCAATGATTCTTCAACATCAACTTCGTTGGACTGGTCATGTCGTGCGGATGCCTAATCATTGTCTTCCAAAGCAACTACTCTATTCCAAACTTAAAAATGGAAAGCATAATGCTGGTGGTCAACAAAAGAGGTTTAAAGATTGTCTCAAGGCAAATCTTTAAAAATGTAGTATAAACACTGACAACTGGGAAACACTGGCCTGCGAGCATTCCAATTGGAGAACACCAAAGGTGTTATGGGCTTTGAAGACACTTGAAATCAGGCTGCAAGGGAGAAATGTGCTAAGAGGAAGGCATGCTTGGCAATTCCACACCGTGATCAACTCCCGCCCAGAAACCAATGTCCCCACTGTGGAAGGACGTGTGGATCCAGAATTGGCCTCCATAGTCACTTATGGATACATTGTTAAAACTGTGTTTATAGAAGACAATCTTACTCGGCTACAAGTGATTGCCAAAGAAGAAGACTCAATTCACTATGTCAAAATTGTGATGCCCTGCAGTGCCCCCTAGGCTCCATACCCAGTGTGGAGGAACTGGTCATGCTGCCCTAAATCTGCCTTTGATTGCATTATGTCTTACAGGGTGATCATAAATATAAAACAAAAACAAATATGAATCCAATAATATTGACTTCCTAGAAAGTATGCTTACAACTGGAGCTTTAGTGGAAGCACACATAATGGCAAACTGATTCTCTTGGTTAAAATAATAAATATGTTTGTGATTCCCACCCCACGGCAAAAAAAATAAAAATTTGTTTCCTTGCTTTATCCTGCGTAAATTTGTCACTAGAGCTCATTGACAGATGTACAATGTGTTTCATATTGCCTTCTTTTTGCACACCGTGCCAGTTGATTGGGGTTATGCATTATGCAATTTTATGGAGCCCATTGTGGTCGCCATGTGTTACTGGGAACTACTGCGTGGGCAAAAGACTTAAACTGCAGCAGCCATAATTGCCAAAAGTTTTAGACAAAATCATGATCATTTGCCCTGAATTTGTCTTTATCAAAATCTGCGCTTCATGCCCTGCAGATGATACTTCTAGACCAAAGTGGAACAATCTGAATGGTTAGATCAGACCAATGTAAGAATGACATGTCCTGCAGGGAATTTACTTTTGTGTTTTGGTGTGATGGCCAAAACAACAAATAAAATAAATGATAGCTAACATAAGATGAGTCTGCTGGATCAGGCCAATGGCCCTTCTAGTCCAGCATCCTCTTCTCACAGGCTGGCTGACCACATGCTTGTAGGAAGCTTGAAAGCTGCACATGAGTGCAACAGCACTCTGCTCAGCTGTGATTCACTGCAACTGGTATTCAGAGGCATATTACTTTGCATTTTCCACATTCTCTGCCCCCTCCCTGCAACTTCATGGTTTGGCTCACATGTCTGAGTTGCCTGGAGTGATTTGCTCTTCAGGCATATTTATGGTGATACACCTTTTCTTAGCTTCTGGCATGCTGTTGCTTGGATTGCATTGAGTGGGTGCAAACTAGGTTAGTTCTTACTGGAGATCAATGCAACTTGCATCATGATGACAAACTTTTACCAGCGATTTAAATGGGAACCAAGTACAATCTCCAGAGCACAGAGAACTAGGGAAGCACAGAGCAGTTGATATTTCACCACATTCAAAATCCCACTTGCTTATGCCAGCCAGAATGGGGCAGTTTTCTTTCTTATTTTTACAGGGCCATGAGGGGGCATGAGGATTGGACCCCTTGCGGGGTTCATGGAGCTTTGGATCTAGAGAAGCCTCCAATCCTCTGCTACCACTGGCAGGGGAACCAGAGGCAATAACTTCTCATCCACTGTGACAAAACTAGAGGCCTCCACCACAGTGGACACTGCTGACCAATGGTAGCAGAGAAGCAATGAATGCACTGTCCTGCACCCTTCCCCCAGCCATCTACACAGGGAGATTAGGATGACACTCTATTTAACCTTGAATCCAATACAGAGAGTCGGTGTCAATTGTGTGACTTGATTTTCTGGTTTTAATTTACACATGATGTCTTCTCCCATTCCAGGTTTGTCAGCACAGTCCCGAAGTCTCCAGATGTTACCTTCAAACATTATCCAGCTCATTTTGTCATTGTTTTCTCAATATTTTCCATTTAGAATCTGGGATGAAATGTTGCCAACGTCAGCATGTCTCCAGTGGAATGTCCCAAATATATTTTCCAACGGTAAGGATCTCTGATAGAAGGACTGAGAAAGACTTTGGAGAGCTTCAGCCAGTCAGAGCTGAAAAGGCATGGCTTACAGAGATCAGGAGTAAGACAGTTCCTACCTTTAGGCTTTCAATCTAATAGACATGGCACATGAGGGAAAATAAATGGGGTGAGGAAAGGATATAAAGCAAGCATAGGTACCAGTTTTAAAATTTAACAAATTTTTAAGCAACCAGCTGGGATGGAATTGGTTCAGGTAGCCTGATGGAATAGCTGCCACTAGGGGACAGTTGAAGGAGGATCAAAAGCAACAAGTCTCTCAAGAGAAGTGCTCAAATACTGCTGCTTTTACTTCATCTGCAGCCTGATAAGAATTGCCGCTTTTAGGTAACACTCCACAATTCCCTGATCAGTGAGAATTCCCAATAAAGTGCAAGTAGGTTTGGTTTCTTTTGGAAATGTGAACATGGGATTTATGGCATTTTTGAGATATTTTCTTTATTTACAAAGTAAAGTGTAAGCAGAGTCAAACAGCAGGCACTTCTGCAAGGCACAAGTCTTTGCCCCACATCAGATTCCCAGAAAGGCCTGCGCTTTCAACAAAATCACATACCCCCCACCCTCACCCTTTCCTTCTCCCAAACAGCTGCTGCTTCACTTACTTATACTATACATCAGCCCCTTCCTCTTAGCTAGAAGAGAAGCTCATTTCTGAAGGCCCTGACAGCTACTGAGATTAATATAAGGAGAGATCATCTGGTTAGAAGGGAAACTCTTCTAACAATTAGCTCCCATGAAGAAACATTAACTGACCATTCTGAACAACCTAGACTAAGAAATCCATGGCCCAGAGTCATCACCTATTTAACAGTGTGCAAAAAAATAAGGTGCCATATTGCTTTGTGTTGATTACAGGACTTTAAACCAATGCCTTGCCTTGAATAGATGGTGGATCAGGCAGTTTGACTGGAAGTTAGTAGTATTCAGGACTGGATCTCATGTGCAGCTACCATTAAATTCCTATGGCAGAAGGAGACAGTGCGCAAATTGCTCTCATCTGTTTTCTGGGCATCTATCCAGTTTGAAAGGATGCTTCAAGTAGTAACTGGGGCTCCAGCTACATTTTAAAAACTGATGGAGAAAGTTGTGGGAGCATGAAATTCCTTGAAGTACTTGTGTATCTTGAAGACTCAATAGTATTTGGTAGGACAATAGAAGAACATGAGATCTGTTTGATGAAAGTTCTCAACTGTTTGGGAGCAACGCACCATGCTAGTCTAAATGGCCTTGGTGCAGTATAAAGACTATTTCGAGACCAGCCATCCTGCTGCATTCACAAGCAGAAAACTGTCTGGCTCAGAATGAAGCTGTGTCCAGCACATCAACAAGAACTTTTTACATTGAAATGGTCGTTGTTGGATAAGGTTTGTGATCCTCTGTATGGGGCCAGATTTACTGTGTGTAAAGATAATAATCTACTCATATGCATTTTACACACGCCAAACGCAGTTCCATGGGACATTGATCCCATGCTGTTTGGTTGACATATGGGTTTAATTTTTAGTATTGTGCTGGCAGGAACAACATAGGTATCTGAAGAAGTGTGCATGCACACGAAAGCTTATACCCAGAACAAAGTTAGTTGGTCTCTAATGTGCTACTGGACATTTTTTAAATTTTAAAATTTATTTTGACTGTGTCAGACCAACATGGCTACCTACCTAAACATAGGTGTTGTTACTTTATCTTAAAGATAAAGGTAAAGGACCCCTGACAGTTAAGTCCAGTCATGAAAGACTCGGGTTGCGACGCTCATCTCACTTTACTGGCCAAGGGAGCCGACGTTTGTCCTCAGACAGTTTTTCCGGGTCATGTGGTGTGCTTTCGAACTGCAAACACTTAATGAAGACATGGTGGTTTCTTGGACTGAAGAAGCCACTGAGGGAATCAAGGTACTCTGTCAATAGATGAGTGTAGCAGGAGTAGTTAATCATCTGGCACTTCTCCAGGGCAGTTCCTCTTGTACTTCTGCCACAACATTAAAATGAATAATCTACCTAATTTGAAGAAAGAATATTTGCAGCATGTGCAACCAAAGGACTGTAACCCTGCTGATGCTTGGTGAACAAATCAAATCAAAAGTGTATCCCGGGCTATAAAATTTAAGCATCCTCGTGGAGGACTCTTTTTAAGGAAATAGGGTAGGCTAACTTTAAAATATGATTTACATCACCACTAAGGATTTAAATGCCCAGTATCATCATGAAGGCTGTACATTCCACAGTGGCACGATACCTCGGCAGTATTGTCACTGTGTAATGCAAAGCCTTCATGATGATTCTAGATAGGTGAGAGCTGAGAGCAGAATGGGGACAAAAGGTGGACAAACTACTGTTATTTATCCTATCCACCTTCGCCGCATCAAGCAGTTGGTCCCTTCCCTTTCCCGCCCCGACCTGGCCACAGTGATCCATGCAACGGTCACCTCCAGGCTCTATGCGGGGCTGCCCTTGAAGCTGTACCAGAAACTCCAGCGGCTGCAGAATGCTGCAGTAAGGCTCCTCAAGGGGTCTCTGCCATGGGAGCATATTCACTCAGTGCTTTTCCAGCTGCACTGGCTCCCGGTGGAGTACAGGGTCAGATTTAAGGTGCTGGTTTTGACCTTTGAGGGACGCGGGTGGCGCTGTGGGTAAAACCACAGTGCCTAGGACTTGCCGATCGTATGGTCGGCGGTTCGAATCCCCGTGGCGGGGTGAGCTCCCATCTTTCGGTCCCAGCTCCTGCCCACCTAGCAGTTCGAAAGCACCCTTAAAAGTGCAAGTAGATAAATAGGTACCGCTTTATAGCAGGAAGGTAAACGGCGTTCCGTGTGCTGCGCTGGTGCAGGCTCACCAGAGCAGCTATGTCACACTGGCCACGTGACCCGGAAGTGTCTGCGGACGGCGCTGGCTCCCGGCCTCTAGAGTGAGATGAGCGCACAACCCTACAGTCTGTCAAGGCTGGCCTGTACGGGCAGGGGTACCTTTACCTTTGACCTTTAAAGCCCTTCACAGCCTAGGACCCTCGTATCTACGGGACCGCCTCTCCTGGTATGCCTCACGGAGGATCTTAAGGTCCATATATACCAACACCCTAGAGGTCCGGGCCCTAAGGAAGTTAGATTAGCCTCAACGAGAGCCAGGGCCTTCTCAACACTGGCTCCGGCCTGGTGGAATGCTCTGGGATCTGATTTCTTTCTGCAGGGCCTGTAAGACAGAGTTGTTCCACCTGGCCTTTGGCTTAGAATCAGTTTGATTCCCTCCCCCTCTTTCTTTTTCCTTTCTCCTCCTGCGAAGAGGCTGCATCCTAATGTTTTAATGTTGTATTTTAATCTTATTTAAATTGTATTTTAATCACCTAGTTTTTATTATTGGTTGTTAGCCGCCCTGAGCCCGGTCTTGGCTGGGCAGGGCGGGGTATAAATAAAAAATTATTATTATTATTACGATTTCTTTCCATTTGATTATTTGCTCTCCTCTTCCTCTCCCAATGAAGGAATGATTTTGAGGCAGAAAAAAGACGTTAGCTTATAAGAAAATAGCACAATTTATTCATGCCCTTCATCTTCCTTACTCTCCTGAAGTCACTTTGAATTAGATTTCCTTTTTATAAAGGTCTTTTGATTTGTGTGTATGTGTGACTGTGCTTTTCTCATTTGAGGGAACTGCAAGGGGTGAAATTCTGACCCTGCAAGAAGTCAAGGGGATTTTAAAGTAATTGAGTATAGTGGTGTGTGTGTGTGTGTGTGTGCGCGCGCGCGCGCACGCACGTGCATAAGGATTTCACCTAAAGGGTTATGATCACCCAGCATTTATTTAAAAAAGGAAGGAAGGAAGGAAGGAAAAAGGTCTCTCCAGAAGATGTTTTATATTAATTTAAGTATTTGTTACTGGATAATGTCAGGCTCTCTCTCAATGAAATGTCTTGCGTGGGCTGCCACACCTGCTAAATATAACCCCCTCTTTCTTTTGAAATTCTATAAAGAGGCCTTTAAAGGTTTACATCCTCCAATCTGGAGGTTTAATTGCTTCATTTATAGTTTTTTTTAAAAGGCCTTGTAAATTTCAGAATTTTGGATATTTCAAAGATGAAGCGGCTGTTCAATGAGGGCATGAGGACTGAAATTTGAAACAATTCACTGTGTTAAATAGAGCATTGATTCTATTATGAAGAGGGTGGGGGCAGGGTGGGAGCTCCTGTTTCTCATTCTACGAGTTCTTGGGGTGGATATTTTGTGCACTGATTTTATTGCTTACGGGCAAGTTCAATATGAATAAGTAGCATGGGCTCACCATGGTAAGTGCACACTAGGGAGGAAGTGATAGATTCTGTTTTATATAAGGTAGTTGAGAATGATTACATACACTAATATACTTTAATCTACATAAACCATAAATCTAATATAAAGCGGACACCCCAAAAACAATTTTATTAACAGAAAGCAGGGCAAAGCCTGAAAGTATATGATAATTTTCTACTTACCTTGAATCTTTGTCCAGAAAGAATAACCATAGCTGTTGATTAGATTGACATATAGAAAAAATATATAATATATGACCTTCACAAGCAGTAAGTGTGATCTTTCTCTTTCTAGGGAACAGCTGCCTCTGAGACTCCTTAACTACTCTGCATCAGCAAGGTGCCATTTGGAAGTTTAATCTATCGTATGTTGGAGTATGAGATTCATCGATTGCCGCCACAACCTTTTGGGGCCTGTGAATGCATTTGCAAACTGGAGAAACTATTGTGGACATCACACACCAGTCTAATTTCACCAGAGGAGGGGACTGTGTGGGCACCAGGAAAAGCCTCTGGGCACTATGCTGGTGACCCCCAGTCTAAACTTAAGCTGGTGACCCCTGGCCTAAACTTAAGCTGGCAAGACCTCCTACATCAGGACAGTTAAACCCATGGCCGTCAGAGGTGCGATGTCTCCCTTGCCAATACAGGCTCACTGTAACACTGTAACATCCAAGTAGGTCAACCAATGATTCCAGAGAGCAATGAAAACAGAGCATTCAGAAGTCCAAATGGAAAGGTCAACAATTACAGAGGGCCCCCCTAATCTAGAATAGTTACTCACAAGCAACAGCAAGCCACCCAACAAAGACACAAGCACAGGGACCAGATCCTGTGATGAATCCAGGTGCCGACTCTGACCCCACTGAGGTAGCACCAAATTAACCATTACATCAAGGGTTCATTCACCTGCTCACCTTCCAACATGATATATACTATCATCTGTCAGCAGTGCCTTTCTGCATTCAACACAGTACAAAGAGGTTAGTTTCTCCCTCTCTCTTTCTCTTCATGCACGTGCACCATGGGTAGGCAAACTGAGGCTTGGGGGCCAGATCTGGCCCAATCGCCTTCTCAATCTGGCCCGCGGACGGTCCGAGAATCAACGTGTTTTTACATGAGTAGAATGTGTCCTTTTATTTAAAATGCATCTCTGGGTTATTTGTGGGGCATAGGAATTTGTTCACCCCCCCCTCAAAATATAGTCCAGCCCCCCACAAAGTCTGAGGGACAGTGGACCAGCCCCCTGTTGAAAAAGTTTGCTGACCCCTGACATAAATCTGAAATCAGAAAGGACATTATTCAGAAAACCATTTCCACCTCCCAGAACCATATTTTGCTGATGTGACAGTGGCCATTCTCAGCCTACTGCACTAATAAGTCTTCAGTAGACTACCCATTAGAAACATTAGGCACTTTACTTGGCTTAAGGAAAATGGGATTGTTTTACAACATAATCTTATACAGTGTATACATGTATGCTTATTCATCATTGAGCTCAACAGAGCTTATGCCCAAGAAAGATGATCACAGTCATTGTTTGTTTGCATTTTTTAGATGTTGTTATTTTATAATGGAAAGGCAAGACATTAGAGCCAAATAAATGTATTTTAAAAATATGTTGCATTTTCTGTTTTTGGTGGTTGGTTTTCATTGTGGTTTTATGTGGTTGAAGCTGCTTTGTGAGGGCTTGGACCTAACAGGGTCTTATTCTTTTTTTATAAAAACAAACAAACAAATGAATACACACTGATTATTATGATTGTCATAATATGGCTGATAATATGCCATAATATGGCCTATGGCTGCGTGCAGGCTGATTTCTACTTGGTGCTATTTAGGCTTGCATTGCTTGTAGTGCCTTCATATTTGAGCACCCCAGTGTATTGGTACGCCATCCACAAAATATCCACATAGAGCCTTTTAGGGCAACTTGATTTGGCTTTAAGCAAAGCTATCTGGGAGGAGGTATTTGAAGGTTGTCATTATTGAGTGTCAAACACCTGTTCTTTCTATATCACCTATAAACTTGAGCTCATCTAGTGAACTTATCCTATTAGATTGAAAAAAAAATGTGTGAAAAAATATAAATCCTGCTTTTAGAAATGCTAGTGCATAAAGAAGATGACAAGGGCCAGACAAGCTGTGTACACTGGTGACCTGCTATAATATAATATATACATGATCCCCACACACAGCCTTTCGTAGTATGGAAAATCAATGTGGAGAAATTTGCTCTTATTCCAATCCTTGCATGTTTCAGCACCGTAGCAGCACTCTAAATTGATCTTCCAGATGTTGCTGGTGCACATTGCACATTACAGGTGCTTCAGATCAACTCTGGTGCGCAGTAAATAGCTAGCATATACGAGGAAGCTATATTGGGGCAAAATTGAGATCGTTCATGTGGTTTTTGTCCTTTGTGAGACAAGGCTGTTGCCAGAAAGTAATACTGTCAATTGGTATAGGCAGAATTACTCAGAATTAGATCTGTTCTAGGGAGTGCCTAAAAATCACTACTTGTAGAGGCACTTAATCCCCCCACCCCTTTAGAAACAGGAAATGGAGCCCTGAAGGCTTTTGAACTAGAGAGACTGGGGAGGGGGTATACAGCCCTCTGCCTGACCCAGACTTGGGGGTCTATGTGTGCCTGCTTTTTATTTTTTTATTTTTTTAAAAAAGAAAATCTCTCTTTTTTCTGTTATTTTGGCAGACTTTTTGGAATGTCTGGGAGCTAAGGGCTTTGCTTCATGGAGCAGAATTCTGAAGCAAGAAAAAGAGAAAGTTATAGACTAAACCACAGAAATGTAAACATGTCTGCAGCTAAAATAACTCCACTTTCATTGAAAACACTCCTCGCTCACAATCAGACTTCTGTGTGCTATGCTCAATAAAAGTGCGTTAATAGCAACCAATTAATACATTATGTAACTCTGCTTTTTTATATATTTTTTATTTTTTAAGAGAGCCCAAGACACTTTTAGCCGCTCGTTTTTTAATTAAGAGAGTACTCGAGTTTCTTCTTTGCCTGCTCGCCCTCGCGTCTGCCTGGACTGTCAGCTGGGATTCGTAGCTGGGATTCAGAGCAGAAGGAGGCGGAGGGAAAAAAAAAGAAAAGAAGGAAGGTAGCTTTCAGGGCTTCAGCCCAGGAGAAGCAACACATGAATGGGGTTTGGTGACGAAAACGGTCCCGAGAAGGGAAATGCGATGGCAACGATCGTGGGAGAAGAGGCATCACGGTAAGATCGCAGCCTGCACGGTTGTTCTTTCCCTAGAACTGGAGCTTATCTGGGAGTGGTGGTGGTTAAAATCGGACCGATCCCAGACGTTCTCACAGGGCACGATTGGCGCACTTGGTTGTTTACAACTCGAGCTTTCTCGGCGCGCTGCGTTTCCCTAGCCTGCCTTGAACCCGCGCTGAGCTCTTTTCTGAACCTCAGGTTGTCGCTGCGGAGGCGTTTTCTGTCTAGGATCCGGCCGGGTGGTGTTTGAAAGCCCTCCTCCAGCTGGATCTTCCTTAGCACGTTTACTCAGAAGTAAACCCCAAGAGCTCTCGCTCCCTCTAGAAGGGGAGCATCGCTCAGCACCAAACGGTGTCCGGGCATCTTTAGCCTAGAATATTTAAAACCTATACAGCTGCTGCCCAGAGCTCTGTAGCAAAAAAAATATAAACTTAGGTCCGTGGCTAGGCAGGGAGAAAGTTCTTCAAACTCTTGAAAAGTTGGCGCTTTCCTCGCTCGCCTCTCCATCTTCCAGTCACTTCGGTCCGTCCTTCCCACCGAAGGAGCTTTAAAATCGATAACCTTGGATGGTTGGCTATGGAGAGATCTCTGAGAGGGTGCGTGCTTTGTTTTTGAAGTGATCTTCCCGGCATGGGCGGCCTAAGGCGAACTGGGCCACGCGCACCTTCTCCCCGCGGCGCCCTGCGCCCAGCGCGCTCTTCCCTCAGCCGCCTCCGCTCCCACGTGCGAGCCAAGGACCCCTTTCCCCTCTCACCACAGGAATGGTGGGGACCGAGAGCCCCTCGCCGCTGGCAGGCGCGCGGCAAGCCGCCTCCCACCGGAGCCCATGGCCCGAGTCCCGTGGATGGGGAGGGAGCCGCCGGCTCGCGCAGCCTACGCTAAGTCAACACAGGCGCCGCCGCCGCCTCGCGCGTGTGGCGCGCTCGCTTCTGCCGCTTCTGCCTCAGGAGGCCTGACGGGCCGCCCTCGCTGAGGGGATCAGTCGGACCGCGGGGTAGGGGGTGGGGAGGTGGGACGCTCGCCGTGCCATGATTGGAGGCTGCCGGCTGCTCTCTAAGGCCGGAGCCGCCACACGGGGCTGAGCCCTGACGCGAGTCGGGCGGAGTGGTGGGGAGGGGGGGGGAGACGTCGTGTGAGCGGGGGGGGGGGGGGGAGACGGGACTTCCCCAACTCCTCCGTCAGCCTTTCTTTCCCGCCAGTCCCGGTGCCGGACGCTGTTGCTGCGGGCGCGCTCCCTCCGCTTCAGGGCGGGAGGTAAGTGCTTTCCCGTGTGGGGAGCGAGCGAGGGGCCATAGGTAGGTGGCAGGAGAGAGGGAGGGAGCGGGCGCCTGCGCGAGGCTCTCTGTCTGGGCGGCAAAGCGAAGTGTGAGGGCGGGGGGGGGGGCGTTGGGTGAGGGTGGCTGCGCTCGGCGGGCAACTTCTGGGCGCGCTTCCTCGGCTCCGCAATGGGGGGAAGGAAGAAGCTCGGCGGGCGCCTCGGACGCCCCGCAGCCCCGGTCCAGCCTCGGAGCCCCCAGGTGGCTGGAGCGCTTCGACGGCGCCGATTGTCTTCGAGGCGCAAAGGCGGCAGCCAGGCATAGCTCAGTCGGTAGAGCGTGAGACTCGGGGTCGCGGGTTCGAGCCCCACGTTGAGCAAAAAGGATTCCTGCATTGCAGGCAGATGACCCTCGTGGTCCCTTCCAACTCTACGATTTTTGGCTGGCTGGGTTCCTGCTTGGACCTTTCCCGATGAGTCGGAGGGTTTGTCTTTATTTGAGGAGGGGGAAAGGGAGAGGAGCTCTGCACATGCTCAGAGGTACCCCGGACTCGTCTTATTTCTTCACAGACTGTGTTAGCACTGAAAAGAACCAGGGCAGTTTTGTGGCTTCTTAAAGTCCTAGCCCGGTTCTGAATGGGATTGTGTCCTGCAATCCCCTTCCTCAGATGCATCTGAAAGGAGGACCTGGAGCTCAGTCCCAGTGCAGTGTAGGGACCTGCTTTTGGCCTCCAGAGATTTTCCGGAATACTGAATTACGAATATAGCAAGGCATCTTTCAGGATGCATTTGTGTGTGTGTGTAGCTCTTGTCCTAGATGCAGGACCCGAAGGGAAGAGGCAGGTTCTGGGGCAAGAGAAGGAAATAAAGGACAGGGGAAGCATTGTGATCTGGCAGAAGGTGCTGGTGGTCCCACAGCTCAAGAAGTGTAGAAGGAGACAATACTTTTTGTGTGTGCTACTGTGTTGAATCCTAGAAGCAGTTGCTAGCTGCTTCTGAGTACCATACTTGGATGGCTTGTGCTCTTCTTCTGTAGGACAAGATTAAGCATGACCACCCTTTTTTTTAACCATACCTCCTCCTCTGCCCTTTCTCTCTTGGTAGTGCCACTTGCTGAAGTACTTCTTAAAAATTACCTGCAGAAGTCATACTTTTCTTTTAAAAATTCATCTGAATGTAGTTAAGCCAAAAGGCACTGTACACATGTTTGGGCAACATCCAAGGCAGCTGTGAAAAACACACAGTTTATACATTCATTTTGCCACATGTGAAGTGCTAAAGAACATCCTGCACTTTTGAAGTTACTACCTGGTTTTTCTTATTAGTTCCCTCTGTGCCCCAATCTCGCCCCCTTTTCCCTCAGCCATAATTTTTTTCTTGACTTGGCTCCAGCTTCTTTTAAACCAATTCTTAAAAGTTTATTTGTTGCTTAAGTGGAGAATGCTGTATGATTTTGTGAATGTGCACATTGACTTGCCTTAGTTCTTAAAACAGTATTTTTATTTTTTCAGTTCGTTTTGCTAATTTTATTTTCAGAATGGTTGCTGCATTTGAAACTATTCAGTCAGGATCTTTTGTCACTTAGGTCTGAATGAGTAAAATTAATCAGTTACATTTAAATTCATTCATTTCAGTTATTTCCTTTCAGACCCACCGCCATTCTTACTCCCCTTCTGCATCTCTCATAGTGTACATAAACGCATACATGCACACACACTTTGTAGGTAACTACAAGACATCATTCAATTAACTGATACAATGGTGCCTTTTTAAATCTGCACAACTCCCTGTCCAAGGTAAAAAGACTCTTAGTTTTGTTCTCCAGCTTTTAAGTGTTTGAAGTAATATAATGAATAAGGGTCAGATTTGAGTTTGGTAAAAGGCTCACATTTGGTTTCACAAATGGCACACTCAGATACAGGAAATTAATTTCTGTGATCAGGTGATTGTCAAGTAAATATAAATCATTTTATCAGATGCTCTCAGTATGTGGTAAAATAAGCAAAGGCTTCTCTCTATTCATGATTGTATTCACTAGAAACCCCAAGTACTGTAATTGCTGCGCTTAAAATGAAAAAAAAAAAAAAAAAAAAAAACCCAAAAACAATTCTGGTTTAAATAGCATTCTGTGGAGTTAACAAAACCTTCAGTGTCGGAATAGTAGTTTGTGTGCTGCATTGTTTTCATGTAGTTTGGAGCCCCACCAGGGAAAGTGGAACAGTTAGGTCTATAGACTGCACATGGAGAACTGTCACATTCCTGAGTTTTAACCCTATAAGCACACATCTATGGTTTGTTTGAAGCAACAGACAAAGAGCGCTTTGAGTTCAGATAAAGAACCAACCCTAAACTCCATTAAGATGTTTTTACCTTGTTTGTGAATTTACTGTTATTAACTTAGGTGCATTTATGTCTTGCTTTAGAAGTAAAATCCATCTTATCATTGGTACGGCATGATACAAAGATTTTTTTGGACATCTTTGTACATTTAAAGAAGGACAGTTTAAAAGAAATGAATATAGCTGTTACTAACTAGCTAATACTTTAAAACACGACAATTCTTTTATTGTCATAATAGGCAGTAATGGGCAGCAAGCTAGCATTGTTTGGGTCACTTTATTTAAACTCAGTGTGGGAAAATATACTTATGAAGGATTCATTGAATGGGGGAAAAGTTCAAATAGTATTTCATAGATTACAACATTGTATAGCTCTTCTACTTTGTCAAATCTGCTCCTCAAAGTCAAACAAATCCCATAGTACTGCAAGAACTGTATGAATGATCTGTCATGGTTAGTTTTATATGTACTGTAATTAGCTTTTTATCTGAGGATTTTGCTGTTTTGCAAGGTACTCAGTTTTGCTATTTTTTGCTGTCTTGCTTAATCACTTTGGACCTTAATATATTTCTTTATATATCTTTAGCAGGATTTCAGTTCTTTCCTGTGTTGAAACACTTTGAGCAGAGTTTGTGTTTAATTTTTTTGATGGTTAAATATAACTGCATGGCAGTGACATGTTATAAAAGCAAAATACATACAGACGCAAAGTTTGCCATTAATATTGTTGTTGGAAATATGTTACTTTATCTTAGCAGTGGGGAAAAATAATCAGTATGATTAATTAATAAACAAATGCACATTCAAACTTTGCTTCTTATTAGCTTGATTTTAATCAGAGTGACCTCGTATGATCGTGCTTATGACATTGTTCTATGAAATCTGTGCATATAAGTATGCATATAAGTATGCCAATCAATTGAAACTGTTGCCACAGTTAAAGTGTTGTTGTTTTTTACTGTAGTACTATATTTTAACTGATAAAAAGTAACACTCACAGCCCAGTCCTATATATGTCCTATTGTACATGTCTACCCAGAAGTAAGTATAGGATTGCAGTCTTGCAACCCAAACCTAAGCATGTCTGTTTAGAAGTAGGTCCTACTAAAATCAATGGGACTTACTCTTGGGTAAACTGGTTTCAGATTGCAGCCTAAATTTGTTGACATTCTGAATGCATCCCGAAAAAGAAATGTAATATGTTTACATCATTAATTGAGTTGACTGAGAGTATTCCCTTTCTGTAGAAGTGTTTATATATAAATAACGTATTGGTAGCACCTCATTTTTCAAGTAATCTACATTTGTAGCCTAACTGGTTAGAATTAGAAATCTGGAAAATATATAGTAGATGAGGCAGTCGACAAAAGCTATAAATAATTTTTAAAATTTAAAATAGGGTTTTGCACTTGACCAGTCAATAAAGATTTTGTCACTTGGTCAAATCTGGTGAAATAATGGTAATGTATTTGTGTTATTAGAGTTACAAAGAAAATAATCAACAGGTTTTCTACATGCACAGATTACAGAAAGCAAATTAGATAGCTACCACTGTTACATTAATTTGAAAAAGTTGAAATGAATTATTTATTTTATTATAAATTTATTCTGCTCTTCCTGCAACTCCCTCAGGGTGGCATACATCATCCACCCCACAATGACCCTGTGAGGGTTATTAGGCTGAGAGTTTGTGACTAGTCCAATTTCACCTAATGAGTTTTGTGGCTAATTAAGCTTTAGAACTTGGTCTTTCTAGTCTTGGTCTGAAATTTTGTTCATTAGACAGTGACTTTTGCCAATGATGACTTTTTGTGTTCCTTTCTGGAGATGCCTTTCAGGTAGCCCAGGGATGGGGGGAACTTGTGCCTCCCTCCATATGTTGTTAGATTCCAACTTCTGTGGCCAATGTTCAGGGATGATGATGGGTGCTGTAGACCACCAACAACTGCAAATCCACAGCTCTCCCATCCCTTATTTAGGCAATGGAAGAAACATTTCTGTGCTTCTAACTTTGCACCTTGTAGCAGGGCTTGGGTATAAGCTGCCTTCATCCCTGCCTTTACTAAAGGATAACACCATCATGGAAGTTAACTTCCACCTATGGTGTAGATTCTACACAACAGCATTCTTGCAAGTTCTACAGTATTTGATGGTTGTCCAGTATTTTCAATTGACCAGTCAACGGCTATGATGCTAACCCTACTCTTAAAAACTATACTCCCAAAATGCAAAAGAAAACTAGAGTTTTGCTGAGTGCATGCCCACCCCCTACCCTGATTTTGTTGTCCTGGTCATGGAATGCAAAGGTGGGGGGGGGGGAGAGAGAGAGATTTCAGAAGTTTTTAAGGGGGACAAAATGTGGGTCTTACAGGCAATGGCAGCAATAGCTCTTCTTAGTGGTAGCTGCTGGTTGCCAGCTTCGATCTTGGAAAATAATAGTAGCTACCATCCATCAGCAACTGGGGAAAGTTTTTCATGTTGCCACAAATCTGACAGCAGCAGCAGAAGCACATTTGTTGCTGAAAGTTTTCATTGAATAAATTTTGCTTCATCAGTATGAAGGGGAAAAGGGTATTTTAGTCGGCGCTGTTGATCTCTTTTTTGTTATCTGCATGTCAAAATTAATGGTTACTGATCATCTTTCAGAAATGCTTTCATATAAGCATATATGCGCAATTCCCTAATAATGAAGAATAAATGCAGATTAAGATGAAGCTTGCTCCATCATATTGTGATCCTCAAACTATAGAGTAGCACCTCCAACCCTCTTGAATCTAAGTAGTAGTAGGTCTAAGTTAACGGACAGAAACCTTGACCATGCAGCAGTCTGGACATTCATGTGGCTTTCTTTTTTTTTTTGGAAATTACATATATGGCATTATCTGCAATATTGGACACAATAGGCCAAATCCAGCTTCCTCCTAATCCTTTAGTCTATGCCTCATTGACTTCAATGGTTTAGTTCTACAGTGTAGATTTTTTACCATGCAGTTTATGGAATTCTTCACATCTGCTTAATTCAAAGAGATTTTCGCCTTCATAAAATAAACACCGGCAGGATATTCCTACCATGTAGTATAAAGATATTTGTCCCTAACTTGGGAGTTCATTCAGCGATGCTTTAATTCTATGATAATTTATTCTGTGGTTTACCTTTATATCAAGGAAATTGTACTGGGTGCAGAGCCACTCTGGTGACCCTATGTTACTGTAGCTCCAATTCTAGACATCTAAGAAAGGCAGAGCATTCAGTGATGCACATCAAAAACTCCCTAGAAGTTCTCTTTGTATGCTGCCCATGAACTCATATTTCATTTGGCATTCTGTGAAAAGGCAGAATAGAACAAAATTTAATATGTTACTGGTAGCATAGTAAGACTATTGTAGGTATAGTGTTGGCAGCCTAAAATTACTTGGCTAAATATACATGCAAGTTAAAAAGTAGGGAATTGGGTGGGGGTGGGGAAATGAAAGGGTATATATCTAAATAGGGTGTTCTGGATGTATTTGTTGTAAGCTGCATTTTAACTTCTTCTATTTATACTTTTATAGTAGTATGTACGTGTATAATCTGGAAAGTTTGATTGAATACAAGAAATACTAATTTAACAATGAAAGCCAGGGGGTGTTTTCATCTCTGGACTCAAGTTTGCTCTGAGAGTCAATTGTCACAAACATGTACTTATAATGAAAAATAAAATAAAATATCCCCTTGGGTCTGGCATTTTTCACATTGACTGGAGAACTAAAAGGATACTTGATCTAGAATAAACATGAGCGACTTTGCCAAAGGTTTGGGCCCCATACCATATCTGAATGAAGGCAACCCCCCCCCCAATTAATTTCAGTGGAATTTCCTCTGTTTGGGATTGTGCCCTAAAGGGTCCCCCCCCTCCAAAAAAAAAAAAAAAGGCCTTATATTATTACCACATTTTCTGTGTCAGTGTTTTTCTTCTTTTTTAAAGTGGAGATTTGTTACTGGAAATATGTTGCATTTGAATTCTGCTTGTATCAGATAGATCTCTTTCTCAGCATAACTTGATTCCAAGAAGAAGAAAATCCCTCAAGCTTATGGCCCCGATCCAGAGCACCAGGCAGTGATTTCTGCATTCACAACCGGGCTCTTGAGTTTGTTCTTTCTGATAGCACACCCTCCTCCCCCAGTGGCACCTGACAAGCTGGCCCTGAAAACTCAGGGAACTTCAGAAGTGTCCTTTATCACAAGCCAAGGAACTGTTGTGGGGGGTTGTGGGGGTGGGGTGGACTGAGGGGTCCTGACAAACTCCAACACACTCTTCTAAAAGGGCTTCCAGGGTAGCAGCCTTGCTAGTCCTGTTGTACAAAACTGAACTCTTTATTTTATATGATGCATATAAGTGGGTTCCTTCAGATTTATGAGATACTCTTTGTGTAAGGAAATTATTCCACCTGTACACTACTTGTGTACTTACAGTTTTAGCGCTACAACTAAAGACTGCAATCCAAAATGCATTTAATAAGGGAGTGAGCCCCATTGAACACAGCAGGACCTTCTTCTGAGCAAGTATACATAGAATTGCATTGTTAAGCAAACTGCTGAAAGACAAACCATGGCACACTGATGCAGGTGATAAACCCCTGGACATGTCAACAACATTTTGAATGCCTGCACATTAGAAGTGGCTTCTTCAGGTCAGGCTTATGATTAATCAAGCACTTGTAGGCTTGATCAGCCACATATCTTTCATTCTGCCCCAACACTTTTAGATGCTCTGCTCCACGTACCATCTATTATTAATTAAATAAGTAATTATATTTGTAGACCTGCCCTTATAGTGATCCCAGAGCAGTTTCCAGAATATTACAAATAGTTTTAAATGGGTTGCCAGAATTTTCTTTCAAAAATACTAGGTAGAACTGGGGACAGAACAAAGACAAAACCTTGTAGGGCAGAGTTAGATCAGATGTTTAGACCCTTCAGAAAAATGATAAAGATTTATTATTATTATTATTATTATTATTATTATTATTATTATTATTATTAGTTTTGGGGAGATGGGAAGCACATCTACTGAATATTTATTAGCTTCTTTTAAGTGTTCCTGAAAATAGATAGCTGCAACCCATGGCTTGCTTGGTCAGCAATGCTTGAAGGACAGCAATGGACAGTTGGAGTGAAGCTGTGGTGCTACTGTCAAGAATTTCCTGTCCTGATCTTTATGAAATAGCAACTTATAAGGCACTTTTGTTGAACTCATAATAGATACAGGTGGTTTAAAGGTTTAGGAATGGGACAGTTCTCTATAGGTACAAATGTTATTCAGGATTGCAGGGTGCTGCATATGTACTGGTCAGGTCTTGTGACCTAAAGGGCTGTATCAAATGCTGGAATTTCCATGCACCCAATCAAACGTCTTCCTGTTCTATTCCTTCCAGTCCCCCTATGCCCTCAGAATCAGTTGAAGGATGCTCCAGAGCAGAGTGAGTGAGTGCTTGTGTATGTTGTTGTTGTTATTATTTATTGAATTTATATACCGCCCTATACCTTGAGGTCTCAGGGTGGTTCACAGAATAAAATTTGTGTCTGTTGGGAGGGGAGGGGAAAGAGAAACTGGAAGATCCATTGCATCAGCAAAAACCACTGGTGCAGCATTGGGTACAAACCAATGTGTTTCATTACAATGTAAAGAGCAGTTTCAAAATCCGAAGCAGCTTAACTTAAAATAATGGCATGCTTTCTTAAAAGGGCTTATTTCTTATTTGTGGCTGTGTGTACATTGGCTTAATTGGCTTAAAACATAGCTACATCATTCCTTTTCTCAAATCAGTTTGATGCTGTTTTGGGGGGAAATGCATCAAAATACAGTATTTCCTAAGAAACGACAGGGTAGATATAGGGCAGCTATGGATTGTGGCAAAAGTTGTGGGTACACTGTTTTCCACACTAGTGGTGGGACTGCACTGTGCACAGCCCCAGACTGTGGTCAGAGCTGTGCCTCTAGTTTATTTTTCAGGGTTTCATACGGTTGGTTCAAAAAACTTAGTTCTTGAGTTCAAAATCAGATAAAGGAGAACCACTACAATGTTGTTGTTTTTTATTGAAGGCAATAGCTCTTTTATGCACATTCACCCAGTCTTTCTTCAGCAAGGGACAAAGTAGCAGAAGTAGCTTCCAAGTTTGGGATTCCCTTGCTCGATTGAAACTGCAGGCTGGATTTGGATGTGCACCTGGATATTCACATAGTGATGTGCATTTGAATGTAAGGTGTCCTGTGTAACGGGTCCTCGTTTCATAAAATGATAGAATTGCACAGCTGAAAGTGATCCCAAGGGTGAGCTAGTTCAACTGCCTGCACTACAGGAATCCTGCCCACAATGTTGTATCTTCAGTGTAAGTCTTCAGTATGAGATTCTGTGCAGCATTTTCCTCACGTAAGGAAATAAATACAGCGATGTTGCCCATGACCATGATGTGGTCATTTAGTCTTGTGCACCAGCTGAGTATCCCCTCAGCAGAGCCCATGTTCCTTTCTTAACCAGCATTGGCAAATAAAATGGAAATTGCAGTGACTTGACTATATACAGTATACAAAATATACACTAGCAGATATTGCTTAGTAATACTAGTTTTTATTTTGAAGTATTTAGAGACCTTTTTATCTAATGCAGCAAATGCATTTAATTTTTCAGTGGAGGCAATATGCATAGTACATTGCCACCATTCAGACCTTTGTGAAATATATCTTGTGACATACCACAGTGGGTTAAGTGATGGGCCAGTACTATGATTGATAAATAACTGAGCATCATTCACCTGCCATTTTGTATGTTTCAAACACCACTGAGCCAGTTCCTTATGTGGCCAATATAGTTTTACTATGCCACCACAGGGAAAATGAAGAACAATAGTAAGCAAAAATTATGGCAAAAACAGCCCTATTTTAGTAAAAAAAGAGAGAGAAATAGGCACATTTATGCAGGAAGCACAGCCAACATGCCATAAGTTCAACTTGGATGATCTATTCTAAGTAGTTTAATACAACACAAGTTTTTGAGGGCAGAAGCCCACTTCATGAAAATTATGAGGTTGACGAAAGTGTGTGTGTGTGTCTGTGTATGGTGGTATTCAGCTACGTTTTACTCAGAGTAGACCTTTTAAAATGAATGGATCTATCATAGTCATGTTCATTCATTTCAGTTTGTCTGCTTTGAATAAAACTTAGTTGCATACCCCTGTATGTAAAATTCTGCTATTTTGCAGAGAATTTGTAATAGCAGATGACTTTGTGGCCTTATTCAGGCCCACTTGTTTTACTGCTGTTGATTATATTGTTTTATTTAGCTTTTACACATATTTTTAATATTGATGTTATGCTGCCTTGCAGATGTAACTATATCAAATAGAAACTAACTATTATATGTATGGATATAGGTACAGACAGGTACAGAGGAGGGGGGGGGGAGACCAAATTAATAAAGTGAGACCTAAAAGATAACAGAAATGCAAAGAATATATCCTGCTTTCGGAGGTGTGAGACATGGAGTAGGTGTCTCTCAGTGATTTCCCTGTAATAAATTTTTTGTCCAGCTCTCTCTCATAAAAGGGTGATTTATTTAGTTAGCTGCCTTGCAAACGCAAACTGGGAATCGAATGCCGAGTTGTGTGCTTCTTGGCTCATGCAACATCACCGGGAGTAAAGATTTTGCAACAGCAACTTAGCTAACAAGTCTCTTGATGATGCATTCGACTGAATGGAGTCCATCCAGCTCTCTCTCTCTCCTGTTTTGGTACTGCAGGGCTAAAAAGGAATGAAAAGTAATAAAGACCTATTTTGAGCACTAAAATAAGCAGACATGACTCAGAATACTTGCAGTGAATAGAGTGGTGAAGTAAAAAGGTGCCATTTTTACACAGTCATTTTTCTGACCATAATGGCCTTTTAAACTCTTACTAAAATAGCATATTTGCTCAGGCACTTTTCTTGGAAAACTGAGTAAAATGGAGGGGGGAAACTTTGCAGGATCTGAGCATTTTATTTTCAAAGTTTGACACAAGCTGTGCAAAAGAGACCAATTGGAGGGGGGGGATAAATTTGAGTACACCTGACAAAATTAATATTTCCTTTGTATCTATTTTGGGCAACCTGCAGTAGTAAGGCAACAGTAGTTAGATTTGGAATTGTTCACTGAATTCCATCCGCATTCCATGCCCCATATGGAAAAGAGAGTATACAGTGGGCATGATATGAAACTGAAAATATGCAGGGACTTGGTCTAATTTTAGCGTTAATTGGGATGTGCAGAGACAGAATCCATATGCACAGACTTTGAGGAAATGGCATCCCATGACTTGATGTAACCAATCATGATGCTTGATTAAAGGAACCTTCAAGACATCGAGACCTCTCCCACCTTGAACGAGCAAACACCCCCTTCCATCACAGGTCCTCGTTAACCGGTTCTCACTACACTGGCCTTGAAGGACTGATAAGGAGGCATCTGCATTTGGTGTCAGTGCTTAGGAATTTCTAACAATTCTTTCTAACATAGACCAGAAAATTCCACTTCGGGGTGATTTCTTCTCTACAGGTGGATAGCTCAATGAAAGCATTGATCCAGGCTGCATTCAGACAGCACTTTATCCTGTCTTCCTGATGTTTCCTTACCTATTAATTTTTTTGTATCTTATGTGATCTTTCATAGGACATAACAGCCACTTCTAGAAATCTAGTGGAAGTTTAGTACTCATTTCCATGTTGGTTATTTCCAGAAAAAATCCACTTGCAGCCCCATTAACTCAGAAAATTGTGGGAGTTTTGTGCTGTAATTTCCCCACAGTTTTCATTATCACACCATCACTGCTCACATGATAACATTTGGAGTGGTATCCCAGCATGCAGTTCTTTCCCACCGCTTAAAGTTTTGTGTGACATGGGGTGGGCGGGACTTTTGTTATCCTCTGTCCTCTTGCTTTTATGACTTGGTTTGTTCACTGCTGGAGTGTTGGTCACTATTATGAGGTGGACTTCAAATTCTACATTTGGATTTAATCTTGTGCTGCATTTTCCAAACGTCAGCTTTTTGCCTATGTCATGATAGTGCCTTAACCATTTTTCTAGCCACACCTGCTAAAGGGGTATACAACCATGCTGCAAAGTTAGCTGCCTCTGCAACAACAACAACAACAATTTTATTTATACCCCGCCCATCCAACTGGGTTTCCCCAGCCACTCTGGGCGACTCCCAACATAATAAAACATTAGACATTAAAAACTTCCCTAAACAGGGCTGCCTTCAGATGTCTTCTAAAACTCAGATAGTTGTTTATTTCCTAGACATCTGATGGGAGGGCGTTCCACAGGGCGGGCGCCACTACTGAGAAGGCCGTCTGCCTGGTTTCCTGTAACCGCACATTTCACAGTGAGGGAACCTCCAGAAGGCCCTCGGAGCTGGACCTCAGTGTCTGGGCAGAATGATGGGAGTGGAGCTATTCCTTCAGGTATACTGGGCCGAGGCCGTTTAGGGCTTTAAAGGTCAGCACCAACACTTTGAATTGTCGGAAATGTACTGGGAGCCAATGTAGGTCTTTCAGGACCAGTGATATATGGTCTCAGCAGCCACTCCCAGTCACCAGTCTAGCTGCCACATTCTGGATTAGTTGTAGTTTCTGGGTCACCTTCAAAGGTAGCCTCATGTAGAGCGCATTGCAGTAGTCCAAGCGGGAGACAACTAGAGCATGCACCACTCTGGTGAGACAGTCCATGGGCAGATAGGGTCTCAGCCTGTGTATCGGATGGTGCTGGTAGACAGCTGCCCTGGACACAGGATTGACCTGTGCCTCCATGGACAGCTGTGAGTCCAAAATGACTCCCAGGCTGCGCACCTGGTCCTTCAAATCCCAACCCCCTCCATGTAAGCATGAGTCAAGTTTATGAAGGGTGAACTCCCATAAACCTGCTTTCTGTTACTTACAAGTGTGATTTTGGCTTAGCTTCTGCTGGATTTCCAGCTAGAGTTATAAAGTAGATTATTTGTGTGTGTTGCAAGATGTTTCAATCCACTGGATATAACAATGTAACATTTGCTGACTTTCCTAGTAGCTAGGGTGTTATGGTCTGTTCTGGAAGCACCTTCAACAATGTTGGTGTCTTTAAGAGTGAGAGCTGAGACTTGCAATTGGCATGCTTATGTGATAAAGTGCTGCCACTTTAAATTCCAAATGCGAAAGTCTTAATGTTTGGGTGATCTCCCTACATAAAAACTTCATACACATATAAGACTAGCATGCCAGGGAAAAACCTAACCCAGTACCCTCTTCCCTGACATGCCTGTTTTGGATATGGAAGGAGCTTAATTAACCAACTAAATAATTGGAGGAGCATTCAAACACAGAGTGAAGCAATACAGTCCATCAGCAAATAAAGGAATACTTTCACAGAGTCTGCCTAAAATGCTCAGTGTGATCTCTGGTGGATGGAAAGGATGAGGCAGTACTGCAGCACATTCTATGTATTACACGTGGCTGCTGTCTCGTTTAAATGCACTTCTGTGTGTGCCTGCTCATACATGTGCAGTGTTGGCAATGGTAGTGGCTGGCACAGAGGGCTGGTGCTGTACTGCTGCACTCCCAACAGCTGTATGACTACCACTTACTGATACAGTGTGTGGGTGTGCCAGAATGGTGGTGCAGTTGGGAGCATGCAGGCACACAGCCAGGGAATACTCCACTTGTGCACCCACACAGCCACAACCTTGCCACTGCTCTTCTTACAGTGCTGCTTGCCATAATGATGTGAGGGCAGGGTAGGGCTGTGGCAAGGTTGTAGCTATGTGGGTTCACTGGAGGGAGCATCAGATTGGCTCTGCTGGTGTGCCCACACAGCTCTAACCATGCCACCAACCTTCCCTACCTGTCTTGGTGAGCAGCAGCTGTTCTGCCCCACCACTCCTGGTAGCAAGCTATCTATGCCATAGATGGCTTGACACACTAGATGCATATGGGCTAACACATACCGTTCTGCCAGTGCTAGGCATTGTATATTTCATTATATTGTCCCCTAGTCTCTGCATTTAGAACTGTTTTAAATTTCCCTATGTAGATCTGATAGGCCACAGAGCTTTCTAATATTATGAATCTGTTGGTTGTGCCTGTCTGGTACATCTAATTGTGTTTAGACCTCTTCTCTTCAGAATAAGAAAATAATAACCCCCTTGGACTTGTACTCTGCCACTCCAAGTTGTAGCTTGAAGGGCTTGACTTTGCATTGTCTTTTCACTTTGTCCACACCTTCTCTTTTATCTTAGTTAGATTCAGCCTTCTATTAATCCTTCTTCTACAGCTAATATTTTATCACTTGCATTGATGTGTCACTTGCTATTCGAGTTGTGCTGAAGTTATTGCTAAAGGTGAAGATTAGTTTACCTGAAAATGTGGCATGGGTGTGAGTTTAGCTGACTAGATGGACTTAAAACCCAAGAGACCAGAACACGCATTGAAGGTGTCTTCAAACAAGACAGTGATAATCTAGAATGTTTATACCTGGTGGGCAGCAGGTTGCAGAAAACTGGATAAATGGTTTGACCGTGGCCAGAAAAAAAGAGATGGAAAGAGACTGACCTTCTGTGACCATTTCCACATTTCTTGTTATTTTATAAGCACACCTAGAAACTTTCTTTTTCCCAATCTTCTAGCAGCAGAATGGGAACAGAATCTGTAGAGCTACTCAACAGGTTAAATGGATATCATGCTATGTATATAGCTATAGGCTTTGCTGGGCTTCAGAAAATATTGGATCAATCCCCTACAAATCACTGCCAATTTCATTAGGTTTTATTAAGTTTAATAAAGAGCCCAGAGTCCATACACCCAAAGGGCATAGGGTTCATACATCTTGATGAATCCAACATGAAAATATAAAGTGGAAATGTAATAATTTCACCAAATATATTTGACTAAGTAGGGACAGAGGTATTTCAACAGTGTCTTGGATAGTTACTGTAGGACATTATATGCTATTCTCGTAGTATTTTTTTCTCAAGACCAGATGTGAACTGGAGTGTTTTCTTAGGCTATCTGTGCTTATAATACACACACAGCCGGCATTATTGATGGTTTTATGCAGCTGTGTTAAATTGAATATGGTATTTTCTATTTTTGTAAAAATAGAAACTTTCCCTCTTTTAAAATTGCTTTTGTGCCTTTTATTCAAAATGAAAATCAATCTAAGAAAAAACACATTGGGGTAAATGATGAGAGAAATAGAGCAATACAGGGTGAATTATTGCTCTCTGAACAGTACTCCAATGAAATGGAAACATAGATGCTTACAGATGGAGGCTTTTTCATGAAACACAGCATATGGTTCTACATCAAAAAATAAGAGTCCTAATAAAGACGTCCTTGCTTGTAGCAGTGTGCTGTACATTGACTATGTTGCACCAGAATCTCTCTGCCCAGCAGATGGTCAGCACTGTGAGTTTTGACAGTGTTGATTATCTGTTATGGAGGTGGGTAAAATAACTTCAATCAGTCCTTCTCCCTTCCAGACAAGGGGACTGATGCTTTAAGAACTGAGAGGTAGGGTGCTGGCACTTCCAGACTGCTGCTATTTTCAATCATATACCAGTAAATTCAGATTGTGCAATTAAAGTTGAGTAGGTGTTCTTGCCAAACAAACTTGTGTGCCAAAAGAGGGAAAAGAAAAAAGAAAATTGGACTTTTTATGATAAGGAAAAGTGGACACTGGGGAGTGTGGGATAAGATTGCTTGATGCAACAATGTCTAACTTCCCTGCAAACAAATTTGGAACAAATGCTCAATAAATAGAAGACATTATCTAACCCCCACACAAACTTTATGCAAATTGAGATGAATGCTCAATAGATACATTATGAAAGCAACCTTATGGACCCAATTCAGTATGACACAATGTGAATGTAGATGTGGTCTTGACATGATTATTTGCACTTCCATTCCTCAAACAGCACTGTTTCGTTATAAACTGTATGTGGAAAAATGTTTCAGCGCAAAGCTTTTCCCTGTGTTGGTGACTGCCTATATCGCCTCCCACCCATATTTTTAAATAGCAGGGGAGGAGATTGTTAAGTGCTTTCATTGTCTGTGATGCTAATTTTTCAAGAGCAGTGAGGTGGTCAGGTGGAAGAAGGGAAAAATAACAAGATATAGAGACTTATAGAATATATGACTTCTATGAGACAGGTGGTTCCATGATACCTTTTTAAAAGTCGAGTGTTACTTGTTAATAGTGCTATACTGAAAAGCCTTTCTACACTTTCCATATTATTAGCCTATCTCTTATTTTCAAACCAGTTATTACCACTAGCCACAATTTTATTTACCTCAGTTGGTAGCAGAAGGGGAGGAAGAAACCACTGTTGCCAGGATCAAACCTATTTCATGGCAATCATAGTGTGCCCTTTGGTCATGAGAGCAATCAACAACTTTAGCTAGAATTGGGTGCCAATGCCTTTAGCTCATATGTGTTTCTAGAGCTAAAGTAGGGATAGGAAACCTCAGGCCTGGACCCCAAATATGGCCTTCAAGGCTCTCTGTTTGGTGCCCAAGACTCTTGCTTGGCTATACCCCCTCTCAACTAATATCTGTAATATTATGTGGCCCCTTGAAGGTTCCCCACAAGGAAATTTGACCCTGAGGTCCGAAATGGTTCTCTACCCCTGAGCTAAAGGATTTAATCAGAGGTGTGGTTCCTTTTGGTGGAAAGCTGTTGGGGGCCGCAATCCAGTAGCAAGAGGGGCCAGAGCCACATACAACCATACATCCTCAATACAGACAGAGCTATTTCTCATGGAAACAGAGGCATATATTTAATTCCTAGTAGCACCACTCAGATTTCGCCTTCCATTTTCTCCAGAGGCTTTTTAAACAAAGTTTATTTTAAAGACTTTCCAACACCCTTTATTTATCTTGACTGCATAAAAGGCAAAAATAACTCAATAATTCAAGAAGAAGAATGCAAATAATGCTAATGCACAGCTGAGCTGTAAGCCCTGCCTCACAGCTATTGAGAGCTTCAAACTTCAAAATCTAATTGTCTCTTGAAAATTACATACATGCAGTTACAACATTCAGGGGCAACTGTTTTTGTTTCTTGTTTTCATCTGCAAGAAACATGGCTACCTCTCTGTTGGGAAATTCTTTTTCCGCTTTGAACTTCTTGCGATGGAAGGAGCTGCAACAGCCTAGTGAGAAAGAAAGACAAAGTGAAAGTTCTGATTCAACTTTTAAAGAAAACTGTTAAGTGTTAGTTTGGCGTTTACCAGAAAATCCCGTATTTGTATTTCTGTTCAGAATTAATTTAGACTTGGGAATGCCTTGGCTTATTAGTTCCATCATCCAATAAGAATCATCAGATGGAAATGTTACTGAGTATAAGCATGTGCACTTTGGAAATGCTGACAAATAAATTAAGGAAAGAAAGTTGACCAGTGTTCACAAAAAGGATAATTCACAGTCTCACAGTGCTAGAACTTGGGGCTGTCCAATGAAGCTGGATTTTGGAAGATTCATGACAAATAAAAGGAAGAACTGAGTGTTGGAGAGCCCTAAAGACAAACAGATTTATTGTTATATAAATCCCATGGACCAGAACTCACACCATCAGGTGCATGAACTGCTGTAGTCAGTTGACAGATATGTACAGTATATATAGGGGTGGGTGGGTATGTATGTATGGTGAGCCCAAGAATAAAATGCAATGCAAATAAATGTGTAGTATGTCTGTGACATACATTGCAAATCCAAATTGTATTCAGTCATAGAAGATAGTACCAATATATTTAATGGCATTTCCTACCTGCCCTTCAGCACAAGGTCCCAGGATAGATTACAACTCAGTAATATAGTATTAAAATCAGTTTTTAAATTACATTAAAAACGTATCAGAATAGAGCAGAAAAAATAAGATGGGTCCTAAAAGTGTATCTCAAGTGACTCAGGGAAAAAAGGCACATATTCAACATATGCCAAAAACTATACATTCATGGCTCCAGACATATCTCTCACACAGCTTATGGAACACCCTAAAGAGGAGCTATAGGGAAGAAGAAGGTCTTGCATATATTTGGGGAGTAAGTCATTTTTTAAACACTAAAGTGAGCATGTTGAATTGCAGCCATAAACCAACTTGTAACCAGTGCAGCTGTTTTGAAACCTTTAAATGGAATACTAGCCAGTAAGGTGCTGCTGTGTTTTGGACCAGTGGAAGTTTCTGCGTTGTCGTCATGGCAAGTCCCATACAGAATGCATTGGAAATAATCCAGGCTGGAGGTTACCGATTGGTAGAGATTTTAAACCCTGATTATTCAGGTTTAAATCTGTGTGCGGTCTAGATCTGGTCTGGGTTGACCCTGGGTCTGACTGGGGCTACTCAGAACCATTGGATTGAGCTGTGAATTGGGGGCCCATGCACAACCCCAATGTTCTTGTGCTGGTTTTTGAATATTCTCATGTTTATATCAGACTTAAGTGTATTTGTTTTCTTCAGTAAAAAAAAGAGAGAGAAAAATATTGGAGTCTAGGACCATTGCTCTCTGTGAGCCCAGTACATTAACATCCATGTTTCTACCTCTTGGTGGCACTGCTGATGGGAGCGTCTTAGCAGGGTTGGTGGAGTAGCCCTGCTTTTCTTACACTGCAGCCTAAAGGTTATTCATTGTTGCAATGAAGACTCTTTGATTTGGACAGGAAGCAAAGGCCTTTTCAGGTTGATGCTCTATATAATCCCCTCTCTTAGGAAACCCATATGAACTCATAATTAAGCACCTTCTGGTAACAGGTGAAAATTTGACTGTTTAGAGGCTTTACTAGTGTGTGTGTTTTTATGCTGATGAGCTGGATATTCTTGACTGCTCTTGTTTGTTTTGACTCTGTTTTGTTTTGAGCTTGTTTGGATTATTTAAGGCTAAACTGTTAGCTACTTTGAGTTTCCTAGTGGATAGAAAATTTTAAAATAAATATAAAGTTTATGGGCCAAGCCACTGTGCATATTATTCATGTCCTATACAGTAAGTGTTAGCTTCACAAAAAGTACCAAAACTGCTACAGCCTTCAGAAAAGGACAGATGTGTCAGCTGTCAAGGATAGCTGTGAATAAGAAATTAATAACATGTTTGGGCTTTGTGGCAGAATTTTCATGAGTGCTGAGAAAGTAGATTGTTTTGCTTAAGGACAGCAAGTTGCTTTTCTAAAGGTGTTACAGTTTATCCCAGAAAAATAAAAGCTTATTTACAATGCCACTATTGTCTTTATATTTTGAGAACATAGAATAAAACTCCCTACAAAAGATATTATAAAGCATTTTATAGGGGTTGTGCGTAAGTGACAACAACCACTGCTACTTGCCCTTGAATGAACAAATACAAAGCTGAATTCAATTTGCTGTCATTTACAAACTGTTGAGCAGTGCTTTTGTAGTTTATGATGTCAGGAAAGCACTGGGGTGAATTACAGCCTTCTGTTTACTCAAGAGCTATTTGTTATACAATGTGTTAAAGACATGGTTTGCAAAAAAGAGAAACAATTAATGTAATGTTTCTCCCAGTGAGAAAAGTGGGGGAACAATGTGTTTCAGTTCAGTGTCTCTGCTCCTATTTCATACTACCTTGCGTTAAAAAACAGGGGGGGGGGGGGAATATTGCATCTTTAAACTGATTTCCAAGGGCCTTCATTTTCAGTGCTCTGCAGGAAAGGTTCATAGAGTACATTGAGAAAGATGTTTTTGTTCCCCCCACCATGGGTTTCTGTCCCAAGACTGCCAATTAAATTATCCCATAAATCCTCCATTATAGGTAGTAAAACCTAATTTTAGATTTCCTGCCCTCTACAGTGTCTTGCTTGATTGCTACCAGTTGGCTAGAAGTGTAACCTGTTAAGCAGACAATTGTAGAGAATTGCCTGTTCCTTTCTTTGCCACATGTGAAGGTTTATTAATTCTAGGGATTTGCTCATAGGTTTCACTGGCAAAGTTTACCAACGGGTCCCAAAAATGTTTTGTAGCTCCTCAGCTTGGGCATCTTGTTTTAATGGGGAATATATTTGCTGTAGAAACTTACATCGCAACACATCTTAGCTATCACAGTGATAAAAATATTTTCCCCTTATACAGTTCTCATAACCAGCTGTAGTGAGTAAGCACATTTAAACCTCTTTCTAAATTGCTGGCTGGAAAACTAGGTCATAGAGTGTCCCACTAAATCTTCCTCTCTACTCCTACTTTTGCAGTTCCATCTAGTCATTCTCTCTCCCCACTCCACCCGTCTCCCTCTCACTCAGAGAGTGGCATGTATGTGAAGGTCGTACAATTTATAAAATAATTTAGAATATACTTTAGAAAATAAAAAGAAAGAATGTAAGAAGAACCCTACAAGCAGGACATGAGCACAACACTCTGCCACACTATTCTGAGGCATATCACTTCCAATACAGAAGGTATTATACAGCCATTATGGCTAGTAGTCATTGATGGCCTTATCGTGCATGAATTTGTCTAAACTCCTTTAACAGCAATCCAGGTTAGTGGCTCTGTTGTGGAAGCAGCAGTGTTGCTGCTGGCAAGAAACGTGGGGTGAAGCAAAACAACTACCACTGTACTGATGCATTGCCCGGCTGTCTTAGGGGTAGAAGAGTGCCTTATCCCATCAGCCCCAGCCTGTTGAAGCCCATCAATGATTAGCTACATATGTCTTTTAAGGATGTGAAGATGTGAAATGTTCCTATATCCATAGAATGATAAAGAAGAGCTGTGATCCAAAGGGCCCCACATGCACTCTATGGTTTAGTTTTGCAGAAACCACCCCCATGGAGTCTCCAAATTCTTCTCAGAGCATTTGAGAATTTTGAGGAAGATCGTTTTGAATGGAGACTGCTACTGCAGTGTTGCATGGTATGTCCCTCGCCTCCCCGGTCACTCCCCAAACTGCTATTGTGTTAAATCCCAAAATGGCTTTTCTGAACACGGAGGAAGTTCAAAGTGTAGTTAAGGGTTCTGTGCAGGCAGCTTCTGAACAGGAAAAGCTGCTGGGGGAAAAAAAATCAGATGTGCAATTGAAACATGATCCATCTGGCCAAAGCATGCAGACCTATTCATAAGATAGGGTAGAAAGGTAGTTGTTATTATTTTCTTCTTCTGTAGAGACTATGATTACTTATTACCTACCACAAATCGCTTGGAAAACTTTTTTGTCACTTTGTGCATGTAAAAAACATTCATCACTACCACCTCTGGTGGTAGTGGTTGCTATGGACTGTTGAAATGACCCAAGAACTGCTGACAGCTTGGATCAATATTTTGAGAGCTGTGAATTCTTAAGCGCAGAATCCTGGCTGCCAGTTTTCTTGGCTGGCTTCTTGGAGCAGCTGTTTTAAGTGATACAAACAGCAAACTTGTATTATTCGGAGCTTTGGAGAACTTGTAGTTTTAAACAGACAGTGGAAATAAGTGGCCTTCAATAAAACAGCCAGAGTGAATTGTATTACCATTACTCACATGACTTTTGAATGATACTCAGAAGTTGCATCCAAGCTGAAGGTTAGTAAGCCCTAACCATGGTTAAAGCCGGAAGGGGATGTAGGAGATTCCCACTGGAATGAGGAGGAAGCCCAAAGCCATGCAGCCTACTCTTCATCCCTTAGCCTTGTTTAAGAGAATGGGAGTGTTATACCTGCGCTGAGGTTAGGGGATATTTATTGTGAGGGACCCAAGTAATTGAACATTTGGAGTTAAGTGAGAGGACCTGGATCGTTGGAGTGATGCACCAGGAGGAATAAGATGGTAGGTAAGGAATTTGCAAAGCTAAGCAGAGTCCAGTATGGTTTCAGATTGGATGGGGGACTGCATGTTGAGATTCCTGCATTCCAGGGAGTTGGACTAGATATACCTGCACTGAGTCTGTGGGATATGCTCATTTCTGGATCTGGATCTTTAAACAAGAGAACATACAACCATGTTTATTGTTTTATCTATTATCTCATTTATCGCATTGGAATTTTTGTTTTAAGGTGAATGCTGTTGCAGCTCGCCATGATGAAGGGTGGCTTATGGATATTTTAAACAAATTAAAATAAATGTTTGAAGGGGGTTGGGGAGGGAGGTATTTGTGAAGTGCTGTGGCCCTTCAGGAATAACTGTTGAAATCTCTACCCCCTGAATAAGAGGGTTGAGTGAGGTAGACAGAAAACTGTGGAGATTTTTCCTTTTGTAGGTGCTCAATCAGATATTGCAGACTTTATGATTTTTTTAAAAATTAAATTTGTGAAAATATATGCATGTCTAGACACTTGCGTCCTTGGGTTGGGGCCAGGAATCTAGTTAAAATAAATAATGCGCTGATGTTTCCTCATAAGATTAAACAATTTTATGCCAGTTACCTTTAGTCATTTTCATTTTTCTTCCAATACTGTTGCTGCTGGGAATATAGGACTCTCTCCTGTACTGCATGAAATCTGCTTAAACATGATTCAGAGCACATGTTTACTATATAATAATCGAGTCTGCAATTGTTGCATGAGAAAACCGTCTCTAAGGTACTTTAAAAAGTGAAACAAGCTTATAATTTTTAGTGTTGCTGGTTCTCTGTTATTAATATATTAGTGAGATTTCCCCCCAAAGGCTCTTATGAGTCGCAAGAGCTATTATTACTAAGTGTTGCATGCTCATTTATTTATGCAGTGCAATGGTACACTTAAGTATTTGCCATCTAGAAAGCATACATAAATAGTACATGAGGTTGATTTTCAGAGGTTCAGTCATAGCTGTCAATGTTTCCCCCTTTTTAAGGGAAATTCCCTTATTCCAAATAGATTTCTTGCAAGAAAAGGGAAAAGTTGACAGCTATGGGTTCAGTTCAATTTTCTACAGGATCTGATTCATAGAATTTCAAAGTGGTGAAGAGTAGAATTGCAAAGTGGTGAAAGAGGGAGTAAACACTGTTTACTGAAACAAGCTGCACGTTCATAACCAAATTAAATGGTAGAGGTGGATATCAAGAATTAGCTGGCAAGTACTATCATAGTGGTATTAGCTGAAGAAACATAAAGTTGTATATCCACTCATATGGGTCAGGAAAGTGTAGAAGAGAAGGATTTTAAGTTGCATTTTTCAATAGGAAAAAGTAAGCAAATTCAGTGGGATTTAAAAGTGCTTCATTTTGGCTTGTTTACATATTTTGGTGTTTATGTGCCCAAGTCTATTCAGTGAAATTACTGGCAAATGGGGAGTGACTACCATACGAAAACTTCATTCTTTGGGGACAATTTCTGTTACTGAACATTTTGAGCCCAACAAAGCTCTCCTTCCAACAGAACCAACTGAAACACAACTAAAAATGCTGGCACATATCACCAGCTAGTTGTCTGTTAAAAGCTGCTCATATTGTTTTTATTGTTGACAAAGCATAACTCACCATATGCTTATTGGTACAGTCTGCGATACATTAAAATAATGTGTTTTGTTGAGCAGTGCTGTTTTATTTCTATTATCTTCATAAACTTTCCTCTTAATATCCATAAAGTAATAATTTCTAAAATAGAATACAGTGGTACCTCAGGTTACCTTCTCATCCTGAGGCAAAGTTCTCAATCCAAGGTACTGCTTCTGGGTTAGCGGAGTTTGTAACCCGAAGTGTTTGTAACGGAAGTGTTTGTAACCTGAGGTACCACTGTAATAGAATAGTACAGCTGGAAGGGACCACAAAGGTCATCTAGTCCTACCCCCTGCAATGCAGGAATTTTTTGCCCAGTGTGGGGCTTGAACCCATGACCACGAGTCTCATGCTCTACCACCAGCAATTAGAGAGAACAAATTTTGTTGGCTTTATTTGCTTTGCTAGTTGAGTGACATCTTTCATGCCTTTTTCTGAAAGCGGAGAATAGGATTATTAATGATTTTTCTGTGGAGCTCCAGTGCTTTTAGATATCAGGAGTAGCTCCCCCTCCCCAATACTTATTTACTTTTGATGACTGAAACAGAAAGAGACAACTGTTAAGGAGAATTTACCTAGAGTTTCGTGGCATAATATTACCTGACTTTAGGTCTGTCTCAAAGGTTCTGAAGACTGTGTTTGATTTTGGGGTGGTTTTCTTGGTAGGGTACAATTTCTATAAGAAATATGTTACTATATGTCTACTATATATTTTCTGTGTTTGCAATGGGAGATGTGCAGAGCAATGCAATATTTACATTATGCTGGGGAGAGATTGCCACTATGCTGGCAAATAGGCTCCTACATCCAATGTGTGACTGGTTCGGGATGGAAGGGGAAAACCATGGAAATGGCCACCTGAGCTGGACCCACCTCACTGATCACCCCTCCCCACAAACTGTCCTGCATCAGCCAATGCCGTGCAGGCCATAACCAACAGCGAGAGACTGGCAAACAAAGACCAAAACCCTCTCTTTCATCTTGAGAGCTATCACACAAAATTGTACCACAATATCTTCAATAGCATTCACTTTGGAATGGTCGGATCTGCCATGTTGATTCAAAATAATGGGGAATATTAGTTAAATTACTCTTGTTCATAGTTCATTGAATACCTACAGTTCACCTTCTCAGCCCCTGTTCATACAGAATGGATTGTGCCTGTGATTAAGGTCAAGCTATCACATAGCTAGGAAGCACTTTTGTAGTTGTGCTCTGTATTATCACTTGTGATGGCCTGGGAATCCAATTCAGAGGCTGAACCGGAGGAATCCCAGCCTGCACAGGAGTCCCGCCTCCAGGGCCGGCTGAACTGGGGCAGGGCCTTGATTCTGAAGCGCCTGCACCTGTGCCGGATCCTCAGGAGCAGGCACCAGGTAAATCTACTCTGGCTCCGGAGGTGGTTGAGGACTCAGTGCCTACAGGTGAGTCTCCCCCTGGGTCCAGGAACCCTTCAGCCTCTCCTGAACTGCAGAGGCTCAGGGCAGAGAGGCAAAGGGAACTCGTTTCTCCCAGGAGGAGTGCTCGCCTTAAGGCCAGGAGAGGCGGATCTCCTGGGGGCCGACCCCCAACTCAGGTCCTGGATCTCGCCCCACCGTAACCTGCCCCCTGGACCAGCTCATGGTGGAAAGGACTGTCCTATTGTTTCAACCTTTAACGGTAGTCTTAAGCTTGACACGCTACCATTGAGAACTTTGTGGATTATTATGAAAGTGCCATGGGTGGGATAATGGACCTTTTGTGCCACAACTGTATCACATATAGCAACTCTGAAGTCTGCTGTGGCATTGCTGTCAACAGTTGGGTCCAACTTGTGATACTGTGCATTCCAAAGTCTGTGTTGCTATATATAACACCAGTGTGTAAACTCCATTTGGACTTCTAACTGTATACTTCCATTTTTATTTGAAAGTGTTGATATTGTTATTATATGCCTGATATTAAGTTTTCAATTTTGTATGGATATAATATTGCCAATTCCATATATACATGTGTGTGTGCTATGTATAGTGAGACAGTTTCCTAGCATAGTGAAACTGCATACTCCTCCTAGCATGGAAGAGTCCTGTGGACCAGCTGCTGCAGATGCGTTGAGCATCAGATTCAGATGCTCATCTGGTCGCCATTGAATTTAATGGCTGTAAATTGTGATGAACATCCCTATCCAGTATCATTAGCTCTACACAGCAAAGCATGGCTGGAGGAGTTGGATTGGTGCCAGTGAAATGTAATCAGAAATTCTTTGAAACTTGGAACTCTTAGGATATCCATTAGTCTCTGTTATCATGACACTTAAGAACTTGTAGAGTGACCTTTACTTTGCTTCAAAGCCAAAGCCCCACAACAGAGCAGATGGAAACTGTAGCCTTACTTAAATCAAACTGAAAACTGAGTCTCTACTAGCATAATCCTGGTCATGAGCGCCCCTAAATTCAGTAGGGTTTACTCCATAGTAAGGACACGTAAGATTGCAGGAGAATACATTTATTAGCTGGAACCAGAGGAAAACACGCTATATGAATGAATCTCCTATGCAATTGGCAATCTGATATAATGCTGTGCGGGGAGTAATCAATTATGTATCATTTGTGGACTACAAACAACAACATGCTAATCGTATTTGCTGAATTGATTTTCGTTCTGGATATGGGATGAATAAGTGAACTTGAGCTATTTCCGCTTCCACTTCTTGGACATCCCTATCCATTTAATATCTGCTCTGATGTGGACATTTCCTAGGCAGGGAACTTCCCCTGCTGTGTTGTCTTAGATAGTGAGCACCCTTTCAAAGGACAAAGGAATTGACGAGCTGCATTTATACTTATGAAAATAATTAGCTTCAAGGCCTTAGATTTTACATGTCAAAAAGGAGAGGGATTCTATTCTTCATATATGAAACTGGTTTAATCTCCTGGCAAGTGAAAATGATGTGAGGCCAAAATTATGCATTTGATCACTGTGAAGTATTTATAGATATTATTAAGATGTACTGTACTTGAGACAAAATGAAAACAACACAGTAAAGTCCAGAAATCACAGTATTATTTATTGAGGATGACATGTTTTTCCAGCAGACATGGTTTAGGTGTGGACATAACATATTTTTATTTCTGCAATATATACTAGCATTTTATTAATTTTTAAATGGCAATGGGCAAAACCAGCCTTTTTTATATACCTCCACCCATAATTTTTGTAATAAAACGAACACTTATTGAAAATATCTTTCCTTTTAAAATATTTGATGTTTGCACAGCTGTTATTTTTTCCCTTTTAAACTTCATTTTAAATGCAGGTGCCAACATCAAAAAATCCAAATAGAAATAAGGAGTTTATGCCAAAGAATAACATGGATAGAAAGCATGAAAAAAGGATTCCAAGAATGTCAGCATTTCTAATGCAGTTTGCTTCAAATATTATACAGCTTCTTCACAATGACACAAGTTTCAAAATAAAACTTTTATTGGTCAAATTGTTGCTATTTTGGTGGCTCAGAGAAGTATATATACATGTATATATTTCCCCATCTATTCTGGGTGGCTTACAGACACAAACCATTATGTCTTTGCTCCAATAGTGACCCATTTCTGTAAACTGTTAAAATAGCTTTAAGATAGGAGGAGTTCGAAAGTGGCTTGTTAGGTTGTGAGTTAGAACTAGGAAAGTGATTCCTTCCCCACAACAGATCCTGAGCTTCTGAGTCCAATCATAACCAACTAAGTAACAGAGAAGTAAATAACAGCATTGCTGCATACAGTTACCTTGATCCAGAGACAGCAAGCTACACAGACAGACTGCTATGCAGGACAGAGAAGGGAAACTGCAGTCATCTTTACAGAACATCACAGTACACTATTTGGAACTCTATAGGATTCTAAGTATCTGCAAGGCACACAGCCTACTTTTGGCCAAGTATTAGTAGGCATTTGTTTGAACCAGAGTTCTGTGTTCATTTTGCTTCACAGATGTTGACTAGCTGCAAGTAGGGATGGAGGAGAAATACCGTTCAATTCACAATTTCAGCTCAATTTGTTGAATTCGCACTTCCTAGGACAATATGAGAACCGAAACACAGGCATCCTTTGAAAGTCACACTTACCTGAATTTTGTGATGTAGTTTTCCAGCTGAGCAGTGCTTACAAAAATGCATGCATTAGGAGAAAGTGTGCATAAAATGGATCTATTCATGAGAATTACATACATTATTGCATTATATTAGGGGGCATCGTTTGGAAAAATGTGTATGCTAATCAAAACTGAGTACAGCAATGTGTTTATTAGGAGAAATTTGCAGTAAAATGCTGTTGGATTTTGATGATGCTTAAAAATAACAACCTCAGATTGCTGCAGAAATGTGAAGAACTGCATTTAAGAGTGGGGAAAAAAGACACTGAAATTGAGTGAGGCTTGGAGGATGGTGACAAGAAAGAGGCCTTTTTGGTTGTGGCTCTCCAGTTATGGAATACTGCTCCCAGTGAGGCCTGACCGCGGCTGATCTTATTTTTCCATTGCCAGATTAAAACCTATCTCTATTCCCAGACACTTGGTGTTGTGGGACAGGCCAATTACATTAGCTTTTGGCTGGTTATTGTGAATTGGCATTATGCAAAATATGCTTTTATCCTGGTTTTATTACAGTGGTGTCTTTTAAGTATTTATGTTGTTGTTTTATTTTGTTTAAATTGTTGTTATGATTTTGCTTTAATTTGTTTTGTATCTTTTTTAAACAAATTGTAAGTCACTGTGGGACTAATTTTGTGTGAGGCATCTTCTAAATTAAATAATAAGTGGGATGCATTTTATTGATCCCAGTAGAATTTATTTCTAAATAAATGGGCCAAGAATAGAAAAAGTACACAACTGAAGAGAAGTGCAGTGCCCATTGGGTACAGTTTTAATTTGATCCAGCCTCTCTCTCTCTCTGGTGTGTGTGGTTGTGTGTGTATTCCCATGGGCTGTGTGGTTTCCCACTAGGAATGCACAAAATTCTTTAACCTCCATTTGGTATCACATTCATGTATATGTGTATCCTGTAACAGGATAAGCATCAGAGATTAATCATTGGTGAACATTTTAGTACAGTATTGAGAGAGACATTTAACTCCTAAAATATGGAAAGCGGTCATTACAGTTAAATGTGTCAGATGTGACTCAAAGGTCTCCTTTCCTTTCCTTATTCTTTTAATTTCATTTTAACTACATTTGCAAGTGGTCAGGATTGAAGATAAACACTTTGGGGATACTGAGCTCCTTAATGCTATTTTGGGAGATCCAGGAATAGCTGCACTGCATTTCATATGGATGCATAATCCAAGTTATATAGCTTTGAATAAGAATGTGGTCTTGGGGTGGGGTGGGGGAGATAGATGAAAGGGTCTAATAATAACCTTTTACAGGTTGTTGCCTAAAGTTCCTACTGTAGGAGAATTGACTTTAGTATCATTTCCTCTCTTAAGATGTGAGGGTTAGAATATAAATAAAGCAATAGATTTATCTAACTTGTTGTGTGGAAATTTGACTTCTACGCGCACATCCACATTCTGAACAGGGATTTATGGAGCATCTGCTACACAGATGTAGTCATTCAGTGAATCTCTAGGAGCACGGCAAGGTTGCGTAGCTGTATTCATTCACGTACATAAATGAGAATACTACTGAGTAGCAATTCTTGTATCACCTACCTGAAGAGTGTACTAATGATTTTTGAAGGAGCAAGGATTATCACTATTCACAGATATTCTAAAATGCTTTACTCTATCATTTTCAGATGATTCAGTATTTAGTTCACTGTTTATGTAGATAGCCCCAAGAGGTTCAGTATGTCCTAAGACAATGTCTAGATACAGACATGGTCTAGATGAGGGCAAATAAACAGTGAGTGAATCCATCAAGATGGAGACCCCATCTGGATGGGGTTGTGCTCCATCTGAAGGAGCAGGTACATGGTTTGGGGGTGCTCCTAGATGCATGGCTGTCACTAGAGGCCCAGGCGACTTCAGTGACGAAGAGAGCATTTCCTAATAAGGCAATTTATCAACTTGCATTTTTGGGCCATCTGAATCTTACTCCCACCCCTCCATCCAGTTAGCGTGAGGAAATAGGCTTCTGTGTATGTGCATCCTCTTCAGAATGAATGACAAGCATGGCACAGATCAGGTAGCTAGTACCTTTACCATCAACAGCAGAAGATTATGGATCACGACTCATGGTTCAGTTGTAGCGCATGAGACTCTTGATCTCAGGGTCATGGGTTTGAGCCTCACATTGGGCAAGAGATGCCTGTAGTGCAGGGGATTGGACTAGGGATCCCTTCCAACTGTACAATTCTATGATTCTAAAAATAGAGGAACTACTATTCCACAACCTAAAAAGTGACAGGTGCCCCATCACCTTTCTACCAGAAGTCCCACCCCTTTTCTTAGTAGTCCCACCTTTTGATATAAATAATATATCACTTGATAGAGGTAGCTGAAGCCCATGCCCATCCCTCTTAAAACAAGGGACTAGTATTGCTCATTTAGTACAGTGGTACCTCAGATCACATACGCTTCAGGTTACATACGCTTCAGGTTACAGACTCTGCTAACCCAGAAATAGTACCTCGGGTTAAGAACTTTGCTTCAGGATGAGAACAGAAATCGTGCAGTGGCGGTGCAGCAGCAGCAGGAGGCCCCATTAGCTAAAGTAGTGCTTCAGATTAAGAACAGTTTCAGGTTAAGAACGGACCTCCAGAACGAATTAAGTACGTAACCAGAGGTACCACTGTACTTGCATGTCTATTTGCAGGCCCAGGTGTGCTTTAAAGGATGGGAACAAAACTGTACAGTATTACTTTTGTTCTCCAAGCTGAATTGTCAGAAACTTTTCATGCTAATAATAGCTGAATTTGTATATGAATGCTTTCAGTTATGTTAACCCCCACTGTAGTCTGAAATACTATCTGCCAGATTTGCCATGTCACCTGCTATTTGTGAGAGTTAGACCTAGGTCATTTCCTTTATGTGGAACAGATCTTTGTATTCCTGGCAGGCAGGAACAAGGATCTACTTAGTGATGCATACATTATGGCGGTCTTTTCTCTAGTTTTTTTTAAAAAAATCTGAGTAAACATGCATAGGATTGTGCTGATAGTTTGCCCCTTCAAGCTCTTAACATGGTTGAAAAGAACTGATTGCTAATAGTAGGACGGCTTATTTGAGGAAGACTGGAATTTAGGCCTACAAATTTCTCTGTGGCTGTTAGAAAACTGTTAGAAAACTTTGAGTCTAATGTGATTCCAACTTAACTGAAGGCTCAGATCTTGCTTGCATATTCTGGCTGCAGGTCTCACAGATCTTTTTTAAAAATAAAAATTAGCCAATTAAAATAAACTGTTTCTTTTGAGTCTAAGAAAATGTCCCAGCACTAGTTCCCGGATCATCATTATCTTTTTTATTTTTTCTAGAAGCAAAATATGACCATACAGAGTATCTGTAAAAAACAAAAACCACCCAGTTTTGTTTTGATAGCACCTCTGCTTAAGGAAGGTCTTGTCGGAAATCAAGGAAAGATTTTTCATCTCCTTCTCCACCATGCAGACCCCCATGACCTCTGAAAAGCTACACTGGGGTAGTGGTTGGGATGTGAACTATGAGGGATTAGGCATGGTGATGGGTTGGTGGAAGGGGGGTGGGAACACTTCTTCCACAAGCGTACTTAATGTATTCAAGGATTCAAGCTCAATTTTTGAGTAATTATGCCTTCCTCTTAGGATCCTAGTCACCCAGACCTGGAGAGAAGACCTCAAGAAGATTGCCTCCTACAGTTCTCTGTCTCTGCTGAAGACACAGAGAAACTGGGCCCAGTCCAAACCGGTCCTAAGAGCCCCATCTCAGAGATGCCTTCCCTGGCCTCCCAATAACTATATCCTGAGCCATTCCTTGATCCCTGATTTTCTCCATTGCTGTCTGGGTCTCAGGAACAAAAGCCCAAGTGGACCGGATTTCACAGGATGAATGTGCTATAAACAGGGTCTATGTTGGGAGGACAGGTCTTCTCAGGAGGAAGAGATGAGACATATGTAAGCAATAACCCAACTGGAGGTAGTATACCCAACTGGCAATCAGGCAGCAACACAGCTGATAACCAGGCAGAGGCTGTGACTATAGAAGTCTCCCAGTCTCCTCTGATCTTAGCAGGACCAACAGTTCCCTTCCCTGATTGATGTGAAAGCTCTGACTAAATTGTTGACTCTGGCTTCTAGTTTCCATATTCCATCTCACATTGTCCAGGCAGGCCCATTGGCCCTCCAGAGGAGCTTTTTGGAGAATCAGGTAGTTGTATTGGGAAGGAAGGGATGATATGTTTTCCTTTGGTGAACTTCCTTAACTCACCGTAGGATGCAAACCAGTGTGCTGTTCAGAGGTACCACCGTTGCTCCACCTGAAAATGGTTTCAGTTGTTCCCTTTGTAGTGATTTCAAACCTGTTTGCAGATGTTTCCAGCAACTCCCGCTTTCCCTTTTATGCAGGCTCTGAAGATCTCTGTCAACTTGGGGAAAGAGATTTTCAGCAGCTTGCAGCACCAGCTGTCACTTCCAATAGCTTCTCTATTGATTTTCTTTCAGTGTTCACTGGTTAACATAGCAACCACTGTTACTCATCCAGCTGCCTCCTCTCACAGGGGTGGGCATGCTCAATTGTGTCTGAAGCCAGAGTTGATGTCATAGTACTGGCAAAACATGAGGTTTCTCAGAATATTTTCCTCCTAGTGGGCACCTTCTGCCCCAACCTTTTTTTCTTTTGGTTTTTGGTTGCATATGATGAGAGAACAGAAAGTGTAGATAGGTAGACCATGGAATAAACACTCATTTTTAGGCTCACATGGCTTATTGTGTTTGAGACAGATACTATTTCATGTGAAGTACCCTTGTTTAGGTTTGCATAATATGCCAATTTATGACAAATTAGTCCATTTACAGCCACAAATTATGTATTTTATGACTGCAAAGTTAAGAAAGCCAATAATAATCTGGCCTAGGGAATTTCTGGCATTCTATCAAGAGCGCATATAATATATCTGAGCTCCTGGGGGTTTGTGTAATGGCAAAGTCTGAGTCAGATGAGTACCAGTTGCAGTGGGACTCTGGGTGCAGACCATCAGTTGTGTTGTTTCATGTGTTTCATTCATTCTAGAAGGACTTATCTGAGGCTCTCTAATGTGTGGGGGGAGATGTCTAATCCTTTCCATACACACCATTTTTTCAGCCACCCACTCCTTATACAAAGGTGGCAATTAACCCTCTTGATGGAAAGAAAGGCATGGTAAATGGACCTGCCCATTCGCCATAGCCGGGCTTTAGCAGTTTTGCAGAGCAGAGGTTTCAGTCAGGAAAATAATGTGGGAAGAAAAGGTAAAACAGCCCTCTTCTATTGCGACAGCATCGTTGTTTTGGTCCCGTTTGATCCCTACGTATGTATGCTTTTCAGAGTTTTCCTCTTCATTTTGAATAGGTTGAGAGGTCTAGCCATTATCTCCCAGGTTCTGTGTAGTTTGGCCATGTGATTCTAATATTTGATCCTATTGGTTGTTGTCATAGAAGCTTACAGGAGCAGGCTATTAGAGCAATCATATAAACATATTATTAAACACTACCCCAGTCACCGAGTGGTGAGATATTCCAGGGGCTGCAGGTGCTCACCCAGGGTTTGGTTTCTCAAAATGAGGGACAGTGGAGACTGTGGTGTCTTTATGGTATGTGGTTTATTTACACATATAAAACCTGAGTCTACAGTGGAGGGGCTCACAGCATTAACAACCCAAGGAGGTCTTGCTTCTCCCACAGCCACAGTCTTGGATTCAAGCAAAGATCAGGCATGGCTCTGTCTCTCTGGCTTCTCAGCCTGCTTCCTCCTGCTTCTACTTATAGCTCAAACACCTCAACTCTTGTCTTTGTTCTTTCGAACTAGCTAACTGTCAGTTGAGGGAGTGGGGCTCCCACCCATTTGGCTTCTGTCATAGAACCATTTCCTTTGTTAACTTACAGCCTGTACTTAGGGGTCATTACTAAGAAACTTTTCTAGCTATGCCAGCAATTGAACCTTTGTTGGATCCAGGAATTAGAAGGGACTCTGGCATATAACTTACCCCACTGAAACTCTTAAAACTCCTGGAATACATGTTTTCCAGGTGACCTAGGCAAAGTTTCAGGAAGCTCAGCAACTTTCATTAGGCTAAGACAGGTTTGTAGGGACATGGTTATTTATAGTAATAAAGGTAGGAATGAATTTCTTATGAACTGAGTTGATTTTTTAAAAAAAAGATATTTCGAAAATTAATTATATGTACCTAATGATAGTGTGCATTATTCATCTGTGGCAATATTTGCACATAGTGTGATGACAAAAATAAGCAATTGTTCATTATTAGGATTTTCTTTGTCACATCGTCACATTTTTTCCAGTGGCTATAAAAATGTTCCACACAACCAAGAAAGTGAAATAAAAACCACACAGAAGTGTGCCTAGCTCCTCTTTCAACAGCTTTTTGGCATCATCTGTCAAGTCTGGCATTTTCCAATTCATAAACTCTAATATTTTAATGTATGACATTTAAAGAGCTAAAAATAATCACTCTGCAAGAAAAGAACAATGGATAATGTTGTTTAAATCCAGAAAAGATTTTGCAGTTAAAAAATAAATTTGGCTAATTTGTAAAGCAATAAATCATTAGAAAAGCAAGATCACATTTTTTGTGTGAAATTTTATATACCCAAAGAAGTCACACCAGTGGTCATATAAGCGGGATTTTTGCCTGCACAGTGAATGATTGTCTACATCTTTAAAACTGAGTTTCCTTTATTCTTTGGGATTAGGTTTGGTCTCTTAAGTAAAAGAAAGTTCTCCAAAGATATAAGACTTTGTCACAATAAAGTGCTCTGTTTATTATTTTATTTAGAATGTTTACTAACAGGATAATTAGAAAAATCTCAGAGTGGTATATAGGAAATAAAAAAAAATACAATACATGATACAGTAAAATAGGTCCAACAGGATACTCAAGTGTCAGTGGCAAACATAGCCAAAATGTAAACAACAACAACAAAAAAAGGTTTAAGCAGGCTGAAAACACCGAAAATACAAAAATGCTTACCAAATTTAGGGAGGCAGAATAGTCCATAGAATAGGAGCCATGGCAGTAAAAGCTGTGCTCCAACTAGCCACCAAATGAATCTGTGGAACACATGGCACGACCAGGAAGGTCTCATCTGACAACCCCAGTAATTGAATCCATCTATGGGGAGAAGGCGATCTCTTAGGGGTCTTGGTACCAAGCTGTTTGTAAAGGTAAAGGTAAAGGGATCCCTAACCATTAGGTCCAGTCGTGGCCGACTCTGGGGTTGCGGTGCTCATCTCGCTTTATTGGCCTAGGGAGCTGGCGTACAGCTTCCGGGTCATGTGGCCAGCATGACTAAGCCGCTTCTGGCGAACCAGAGCAGCGCACGGAAATGCCGTTTACCTTCCCGCCGGAGCGGTACCTATTTATCTACTTGCACTTTGACGTGCTTTCGAAATGCTAGGTTGGCAGGAGCTGGGACTGAGCAACGGGAGCTCACCCCGTCGCAGGGATTCGAACCGCCGACCTTCTGATCGGCAAGTCCTAGGCTCTGTGGTTTAACCCACAGCGCCACCCGCGTCCCTCACCAAGTTGTTTAGGGCTTTGTAAATTAGTAAGAAAAACTTCAACTTTGCCAGGTAGCATATTGGTAGTCAGTGCAATTCTTTTAATAAGTCATTACCTGCCAGTCTTTCTGTTGTTTGCTCTGCACCAGCTTAAGCTTCTAGATCGATATTAAGGACATCCCTCCATTGACTCTCGACCTTAAGGACATGGACTATGTATGTAGAGACAGCAACAATATATTATTCCCCATAGCACCAGCTGATCGCCCTCCCACTAATCTCAAACATCTTAGCTTCTTATACTGTACAATTCATCCCTGGCTGGCCCCTTGAACACCTTCCAGGCCCCACCCCTTACAAGTCCTCTTTGCACCCTTCTTGAGTGTTTTCTTGGGCAGAAAGGTGTTCTTCAACACTGACAACGCTTCCTATTTGCTTGGAAGATAGAATAGATTCGTGGGTATGCATAGAAACTTGTTAATTAAATGTATATCCCACTCCAGCTTCCAAAGGATCCCATATGTGCATTTTTATGCACACTTTAATCTAGTATATACATTTTTCTATCCATTACTTGGCTGAAGAACTGCATTGCAAAAGAGGAGTGAATTTCAAAAGATGGCTGTGTTTCAGTTCACTTTTAGAAAGTGCAAATGAGGTTGATTCACCTTTAAATGAACTGAATTTAATTTCTCCTCCATCCCCAGCTGTCATTGGCCTGCATCTCACCCATGTGTTTCCCTGGTAAAAGAAGAACATGATGTACCTCCAACTCATTGCTAGAGGGTAGGATACTGAATACAGTGACATCATTTCACACTGGGGAATGCTTGAGGGAGGTTTTGGTTTCTTGAACTACTTAACCATACACCTGTGATTTTCACAGTATTTTGGATCCCCCTGAATTTGTTTTTTCTGCCAATGAGTGAATGAATTATCGTATTATTCCTTGGAAGAAGATAATTGTTTCTAATTTATAAAGTGCTTAGCACAATATTTAGAGAGCTGACATTTGGGTGTTGGTGGAAATACCTATCTCTCATTATTCTATTACCTCCTAGTACCCCTGCTTCACATATTACAGCACAGATAAGCTGAATCTGGTTAGTTGTCAAGGCATGACTACTGACAATTTGTGAATTGTCTTGAGTTAGATCAATGGATAAATTAAAAAGAAAAGAAAAGAATGAGCCCAGCAGCTTCAGAATTCTGTAAATGGAATGTGAATGTAATTGATATAATCAATATTGATTTTAATAATTCTATGTATGTAGAGCAGTTGGGTTATGAATGGTCTTATATTTCTCTACAAAGTATATTTTTAAAAAAATCTTGTACTGACATGATTCTATCTTCTTGGCTCTACAGTTGCCTTGGGGTCTGACCTTCTGGTACATACGCTGGCTGTTAAAGGACATGATTCAAACTGTCCCAGATCCAGTAGCTCATATCAAGGTAAATTTCATGTTTGCTTCCAGGTCTCTTGACAGCTGATTATGCATTAGCTAAATGTCTATCCAAAAGTGACTATGGCAAGAGAAGGCCAGTGAAAGGGGATTGGGGAGATACTACACAGCTTCTGCTCCTCCTCCTGCTTACCACTAGAGCTCCTTCTTTGTTCGGGGAGCCAGCTAGGACCTTCTGCCTTAGAACTTGCCACCAACATGTCAGGGAGAGATCAAAGAAGGCCAAGTGGCTCTCTATGCTACATAAAAGTATCTAATTTTCTCAAGTCACTCATGGTAGCCTTGGCATTCTTTGAGTTTAATGCAGGTAGAAAAATACAATGAGATGAGAAGTTGAGGCAGTTCTGGACCTGCTATGCATATATATATTTCCCTGCAATAGTGATGGAGCCTCCCAACAACTGCAGCTTATCTGGATGGTGCTGGGATGGTGCTGGGTGGCTGCAAAATTAGAGGTGCACAGATCCACTGGGGTGAATCCAGTGCTCCTGCTGATGGATCCAGGCAGCCCCAATCTTCCCACTGCCCTACAAAACAAACAGGCATGCAACACAATTGACATGGTTTTATCTTCCAAAGCTGTCCCTTAACAAGTGTTTTGAACTATTAAGTCTTTTTTTCCAGAAAGTGTGGAAGTTCCAGAAGTTTAGATAGGGTATCAGTTAAGTAAACCTCACAGAAAACTCCTGTCTGTGTTTTAGTTTGATAATATTCAAATTGCTAATCCCTATAGATTGAATACAGTATTTGCAAACCATTTCACCGCCTACTAGAGTCACTGATTGAATTTGCACATTTGAGTGAGAATTAGAAGATGTTCAAGATGTAGGTCAGGCCAGGCTGCAATTGAAAAAGAAAAATCACTGAGCATTCCTGCCACAAACACCAGTAGGGTTTGTATTTTAGGCTACTTACTTGATTTCAGACAAATGGTCGGGAGCCATGAACAATAGGAATTTTCTTAAGGGTGGGTATGCACTACATTTTGTTGCAGGTCCTGCTTTTGCATTTCCTAATAAAACATGATTCCATTGTCATTTTGCTGCACATTCCTGCATTGTGTCTTCCTTGTGTAACAAGGCACAGCCCGTAAAGTTACAGATACCACTAGAGAAATATTGTGAAAATGTAATAGTGTGATTGAAGCCCATCAGTACAGATTGAATTGAATTTCCTCTCCCTTCTTTGTATTCTTTTGATATTGTAGTGCTGAATGTTTGAATGAGTGCGTAGCCTTGGTAGGTCTAAACACAATGACTTCTCCTATAAAGGAGATGTCACTTTAAAGTGGAAATCTATGTGCTTTTATGTAACATGCATTTTAAAAAAACGAGTACTTCCACGTGTTTATAAAACACCGAGCATGCTAGATCCTATTCACTTACTTGGAGCTTGTATCACTACAGCTTTTTGAATGAATATTGGGTTGCTTGTACTGAATCAAGATGTGCATTTTAACAGGGTTTGATTTTGCTAGTAAAGTATGGGATCAAACACAAAGGCATTTTAATGGAAGAACTGTATGCCTGTTAGAAAAGGAAAGGCTTTGCCATTAGCGTATCTATTTTTCCTTTGAACTTTATTCTTAAAAAGGTAACCAAACCAGAAAATTTCCTAAACTTTCCTAAACTGTTAATTTGTCTTTCAACTCCTCATATGTTCTCAATTTCCATCCACTCTCTGATCTTATCAGTAGGTCTTCATATGTCAGTCTTTCTCCTTCCATATTTGCTTTTTTGGTTGTTAAAATATCAATTGGTGATAACCACCAGGGTGTTTTCCATTCCAGAAGTTTTTTATTTTTTATTTTTCTCCCAAACTTCATATAGTGGCCCTCTAATAATATGGTTTGAAAAACCTTTATGTACCTTTTCTTTATTTAGCCACAAATAGGCATGCCAACCGAATCTGTTGTTGAAGCCTTCTAGGTCTAACAGATTGGTGTTTTCCAAATTAATCCAATCTCTGATCCAACAGAGGCAGGAGGCCTCAAAGTATAATTTCAGATTGGGTACCGAGAATCCCCCTCTTTCTTTCCGATCTGTGAGTAATTTGAATCTAATTCTCGGTCTTTTCCCTTGCCATATAAATTTCAAAAGAGTTTTTTGCTAATCATTGAGGAACCTCTTATCACTGGGATGTTTTGGAACAAAAATATCATTCTTGGGAGTATGTTCATTTTTAATGCCGCCATCCTTCCCGCCCACGAAAGTTTTACTCTGTTCCATGTATCTAGATCTTTTTTAATCTCCTTCCATGTTGTGGAATAATTATCCTGAATTAAATTTATGTTTTTTGTAGTTAGCCAAATTCCCAAATATTTTATTTTTTTAGCCACTTTGATTCCATTCTGTATCTCCAGTTTTTCTCTTTCATCTTTTCCCAAATTTTTAGTCAACATTTTTGTCTTTAATTTGTTTAATTTAAAACCGGATAGTTTGCCATATTCTTCTAATATCTCCAAGGCCTTACTAACACTTTTCTGTGGCTCTTCTAGGGATAGCATCAGATCATCTGCGTATGCTTTTAGTTTGTATTCCTTCGTTCAAACTTTGATCCCTCGAATCTCTGGTGTTGCTCTTATTTTGTTCGTAATTACCTCTAATACCATAATGAATAAAAGCGGGGATAGAGGGCATCCCTGTCTTGTTCCTTTTTCAATTTTGAATGAATTTGTTAGATTATTGTTTATAATCAGTTTAGCAGATTGGTTCAAATAAATCAATTTTATTCCTTCCATAAATTCGCCCTCTAGCCCTGCTTTCTCCATACTTTTTAATAAGAACAGCCATGAGACATTGTTGAATGCCTTCTCTGCATCGATGAAAATCAGCGCCGCAGGTACCTCATTCTTACACTCCAGGTATTCAATGATGTTTATGATATGCCTTACATTGTCTTTGAGTTACCTATTTGGGAGGAATCCTGCTTGATCTTTATGTATTAAATTTACTAGGCATTTTTTGAGTCTGTTTGCCATCACCTCTGCGAAGATTTTATAATCGTTGTTTATTAGTGATATAGGTCTATAGTTTTTGATATTTAATTTATCCGTGTCCGGTTTAGGGATCATCGTAATGTGGGCCTCTTTCCATGTCTCTGGTATCCTACCTCCTCTTAATATATTATTCATGATGTCACATAGCACTGGCGTTAGTTGGTTTTCTAATACTTTATAATATTTAGCTGACAGTGCATCTGGTCCCGGGGCTTTCCCTGGTTTCATCTTCCTTATCGCATCCTGGATCTCTTCTGCTTTTATAGGTTTATTTAATTGAGTTCTTTCTTCCTCTGTTATGGTCTTCCCACTGTAGTCTTCTAAATATTCTTCTATCCGGGTTATCTCTTCGTCTTCCTTTTTGTACAATTTCTCATAAAATTTGAGGAAATTTTCCTTTATTTCTTTTCGATCTTCTATCAATTGTTCCTCTATTTTTATCTTATTTATTACATTTTGGTTTTGCCTTTTTCGCAGTTGCCAAGCTAATAGTTTACCTGTTTTGTTAGCTGATTCAAAATATTTTTGTTTCATTAACTTAATTTTCCATTCAATTTCTTGACTTGTTAGCATTGAATACTGTGTTTGTAACATTTTTATTATTTGTATGTTTTGTTCATCTTTCGGATTTGTTATTAATTTTTCCTCACATTCTCTTAGCTGACTAAGGATTTCCTCTTTCTTTTGTTCTCTTACTTTCCTCTTATAGCTATTTTGCTGAATAAGAAACCCTCTTAGGACCGCCTTAGAACTTGCCTTATTCCTTTTGCAAGTGCAATTTTAATTGCAGTTTATGTTGGCTTTCATGCGACTATTTTGTTCTACTGTTCATTAAAAACAAGGAACAAGTAGTGGTAACTATAGAAACACGTTGTACTAATGATAATTCAATGTGATGTTGTTCATTTGTAAAAGAAGGCAAGTTGTACCAAGTTCTATTTTCAGTGATTTGGTGTGGAAAATACTTTTTTTGATGGTACTTTTGGAGAGAAGCAATGCTCAGCATATAGCTAATCTTTATCATTTGACCCTCCCTTTAGCTTTCTGTGTAAAGGAGGTTTGGTTTGGTTTGGTTGATAATGCTATTGATTAACCACTCTAGTTATCCTAGGTGCACATGGAAATTTCAGATTTCATTGAACTGAACAGGGCTTACATCTAAGTGAATATGTTCAGAATTGTGTTGTTGGATGAGCTTGGTTCTCAGCAGGTAAAATGGATCATTGTATTGGCAGTTTAAGAAATGGAACTGTCCCATGATTGCTGTGAAGACAAGTCAAGGAATACAGAGTGCTTTGCTGCTTTGAGTCCAAAAGGATTCCATTTGGTTTGTGGGTAATAAGACAAGGGGAGATGGAGAACATTCATTCTGCCAGGTTCTGATATTTAGCTTTAATGAACAATTCTCAAGAATTGTGTTTGAGGGACTGGGGAAATGAAGATATATATTACCTTAGGTTGTAATCAGCTTCATTTACTCAAAGTTAAATGAATGGACCAAGTTATATTTATTGAGTTCAATGGATTTGAACTCTGAATAAAACTTAGTCAAATGTTATCTCCTGTAATTAACTGTGTATATGGGTTTTCTACCAAATTATGGACTCCTGGAATATCTCAGAGGCTAGCTACTTCTGTGATAGGAAAACCCAGCAATATGTAATTTTTCAAATCACAGAAGTTGCTGATGCAAACTTTTTTTTATCCATCCCCTTTAGATGTTAACTTGAATCACACACAGAGAGAGGCGGGGAGAGGGGGAGGGGGAGAGATTTGAGCAGCTACAAGAGCCATTATATTGTTGAACATTGAACATATGAGAAGTTACTGTATTTTGTTACCAACCAGCCATTAAAAATATTTAATTCCTCGTTTTGAATTCTGACCCAGATGCTCAGTAGTACTACTGTTACTACTACTACTACTAGTAATAATAATAATAAGAAGAAGAAGAAGAAGAAGTTCTTATAACATGACAAATGTGTTCATCACCTGAATAAGTTTGTTGAAGGCTTTAACAGGTTAGGTTGCTTTGGTAGGTTAGATTGCTAAATAATAGTATGGTTGCAGGATTGGCCCAGGATGTTTTGCCTCTTGAGGCAAAAAAGAAAATGCTTCCCCCCACTTCCTCCTCCTCTGCAGCCCCCTGCCTCCTCCTCTTCTGCATCCTTCCATTGCTGACACCTTTTCCCCTCCAAACTCCCCTCCCCTGAAGGTGGGAGTAAAAGGAGGATGGAGAGAAGCAGGTGTCAGCGGGTGTCAGAAGAGGCAGTGGCAACTGCAGCAGTGGCAGTGGCAGTGAGTGGCATACTTCTTGGAGGCCAGAGCTGCCACCTGAGGCAACTGTCTCACCTGAGCTCATGGGTAGGCCAGCCCTGCTCAGTTGAGTGATTTATTTAGTTATAAACCATTTATATTTTGTGTTGTCAGTTTTGTATATGTATAGTACAGAAGCACAATATTTATTGCTGAGAATGAACACTGGAATATTGATTTTTGGACCCTTTTGAAAGAGCAGAAGGGGCAGCCTGGTCATTGTTTTGTTTCTGACACCCCTGCCTCTGACCTCATGTCATTCTGGGCCATTGGGAATTTTTCATCATAGCAAACAAGTTAAAATGTGTGTCGTTCACATTTATTTTGCTTTTAAATTTCTTTCGGTTCTGTGGATTGATGGAATTTTTAGTGAAATTACAAGAAGGAAATTATTGAATGCCATTCTGTCTTCTCTCTGTGTGTCAATTAAGAGAGAAAAAACCAGCACAAAACTCATTGGTTTGTATTTAAGAAGAAGAAGAAGTAGTAGTGGGAAAGAACCTTTTCTTTGTTTTATAAGTCAGGATTTCTGAACAAATCCAAAAATCATTGCCAGCAGCCAGATGGAGAACAGTGCTAATGATGTGTTCAAAGGGCAACATGTTACTTTAATCTTCCCCCTGAATTTGATATGAGTTCGTTTATAGATTTTAATGATTTCTATTAAATATCCAGGGCTGGTGAGCATCCCCCTCATCCCTTTCCCTGGCCTCCCACTGCTTTCTATACAGGAATGGAGGAGCTGAGCTACCACACAAGGTTTCATCTTTACAATGGGTGCTGGCATACCATTTAGAAAGCTGCAGAGAAATGCATTCCAAAAATTTGTTGTCTTCCACTGTCCTGTCTATAATAAATGGCTAAGCTTTCTGTTTTTTCTATCCTTATAAATGGTCTTTTTCTAAAAAAAGAGAAGAGAAAAGAAAAGAAATGATGTTCTGAATTTGTCCCTGCTTAGTTGCATCAATTAGTTGTGGCTGAAATTATCTTTTTTTGTATCTATAAACATCTTTTATAGATTGAAGGAATTTTAGATTTTTGTATGGGCTTTTGTTTTTACATTTCCCACCCAGTGAGCCAGTTCGTATGCTTGCCCAACATTGCAACCAACAATTTGCTGTTCTGAGCAGGCCTCATAACAACAAACGGAGTAAAAGCTTTCCTACCAGAGCTGATTTTACAGCAGCCCAACAAGTCACAAAGCTTTTCTGTTTAGAAACACATGTGAGGGATCTCATTGCCATAGGTATAGTTTTGGAGTAGGATTGGATGAGTGGTGCAGAAAACTGGTTTGTTAAAGAAGAGAACATAAATGAAATATAGAATGTGTGCAGGGCTGTCTTAAGCATATGTGGTGCCGGGGTGCAAAGATCCCCCCCCCCCCGGTTGCCCAATCCCAAGTGCGCAGAAGGGCAGAGCCAGCTGGATGCCTCAGCGTCTCACTGGCTTGGTCGCCCCCCCGAACGTGCGATGCAGAGCCTGCCGCAGCAGAAGAGCCCACCATGCCACCCCGACCAATGAGCAGGCTCTTCCCCGGACTCAACACTTGGGCCCTGGATTCTCGGCCTGGTCACCCTAAGAGCCCGGTGCCCGGGTGCCCTGCACCCCTAGCACCTGTGGGTAAGACGGCCCTGAACGTGTGGCTTTGAGATTCTGAAGAGAATTTATTTTTTTTAATGCTTGATACTGGGGGATGATTGGCTCCAGTTGCCACAATGGACAAACCTCACTAAAGCGGCCATTACAGATTCCTTCCCATCCTCCATAACGAAATAGCCTTCAAGTGTCCCTATTTTCCAGGGACAGTCCTGGAATTACAAAAGCCACCCCAGTTTCTGATTTCATCCTGGAATGTCCCTATTTCCCCCACCAGTGCCACTGCCACTGAGCACAGGGAGGAGGATGAGCTGGTGGTTGTCCTGAGTGTCAGCGGTAGCAGTGGTGGCTGCAAGAGAGCGTCCCATTACCTTTCCATGGCCTCTCCATGACAGCTGCTGCCAGACTCCTCCCTTGGGCATATCATATTGGCTGCTGGAGAGTGGGCCAGGAGAGGCTGACACCACTGAGGCACAGTCTCATGTGAGGTGCCAGCCCTGAGGTTCAGGCAGAGGCAGGGCTACCCTGGACGAAAGGGGGAGCAGGGCACAAGGAGTCTGGATTTTTTAAAAAAAAAATGCTTTGTGCTTCCATGTTTAATCTTGCCCCTTTCTAAAATTTATTCATTGGTGTTTCTCTTTTTGTAAATCTACCAAAGAACACAGTAAAATATAATCTGGATTAAGGGGTTTTCTTAGGCCTGTGGAGGGTGCGTGCTGTGGCAGAAATGCTCTGCTGGGGGTGGGTTGCGGAGGGTCAGTTGGGGGAGAGTAAGAAATGTCCCTATTTTCACCTGAGGAATGTTGGAGAGTATGTACTGCCTGATTGACCGACTTTCATTGTTTAGAAGCAGGAAGCAGGTTGCATTCCCGTGTCTTGCATGGATTTTGGTCAGAGCTCTAAATCCTCGTGAAACTTCAGGTGACTAGGCCCAAAGCATTGTAATGTTGCTAAGCCTAACCCAGAGTGAGAGAGACAGTTCCGCATCTCCTGACAAACTCACGCTTTACAAGCAAATCCTGTGGGAGAGCAAGGAACTCTTGTTGCTGCTGCATCTAGTGATAGCTGTAGTAATGACGGTTTTGTTTTGTGATTTATTTATTTTTGCATGCTCAATGATATTCTTGTAATTTTTTATTTTATTCATAAAAGTGATGTATGAAACATATGACCAGCCTAGCACAGTGTATGTGTTCTTGTGGAAATAACCAGAGGCATTGGGTCATTCTAATTTCAGATACCCATAATTTGGGTAGAATAGAGACACTTAACAATATCTTCACCACATGCTTTGAATGAATGTTTCTTGTATCATAGGCTGGTCATATTCAGAGCAGAAAGGAAGAAACACATGTGCAGTCTTACAAAAAAAAAAAAAGTAAGAAAAAGGACACAGACAGGCAGAAATGTAGACAGAGACAATGTGTCTGTCCTTAGGACCAGCAAAGTAGCAGCCACATTCTCTTCCACATGTGCATTGACTTGTGTGTGTTGTGTTAACCAGATGTTGGGATGGATCCTATATTTGGAACTATGAAGCCAAAATCCTAACAAAATCAAGCCAAACCCCTTCTAACAGAATCAAAGTTCAATACTAAAATTAAGGCCATCATGCAAGATCTTATTAAAACATTTCTCAGCGAAACAATTATGAATGCTCTTTATTTTCTTATCGACACAGTACATATTTATTGTCTTATTATCAATAGCAATCAGCATGCTGACTTCCTAGAAAACAAAAGGTATCTCTTATGCTTTAGCTTACATTCTATGTTTACCATGAGATGCTTTAGGATAAGCAACAACAGGCTTTTCGTCTACACACTTTTAAAGCAATCAGATCCACTAGACTGATAAATAAGCTTTTCATCTGCTGCTATAAGAACCATAAATAGAAAAGGTATATGCTTTAGAACTGTATTAGATTTCCTATAGTAGCAATAGTAATTACAAAAATTATGCCACATATTGTGGCTATTAATAAAAATATGCTTGAAGTGATGATCAAAGTAAATCACCATCCCTAAAACAAGGCACTTATCTAATGAAGCTAAAACTGATGATGTGAGATAATGGAGTGGGGAATTAAATTTTTCAAGGTAGTTCTAATATATCTATGGTTGCAAACCAATGGTATTTTAAGAGCAAGAACCTTAGATGTCATGTGCATGTGCATGTGCATACAAGTGTTGGGTGGCGTAGCGTGGGTTGTCAGCACCCGGGGCAAGGCAAGTAATTTGCACCCCCTAACCCGTGGATTGAAGACAGAAGTGCCTGGCGTGCTCTGGTCCATGGGGTCACGAAGAGTCGAACATGACTGAACGACTAAACAACAACAACCCGTGGATTTGCGCCCCCTAACCCCACCCCCGAAATGTTGCGCCCGGTGCGGCCGGCCCCCCTTGCACCCCCCACGCTACGCCACTGCAAGTGTTTCAAATAGTCTCCCCTCCACTGATCCATTCCTATAATTTCTGAGCACTATACTCTTTGAGGTATTTATCCTTGCAACACTGTTGAAGTAAAGGGCTAGTTTCACAGCAGCAGTCACTCCCACTTTGTAGGTGTCCTGCACTGCTACTGGACTGCCAGTTCGGAAAGTTTGACAGCATTTAGTGGGCAAATTTCCACAGTATGATTGTCTCACAAAATCTGTGCACCAACATGCAATATTTGCTGCCCATTGATATCACATTTCATTAGGACCTCCATATTGTACTATGGTTAAAAGAACTGCTGCACCAGACTTGAAAGCACTTGTGCTGGCTATTCAGTGCCTAACCCGTAGACAAATGTGAATAAACTTGATCAAATTTAGCTAAACCGATACCTGGTAGCCTTTTCAGGCAACTGTACAGTATAGCTGCAGTAATTCATTTACAGTAATATGCTTCACTGTATGATCACTGGAGTCAGGGGAAATCCAAGCAATGCAAGGCAATTATTATGCTATACCAAGCTGCAGAGGTAATTTGAATGCACTTAATGCTGTTGTAAACATTTCCATGTTGAATTGTTAAGCAGCTGTCTTACATTTTGGAGTATAGCAAAAGTTGTCAATTTTAAGCTTATTTGCGTGGCTTCATAGAGAATGAAGTTTCAAAACCTTTAATGTTTGTGGTGTTATTTCAGTCTGGTACCTCAGGTTAAGTACTTAATTCGTTCCGGAGGTCCGTTCTTAACCTGAAACTGTTCTTAATCTGAAGCACCACTTTAGCTAATGGGGCCTCCCGCTGCCGCTGTGCCACCGGAGCCCGATTTCTGTTCTTATCCTGAAGCAAAGTTCTTAACCTGAAGCACTATTTCTGGGTTAGCGGAGTCTGTAACCTGAAGCGTATGTAACCTGAAGCGTATGTAACCCGAGGTACCACTGTATTAGAGAAAGATGGTGATTCATTCCTGTATTAAACCCATAACTCATAGTTCTGCAGGCCTGTAAAGATGATTTAAGATATTTTTGGATTTTAAAACATTTGCTATTGATTCATTCTGCTGTGTGCCCCCCCCTTTAATGCTGATTCTGCTGCTGTTTTATTATTGCTGTGGTTTTAGAAAGTATTAAGATCTGGTCTTCTTTTAAATTCTGGAAGTTGCTCTGAGAGCTCTTAGGCTGAATTCTCACAATTGATAAGTGAATTGTTAAGTTTTCAAAATGGACGCCATTCTGAGGTATAGAGCATCAGGGGAAATCAGAGGAGAAAAATAAATGTCCTAATGAGAGATGCAGAGTTGTCTCCCCTCTCTTCAGGTTTATGGCAGAACTGGTAACTGCTATGGCTAGGGAAAGCATTTCAAGCAGGGGTGCTCAAAGATTCAGGCAGTGGTGCTGGAATATTAGCAGATATTGAGGAAGGCAAAGATCATAAACAGACCTCCCTTCTTAATTCTGCCTGAAAATGGCTGGTGCAGGTCAGAAACAACCCAATGCTGTTCCTTGGACCAAGAGTCCTCAGTAGTGTGTTGATTTCTTTGTCCCACACCAGCCATTTTTTGAGGTGCCACAACTTGAGCTCTGCCTGTTCAAATCTATAAGAGGTGCAAAGTCCCACTGACTTGGCTAGACAGAGTTAAAAGATGCTGTGTTTCAAAAAAATGGCAACTGCAGGGAAATACATATTTATTTATTTACAATAATTCTTTTTCAGTACACACAACATTACCTTTCATGAAAAGGTAATGTTTGCAAACAACCCGGTCATTTCTGAGGCAAGCATAGAGATGATTGTCTGTGCCTAGTATCTTGGATCCCTAATGTATAATGCACTGCATATTGAATTGTTGATAATATATGAGGCATAGCATTCTTGTTTACATGTGGAATAATTTAGATTGTGGCTTTTATCCTGAAAGAATTACTGAGCATGCTATTAAAGAATGTTTGCAGGAAAACTGTCCTTCATTAATGAATTGAAACCAATGCCTGGTTGAAATATGGTGAGATATGATAACTTAGGCTGTGCACACACTACCTTTCACTCTGTGCATAAAAGTAGTCACAATCCATACCTATCCTGTCATTTCTTATGAAATACTGCATTTTGATGGCATTTCCCAAAGCAGCTACAATCCAGATTGAGAAAAATAATGGTAACGTAAACACAGCCTGAGTCTGTAGTGAAATGGCAATACAGCTACATTCCTAAAATTCTTAAGGACCTAATAGATATTTTTTTTAGAAAAAAAGAAATATTCACAAAATTGCAAACACCACTTTTTATTCAGTCACTGAGTAATTATTATAGAGCTTAAATTAAGAAGCACCTGAACTGTAGCTCTCCCTAACTGTAGTATTTTACAGGCATTGGATCAAAGCCAATAAATAGGATTTTAACAACCTATTATTTCCGCTTCTCATTTAAGGTTTTCTGATACTAAAATAACAGTAAAAAAACACACACCTAGTACTGCACTGACCATCTAAAATGACTAATATGGCAGAAATATAAGGTGGTATCCAATTGGTGTCCCTGTGCAGAAGGAAAGCATCTGTCAGTGGAATATGGATGGAGGCCGTTCCCCCTCTCCCCTTCTTCTCCCACCCTCCACAATATATTTTGTATGGTTGGGTGTTCACCAGGAGAAAATTTTGCAGCACACAAGGGGAAGAAGAATTGCCCAAAAATGACCTCTCTCCCTGTTTCACTAATGGATGCCTTTGTTCAGTGAACAGACACCAACTGGACACCCCCCATAAAGAACTGGACTACCACATGTCAGTCTTTCTCTTCTTCCTGGTAATGCCATGTATAATACACATGTGTAATGTGTGAGCTGGTATTACTTGCTGGTAGGGAAGTGTGCAATGCAACAGTGCCACTGTAAAATATCAGGAAGCAGGAAGGTAAAGAAACATGGAGTTGCACGGAACCACTATTCATTTGTGCATTGTCTGCTAGTCCTTGACCTTGCAGGATGGATATTCAGCTTGTATCATATTCTGTATAAATATGATTTACAATTAGTAACGCACACACTTATTTTGCTGTGGGATTTCTTGCTCTGATAACCCTGTTTTACCCAGCTTGTTGGATTTACACTGATTTCTCAAATCAGCTTATATTCAAGAACTTTGGCTTAACTGTCTTGTGAATCAAACCATATAACAGAGGCCTGTTTTAGTGCCTCTGGCTTCAGAAACAGAGGAAAATTGTTCCATAGCCAAAAGTGTGACTGACTTGGCTGAGCAAAGAGTTTCCTCTGTATTCCTTTTTTTTAAAAAAAGACAGCATGTGGTTATAGTTTAAGATCATTATTTAGTTGAGAGGCAAAACCCTATCAGAAAATGCAAGAATATTTGCATGGTCAGTACAGCTAACATGATCTTTAAGCATTTTATTGCAGGAATGCAAATTCTACATTATATGACAGGTGAAGAAAATTCTGCATAAAAGGAGAGAAAGCTATTGAAATTCTTTTTCTGAAATGCCTAGCTGCTGTCCATACATGAAAGGTTTTAGATTTGGCATTTATAGAGTACCAAGTAAATGCTTATCAGTTTCATTGTATCATCTAATGTGATGACACCAAATTGCTGCTGGTGACTGAGGACTTGCTATTTGAATTATTATGATGTTTGGCCTAAACAAAAACAAAAAAAAATTGAGTATTTGATAATAATAAGCATATAGGAACATGTATAAAATTTGTTAGATTTGCTCCCTTAATTATGCAATGAATAAAATATAATAACCTAGCAAAATATATTTTAGGAGAGATGCATTCATAGCAAGATTTTTTGGATGAATTGCAAGTTAAATTGAATTAATACATTAAAGTCAGAATCATCCATTTTGTATTACAGTTACTGAACCATCTACAACAGAAAATTCAGAATATGACAATTCTAGGCAACTTTTATAATTAATATCCCCTTTGTTTTACAATGCTGTGTTTTATAATCTTTTATAAGAATCTATATTGGTTTCTTCAAATAATTGTTTCATAATGTGCTGCTAGTTCCACCTCATTTCCAAAATAACTCAGAAGGAAGTTTAAGCAGGGATATACCTAAGGATTGGCAAGGTTGGCTCCTGCCGAGGGTGCAGGCACTGGAAGGCACAGGATTCATGGCTCTCCATTCTAACTTGGAGTGGCTAAGAGTCCACCTGCCCCTGTGCTCCCCAGGCCATTTCCCCACTACTTGGGTAGTCGGGCAAAGCTCAGAGGCTACTCTGGGCACCTCGGTGGAGGAATCAAGTTGCTGCCATGGACCATCATAGCAGCCCTATTAGGCTTCCTCCCCAGTCAGCAAGCAGCACTATTAGAAATGTGAGTAGAGCACCTAGCAGGGTTCAGAGGGAAGAAAGACAGAGAGTGTGGGTGAGAGTTGCAGGAAGGGGGAAAAGGAAGGAAGGAGACAGAAGGGAAAGCAGTGAGCAGAGGAAAGGAGGCAGGCAGCTGAATAGACGGGAGGAGGAGGGGAGATGGAGCAGAGAAGATCTGACCTTACCCAAATGGCTGTGGAGGAAATCACTGGTGGAGCACGAAAGGCAGCGAAAAGCAAACTTTTTGAGTTTCTGGTCCATGGTCTCTCCCAGCTTGCCAAGGGTGCAAGGAGCCTGAGTTTGTCTCTGAGTTTGAGTCTGCAAAACCATGCAAACATTAATGTCTTTCCTTTAATTAATCTTGCTATTTTGACATAGAATGATCATCTCCAACAACACTGAAACCATGTCACAGATGTAACAATCATTGAGGTTACCTGACACTTTGATGACCTTCCAAAATGTGGTTGATGTAGACATCGTTAAGCCTGTAGTAAAAACGATGTAATTGTCTTGTAAACAGCTTGAGAAACCCCACTGAAATACATCAGTCCGATTGCTAGCATTTATGAACAAGGTCCCCCACCTACAAAACAAAAAAGTACAATACAAGATTATCTTCATTGTTTGATGGATATACGGTATTTTAAAATAATTTTTGGAAAGCCCACAAAGAGGCTCAGCATAAATAGCTGGTTGTTGTGAACAAGAGGCACTTAACTGCAAAAATCTTATGATGGTTAATTAAAAGGCTTCATTAGCTCAGTTCGTAGTCCCTTGCAATGTTTATATTTTTAGGGAGAAGGAAACTAACTACTTGGTGAAGATGGATTGGTTGACAACACCACTTTATGCACAAGTTGCACATGGCAGGAAATACAGTTTACTAGGGTCACTATCCCAGTGACAGTAGAAGCTCAAATTAGTTACAAACATGCTTATTGGCTCATGCAAGCACACCACTTTGGGATCTACTGCTGCATAAAATATGCTAAAATAGCCCTTATTTCCCATGTAAGAAGTGACAGGTGAATCTCTAGTAGTGCACACAGATCTCACATAGATATTGTGGGGTCAAGACTCCTTTAGGGAGAAGAAATAGCCAGAAGTATATTAGAAATGAGCAGCAGCAGAAAAGGTGTGAGGAAGAACAAGCTGGAAAGTTTACTAAAGGCTACAAACACAACATACTTTTAACACACATTTCTCCTCTGCAAGTCTCTTGGGAGCTGTGGTTTACCCCTTTACAGAGCTACAGTTGCAGCACCCTCAACAAACCAACGTTCCCAGGATTCTTCAGGGAGGAAAACGTGCTTTAATGCTCTTGTACTAGAACAAAATGAAGTTTGTGTAGTTAGAGTGCAGCAGTTTCCAACATTGCTTCCTTATACAGGAAACACCACTGATTTCAGGGTCATAGCCCATGAGGCAACCTCTGAGAATTTGAGGGTTACCTTGTTTTTTATGTGAGTCTTTCTCTGGGCTCATGATATCACACTGCAGCCAGTGTTCCTAACTTCTGGGCTCTTGACACAATCAATTTTTTTTGTCTTCCTTTCATAGTGCATTAGACTCTGCTTTATTTAGCATCAAGAATTAACTGCTTTTCCCCTTTCAGTGGAAATTTAGTAATACGTTTGTAAATTGTGCAGGTTGGCTTATAAAAATATTAATAAATTAATAACGGCATTTGGGGGGAACCTTCAAAATACTGAGTTGGTTTTGGATTAGACTTTGTTGGAAACAGCTATTATTTTCTACAAATAACGTAATTATGGACTTCCATTTAAAAATAACCAAAACCAAAACCCTACATAGCTCTAAAATTCAGGTTTAATATTTCTAAATTTTGATGTTCACCCTTTCAAAAATGCAAATGAAACAATTTATTGTTGACGTGAATTTCTTGAAGGTTGCATTGATCTGTAGTATTCACAGGCTGAAATTAAATTTTCTAAGTATGGCCATTTTTTCCATTCAAACTTTTAGAAATTCCTAAACAAACAACAACCAGAAATTGAAACTTGAAGAGTGATAATCTTTGATTTGTTTCTTCGAAAGCAGTCTTTGCTTTTGTGAAATCATTTCAAAAGAATAGTGTTTTTCAATTAAATCCTCAGAGGTGATGTAATATGGCAGACAGGTCCAACTTCCAAGAGACTGTGATCTACTTCCACTATAAATAAACTGGCAGTGATCTACCCATCAAAGTTCTTGAGCTTTTTGGGGGGAGGCTGAGCCAAAGTTGTTGAGCTTTTTTTCGGGGGGGGGGATCAGGGTCACGCGATCGAACAAGATCAACCAGGGACACCCCATGATCAACCGGTAGGTAGATCGCAATCGCCCTGTTGGACACCTCTGTAATATGGGATGTAGCCTTAAGTTAAAATAGCTTTTCTTGCTGCCTTGGGCTCAATGCCGTCTTCTGTGCAATTATGGAAGATGAGTGGGATATCAGTTAAGAAAAACTAATAATAAATGTGGGATCTCCTCCCTCAGTTTCTCTCAGTACTCCCCCTCCTTCCTCACCACTGGCACCCTCTAATAGAAACTCTGGTGGTCACTGCTGACCACACTGTAGCCAAAGCAGCAGCACTAGAAATCAAGAGGGGAGTACAGTGGTACCTCGGGTTAAGAACTTAATTCGTTCTGGAGGTCCGTTCTTAACCTGAAACTGTTCTTAACCTGAAGCACCACTTTAGCTAACAGGGCCTCCTGCTGCCACCACGCGATTTCTGTTCTCATCCTGAAGCAAAGTTCTTAACCCGAGGTACTATTTCTGGGTTAGTGGAGTCTGTAACCTGAAGCGTCTGTAACCTGAAGTGTCTGTAACCCAAGGTACCACTGTACCGGACCCCACACCTAGTTTTGCAAGTGGGGGGGGGGACCCAAGGGGACAAAAAAACAGCTCACTAAGAACTGAACATGCTCAGCATCCACAGACTGTTCTTCCTCCCCCCCCCCGAACTGATGAAGTGGGAGAGTGCAGTACCCTGCTTGAGATCCTTAGAACTTGTAGTATCCCGGAGGAGGACATGGTAAGGTGGCAAGAGCCCCACATAGGAGCACTTGGGCAAGAAGTTGAGGATACTTGCAATATGTTGCTTTCATCCTCTGACCTACTTTTGCCGACCCACAGAACTCTAGTGTGCTTCATATAATGTCCACAACTACTAACTGCCAGTATAGCTGCTTGATATTCTTCTTGGAAACTATTCAGCCTTCAAAGCTGGCAAGCATACCTTGTGTCATGATGCACATCCTTTCGCTTTGCATAAGTGTTTCTTTTAATGAGGTAGTGCAGTGCAGCTCATTGAAATCGAAAACACATGATATGCCCCGGGCGAAAGAAAGGCAATAACTGCACAGATTTTTGAAACGGACTCGTCATACCACAGGCTACCATTATAACAGAAAAAACAACAAGAATTCTAATATAGCTGTCTGCCCAAATATATTAATTTAAATTGAATGGATTTTATGATATTATAGCTGTGAGGCACAATGTCCTACTTGCAAGCATCTTCAAAACCCTTTTTGGAAGGCTCCCTTAAAATAATCTTGGTTTGCCATTTGGATGGCATGTGCATTTGGGAAATTGCCACCTCAGCTCTCCCAGAAAATAGCTTTTTATCATTTGGGTGACATTTCATGGGATTAAACCCACAAGTGTTCCATACTGAAAAGCCTAAATCTTAGTTATACTTTGAGGAATGAAGCAGCTAACTTTTCAGATGATGCTGAATTACTTAGGACAGTGAGAGCTGAAGTGGGCTGCAAAGATCTCTCCAAACTGGGTGAACAGGCAACAAAATGGCAAATGTGATTCAGTGAAAATCAGTGTGAAGGGATGCATGTTTGGGCAAACAAGCCTAACTTTAAAATATACACTGATGGGATCTGAACTGTCTGTGACTCTCTGTGGTGGCTGGGGGGGGGGGGCCTAGTAAATGATAATGTCAACAGAGTTACAGTGGATATGAAAAAACCCGATTCCATGCTAGGTATTGAAAATAAGACTTTCAGTATCATAGTTTCTTTATGGATACATGGGTAATACAGTATACAATTCAGAGTGTTCCATTTTATATTACAATCTTGCCAAATGTACAGAAAAGTGCAACCAAAGTGATAGAGCTTAGAATAGCCTCCCTACAAGGAAGGCTACGTAACTGAAGCTTTTTAGTCTAGAAAAAAAAGACTGGAGGGAGTCATCACAGAGATTTATAAAATAATGCATGGTATCTGCAAGGTGAATAGGTAGAGTTTCTTCTTGTAGCATTAAAACTCAGGGACCCCTAATGGCACTGATGGACAATTGACTCAGGACAGGGAAACACTTTTTGACGTAATGCAAAATTAACATGGAATTTGCTGCCATAAGCTGTGGGGATGACCGTTAGCTTAAAACGGTTGGTTGGCATCCATCTGTCTTGGGAGACTATGGAAATGTGCACCTTCGGGGGTGAAGTCAAACTGTTGGAGACTTACAGCGCCTGCTGTGGCTGTAGAGACCAATATGGGAGAGATGGGCTTTGTTGCAGCTGGGGCAGATGAAAATGTCTGGTTGTGCTACTACAGGTGACCATGGCAGATGGTACACCAGATGATAAAATATCCAGAGTGGCTGTAGCACAGCAAAAGCAAGATACAAAGAAACATTTGTGGTATAAAAAGTTGTTGGATTTCAGTAGGAAGTTACAGGATATTCACGGATTGAAAGTACAGCACTGCAGCCACCCCAAAACCCTTGCAGGCACAACCCTGTTACAAGTGGACTCGTGTATAACTGCCCCAGTAGCATCATGAACACAAATCATGCTGAACGTGCAATAAAAGGGAAATCTGCAGGGACCCTGTGACTTAGAACATGGCAGCTTCCTGTGTTTATATATGTTCACCTAGAATACTTCTGTACTCTGTATCCTTTCACTGCCCTGCTGTTGACTCGTTTCTCATATCTGTCCGGAGGCTGAAATGGCATTCCATGAACGTTAGACAAGCTCAGCTTTTTATTCTGAGTTCACAAACTTTCCTTCTGAATACAAATATTCTGCCTGACCTCAAGTGCTAAGCACTTGCTTGACAAACACATTCAGTTCCCACTTGCCACCAATCCACTTGGCTTGCAAGTTGAACCAGAAGCTGTCTGCACTAAATATTAAGAAGTTACAGTGGGCTTCTCCATCAGCATTCTTACATCAGGGCCAACTGTTGTAATGTTTTACTAGCACATTTCTTTAAATTCAAATATATTGTGCTAAAGCTAAAGTGTCATCAAATCCCGAGACTTATTGAACATTATCTACAACTTTTCTCTCTTGACTTTCCATGTCCTCTGTGCTTGTGTTACTGATCACTAGACCTGCAAGATTAGAGGCTTGGGAAAGTATGTGAATCTGCTGTTCTAAGTAGTGTTGGAGGATACTCAAGCTTGTGTTGGATCTGGGTGTTTTCCAGCACAATGTTCTTGTTTATAAGGCCTGCTTGGCTTTTATAAAGCAGCAGCTTCTTTTTTCTATTATTGAGGCCTCGAGCTGTAACTCTCAACGGGCCACGTCCCAAGTAATTTTGAGGGCTTCCAGCAGCCACTGATTTGAGTGAGATCAGTGGAAAGTGCACAGCACACTATCTCCCTCAGGATTTAGTTCATGGTCTTCTGCTTCTAGAAAGGGAGTTTAGCAACATCACAGCACTTGCTGTATCTCTTCAAAACTCAGGAACCACAAAACCCAACCTCTTGGCAACCGATTAAAACCATTTAGCAAATTTTAATGCAATTATGTGGGTTAAGTCAAATATTGCATTCCATGTTTTTCCCTCCTAGAGAGACTTTGAGAGAGCAGGCAAACTTTGCTTTGGCTAGTTAGATTACATTTATAATATTGTGAGAAATGTGTTTGCTTAATAAAACACTGGCATTAACATAGCCTGCAAAAACATAGCTCTTAAAACCTACTTCTGAGCTGCTGCTGCTGCTGCTGCCCTGACTTGGTCTCATAGTGGAAAGCATAGAGATGCTGGCAACCACAAGGTGTTGCTTGTCTCCTCATTCTTGTGCTAGAACTCAACACCTGACACACCCCTGGTATGGAAGGCATCATGAGTTCTGCCGTGCTGGATCTCCCTCCTTGTTTCTGCCCATCCAGGTAGCCCAGAGTATCTGAGCTGGCACAGCAGTGCTGCTCTTGTGGTTTTTTAAAAGAAATGAGGTGGTAAGGGACTCTGTTGAAGCTCCTCAACAAAGAATTGTACTCTGGGTGCACAGGAATGCAGCATCCTGTTTATTCCTCTGCAGCTGAAGGGACCTGATAGAAAGAGCTGGATTGCAAGAGAAACGGATGCATAATTTTAAAAATCTGCTATTTATAATTTGCATAACAGAAGAGTCAGTGAAAACGACAGAGGGCCAACTTTTTTATTGCAACTCTGCAAGTGCATGGCAAACAAACAATTTCCTCAGTTCAGACATGATGCTTCTCACTCTTGCTATCTTTTATTATGCAAAAAGTGCCATGTTCATTTCATGCTTTACTCCCACAGAATGAGAGAGGATGAACAGAAGCACAAAATGCGCGCAAGATTGAAAGTTTTCCCCAGAGCATAATGATAGGATATGACCTAAGAGTCACATGCTCTTTGCCACCATATAATTTATTTTGTTATTCATTTATTTTATTTTTTGCATGCATATCCCACCTTTCCTCCAAGGAATTCAAGGTGACATACACACTCAGCTCCCCCCTCCCATTTTATCATCACAATAACCCTGTGAGGTAGGCTAGGCTGAGAATGAGTGACTGACCTGAAGTGACCCAGTGAGCTTTATGTCCAAGTGAAGATTTGAAACCTGGTCTCCCAGATCCTAGGTCTTTTCAAGGCCAGTGCAATACTGCAGATTATGACAATAGGATGGTGCCACACGTATCGTACACAAGCACTTATTTATCAGTGAAGAAACTTTCAAGACTGGGCCATTTGCATTCACTGTGTAATTTATGAACTGTTTTTCTTAATACTCCTTCCATTGCCCTGTTCCTAAGACTTGTTACAGCATCAACAGAAGTATGGAGTCCCAATCAAGGAAAGTAATAATACTGCTCTATTTTGCCTGACTGGAGTACTGTGTCTAGTTCTGGGCACCACAATTTAAGAAGGATACTGACAAGCTGGAACATGTGCAGAGGAGGGTGACCACGATGACCAAGCATCTGGAAACCAAGCCTTAAGATGATAAGTTGAGGGAGTTGGAATATATTTAGGTAAAAGGAGACTAAGAGGAGATATGCTAGCCTCCTTAAAATATCTAAAGGGCAGCCGCATGGATGATGGAGCAGACTTCTTTTCTCCTGCTCTGGATGGTAGGATCCAAATTAATGGATTCAACTTACATGAAAGGAGATTCCGACTAAACATCAGGAAAAACTTTTTGGCAGTAAGAGCTGTTTGACAGTGGAATGGGCTCCCACAAGAGGTGGTGGATTCTCCTTCCTTGTAGCTTTTTAAGCAGAGGTTGGATGGCCACCTGCCATGTATGACATAGTAGAGATTCAAACCAAATGAATAAGAATGGGCATTACAGTGCTAATAATAAACACAATAAACTATGGCAGTACACTGATTTTGCTCTGGCATTTGGCATAGTAGGCATCTTTTACAAATCATACACTGCTTAGAACTGGATGGAGAGGAGGCATGAGAAGTGTAGAACCTTGTAGCAAGTTGTGCTAGGCAAATCCTGTGTGCCTACTGCTTTGCAGAAGCCTGTTATAATGAACTTGCAGATGATCAGTGGCCAAACAGACCTGCCAAGCACATCAAACTGCTTTGTGTTGTGGATGTTTCTCTGTATTCCATGGTAGATATAAATGATTTTTGGATCACAGCATATGAAGCCATTGGGAGATGTGGCAGATCTGAAACAAATAATGAAATCTGAGTAAAAGAAGGGGGGATTTAAATATGAGGGGTATGGGGAAACTATTTCCCCCCCTTCTAATGTAGGCTTTGCTCTACTGAGTGCGTACTGCTAGGGCTTTTGCTCTGTGGCTGGGGGGAGGGGACTGGAGAACAGCTTGCATTCATGGCTCTTCACCTTTAAGCTGCAAATAGGAACCAGCTGCAGAAGCCCCTTGCTGGACTGTAATAATTAGAGTACTGCTTCAAAGTGGTACTTGAAGATGTAGTTTCACTTTACTGCAAAGTAATTGTTTTCTAAAGCTAGCTCAGTATTTCACAGAGTGGACAGTGTGTAAGTGTGTTGCCTGGAATATACACTCCTTTGGAGAGTCAAGTTGAGAAGGAGCAGAAATAAGCCTTCAGGCAGCTCAAATTTAGGTCAAATAATGTGAATATTTTATATGTGTGTGTCAGAATTTGTGGTGAAATAATCAAGATTGCTGTTTCACTCATGGTGAAACAGTTGATAGAATGCTTCATTACGAAAACCGTTTGTTGGTGAGCTGGTGTTGAGTAGAGTGCTGAATATGACCAAATGGATTGGACGCTATAAAACCAGCCTTGGGCCAAAATGGCCTACTTTTATTTATTGGAATCAAATAAGCAGATTTGCTATGACTTCATTTTCCATCAAGATTACTAGGTGCAAATGCTATGAAGTTTGGTGCCAGTGTGTGGTCTCCTGTTCAAATAAGTCAAACGTAGAGCTGTTTTTTGTTGCTTCAGCATCAGAACAGGTTGTTGTGACAGAAAATAGTTTTTAACTATTTGTGTTTGGAAAGAGCACTGCTAAGCATACTTGTAGGAAAGAAAATTGGATCTGCATGTTCATTGCATAAGTTCCACAGCACGTGTGAGGGGGAGAGAGAATCATGGTGGCCAAAGGGTGACAGCTTTGAATTATTATGAATGATCTGGATTAGTCCCAGCCTTTCTGGTTCACTAGGATCTATATTCAAATATTTCACATCTGTTTCATGTTTTCAGCCACTAAGAAGTACAAACTGTATACTATCCCAGTATTAGACGTCTGTCTGCTCCTATAAAGAATTTAGCTTGTTTCAAAATAAATGTGGTTATTCCTGCCTTCCAAATTTGCAGATTAAAGTTATAATCTTCTGCAAACGTGGAAGCAAAATAAATTGAATTCATTAAGGTGTTACTTATCTGTAAATATATACATGACCCAATATGTAAAGCACACAAATATGAAACAGGCAAACCCAGGCAAGATGGGTAGGGAATAAATTATAAAATTATTGGTATTAGTTTTAGTATTAAGTTACTGTTTGATATTCAAACAGTATCAGTAACTTCCATAAAAGATTAAAGGGGACTTGGTCATGGATTGGTGGAAGGAGTCTAGCATGGAGGGATGTGTGTGCTTGAAGTCAAAGACAAAAAATAGGATGGGGTGCTGACCCAAAACAGGGTGTCTAAAGAGCATGGGTAAAATGATAGAGCCTGCCATCTGCATATAGAAGGTCCCATATTCGCTCGCCCACAATATTTAGATATGGCTGGGAAAGAGTCTTGTCTGAGACCCTGTAGTGACAACACTGAGCAAGATGGATCTATGATCTGTGTAAGGCAGCCTTTGCTTTTCTGAAAATGCATTACAGGGAATTAATTGATCCAGAGAGGGCTAGGGTATATGTTGGAAGAAGCCCGTACAGGTCGACTGGGTGGATAGAAGGCAATATTTAGTTTAGCAGAGCAAGTTGAGGGCAAACAATGGAGTCAAATGCTGTTGTGAAATAAGGGAGAATTTATATTCTCAGCCTGTTCCAGTGGCCTAATCACTTCAACTAAATCTTTCATTTTAGAAGAACACTGAGCACCATCTAGTGACTAAAACACATATTCACATTCAGCTCTGCAGATTTCAAATTGGCTCAGATTCGGACAATTTCCATTTGAAAATACTTGCCATCTTTCTTCACTATTTTGATATACAGAATGTGAAGCCAATCATATTTACTTGTAAGTAAGCACACCTGAAATTACCTTGAAACAGACACATTTAAATGGTTCCATTGCTAAGATTTTAAACTTATTAAAGCTTATTTATGAAGATAACTAGAAGAAAGTTCTTTTAAAAAAATATTTCTTTAGTATCACAGCTAATTATAAATTCTGATACAGTACTTTTCTGTTTAAAGAAAGGCCATTTCTTTAGAATCAAAGAAAAGGGCAGAGGATTAATAACCATGATAATTCACAAAAGTAGCATTATGAAAATAGAGATCTTTTTACTTGAATACAGTGTAGTTAAGCTGAAGGATTAACCCTGACTTCTTTCCAAAACTAGTAATGTTAAATTTACTTTAACTAACATAATATAGCTTCAATTAGTTATTAGTAGAGCTTAACAGTAGTTTTTACTGTTTAATTAAACTTCACTTGAACTCTTCTTAGGCAGCATTTTCAGCTTGGGGTTCCCAGATGCTGTTACATCCCAGATGCTGTTACACAGGAGCTTGTAGATGATGGGAGTTGTAATCCAACAGCATCTGGGGAACCAGAGTTGAAGAACACTGGACTAAACCAACCCCCATCAACTTCGTCATCTTTCCACAGAGATGTGGGGATTGGACCATAGACTTTTGACATGAGGATTACTCCTCTGTGGAAATGCTACAGAGGGAGGAGTAGGAAAAGGTTACCTTATATTAACAATAAACCCTCAGGGACAACCTGGAATATGACTGTGCTTGTGAGAACAGCTATACTAGACCTTAAAACTGTCTAGAAACCACCAAGTGTTTAAGTGGCAGAAGAATCTGACATGTTTGGGGAATAAGCTTGAGGAAAAGAATGGTCTAACTCAGGTATCCTCAAACTCGACCCTCCAAATGTTTTGGGACTACAACTCCCATCACCCCTAGCTAACAGGACCAGTGGTCAGGGATGATGGGGTCTAACTACAAGACAGTATCCAAAGTATGCAAAGAGGCCAACTCTCATGAAGCGGGTTGGACTTGGTCCAGCCCTGCAGATTCCATTCTACCAGCATTGGGCAGTGGAATCATGATGTGATCCTGGCCCTACTGCCATGCTAACTTCTACCCTGCCTGCTACAGTCAATAAAATTTGGCCTGATTTCATCCCAACGCTCAGTGTCCTTTCTGTTCCTTTGCTGCTCTTCTGGGTCACATAATGCACCTACCAGGGCAAGGATGCAATTACCGTACACATATTTAAGGTAAAGGTACCCCTGCCCGTACGGGCCAGTCTTGACAGACTCTAGGGTTGTGCGCCCATCTCACTCAAAGAGGCCGGGGGCCAGCGCTGTCCGAAGACACTTCCGGGTCACGTGGCCAGCGTGACAACGCTGCTCTGGCGAGCCAGAGCCACACACGGAAACGCCGTTTACCTTCCCGCTAGTAAGCGGTCCCTATTTATCTACTTGCACCCGGGAGTGCTTTCGAACTGCTAGGTTGGCAGGCGCTGGAACCGAACAACGGGAGCGCACCCCGCCGCGGGGATTCGAACCGCCGACCTTTCGATCGGCAAGCCCTAGGTGCTGAGGCCCTAACCCACAGCGCCACCCGCGTCCCACGTACACATATTTAGCTCAACAGATATGTAAAAAGCCCAGTAGAACTTGTAATATATACACTGCTTTTGTTTTGTTTCATTTTTGCTGTATTTAACCCCCCCAAAAAGTATATGAGTGGTCACTTGTATTCTGGCAAAGTCTTATAAACGTATGGTTTTATTGCCATAAAATTAATACCTCCTAAGAAAAAATCCCAAAAACAGTTTTAATTTTTTTTAATTAAAAAAAAACCCTAAATCGTCCCCAGGGGTCTCCACATCTCCTGGAAACATTTGAATCTAAACATACCTTTTCCCTTTAGCAATCTGTCACTAATTGCTTAAAGCCATTTATAAATGGAACTTTGAAAGCATAAACATTTACATTCTTATTTTTAAAAGAATAACACTTTGCTCTTTAAAACTGAATGTATAACTGCTGTACTTTTTTTTTTAAAAAAAGTTTAATCTCTGAAACAAAAAGAAAGGAAAAGACATCTCAGTTTCCTGGCTGGGCTTGAAACTTGATTAGAAAGTGTTAAGTACAGAATTAAAATAATGTAGGATAGGTTAAAAACACACCGTGTTTTGTAAGAGGGATTCAGGTGCATACCAGAATTTTAGGCATAAACAATTAAAGTGGATTAAAGCACACTGTAACACTAACACAACAAATTACTTTAAAGTAAGTTGACTTTTTGCGGTTAAGAAAATGACAGCAAAATGCACTGAAAAATGTGGCATGAAAGAATAACCCTTTAAGCAAATGAGAACAAATGCTAATTGTCGCAAGCAAATAAGAACAAACGGTTAATAAAAACCTGGTACTACCTAACCTTCACATAGGGATGGAAGGATCTGTCAATTTTGGTTCTCTCAATTTCTCATGTTTCCAGTCTTAAATTCAGTTCTCCACATTTCAGCAGCCATTTGTAATTCATTTTTTAAAAAGAAAATCCTCATGAAAATTCACCAGCATTTTAGTGCAAATTTCTCCTAAGTGTCCTGACTTCATAGTTGCACCATCATCATCATTACTATTAATATTAATTAATTGGACTATTGGCTGGATTATTGCCAACATCATTATTCCAGAAGTCACTAAATTTTCCAAACATAGGTTACAATGTATGCAATCAGCGGTTATGTCAGAGCTCCAAGATACAAGGTACAAGCCCAGACATTATCCTAACAGCTGACATGCCCCCTGAACTCTCCTTCTGAAGACCAGGACGGTCAAAGTCATTCGTGCAGTTGGTCTCCCGAGCCTTGGACTGGGCAATCAAGCATGCACTCTTGTGAGAAAGCTGGATTTGCTTGCACTGGCACAGCCAGCATTGCATCCTTGGAGACAGGGTAGAGTTGATATGGCTGGCTCACTGTCCAGTCTCGCCTGAGATAACTCCCTAGAGGTGGGAAATGCATCAAGAATGGGAAGTGGTGGTGAAGTAATGTCAGGCAGATTCTCCTCTGTGCTTGGGATGTCCAACAGTACTGAGGACAGACTTCCTTCTGACAACCCGCTCAGCATCATTTTATACACCTCTATCAAACCCACACACCCAACTTGTCTTTAAAAGTAAAGGTAAAGGGACCCCTGACCATTAGGTCCAGTCGTGAACGACTCTGGAGTTGCCGGCGCTCATCTCGCTTTACTGGCTGAGGGACCCGGCATTTGTCCACAGACAGGTCATGTGGCCAGCATGACTAAGCCGCTTCTGGCAAACCAGAGCAGTGCACGGAAACGTCGTTTACCTTCCCGCCAGAGCGGTATCTATTTATCTACTCGCACTTGACGTGCTTTCGAACTGCTAGGTTGGCAGGAGCTGGGACCGAGCAATGGGAGCTCACGCCATCGCGGGGATTCGAACCGCCGACCTTCTGATCGGCAAGTCCTAGGCTCTGTGGTTTAACCCACAGCGCCACCCGCATACCCAACTTGTCTTTACTCTAAATTAAAAAGTCCCAAATGCTTCAACACTTACTCATTTGGGTTTCCCCTTTTCTATACCTTTTCCAACTCTACAATATCATTTTGGAGGTGAAGCAATTAGAACTGTACACAGAGAAAAGAGCTCATGTGGTGGTTCAATGAAGAAACATAGGAATGGGGAGCAGGATTCAATGGATCAAGGCAATTTTAAAGGATTTTTTTGTGATTTCCCCCCTCTCTTGTGCAGCACCCCACCACCATTATTTTGGAGGATTCCCAAAGATGTGAAGCTCACATCTGTCATCATTCGATTGCATCAGTGGAGGGACAGCAATTGGCTACAACTCCCTGTCTTTTTTTCCAGTTTTTAAAAATATGCTTTTTTGTTTTGTGCTTTAAAATATTCAATTCTAAAAAAAATCAGTTATATTAGCTTCGTCAGATACTTTATTTAGAAGTGGAAGGGTGGTTACATATCCTGAGAAAATAAATGCAATTCAACAGTAGATACTTTTAAAATATTAAGCAATATTTAAACAAACCCCTTAGGAATTCTGCGTTACTCTGTATCTAAAACAATGAGGAGATGGAGTTCAACTTGAGATTGAAGAGTAAGAATGCATGTTTTTGTTGTTGTAAATATTATGTTAGATAATCTTCATCTACAAAACTGGAATGGACTTTTTATGTTTTATCTTTAGAGCACAAAAAGTTTCTCTTGCGTTTGGTGAAATTGTCTCAGGTCAAGTATTGTACAATGTTTTGAACTGGGTTTTCTTACCCATTGTTTAGAGATGAAAAGGGTGGAAAATAAACAAACTCCAAGAAATAACATTGTTCCTCATTCTTCCACTTTCTTACTCATCACAGTGAAAAAAGTTATTATACTACCTTTTAACTATTTACAGTTTTCTTGATTTTTATCATAAATCGGTAATGTTTACGTTTGACTTCTTTGAGTTATCTAATTCGGTGAAGCTCAGAATCTGTTAAAAAGAAAAAGAGGAAATTTTAAAACTTCTTATATAGGAAGCATGATCTAAAATACAAATTATGTATGAATTTCAAATACAGTGGTACCTAGGGTTAAGTACTTAATTCGTTCTGAAGGTCCGTTCTTAACCTGAAACTCAACACAGTTGGAGCCTCCCTCCTCCCTGGCCGGCAGGGAGGGAGGGAGAGGTGCTGCTTCCTTTGAAATTTAAGGGACATCATTTAAGGGACATTTAAGGGACAACCACCAATAAGGGACAGCAGTGGGACATGGCGCTGGAATAAGGGCCTGTCCCTTCAAATAAGGGACACTTGACAGCTATGGTAACCCAGGATTGACCCTGATGAAATATCCAGCCAGCAATCGGGCTGGTTGATGCAGGATGCATACCCAATGCCTATGCCAAAGCCTACTGACATCTGTCAACAATAAAGTTGTGGCCATTTCAACCCCAAGGAGCGGTCTCATCATTTTTTTACTGTTTCCTGCATCTCAGGTCCAGCAACCTTAGGCTCACTGCGCCTGGGTCTCCAATGCCATGTTCACGCTAATGAAGGAAAAGGCAAACAAAATTAAGTTTATTCTATCTAGAATACACAGCTTGCACATATGTTAATATCTCGGTGTGGATCATTATTTTCACACGGAAAGCATTCTGTTATACCTTTCACTGTGAGGACAGCTCCATTGAAGCTGCCTATGGTGGCCATGTGTCCCACTTTATAGATGGCAGTCCTCTATTTGAAGACATCCTCTATTTGAAGGGCTGTTTGGTACAAGTCTGGCTTAACGATAAAGACGCGCAAGAAAGCCCTGAAGCTACCCATTAACATCTGCGTAGATAGATTAGCATATGCAAACCTGTAGTTTCTATTTTGGTGAGGTGATACATTTCCTCTTTTTCTTTTTGATGATGCAGAAGTGGGAGCAAACATGCACAGCATGTACTGACACAAGTGTCTGGCATTCAGGATACGTTTAGGCTCCCTGAATCAGACCAGTCTACAAAAGTGGGTAATGTGTGAGAGAGGTGGAGCCAGCATTCTTTCCCCCCTCTGCCTCATGGGAAAGTTTGATTATGATGATGCATGTGAGACAGAAGATCCAGTGCGCAGCGCTGCTATTCATCAAACACTGGGACATAATCAGGTTGTCGAACTAGGGTACATAAGCATTTGAATGGTTAGTACAATTTCCCTTCTGTAACATTGCCCCACCCTATCCCCATTCATACATTTTCCTGACATGAGTTTAGCTTTGTTGAAAATAAGCCTATTAAAACAGATCTGGAAGGCTATAAACAGACAATAGGTATTGAGTTCACCACTACAGCGGCCAAAGGGAGCTGCTTCAGGGTGAGCTAAAACCAGAGGCTGTACTGAGTTCAAATTCTCCCATACGTGGACTTCCATCCTTTCCCTTTTCAGGGGAAAGGGTCACCGTGGCAAAGGGCATGCTTTGCACCAAACAGGTCCCAGGTTCAATCCATCACATCTGAAGTTAAAAGAATTTGGTAGCAGCAACTCTGAAGAGCTGCCATTTGGACGAGATGGACAGACAGATTGACCTGTTATGAAGGCACTTTCTTATGTAACAGAAAAGTTCAGTGTTGTTGGTATGCTTCCGTCCTCTGACATTAGTAGGGTTGCAGCAATTTACCCCAAGCCTAAATTTGGCCCTGAATCTTTAATGCCCTGGGGAGCCCCATATCAAATTTGGCCCAGTTCATGCGACATCTGCATCCTGCTTCAGTGTGGCACACCATATTTACTGCACATCATATCACACCTGCTGACACTGTCATAGCCAATTGACATTTATTAAAAAAAAAAAAAATCTTGTAGCTGCATATCGTCAAGAAAAACAACATTGTTTTAGGACCTCTTATCTCTTAGCTCCCAAATATCCTGTTTCTTCAAACTGCAGTAGCCAGGACCAATAGAAACCTCTTCCTGCCACTGGCTGACTTCATTTCCCAGAGTTAGCACAATCTCATCCGCTCTAAATAACTTCATCAAAACTCCTTTCTGGTCAGAGTGAAGCAATAATTATTATTGGTAATTATTAGCGATCAATAACCTAGATCACATTATGGCGAGTACTATTAAGGTAAGAAAGCGAATGCCTTTTTATTAGACTTTTTTCAGAATTGGTTTTTTTTTTTAATTTCCTTTCTAAACACCAGTAAGGTAGAATTGGGCAACACCCCCGCAGCCACAATAGAGGACAAGTAGATTTCCTTTGTACTGCCTAGTAAATTTCCTTTTTCCTACTCCCTGTCCACAAGCCTTAAAAACTTGAAACTCAGAAAAACTTGGGTGTTTTTTTTAAATTCACCATTCCGTGCTCTGGATTATACTTGCAAAGCCCTATTGTGGGAAGAGCTTCTGAATTTTCTTGTTATCTTCGTTTTTAAAACAAATTTTGGATATGCATCTGATTTGGACCTTGGACTGCTGTAAGGGAACGGGGGAGTAATTGTTGAGAAATTAAGTGATATGTTTTCAGGTGCTTTAAAACATTTCCTTTATTTATATGGAAGCAAACATATTTAAATAGAAATTTAAATTTTGCTCCCGTTTGGGTATTGTTGATTTTGTTTTATAGACATCTAATATTCAGCAGCTTTGTCAAATGTCACTGAAATAATGATAGCAATTTTGTTAACTTTTTAGAATGCCTTTTTGGTTGTTGTTGTTTTTAATTTGAAGGTAATAAAAATTTGTCGAGGTTTATGACTTCAGCCTGAACATTATTCTTAGCTACTTTAGAACAAACTGTGCAAGGTGACAGTTTTGTGGAGGTTTCAATTATTTTGTTGTACATATAAATAAGCAGTTTGTGCTTCTGTAGTAAGAAGTTTTGTAGCTCATACTACATATTTGACAATAAGCTAATTGCGGAAGAAACAAGCCCTATAGGATTTATATTGATGAACTCTCTTTATATGCCTACATACAGAGATCCACTATTTCATTCACAGCATTAACTTTCTTTATACTTTTCTGAGGCTTTACATAATATATTAGCAACCAAACCAGAATAAACAGCACAATCCTAACCATGCCTACTCACTCCTTCTGAATTCAATGGAGTTTTACTCCCAGGTAAGTGGGGCTAGGGCTACAGCTTTAGTAATTTAAACTGCTGTTTGGTTTCACAATAATGACTGTTTTACTTGATTTGTTATTAATTATTAAATGTTTTGTATCCCCAAGTACTGAAAATACTTTCATGGAGATAATATTAATTGTGGGGTTTGAAAACGCTCTTCTCTCTTTTCTAGTCAGGCATGTTTTTATGATTCTGCATAGAGATCAAAATTCAAATTTGCTTTGCATTGATGCATTGAAAATTAAATGTGTAGAACCCATATAGCAAAAGATGAAAAAATCAACTATATCAACCTTGTTGTGAGCATCAAGCTTGAAATGAAGATCTTAAGTCTTTTAGGATTAGATTTACAGATGCATAGTTTGATCATGTCAAGACAAACAACTAGCTACAGATGGGATCTTTGATTGGGTCAACTTGTTTAAACTAAAAATAGCTTGTCAAGTCTGTTTACTGTCTCTACATTGTTGTTGCTTTAAAAAAACAACCACAATACACTAGTGAGTATTGTGTTTAAAGTTGATGACATACTTACATGTCTTTTGGCATTCAATTTGCTCTTGGTAGCCCCTGTTAGTACTATATAGGACCAAACATGTTAACAATTAATCTAACAGTGCAGTTGGCATTTTATTGGTCAGTACTTCTGCAAGTGTACTGTCACATTGTTCTCTTTCTTTCTTTCACAAAACTTTGGAGTTTGATACCTTAGAGAGGAAAAATTCTTAATTCCTCAGTAAACATTTTATTTACAGCTGAAATTGCATATAAAATTACACACATTTGTGTGTTTTGGTTTTACTGATGGTGATGGGACTATGAGGAGAATCAAATGTATTTCTGTGGGTTCAAAATTAATCTGTACTGTAAGAAGTATAATAAGCTATATTCTCAGTTTATAGGCATTGTTGTGTGGTTGTTGTTTTGCAACCTGATGATTATTGCTTCTAAGAAAAGATGAGAATTCTAGTCAATTTGCATTTAAAAAATACAATTTGATCTGTGTCCCAAGAAGTATGGGTATCCTAATTAATACCACTGTGCAATTAGCCTTTATTTACACTAATCTTACCTCAAAAACAAAATCAGCGTCTGTCGTGGTATTGCTTAATAGGCATTTTAAAAAGCCCATTTCAGCACCTAATGCTCTATGTAGTCGTAGGTACTACAGTGCCAATATGACATAAAAATAATAAACATTGGCTTTATTAGTCAATATTGACATCAATTTATATAGGCATACAAGCACATACATCATGCTTTAAAGATGTGCAACCAGACTTTGTCATATGCGCATAAAATAAATTAAGTGCTGGACCACGGATCTTGGAGTAGTTTCATCCATTTCCACCAGGCTTTAGTGGGACTTTTTGCAAACAGTTTGCAAACGGCAGTCTTGCTAACATAACCACTACAGCCATAAAGCCTGGAGTAGGAGTCATATGTATTTTGTGTTTTTGAAGAATATTAACCCCAGTTGCTTTTGATAAGGGTGCAAACTGCTTTGTGGCAGATGATTATGAAATGATAATAGTTTTTTGGCGGGGATGTTTTGCCATAATTCAGTATGATGCATGGATTGAACCCCTATTCCATTTATTATATCTTATTCCCGTATCCTTATTTAGATCAATTGGGTATTCTCATTGCCATCTTTACAAGCCAATTTAAAATATTGGTACAAACGGGGGAGTTTTTGTCTGGTTATCAAACTGGGAAGCTTACAGGCCCTTTTGTTATTCTAACACTAATTGCAAGCAGAAGATTAGTAGAGTGTACAGATGGCATATATAAACCCAGTGACTGTAGACACCTTGTAATCTGTAAAAGGAACAGAAAGTAATACACATCAAGCTTTCATTTTCTTTTAGCATTGAAGTCAATATTGCTAGCTGATTAGAGTAAAAATAATTATCCTGATGTTTCTTTTTCCTTATTAAAAATGGTGGGATAAAGGTTAAAAAAAAATGCCTGCCTTCAACTGGATTTGTTTTCCATCAGCAGGCTGTGCTACCTTTCTTCCCTTGGCAGATGTATTTACAGTTTTGTAATAAAACATATTTTAATGAGTACTGCATTTTCTGAAATGGCATACTGCATACACTTGTGGCTAGCTGTTTCAGTTTAAGCCACCCAGTCTACCCTGGACCATGTAAATAGCCAGCTTTTAATTGCTAGTTTCCTTTTTTGTGGTTAGTTAGGATGCTCTGCTATTTGAGATAAAATGTCTATGTAATTAGAATAGTAATGTTTGAGGTTTCAATAGTCGCTAGAGTTATCTAATTTGATTTCTGCATAATTCCTTTGCTGACAATATCAGTTTATGTAATTCAATCTCAATTACAATAGCAACATTTGTTTATTTCTAGTATAAAAAAGAATGTCCTGTATTTCTTAGATTATATAGCTAATTCAATTAAGGAAAATCGGCCCATTCAGTGAATGGAAAACATTTCTATGAGAAGGTAGGTTTGATTACAATGCAATAGAAGTCAGCAGTATGCAATTCTTTTGGTTTCTCATCCCTTATCTTTGCTAACATCATTGTAGACCGTTTGCATGAAAAGCGGAATAAAAGGTTTTCACTCCTTTGCTGTGTAGCTCATCAGATAGCTTATGCATATCCTTAACTCTCATCTGGTAAATGGCAGTCCAATTAAAATGCATGAACACAATGGAGAAATAGCTAGTAAAGCTTAAGTGCCATTGAAATATATGGGACTGAGGCACATGGTTAAGAGGCATATTTTTTTAAATGTTCTCTGTACTGTACCACTTGGTAAGGTCTTGGACACCCTGGAACTAATGAGCCTTTGTGATGCAAATAAGTATAATAAGAATTTTGTTTCATTTAGTTTAACAGTTTGCTTTGACACTGTGGCAATCCATAGTATGGTCCTGAGTTCTTTTTAAAATGAGTATCAGGACCATAATTGTTTTTCGCTTAGAGATAAAAAAACAATGAAGAATGCACTTGAATCAGGGCCGGATTTAGGTTTGATGAGGCCCTAAGCTACTGAAGGTAATGGGGCCCTTTATATGTCCAGCTGTCCTTTGTCAACAACAAATTGTCGCTGCTTTTTTGTGCTGAATTTATGTTATATGGTAATTTATGGACCCAAAAGGTATCTAAAGCCATTTACACATAACAATATATGAATTTTATCAAAGTAATTGTTGAACTGAAATACAATTAAGAAGAAGTAGATTAATAATGAAATACAATTAAGAAGTAGTATATTAATACTGAAATAATTATTAAGCTCTAACTTTAAAAAAAATCCTTTATATTTTTTTGGGGCCCCCAAGAGACTGGGGGCCTAAGCTATAGCTTGTTTAGCTTTTACGTAAATCCGACACTGCACTTGATGTATGTAGCAGGAATGAATTTTCTTTATAGCGTATTAAATCTTAACTCTTTTTAAGGCACTGTTAGCCAGTGTTCCATAAGCACATGAGGTGGAGAAGTGTGGATGAATGCCCCAGCTCTAGATCGCTGTTCTCATTGCCTCTCAACTTTGGAAGGAGACTATATGCAGCAGGGGGTTTTTTTTTGTATCGGAGAAGGCACTCCACATTCCAAAAATCTGGGAAATCAGGGTCCCATAACATGTGGGGCGCCTTCATGGACACAAAATGATCCCTGGTACAAAGGTTTGCATTCCACGACTTGGAAGGTGAGGAGGATAGTGCTGGTGGAGAATGGAGTTAGCCTGCTCATCTGCACTTCTACACTCTTATCTTTGCTGAACACCCAATAACAAAGCCTAAGAGGGCTTATTCTTGATTAGACTAAGGATGAATTTGATCCAGATATTTGGCTTTCAGGCGAATGAGAGTCTCCAAGTACAGAGCAGATGATAAAAAAATGCCTAGTGCTTGGTCTATTTTCCAACAGTGTCATATTTACACAGAATGCTTTTTAAGAGGTGTGTGAGATTCAATGAGATTTAGCAAACATAGGATTAAATTTACCAATCAGAGGAGAGACGGGGATCTGAAAAGCAATGCAAGGGCTCTAAAAAATGTTGAGGAAATAATAATTCTTAAAAAACCTACAAATATCCCAATGTTGGATTGTACAAAACTGCAATCCAATGTTGTATCTCTTACAAATAAACATGAATGATGAACAGAGTCAAGCAGAAGAATCCAAACTCCCGATCCGGCATGCTGGAGGAAGATCGGATGGAACAGAGGAGTACTTCAGCCCTGCTTGGCTCCACCATCATCCACAGGCAGAGATGCCCCAACAATGAGAAGCACTCCAATGCCCTTCCCAAAAGCTGGCAGCAGCAACCAGTATGAACCCCCCAAATGGGATGGGGAGGAGGCAGAGCAGGGCTAGTGTATGAACTGCTAGGTCCTGAACCAGTCCTGCTGCCAACCCATTCTTCTTTGTTGTGCCACCCTGTGAAAAGCTTGCAGAAAACTAGTTCAGTGTGGTAAAAGCTGCAGAGGAAAGAGAATCATAGTCATAGTCCACTAGAATAAAGGTTTGAGTTTTCTCATATGTCTGTTGGGAACGAGCCTGACCCCTGATGTGCTGTTTTCTCTTCCCTGCAGCCTCAAGTATAAGTCAATCCCAGTTATATATACTTCGGTGCTAAAGAGTCTTATATGAAGTTGTAAGCAGTTGACTTAGCAGACAGGCAAAAGGATATGGCTCTTATCCATTGATATGGCCGCCCAGAAAGATACACATACAACTGAGACAATGCAGTGCTGCATCTATAGAAGGTGGTGTGAGGACCAGTGGCCTTTTGACACCTTTCGTTTTGCTGATCCTTTTTCCTCTCATCCTTTCAGCTCTCCCCACCCCATGTTCCTGTGGTTGGTTACTAGTGCATTTTGGTTATATTCCCCCCAAAATTGTTACCCAACTCTTCCTACATGCTCTCCTCTTTATGCAGCCCAAATACATAGTTTATCACAGTAGTCAGTGGGGGAGAAGTCATAAAGGCACTCAGTTGGATCATGCCTCCTCACTCTGGGTGGCTTTCCAGTAGCTAGGCTGTGCGCATGTTGCAGACATGCTGTTTTGTCTGTTAATAAACCAGACCTGAATTTTTAGGGGGGGGTGTACATTTGTTTGTTTGTTTGTTTACTTGTAAAGATAGCATTTACTGTGCTACCAAGAACCATTTTTAGAGAAAGTTTCTCCTTCTTTGCTACCTAGCTAGCTAATTTAACAAGTCTCCACCTGTACTAGATGACATTTTTATTATTTATTTCACAAAATTTATATATTTGTAAAAATAAAAAAATCCTCAAAGCAGTTTGCAACAGCAACAGCATATAATCAGCACAGCTTAAAAGAGACAACAAACTATTCCCACAACAGCCCCTGGAGTGCTATGATGGTAGAAAACTACCCCCCCCCCCCGCCCCACCACTATTTAGTGTTTCATCCTGAGGTCAGCTCAGGTGAGTGACAAGTGGAAGGGTCTGTATTTGTTATAGAGACTTAACTAGAACATGCCCCAATTTTATTAGGCAACATCGTGATGGAGTGAATTCCTAAAGTATTGTGGTGGGTTACTTTTTCCCTAGCAGGGCTACTATGCCTTTGAAAGCTATGTAACAGGCAGCAGAGTACCAGGCAAAGCTTTACTCATCACTACATTCTCCAGCTGGGCATGACTACAACTTTTCTGCTACGGAAAGAGCTCTCTATTCCATAGGACTTGTGTTGGGACAAAAATATGGCAGTTCCACATAGGAATAGATGGTTTCCCACTATTCCCTGCTGCTAGAAGACTTGCTGGTGGTCTAGTGGGTGAGGTACACCCTGTGCCTCTCTTAGTGCTGCAGAGTTGACCAATTGCCAGTGGATAGCAGCTGCAACAGATGGTTCCTGTGACAACATGCTTATTCGGGGTTGGTGAGTGAATATCTGAGAAAGGTACTGCTACCTAGGCGCTTTCTCATTCTGCATGTCTTCTCCAGGCCTTTGGCTGATTGACATCCGATGCCCTTTTAAATGTATTGTGGAAGAGTGAGGTTATTGGTTTGTTTCTGTTCTTATTTCTGTTGTGTATTTTGTTTTTTTCATTTTGTAATTTTATGTTGTGAACCACCCTGAGATCTACAGGAATAGGGCGGTATACAAATTTAATTCCAGTTCCTCACTCTTCCATTGGATGTGCAATCAACTGATGTTTGCATTGTGTGTAAACCTCTGAGGCCAAGAACCTGTAAGAGTTAAGAACATAGGAAGAGCTGCTGCTGGATCAGTCCAAAGGGCATTGTAAAGCAGCATTGTGTTCTCACAGTGGTTAAGCCCAAAGTAAGACATTGGTGAAATAGGCCTCTGCTCAGAAGACAAGTATTACTCATCTACATTGGTTTCTCTGGTTATTGTGCTTAACCTTGTTTAACCAAAGCTCCCTGTCACCAATGTTCTCTAGACACCAGTGCGGGAGGTGGCAGGGGGATAAAGAAAGAAAGTCATGTATGTGCTGTGATCCTTTGCTGGCTTCTCAATACTGCTGGATCTATGGCATGGTTGGCCACATTGGGATCCCTACTACACTATCACAATTTCACTATGCTATCATAACTTTGAGTTATGTCAGCATAGGGAGATTTGCATGCTCAATTAGTGTGACTTTAGGATAGAATGACACCATTCGACAGATGGACTCATGAGCATATAGCACATGTCTTGGCTTGCTTTTGTGAGTCATTCAGACCTCTTTGTTCCACAGGAACAAATGGTCCCTGTTTGGGGCTTAAACAAGTTGCCTGTTTGGTATTAGGGGAGGAAAGAGAAAGCAGAAAAGGGCTCATGCATGGGTGACCCTACTCTGGATTGTCTTCTCTTCCCATCTCATCCAGAGAGATGAATTTGCAATTCCAGTAAACAATTCTTATAGAATGCTGTTCATCCACATTGCTAGTATTTACGTGCATTGATGTAGCTTTGGCCTTGGACAATAGAAGATGCCAAAATAAGAAAGGTAATTCCTTACTATGAGTTGCGCTCCAGGTAGCAAGGATTGCAGTCTAGTGATTGTTAAAAACATAGCAGGCTGCCCTTACTAACAAACACTCTTTTATATCCTCCCTGTTCCTTGTCATATAATAGATAACATAAAAAATTTCAAAATTGAATTTATATGCAGTGTATAGTCTACACTTCCTACATAACAAGGTGGGAGCAGAACCATAACTTATTATAGCTAGGGAGCACTAAACTTGTGAACATAACAAAAGTTCTTTCTGAACCATTAGACTCTAAACGTTTCGAGGATGCATAAATCCTTTGGCTGTTTTTCTCTCTCTTTTATTTCAAAATTGGAAAGTTTTTTCTCACTTTTTATTGAATACTTCACTAAAATGTTCATTTATATAACAAAAGTTGCAGAAAGGTCCCAGCATTGATGAAAGTTAAATAGGTAACAATAGTCTGTTACTACAGAACCAGGACCCAGTACAGCCAATCTTAAACATTCTTAGTTCAATGACTTATTTCCATGAGAGAATTATGTGCCCTCCTTTCTAATTCTGCAGGACATAAAAATCTCTGGCCAGATTATTCTCCCAATCAAACAAATTGCATCCTTTGGCTTCTCCAAGCTATTGTGTTGTGTCAAATATCTAAGGGCAATGGCTTGCAACACACAATACAGTGGTACCTCAGGTTACATACGCTTCAGGTTACATACGCTTCAGGTTACAGACTCCGCTAACCCAGAAATAGTGCTTCAGGTTAAGAACAGAAATCATGCTCCGGCGGCACGGCAGCAGCAGGAGGCCCCATTAGCTAAAGTGGTGCTTCAGGTTAAGAACAGTTTCAGGTTAAGAACGGACCTCCAGAACAAATTAAGTACTTAACCCGAGGTACCACTGTACTGTGAACAATCCACCCTAGTGTAGCTGTTGCCCATCACTCCTGTAACCCCTATTTCATTGGGCTTTTTCATGAACCACACTGAGGTGCATGTAGATTTCATGGTAGCAGCACTCAGAAGATTACATTCCCATGTCTTTGCTGTCTTAGATCCTCTCTTAAACTTCTAGACGTTGCTAAACAAACAGCTATTCTCTTGAAGGAACAGTGCTAAAAGAAGCATGATTAATGAGACTAATTTGATTAAAAGTGCATCTTGATTGAGTTATTAAGCATGTTCAGACAAATGGAATTTGAACACTATCCCCCAAGGGAAATGTAATAGTTTTAAAGGGTCAAATTTGTTTCTTAAAAATTGCATTCATAAGGTAGGATGAAGGCCAAAACTTCCTATTCCCCTTTAATATAGACCAGCTGCAAATCTGGGTCTACTTAAGTATGTACTACACTATATAGCTTAAGGTTAACAGCAATTCAGTCACGCAGCGATAAAGACAGCTTAACATGTGTACTTGTGAGCAGTGGCGGACTTTGGGCTCTCAAATTTCAACGATGCCCTGTGTGACGCTAAAATGTGGCACTCCTCCTCACCTCTGATGCTCCATTCTACAGCCTTGTTTTGGTGCTCTTTGTAGCACATCACCCAGTGTGACTACACCAGTTGCACTACCCGAAAACTGCCTCTGTTGTGAGAGGAAAAGATGCATTTAGAGTAACATCATTAATGAAGATTCAGTACTAATGGTAGCTGTAAATAATTGCCCAGGATTGAACATATGTACTACTGGACCCAGTGCAATGTTACAAGGCAACATTATTTCAGGGCAAAAGCAGATTAACCAGCATAAATGATTCTTATAGCCCATGAGTTGCCAGTGTGGTGCACACAGGTGGACATTCACCTGAACAGACTTTCCACAGAGTCCCTTTCCTTCTGTCCCTCCCCTTGGCTGAAATTAAGCTTGAAAGTCTTCCATTAGCTATGGTAGATAGCAACAGAGGAGGGGTGACCTCGGGGGGTCCCAACTGCAGAGGTAACACTTCACTTCCCAGCTGCGACCCCTCCTTGCTATAATTAGGCTTGTGAAAGCCTTCTACTGCCTCTTTGAGGGGGTGATCTTCCAGGAGTTTGCATCTGTGGAGAGATGGTTAATTCTTACTAGTTGTACTCTCTTTATTATGCCTGTTGGGGGGGGGGGGAGAAGCAAAAACACTTTTCCAAGCCTAATTTCTGGTTTGGGAGAGTGAGTGTGCATGGCTAAAGTGTCCATGGCAATACAAAATGGGCTCAAAAACTTTGGGCACCCCATTACAGTGTTTGTGCTGGGGAATATGTTTCCATTCCTAGCCAGTTTTCCAGAATGCCTTGAGTAATTTATTCCACTTCCTGCTTTCTGCAATTCCAAAGGACAGGGGGTTTCTAGGTACAGTGGTACCTTGGTTCTCAAACTTAATCCGTTCCGGGAGTCCATTCCAAAACCAAAGTGTTCCGAAACCAAGGCGCACTTTCCCATAGAAAGTAATGCAAAATGGATTAATCCGTTCCAGACTTTTAAAAACAACCCCTAAAACAGCACTTTAGCATGAATTTTACTATCTAACAAGACCATTGATCCATAAATTGAAATCAATAAACAATGTACTGCAGTCACACAATCAATCAATCAGTAGCTGAACTAGGTTCCACACCGTTGCAAAAACAAAACAAAAAGAGCTGCAAAAACAAAAATGTAAAATAGATAGCACTCAAAACGAAGTACATTCGACTTCTGAAAAAAGTTTGCAAACTGGAGTACTTACTTCCAGGTTTGCAGTGTTTGGGTTCCAAATTGTTTTAGTACGAAGGCGTTTGAGAACCAAAGTACCACTGTACATTCATAACCTGAGACATTACATAATCCAGTCTAGTTTTTGCTATTTATGTATTAGGCCTTGGAATGAGTTATTTATCAGAACTGTAAACTTCCCATTAATCTTTTGATGAAGGGTGGTATATAAATTTCATAAAGAATAATAATAATAAATCTGTTTGAGCATAAATACCGATAAGTCTTGTAGTGCATTTAGTAAACCTTATTGTGGCATTTTTTTTTGGACTACAGTAGGCTTCCTCAGTGTTTGTTGACTTTGCTGCAAAACAAATTAATACGGCTGTGCCTCTGGAAGTTGTATGAGCCAAGGATCTCTGTGATTCGGGCGCCTCCATTTTGTAGAGACTTTGATGCATGCATAGTTTGTTTGCACATCAGTTCAGAGGAATACATGGAGCTTGCAGAGAGGCCAGCAAGCTCGATCCTGGATTCCAAGTAGGAAAATAGCAAGCAACGCCTGCTTCCCTATGTTGTTTGCCTTCATTCTCCTTTGGTTTTCCGCCCATCTTTGACTGAGTGTTTTGACTGGGCATCTGGTTGCTCACTACATTTTGCTTCTTTTCAAGAATTGGAATGTACAGCTATGCTCTATCACTCCCAGAAATATTCTGATCAGAGTCTTAAACTGGTACAGAAAGGCAACATGAAGATTTGGTGCCTAATTACAGTCCTTAAATGGAGGGCGGGAAGGAAGGTGAAAGTAAGGACAAAAAAGACACTTGAGTAACATTCTAAACAATGGGCCGTCACTGGAATGCTGAATGAAAACATCTCATCCTTTTTTATTAGACAGAAAGCAAACAATGCTATGGAATTTGAACAATGCTGTAAAGGTTTGTCGTAAACAAGATACTGTTTTTCATAGGAATTTGCCATTCTTGAGAATATATATGTATATACCGCATATGTGTGTATGTGTGTGTTTATTGCTGTGATAAACAATAAATACGCTGCCACAGCACTTATGATGATAATGAGCCCGTAGACAGAGACTTCCTGCCTGCATTTCCTATTCTGATAGCTCACCAGATCAGGGAGTACCAATAGAGGAAGTTCTTTGAATTGGAACTTCCTCTTCACTAATATCAGGCTGTATTCCTAACCCCACATACCTGAGAGTAAGCATCAATGAATTTAACAGGACTTACTTTTGAGTAGACATAGTTACGATTATCTTGTACGTCATTGAAAGGCTGTTCAGAAAGGTCCAAAATAAACTTCTCACTTCTTTAGATTTAGAGCACAAAACTGGAAACTTTTGTTGATCCATAGCAATTTTAAAAAATCATTATTAACTGATTGAGAGCCAGCTTTTAGGGCACAACTGTCCTCCCTAGGAAAAACAAACAAACAAATAGCATAGTATCCCACTAAAAACCACATAACACCCCCTGAAAACTGAGCAGCAGTAATTAATACAATAATGGTATTTGATTAGAACAGTAAAAACAGTAGGAATTAATTAAAAGCTAATAATAATAAAAAGCATTTATTAAGCATTCCCCAAAATAGAGCCATTTGTATTATTTGAGGAAGAGACTTGCACAGACTTGGGGGCCTAGAACAATGTACAATGACTGATCTTTTACTGATGTTGTACAGTATATGATTATGTTTATAAAAAGTTTTTTGCTTCTGTAGTTTGGTATTAATGTATTTAGAGAAATTATATTAAACTCAATATTAGTGCTGCTCAGAGTAAACCCACTAAAATTATTGTAAATTACTAATTTAGGCCCATTAATTACACTGGGTTTACTCTGAGTAGGACCAACATTGGCAACAACCCACTTTTATTTTTATTTCCTGAGAGAAAGAAATATGAAAAACATTTAAACTTAGGGGGGAAAGCAGTAAACTCGGATTCTGTAAAGTGAACACAATATTTGTTACTAAATGTGCTCATGTCTGCTGTACTTGTCTGCACCACAGAACAAGGAATTCAGCTTCATTGTGTCTAAATTTGGCACTTGGTGAGGATAAAACCAAATTAGAAAGTGATTCTTCATTAAACTTCTTTATTTTCAAGTTAGAAATAACTCACTTTTAGTGGCTGATGGGCTGAGCAATTTTTATAGTGTTTTTAATTATGCTGTTTGTGTAATATAAAATAATTATTTTAATGCTTTTGTTTAATATACATTATGGTCTTATTTTTTGTTCAACATCTGGTGACCATTTTTTGTGTAGAGTGGTATAGAAATTTGCTGTTAAATAAAGAAGAAAAGAAAATCCACTAGTTTGAGATCAAATCATGAAGATACATTTATTTAGACAGCACAACAAGCAGAGATCGGAGTCATGTCAAAATGTTTGTAATTCTCAATGCATGTACAGCAGGGAGTATGCACCGGGCTTAAGATCATGTTGGTAACCTCAAGTATGTTCCAGGAAAGTATATACCAACCTCAGCCCATTTTAAACTGGTGGTAAGTACTTTCATGACCAATATATGCCTGACTATATCAGCTGACTGGTTTTTTAAAAGTACAATGAGTTGTATTTTGTCATACACATTGTTAGTCATGCTCATAGTAGACCCATTAATGGGCATGACGAATAATTTCAATGGGTCTACTCTGAGAAAAGTTTGGTTACATACAAGCCATAATTTGGAAAACATTCCCAGGATCACTTTAAATTTCCCTCTGGGACTTAACTGTTAGTAACCTGTTGCACATAGCAGTAGTCATGGTATTGAAATGTGACTGCGTAGTCTACACAGAAACTGGGGTTGCCTTTAATGTTGTTTATAACAGTTGGGCAGAACTTGTCAGGTGAAGGTTAATTGCACTCCAGTTAAAGCAGTTCTCTGCACAGATGGGTTATCAGGACTGAACACTCATTACAAGATTAATCTCATTTCCGACAAGACTTCCCTTTCCTTCAACTGATTTTGCTCAGGCATTGGACCTGTCATCAGCCGTTAAGAGAAGGGTGGATTACCTCTGGGATATTTAATGCTTGTGTGCCATGAAACAATACAAAATGTGTGTCATATCGGCAAAGAACATCTTTAGGAGACAGCACATTTTCATAGCATTGTGAAGGTCGAGATTCATAAACAACTGAAACAATTGCAGTGCTTTGAATTAGCTCTTTTAATGAACCCAGGTTTAAGCAGATTCATCTTGAGATCTCCTTTCAGATGTCAGTGCTGTTCCAAACAGATTGTGGATTTATGAGTTTCGCTCAAAATATTTTGCCCTGATAGCTCACAAAAACCATCAAACTATCCATTTTTGGAAAATGGAAAGCAGGACAGTTTCCGTTAAAAGTTGTTTTGGCCAGAAGCAGTTGTATAAATATGGAAATGTAAGGATGCCCAAGTTCATGCAAGCATGATTAAAAGGCACAGGAGAAACACTTGGGGAAATCACACTCTGAAGAACTAAAGGAGCCTCTACATTATCTTGCATACCTGCTTCTTGGGTTTTATTTTCAAACTAGGTAGGCTTCTGTTTTCTCCACAGGCTGAATATATAATCCAAAAGCAATATTGGCCAGAAAAGTAATGAGTAAAATAGACAAAACGAAAACACACACACACACACTCTCTGTATGTGTGCTTGTGAAAAACAGGTACCACCCAAACTGCACATGATCAGGATTTAATCTGTTAACATTTGCTGTTGTTTTGATCTAATTAATGGCTACTGTATTATGTTTTATTTAACAAAATGTTTTCTTCTTCTTCTTCTTCTTCTTCTTCTTCTTCTTCTTCTTCTTCTTCTTCTTCTTCTTCTTCTTCGGTGATCACTTGTGTCTGAGTAAGATTGTCTTCCATGAACATGTTAACTAGCCCCTCCCCCATTTCGGGGTGAGCAGAGTGGATCTTAAATAGGACTGCTCAGTCATGGATACAGCTGCCGAGCTACTCAACTTACTCATTCCTTGAGTCAGAACAACTGAATCTGTATCCACCACCCATATGACTAGGGGCCTCCAGATTTCATAGTTCTGCCCCCATTGCCATTTGCCCACCACCAAGGGACTTCTTTGGGTTTGGGATGGGTTTTTGGAAGGCGCCTGTGCGTGAATTTATGTGTGTAGATCAGTGCATGCTGACCAACGCACACTGGCAAGTGTGGCCAGCAGCCAGGGTCAATGTGAGTTGTAGTTCAGCGACATCAGGGAGGCCAAACACTCCACTCTCTGAAATATTCAAATGTTAAGTATTATTATTTAACAAACCATCATAGATCAGATTTCAATGCAGAAACAGCCCCAGAAAGAAGAGAGGTGAACTTTTAAAAAACAGTTTTTAGAGTTTTGTCTTCAGGCATCTTATTTCAATATGTGCTTTAATTTAGACAATTATTTTCATGATTTTTTAAAAGCAGAATTCCTGAAAACAAAGCACCTTAATCCCAAACCTGATTTTGTAGTTTTCTCATTATTATTATTATTATTATTATTATTATTATTAATTCTGATCTCCCATAACTTCCAATATTTATTCAATGAAAACAGGGGCGTCCCATTCCATAATGATCATTTTATTATTTATATGCCACACAACTTATTGGGTTGCCCCAGCACTCTGGGCAGCTTCCAACATATAAAAAAACATAATAAAACATTAAACATTTTAAAAACTTCTTTATACAGGATTGCCTTCAGATGGCTTGGGGGTTGGATAACTCCATACCCTCCAACATTTTCCCAATGAAAGTAGGGACATACTAAGGAAAAGCGGGATATTCCGGGATCAAGTAAAAAACCGGGATGGATTCTCTAAATTAGGGATGTCCCTGGAAAATAGGAACACTTGGAGGGTCTGGCCTGCATATTCAGTAGTGGGGGGTGCTTGCCCAGATTGAATATACTTAGAAGCCTGCCATATTTTTAATACTACTTAGGTTGCAATACCCTAACCATTTACCTGGGAGTAAGCGCCACTGAATGGAATACAACTTACTTCTGAGATGGCAGGTATAACATTGCATGGTCAATGTGCTTAGAATTAGAATGCCCGTCTCCCTATCACAATGGTTTTGAACCAGTGTGCTGTGGCACCCTGGGGTGCCTTGAATAGTGGTCAGAGGTGCCACTGGCAGCATGGACCTCCATACCTCCTCCCTTCCCTCCCTCCTCTGATGCCCTCTCACACCAATGGCCCTGGCTACAAGATCTCCAGGCAAATGTTGCCTCTGGGGCCAACCAGGGGGTTCTGGTTGCCAGGAGCTGAGGCATCCTCGGAGGAAGCAAGCAAGTGGGTGAGGACCCCTGAGGAGAGGGGAGAGGAGAAGATGCTGGGGGAACCCTCCACAAGAGAGGGTGACCAAAAAGGGGTGAAGGGCAGAAGGATTGGTAGGCAATGGGCAACATAACCGGGCTGCTGTGACTCAGAGTGTGTTTCCTCACAGGGGAGTTGCAGAAAGATTGTAGTTGGTCAAGGGAGCCATGGACTCTAAAAGGTTGAAAACCTCTACCATATCCCCAACACTGGCATTTATAGAAATATAGCAAAATGATAATAAAATTATTAGCTATGCAGTCCTAGAGAAGTCAAAGGATCCATGCTAATAATATAAATGTACATAATTTTATGAGTAAAATGGGGAAGGAAAACATTGCCCTGAAATCATTGATTTTATAGACCTGTGTGAAAATGGTCAGCGGATCAGCTACCTATATGAGAAAAATCGCAGGGGAAACTTCAGGCAAGAGTAATCTATTACAGCAAATAAAAAGGAATTATAGATTTGGAAGGGACTTCAAAGGACAAATAGTCCTGCTGCTGCAGGGAATCCATTCATAGCCTCCTTGGTGGGGGGGCCATCCAGCAGCTGCTTAATAACTTCTAATGAAGGAAAATGCACCACCTTAAAAGGTATTCTGCTCCACCATCAAACAGCTCATACTATCATAGAAGAACACATAGCCTTATCTGGAGCTAAGTTTATTTTGGGCATTCTGATATAACCAAAATAACACAACTTGGCAAAGATCCTGCCTGCTCTGTAACTTCCATGAAACTTCAGTAGATTCCAAAACAGAAAACAAAATATTAATAATACCAATCAACAGGCTAGCAAGTATGTTTACACAGTACTTCCTGTCGTGACCTCTAGCCAGCAACTGTTATTTGCTTCTGTAAGAAGCCTTTCCATTGACTTTAAAGGGTTCTGGATCTCGCAAGGACAAAAGGCAGGAGGAAAAGGGTAATAAGAGGAGAATTCTAGGCCATGCCTATGGTCAACTGCCCATAAATTATTGTGAGCACAATGGAAACAAAGGTGTCAGGCCACAGCAGTCCACTGAAAACCTATTTATTGAATCAAAGTCAAGAATACCCTGAGTTATTCCAGGACATGCCAACAGATTTTTATCATTTCCAAAATAGTGTTAAAGGCTCAAATCGTATCTTCATAAGCTCTGCATATGAATTTCATATTGATTATTCAATAGCGGCACTTTGCACAATTTCAGAAGCTGTGTTCTTTAAGGCTGCTTCCCCAGAAATGGAAATCTACTGGGCAAGTCATGAAACAATAAGCCCCGTCTCCATACGACACAAACATACACTTATACACTGGTCAGTTTTTGCACCATGCCAAACCAAACCATGGCTAAGTGTGAAAGAGCAAGTGTGCTGGTGCACATTTAGAAAATTGCATTTGCTCCTTTTCCAGTCCAACTGTGACTGTGGGTTAAGCCATGGTTAGATATAGGGCTATGTCCAAACTCAGACCCGTTTTTAATTTTAATTATTATTTATATCCTGCCCTTCCAAAGAAACCCAGGGCAGCAAACACATAAATGGTAAAACAACTAAAATATCTAAAAAGATGCACAAAGCAATTCCAATACAGATGCAGACTGGGAAAGATCTTTTCCTTGAAAAAGGAAAGTCTTCAGTAGGTACCAAGAAGACAACAGAGGTGGCACCTTTCTAACATTTAACAGTCCATCTCACTACAAACCATGAGCTGTAACCAAGGTTTGTTCTTGACTTGCCACTCATGGCTTATCTGAGTGAGACAAACTATAAACTCAGGTTTGGATGCAGTAGCTTAGTTCCTGGTAGCACAGTGGCATCAGGCCCAAGGGAGGAGCAATTTTCTAAATGTTCACTATAGTTTTAAGCAGCATTTAGAAGAACCAACGTCCATAGAAAACTGCCTGCTTCTGATATCTTTTACTGAAGATCTGCTCTAGATGACTCAACCTTTGGAGGTGAAATTGATGACTACCCAGGACTGGGCCTTTTTTGTAGTGGCACCTCATTTGTAGAATTTCTTCCCAGGGCACATTTGTGAAGTATGCATTATCATTTAGATGCCACTTAAAAGCTCTAACTTACCGAAGCATTTGATGGCATTTAATTTAGAGATTTATACTGATTGTGTTCTCTTTTGACTGTTGTTTCTGAGAACTGCTGTGAGTGTATTCTATAGTATTGTCTTGGCTATAGCTGTTGGTTAGTGAATCATAGACTTGTAGAGTTGGAAGGGATCCCAAGGGTCATCTGGTCCAGCCCCCTGCAATACAGGAATCTCAACACACAGTTCCCCATCCAACTTGAAACCATACCAATCCCTTCTTAGCTTTGCAAACGTGCTAGCAGTTTTATTGCATTTATTGGGATGCGGGTGGCGCTGTGGGTTAAAGCCTCAGTGCCTAGGGCTTGCCGATCGAAAGGTCGGCGGTTCGAATCCCTGCGGCGGGGTGCGCTCCCGCTGTTCGGTCCCAGCGCCTGCCAACCTAGCAGTTCGAAAGCACCCCCGGGTGCAAGTAGATAAATAGGGACCGCTTACTAGCGGGAAGGTAAACGGCGTTTCCGTGTGCGGCTCTGGCTCGCCAGAGCAGCGATGTCACGCTGGCCACGTGACCCGGAAGTGTCTTCGGACAGCGCTGGCCCCCGGCCTCTTTGAGTGAGATGGGCGCACAACCCTAGAGTCTGTCAAGACTGGCCCGTATGGGCAGGGGTACCTTTACCTTTACGTTTAATAAAGAAAAGCTTAACCAAAAACCTTGGCTTGGACAACACACTAAGCCAAATCTTCACTTGGCTGAGCATGGTGTGGGTCAAAAATGGCCAGGGAGGAGGAGTAAAGTGGTTGCAAGCTCCTCTCCAGAAGCCTGTCCTGGTAAGCCAAAGTTTGTGGTGTTGTCTGATCAGGCTCATGGCTTGTTTCCCCCCAGACAAACCACAGTTGATAAGCCAAGAGGAATAGCACAGCAACCCAGGTGCTAGCTTGTTTTTGTCCATGGGTGGCACAGCAACAGCAAGATGAGCCCTGTGGGAATTCAATCAGCAGCATGCCTCCGCATAGTGCTTGTGCAAACTATTGTTTTTTTAGCTCACTAATTTTACAATTTGGATGAAATTCAAATGAAGCAGAAAGTTGGAGCATATTGCCTGAAATCTTTTTAGTAATTGAGAGGTCTAGTTTATGTGTATCTGTGTGTATCAAAATCAAAAGCTCATTTGTTTTTCACTGTACATTTTGAGTCATTGCTTATTATAGTAATCCGTATTATATACCTCTTGGGTGCAAAGGAATGCGTTAAATCCTGTGGAAATGAATGAGGCCCACATACTATAAAAATACGTTGGTTTGCACAGTGAAGACAACTGAGGACTGAAGCTCCTTGGTCCTAGTTTTTCAAATGTACTTTCTTCACAGTTAAAGAGTTATTTGACTTCAAAATTCACAGTCCACTGAGCTTGCTTGCATGAAACAATCTGCTATGTGACATAAACTGGCATGATATACAGTATCAGGGTGCTTCCAGACAGGGGCTTAATACTGCAAATGCCCCCCCCCCCCCGAAATCCCAAATGAATCACTGGCAACAAGCTCGATTTTCTGCAGAAAGGGTAAATCCCAAATGGGAGCAGGCATTATGAGCTAATATTTTGATACCAGTATCTTTTAGATGCTGCAAAAATCTTACTGTGCAGTAGGAGTACCAATCCCACACTAAACACAAATCTGTTAGTACTCTCAGTAGTGTATTTAAATTGTTACTGCACTAACTATATTCATGGCATTAAGCACAAGCTGTTTATCACCCAGAATGTTTTGTTGGTTTCTTGTACTATTGTGTTCCTGGAAGTGTAAGAGCCCTAGTGCACTTCAGTTGGGTTTCTGGGCAATTTTGAAACCTCAAAGCATTTGAAATCACTGGCAAGATGCCTACTGCATATTTACAATTACACAGCTCTTTTACTTTTAAGGTTCCTCCTTCCTTTTTTCTTCAAGTCTCTAGGCACAACCAAAACAGCGGGTTCTTTCTTTTTGGTATGCTGCATTGTTCTGTGGAAGTGGGTTGCTTGGAGTTCACACTTTGTTTTCCTGTTGTTTTTCTGGGAAGTTGGCTGTGCTGCAAAAGATATGGGACTAATTTGTAGGAAATGGATTTGTTTGGGGAAGCAATAAAAGAGCCACTGCTTACACGCTCCCTAAATGTATGTTTTAATGCATGGCACAACTTAATGCCTGCAGAAAAACCTGCAGTCCGCTGACCTCCATAATTTTATAAAAACTTTTCTTTGACCTTCCTTCCTTCCTTTTGCTCTATTATTTTTAAGAGTAGAAAATAAACAAAGTGGAGTATTTCCCTTCAGATATATCTTGAAAGTGGCTTGTTACATAGTAACAACAATTAGTGATGAATGGTTGCTACGTTGTGGCTGTGTTCTAAGATTTGAGGGAAAGCAGGTACTGTATCTTCATAGTTGGTTGTGCAACATATGACTGCTGTAGCCATCATCCATCAGTAATGATTGCCAATCTAATACCTCATCTAAATATTCATTAAAAAGTACCACATGCCTCTTTTAAGACTTTTCCACCTCAGAATGTCATTAGGAAGATGATACATTTGAATGGAACCTCACAATTTAAAAGCACAGACAAATTAGCATTCCATACAAGGAGTTTTTGATATGGTACAGTCATTCAGTCATACAATTTGAAACCAGCATTCTGGAGTGCTACATTCTTGGTAGTGTGCTTTTCGTGAACACATACATCAACTGTAAGACAGCCAACTTTTTAATCCTTTTATTGATTGGGAGAGTCACAGAAAGGTAGTAAAATAGCTAATATAGACACAGTATTCTCAGATAGATGGATGGATGGATGGATAGATGATAGATAGATAGATAAATGATAGATAGATAGATAGATAGATAGATAGATAGATATGATAGATGTACAGTGGTACCTCGGGTTAAGTACTTAATTTGTTCCGGAGGTCCATTCTTAACCTGAAACTGTTCTTAACCTGAAGCACCACTTTAGGTGATGGGGCCTCCTGCTGCCGCCGCACCGCCGGAGCACAATTTCTGTTCTTATCCCGAAACAAAGTTCTTAACCTGAAGCACTATTTCTGGGTTAGCGGAGTCTGTAACCTGAAGCGTATGTAACCTGAAGCGTATGTAACCCAAGGTACCACTGTACTATAAATATCACCAAAATCGAAAACTTGAGTACAAATACACAGTCCACTCTCGTACACACACAGAACCAATATGAATCACCCCTCCCATTTCCCTAGGTATATAGCACATGACTGAGCCATTACAAATATTGGGTGATCTCTGTGTCTGCTACATTACTATCCATTCCTTTCTCACACCGGGGTACAAAATCCTAAAATAACTTGATAGACATCTACAGACCTCCTAATTCCAGTAGTACCCTGGTGCACTGTGTGTGCACCTCCCACCAGGAGTTTTATACTGAAGGGTGAATTATTTCTAAGTTTCAATTTTAAGTAGGTAAGTTATATTTTCCAAACTGGCAATATAATTATGGCCTAGGGAGGTTAAGGCAACATTTTTCTTACTTTTCATGCCAAGAAGTTTTGTTGTTCAGCTGCCCTGTCATGGATAAGATAAGATAAACTTTATTTGCATTAGCCAACGGCCATAGCAACATAAAACAAGCAATATATACAAATAAAATAAATACAAATAGAAAAAGACAGCAATGGGTAAAAAGGGCAATCAAATGGCCAAGATTATCATTCAGACAGTGGCCCTTAATCTCATTGCACCCTTGATAAACCTGTCATGGATATTGTTATGAAGTTTGTGTGCCACCCCCCAAGCTCTGCCGAGCGGTAGCAAGATACCAGGGGGTTCCAGGGTTGTGTTTCCATTAAGAAAAAGGAAGTTCTAGTGTCTTCAAGAAATATGGTTTATTGTATACTTGTTTACACCTGGAGTCTTCAATGGAGGGGGTGCACAGTATTATACCCCAAGAGTGTCTCTTGTTGCATAACTCATAACTTCAGCAGGCTTGAATCCAAAGCAGCAGTCAGCCATGGTTCCTGGTCTCTTGGTGCAGCCTTCTCCAGCCAGTGCCAAAATGGTTTGCCTACTTCCTCCTTTTTGTTCCCAGAACACCTTTAGATTTCAAAAAGGATACATTTTCCTGTGACATCACACCCCACCTTGCCAGTTCTCTTGCCTCTGTCCATTCCTGGGGTGGGTTGGGAAAGGGACAGTTCTTTTGCATTTCCAATGGCCCATAATGGCTCAGTACTTACCTAGCCAGGCGAGGCTGGTTTGCATAAGCTAACCCAGGAATTTCCTGTCTGGCACAGTTTTGCAGCTTTTATTTTCCTTCATATCCCAAATATTCTCTAAAGGCTACCATTTTATTCATTTCTACCATTCATTCACAGACCCTGGTATACGCTAGATCAGGGGTAAGCAACCTTTTTCAGCCATGGGCTGGTCCACCGCCCCTCAGACCATGTGGTGAGCCGGACTATTTTTGGGGGGAGGGGGGGAAATGAACGAATTCCTATGCCCCACAAATAACCCAGAGATGCATTTTAAATAAAAGGACACATTCTACTCGTGTAAAAACACTCTGATTCCCAGACTGTCCGTGGGCCAAATTGAGAAGGCGACTGGGCTGCATCCAGCCCACAGGTCTTAGGTTGCCTACCCCTGCCCTAGATCTATGACAATATAATAATTTAGTTGTACTTAGTCTGATTTGATAAATCAGTTTCACAGAGGCAGAATACATTTCAGATGTATTCAACTCCTTACACACGCATTTTAAGCTATATCACCTGTACACATACTGCCCATTTGCACAAGCGATGCTTACATTTAATTTCACTTTTCATGTTTCCTTCATCTGTAATCCTAATGTAAAACCTGCATTGGCTAGAAATACATTGGATTTATCTCCTATTTTTCATACTGGATGAACAATATCCACAAGTCAAGTGACGTATTCCAGATTCAAAGATAATCTTCATGCCACAGGTCCAATTTTACAGCAGACTATTATGTGGTTGCTATTTTGAAAATTGGGGAAATTGGGAGGAAGAGCTCAAGTATGCTATAATGTTTGATGACAGTCTCACTTGCTAGCAATTTAATGCAACAATTATATGCATGCCTACTCAGAAGTAAAGTTGCACTGAGTTCCGTGAGACTTACTGCAGATAAGTGAGTGAAGGACTGCAACCTAAGACAATTACTGGAAAGTCATAGGCTTAGTTCTGGTAAAGCAGAACTCATGGAAATAATGTTTCCATTTAATTAGATATTTGTATTTACTTCCTCATAAAAATAGCTAGAATAAATAGGTATTAATATTGAAATCATTCATTCCCCCACCTTCATTTGGATAACATGTCCACATACACACCTGCAACAAGGCTGAAACTTTGCATTCCTCAGTTTGCTTGAGGTCTGGCATTACTCATCAGAGAAGAGCTTTCAAAAGCTACGGAATGGCTTTGTGCTTTAAAAATGTATGTGCAGAGCAGCAAAAAAGGCACACAGCAGCAATTCATTTTGTGGCTGCGCTACAGAAAAAGAACTGAAGTGATACATTTTTCATCTTGGAGAAGCACATATCCAGCATCTGCTGCTGTTTAATTTACTGTTGTTAACACCTTCAGTGAAAGGATTTGCAATTTTCCCTAAAAACACTCCAATGACTGGAACAACAAGACCCAACCTCTTCAGCTGGAATAAACTATGTAATTTAGAACAACTTGCAGTACTTAATTTGTATACCTTTTGGCTCTTCAACTTTTCCCCTTGTTGTGGTGATGAGGCTTGTTAACTAATTGGAAATTGTATAGGGTTTTTTGTGGTTTTGTCAGAGAGCAAATCATTCTAAGGACCATGAAGTGAATATTGTAGTTTACAGTTATATAAAATGTACAAAGTGTTGTTAAGGCTGCTAAGAGTTGTTAGGAGATCCCTAGTCTCCACACACAACTACAAATCACAGTTCCCTGGTTGTTAAACAACTCTGGGAACTATCGTTCTGTGAGTGGAATAGGGGTATCCTAATAACTCTCAACACTCTTATCAAACAGTTAACAAACTGCAGTTCCCAGGATTTTTTGGGAGAAACCATGGCTGTTTAAACTGGTATGATACGGCTTTAATTGCATAGTGCAGATGGGTCCTTACTGTCACTGCTGTGGATCAAAACCTTAAAGTTCTGTACAATATGCATAACTTTTCTCGCAGGTCATTTTGTTGCTTTCTCTTCTCTGGATTTCAGGAAGCATTATCAGTTGTGAGTGAAGACCAGTCTTTATTTGAGTGTGCCTACGGAACTCCCCACCTTTCTAAGGCAGAGATGACAGCCTCCTCTTCCAGTGAATATGGGCAGACATCAAAGATGAGTCCACGTGTTCCCCAGCAGGACTGGTTATCGCAACCTCCAGCCAGAGTCACCATCAAGATGGAATGCAATCCAAATCAAGTTAATGGCTCAAGGTAAAAAGAAAAAGTTTAAAGATTCTTTCTTTGCATCTGTTTGGGCAAGGCTTTTCTCTCTGAATCTTCCTGAATCGAAGAATTAGGAGCAGGCCTAGTACTTAGATGTTGTCTCATTTACCAGGTAGACAGGCAAACAACACCAAAACTAAGAGATCCAATGCTTATTTAAATGTGGGTTCTCTACTAAAGGAGGCAGATGGAAGGTGGAATAAATAATATTCCCAAAGTGCTTTATAAAAAAGTGCATTTATGCAGCTCAAATTTTTGTAACATCCTAGTGCTGCTTGCAGAATGGCAAGTGGATTGAGGGAAAACAAATAACAGTAGGCTTAATATTCAGTATATTGAACAAGAGTGCAACTTCTCTTTAGCTATTTCTTAATTAGCTCCAAATTTTGTGTTTTTGTGTTATGAGCCCATTTGTGGCTAACCTCCCATGCAACCTGTTTTTCAAAATGATTTGCTGTGAAGAAGATTTGCATCAACAGAGCACTTTCAAAATGAGGGTGTGAGACCACACTTCTGCTTGCATCACTGCCCCCCCCCGGGAAAGCCCACTCTTTACTGCTGAATTAAAGCAAACATCAATCAGTTTTTCAGCAGATTGACATTTGCTCCAATTCAGTGGTAAAGCATGGGTTGTTTACCCAGGGAAAGCAGTGGAAGAACTGGGAAATGACTTGAACCCATGCCTAGAAAGCACAAGACAAGCAGGAAACCCATTGAACCCATGCTTTGTAGACAAGGGACAAGCAAAAGTGTGGACAAGCCCCATATTTAATGTTGTTCCCATAGTGGGCTAAAGGAGCTGTAGACCAAACACCATTCAAAATTATATGCTATCTTTTTGCTTTGGGGCAGAAGCATGCATTTACAAACTTTAAAAAAGAAAAATGCTTTGGTCAATTTCCGCATATTAGAGTTATCCAAATGCAGCTTTAATCCTTATAAAATTACTTGTGTGCATTGGCTCTCATGTCTGAAACAGACTAATTGCATTGGTAAATTTCCAGGTCATTATCTGGGCTGTATGTTGGAATCTTTTGATTCTGCTGCCATGAGATTTTGGCCATAAATGCATCATGTTCTAGGTTACCAAAAGTTCATCAGTAATACAGGCTGATTTCATTTTGAGTGGCCCTCAAATTCTCATGATATTTTAAAATGTGCACTTTACAAACGAAGCTAATATGGAATGTATAGTAAACTGATGAGTCCAGCTCTACGTACCATTAGGTACAGTGAGACAACCACTTCACCTGATAGACACTTAGTGCCAGCAGGGGCAGCGCCTTCCCCCTAGTGATCCCTCCTGAGCCTTCCCAACAGGTTGCAAGAGTAATTCCTCAGAAGAGGGCAAAGCATCAAAAACCCATGGACCATATTGTGAATTCAAATAAAATAAAATTAGCTCTAACCTCAGTTCTTGGTGTTTGGGAATGGTGGACATATTTGGCCTTATGGCAGAGGCAGTTTACTAATGTAGATTATGTTTGGTCTACCTACAGATATGGAAAAAAAAGTTTCATTAAAGCAAATTCTGTGCATGTTCAGGGGTATGATGCATCTTACGGGCAGCAAAACGTCTTGGTAGGTCTTCAAAACTAGAAAAATGTAAAGCTCTGGTGTAGCACAGTCTTCAAATATCCGCGAGTTCTTATTTCAAGTAACAAATTCTCCAGACATTCAGAACCTTGGTTTGATGCCAGGTGTCTAATCATGGAGGAACTGTGCTAGTTTTATTCATGCAGCCTTTTGGTCTCAGTGGGCAAGCATAAGCTAGAAATTCAGGTGTTGGAGGGGCCCCCAAGGAAAGTTGTTGGTTCAGGCATTTAATAGACCTACTAATGTTGGAATTGCCTCGATGAAATGTGATTTGTTCTCAACTAGTGGTCATTATTCATGTAAGCAAGTACATCTCCAAGGATAACCTAGTTTAGCTGATATTTTGGTTCAGCTTAGCACAGAAAGTGTGGAATTGTGTTGGTTGGTTGATTCCATTTATATCCTGCTTTGTCTCAAATGATTTCTATGTGGGATCCCCACCCCCGTTTTATTATCACAACCATCCTGCGCGGTAGGCTAGACTGGGAGATAGTGATTAACCTAAAGGCAGCCTATGAGCTTTGTGTGTGAGTAGAGATTTAAACCTGGACACTAATGCAGGTGTAGCCAAAGAGGTACCTTCTGGTTGTTTTGAACTCCAACTTCCATCAATCCACTGTAGCATAACAATAGTGAGGGATGATGGGAGTTATAATCTAGCATCTGGAGGGCATTGCATTGGCTACCCCAGCTTTTACCACTACACCACACTGACTCTTATGTGGTTCACACACCACACACACACACACACACACACACATATACACTGTTCTGCTTATGGGCAGCATGCTCTTGTTTTGGCAGCTTCAAACAACATGAGATTTCCTACTCTCAGAAGCAAGCATAGGAGGGCTGTGGCTTCCAGCTCACTCTTTATTTTATGGAACCACAAGCACAATGTGCTTACAAGTTCTCGAAATGAAATACAACTTGGGAAATGTAATCCATTGCCATTATAATAGAATTTCTATGAAATAATAAAAGGAAAACAAGGAAAAATGGATTTAGAAACTTGTAGGCCAACTGGGAAGCTATTGTGGTTTTGGTATTGGTACCAGCATATCAGATTTCAGAATTCTCCCAGCACCAATATAATTGTAAATTAAGTATATAAGGAACATCATTTTGTAACTGCCAAGCTAGAGCTCCCACTCCCTCAGCCCTTTCTTCACTCTAACCTCATACACAAGAAATATTGAAGTGTCTGCTCTAATGGAGAAAGGATCATGTGTAGTAAAACTTAAACCAGCTGTTTCCCTCCATGCAAAAGCAAAGAGCAGCGCTGGTAATATTTATAGCTTGCCTGGCCTCCAGTGAGCCAGATGCTGACTGCCTTAATTTGCTATGATGGCCTTAAGGCACAAAGCAGCTGGAATGTGCAAAGGAATCAAGGAAAGAGGGAAGGGGGATGAGTGGATGGCCTTCACGTAACTTTATTATGGTGTCAAAAACATAGAGTACAATGTACTGTATGTGCATCTTGATAAACACCCATCTCTCATTTATCTGAAGTTATTGCTACTTGTCTGTAGCATTTTGATGTGTCAAGTTGGGCAAGGCACTGGTACCATTTTTGACCAGAAACCAGAAGGAAGAATGGATTCCAAAACATGTTGGGCTATAGTTTGGGCCCAGGTTGTGAATGAATTAGAGCTAGGCTTCGCTCTTTGCCAGGCGCACTTCCCTGTAGACTGCTTTTCTGTTATTAACAACTGTCCTTTGGCTATTCAGAAATCAAACAGATTTTCCTTAAACAAGCCTTTACCTTGTAGGCAGCTTCCTTCCTGATATTTGTAAGCTATCGGCTGCCTATATGTTAGGTTTTCATCTTGGTATGTTGGGTTCCAGTTGTGCCTACCCTTGTTCAGCTCAGGACTTACACCATGCATCAAACTTCAGATACACAAACCCTCTACAATTAGTTGATTCATACTTTTTTCTAGAAACAAAGTAATACCAGACTTCAAATAACAAAATCCACATACTCATGTTGGCAATGGTACAGGGCACATCCGCATTTAAATGGCTAGGTTTCCTTACAATGAGCATGAATGTGGAGAGCCATTCTTTCCTCAACTTCTTCTGTGTCTATTTCAGGGAAATCAGGCCAATAAAAGAAAACACAAAATAAAGTGTGAATTGGCTCTAATGAGACTGGTATTGCAGTGCGTAAAGTAAAAATAAGTGATTTAGCTGCATGTGAAATGAGGTACCGTATTTTTTGCACCATAACACTCACTTTTTTCCTCCTAGAAAGTAAGGGGAAATGTCTGTGCGTGTTATGGAGGGAATGCCTATGGGTGGCGGGGGGTCTGCTGCAGTCGTGAGCAGAGGATCCATGGTTCCCCTTCCTTCCCTCCTCCGCGGCTCTCTTTGAAACAGCAAAGCGGGAGAAGAGCCGCTGAGTGGGGAGGAGAGAGGGACAGATAGCCTGCTTCTTTAAAGGAGCAAAGTGGGAGAGGAGAGGAGCCACTTACACGAGTGTAAGCGGCTCCTGTCCAGTTGGTTTCTTTAAAGCAAGCAGGCTCTCTGTCCCTCTCTCCTCCCCACTCAGCTCGCTACATAGCAGCAAAGTTTTTCAGCTTGCTAAGGCAGGGATGAGCCGGAGGAGGGAGAAAAGCAGAGTCTGCTTGCTTTAAAGGAGCAAAGTGGGAGAGAAGAGGAGCCTTATCCCCTTCTCCCCTCTCCTGCATTATTAGCAGCATCCTTCTCCACACACCCCACGTGTGTTCCTTGTCCCTTGAGTGCTTTTCCTTCCCTCCCCACTTAAAACGTGGTTACAAAGCACGGACCCACATGGATCCTCAGGATTTTTGCATTGGGCTACTCCAAACTCACTGTCAGATCACATGTCTGTGGCCACAGCATGAACCACAAAAATCATACATCCACTGTTTCATTTAGAATATTTTTTTTCTTGTTTTCCTCCTCTAAAAACTACATGCGTGTTATGGTCGGGTGCGTGTTATAGAGCGAAAAATACGGTATATCCATTTTGTCCATCTTTCCCCACATTTTTCTCTCTCACTACAGCTGAACTAAGTTCTCATGAGTTTCAGAGCACAGGTGCTTATTTGTTTGGATGTTGGGGGCAGGGGTTCAGATCTCCCACTGCACATGTGGGGTTCACTTTGCAGTCTCTGGGGCTGGGACCTCTACTAACTTGTCATTTTCCTCAGTTGATTATAAAGGTAAAATTCTTGAGCACATGCTTCTGGATTCCAGGGAGAAATGCTAATTTAGTCTTTTCTCTGTTTATATTCAGTTCAGAGACCCACCCTAGCAACTCCCAAGAAGTGTGCCAAATACTGATTGCTACCACTCAATCTTTTAAAGAGTACACTGAAAAGTGTTTATTGTACTTTTAATGCACGATTGCCCATGACAATAGGACAGACTGAAACTGATGATATATACTTCATTGTTGCAGGAAGAAGTTTATATCTTTTACATTCCATTGTTGTTGTTTTTCCAGAGGAAAGAAATAATGTAAATTTGTACAACGATCTAAAGCATGTTACTAGCAATGCTTCTCTTTTAAATTATTCAAAATCATTTTTATTTATGAAAACACAGTAACCAGACTGCACTGTCCATTTGGGTCTCATCAACATTACCAGTATTGTTATTTAGCCCTTACCCTTTTTCTTGAGGAGGTGGGTGGGTAACAGTAATTTTAAATAAAAGTACTGCATGTCTGATTTTTTTTTAAAATGGGATGTTGTCACATGTAATTCTGTTTCGACATATGGCAGCTTCCATGCTTGCAGTTTGCTCTAGAATTAATGTAATCTGCTTTCATTATTACTTTCTTTGTTACTGTGAAAAACCCAAATGATGTATATTCTTTACCATTACTCCCATCTTTTTGAAGGCTTGGTTCATAAGCACTCAGTGTATGCATATCTCTGTATTGGTAGGAGTGGTGCATAGCTGGAAATCCTTTCTCAAAAAGGCTTGCCATATTACATCACTTTCAGGTAGCAAATATACCAAGACTTTGAGAAGAGCTGAGTACATTAACTCTAGTCTGAAGTTTAGGCCAATTTGTCTCCAAATAGCGTGCTTTTTTATGTCTGTTTTTATAATGTATTTATGCTGATTTGCAATTTTTTTGTGGTTTACTGATTTGTGCACCAGTGGAGAAAGACAGTATGCATATTTTTAGAAGTTCAAGAGATGCAACAGTGAGTGTCCATCAGGCCTAAATCATATGCCTGCAAATCAAACTCCATTTCCATTTCCAAAAATAAAGTAATATGGAATCAGATCCTCAAGTTTTTACAGATCCAGCCTCCACCAGCGGAAGGCATTTTAGTATCTAAAGTAGACTCCTAGAACATCATTGCTTGATAGATAGATGAGAATTTCAGATCAGCATCTAGCAAAAATCCTCTTTCACTTGTGAACCTGCTTACTGAAAAGTATTATTCAGGAAATCTTAAATTGTTTCCTTAGGAATTCCCCTGACAACTGCAGCGTGGCAAAAGGAGGAAAGATGGCCAGCAACACAGAAAACGTTGGCATGAACTATGGAAGCTATATGGAAGAAAAGCACATCCCACCACCAAACATGACCACCAATGAACGGAGAGTTATTGTTCCAGCAGGTGAGAAGACAAATGTTTTTAAATAACCTTTTAAAACAGGGCCCGCCCAGTCATTAAACACAGCTGGCCATTCAGCTTAAACACCTTTAGTTCCACACTAAGTAGGAGCCTGGTGTACATACTTAGGAATATATCAGATGCAGCTTGCCCGGTGAGGTGGCACTGCAGCGCTAGCTTCCTGGCCATTTCATTGGTTGTAGGGGTGTTGTTGTACCAAGACGGGAAGGGAGAAGGTGTTGGAGAGATGTCAGAGAATTCTAGTGAAAACAGAAAAGGAAGCAGAAATTCATGCAGTTTGCTTGTTCATCCTGCAGTCTAGAATGGAAATCACTCAAGCCAATATGATTGGTATTCATACACATAGGTGTGTTTCAAAGTCTGTAAGTAATATGTAATTATAGTAATTACTTTTTTACATTGTTTTGATACTTCATTTACACTGAAATCAATGTAAGTTACAAAAATCATGTAAATAGGTAATGTATGTAACCTGCATTAAATAGTGGACAGTGAAGCAAATAGCATAATATTTGGCAGAAACTGAACTGCAGCAGAATGGAAATAGCACTGATTGTGATGAATACAGTTTGGAAGGGAAATCACTGCCTTCTGACATCCCTATAAAGGGTACAGTAATCAAGTTATGGATTGTGTGAGAGAGCCAGCCCACAAATAAGCATCTCTAGTCGTCTTAGGATTTTGTGAGAATAGGCAGACCACATAAGCCTTATGGCAGAAGGAAAGAGACATGAACTGATGAACTGCCAGTTGGAATGAACTGAAGTTATTCCCTAGAGCTCTTAAGGATATCAACACCCCATCGAGTCCAGATATATATCAACTAAATTCAAGCCTCCATAACAGCAATTTTGCATTTTCATAAACAGGCAATTAAATTTTTGATGAGTACAATATAAATTACTGTATTAGCTATACTGTGGTCAATTGTATCTTTTGTGGTAGAGCCCCTAGATCTAAAGCAGTAATTAGTACACACACATATACCTGCTGGCAAAAGATGTACAAGTAAATGATAATCTAGGATGGCTAGTGTGTTAGATATGGATGGAGGAACTAGTGCTCTGTTGAATTTTTGTTGAATTTCTGGCAGAAAAGTAGCTATTCCAGCTGATTATCACTGCTGGTAAACCTTGAACATCAAATGGGGTTGTTGATTCCTCTGTTTTATGCACATTTTGGAGAGTCAAAAACTAATCATAATATTCCCTTATCACTTGTGGTTTACATTGGTATATGGGGCTAATCTTTAATGAAAAGAAGATTGACCTTTACTCATGCTACTCTAAAAGGAATGTGTATTCTACTTCTGCTGCATTGCTTAACTTTCCCACAGTTATATAGTGACATGAATCTATAGGAAAATTAGATGTGGCTAAAACGACAAGTTGAAATTCTGTCAGTTATTTGTCAAGCTACACACTTGTTGCATAATCTTCTACACATACTCAGATAATGCTTTGCTAACAAACTGATTCAGTGGATGATAAAAAATGTTCTGAAACAAGCCACAAAGCAGCAGCACTTCCCAAGCAATCTGGTCCAAAAATGGGCCATTGATACATGTCCCAGTCTCTGAACCGTGAGTGATCATAAATAGCTTTCTTCTATCCACATCTGTCTTAAATACATTTGGAAATTGATGTAAATGTTGTTCAGGGAGCAAGAGGTCTGTAGGCATAAACAGCTGTTTGCTGAGCTGCACAAGAAATATTTGAGCAAAGTCCTGCTATCTGACTGCCAGATGTTTTTCATTTATACACAGCCATTACAGATTGCAGGATGATGTGGCAAATAAAAAAGAAACAGGGGGTGGGGGAGCGAGATTAATAGTTCACAGCTAAGCTGGGTCACTGTGCAGGGCCTGGTGTTCATATGTCTTGCTGGACCACTTCCATGAATTAGAAGAGAGTGACACTGAATTACTGTGGTTGCACTCGTGCCTGCAGAATTGGTTTCAGTGGAGGGCATTGGGTGACTATACCTCATTCTCTGGCTGTTAAGCTGAGGGGTACAGGAGAGGATCCATTCTGTCCCCAATGCTGCTCAATATCTGCATGAAGCCATTGGGAGCAGTCAGTAGAGGATTTGGGGTGTGGTATCATCATAAGTCTGATGACACACAGCTCTGTTTCTCTGTATCGCTCAATCAGGTGTGGCCATGCTTGGACACAGTGGTGGGCTGGATGAGGGCTAATGAGTTGAAGCTGAATCATAACAAGCTGAATGTTCTAGGAGTAGGTGGCTTCCATGCACGGGAATCAAGCAGTTTACCTGTTCTGGACAAGGTTGCATTCTTCTTTAAAGAGCAGGGGTGTAGTTGGGGCTGCTCATTGAGCAATGGTTGACACTGGGGCGAGGGGGTGCTGCTTGCAAAGGTCAGAAGATGATAGGCTATGCTTAAGAGCAGGTTTGCCAGGCTTAATATTCAGCAGGAAATGGATGACAGCCTTTTTGAGCTGCCAGACGAAACTGATGAGAGCAACAAAGTGTGGGTTGGTTCTAAGACACAGAAAGGTGGGAACCTGACAAGCCCATTAGATAAGCAGGGAAACTGGTGAATATATCTTTAAAAAAAAGAATGCAGCAGTGGAGGATTGGGCATCTGCTTTGGAACTAGTGGAGGCGAAAACTGAAGTCATTTTGGATCAAATTGTGGGGGTAATCGGGGGGGGGGGGATAATCAGTCTGAATTGCAGTTCTAAGAATTGTGATGGAAGACCTGTTAATGGCTTGGGATCAGTAGTCAAGAGATCAAGGGTAGGAAGTGTGCAAAAGAGGGAGCATCCTGACAACTTGCTTTCTGCAGGAGGACCACCAGCAACCGAACCCTGAATTCCATTTACTGTAGGGTGTGTGGACAGGAAAACAGCTGTGCACACCCGGTTCCTCAAAATTGAGAGGAGTGACTATTCCAATGACTTGGAAATGGCCCTACATATTTGATGCTTCCCTGTCTGACCTGAATGGCAGATTCCTCCTAGACAAAGGTTCCGTTGGTTCTTAGACATCATTGTTGGAGTGCTTCTATGCTTCTAATACAGGACACTATGGCTTCTTTCAAACTTTTTTTTGACCCTTGGCAAAACTTCAAAACCTATGGGTCAATATGATAGCTACTTTTTGAGGTCATGACCTGTGGGTGGTGTTTTCTGCCATTTTTAAAATTTATTTTTTACTATTGAACCACAGGTCACATTTTCAGCCACTTTTCAGGGCCTCCTGAATATCTAGATCTTTGTGATTTCCTGATTCCTGACTATTGAGAACTGTTCTGAAAACTAACTTCATGGTTGCATTTTAATTTGTGTTTGTTAAAATGTTAGCTTACTGGTTTTGCTTATTGATTCTCTTTTAAGGTTGTAATCTGCCTTGCAATCAATATGGAAAGTGGCTTAACAATAAATAAATGCAATTTATAAATAAATAATAAATAAATGGCATACCTTGAGTAAAGAGTACAAAGGGCTACAGTGGAAAGGGTAGTTAGTTCCACTTTAGCATAATGTCTTCTCATAATAGGCACTATTCAAGATACATGATGAGAAAAATGAATGCTCAGGCATGTTTTTGAAAGTGTGCCAACCACTCTGCCTCAGGCATTAGGTGCAATTTACATCCAACTGAATTCAGTAAAAGAGTTTCCATTGAGTTCAATGGGGATAGATGGCACGCATCCAATTTTCGCCTAAGTTTTGGTTCCTTTTGATGGATTAAACAGATTCCTGGGACGAACACACTGAGCCAGAATAATTAATACTGGCTTGTATTCAGTGTAGCACTAAGTAGTGCATTCCGATGGTGCAAAGATTTATGCTTATACACAAAATTTTACCCTCCTTTCCTCTCCCCAGCTGCCCCCTAAATCTCCTCTGGGTTTCCCCCCAATCATCCACATCAGATCTGGGAAGGGTAACAGAGTGTGCATGGGGAGGGGAGGGGGTGAAATCATAAACCCTTGTGCTAATGGAACAATTACATTGGATGCTACTCATTGTTCAGTAGTGCATTTGCTATGGGGGAGAAGCTCAGTCAGTTTTGTAGTAGAACTCATTCTCCATAACATTAACACAATGAAACTTTCTGCTTTTCAAAACAGATCCCACATTATGGAGCACAGACCACGTACGCCAGTGGTTGGAATGGGCAGTCAAAGAATATGGCCTGCCAGATGTGGACATTGTGCTGTTTCAGAATATTGATGGGAAGGAATTGTGTAAGATGACCAAAGATGACTTCCAGAGGCTAACACCAAGCTATAATGCAGACATTCTTCTCTCACACTTACACTACCTCAGAGAGAGTAAGAACCTTTTCTTTGTTGATGGCTCCCCCCCCCAAAAAAAAACCCCAATGTTTTGTCCGCTGCAATTTCTACTGTAACGCTTATTTCAGATTTCTCTTTCAAATGCTATGCTCACAGTGTTCTTTAAGCAGAGTTCAAATCAGGGAAATTTTAACTATTTTAGATATTACCAAAAATCAGTTCAAACATAATCTATATTAAAAAATTGTAATGTTTTTTCTGGTCACATGCATTTCCTTTTTTCCATTACTGAAATGATCATTCTAAATGAGATTATATACATAATAATTTGAAAAGAAATTCCAGGCATGATTTTAAATGTGTGTGCACAAAGGAGCAGTTTATAAGACTCTCGCAGAAATAGGGCTTGTATGATGTTAGGCTGAACAAAAGAGTCCCCTGAATATAGATAAAATTAAACTTATAAGCAGCATTCAAAAATGAGAGGAGGAGAAAGCGAATTTGTTATCTGTGGTATAGACAATGTTGCATAACTGAATAATAAAATGTCAAAGAACAATTTCTGTTTTTAAAAATCAGGCAGTGCAACACCAATATGACATTGTTTTTCACAGGCTTTCTAGTTGTCCGTACTTTCTACAATATTCTTAATTAAAGCCCTGCTTCCAGCATTATTATAAACCCACTCCCACAAAGAGCAGAATGAATTGATGCTAGACTGACCAATAAACAATCCTCTCAGGATAAAAGAAAATGGTTATTAAGATAATTCTGAATATATATTTTTAAAATTTTGGTGTTGCTTTTTGTTTTGTAGCTCCTCTTCCACATTTGACTTCAGATGATGTTGATAAGGCCTTACAAAACTCTCCACGGTTAATGCATGCTAGAAATACAGGTAATGCTGTCACGACTCCCCTCCCTATAGGCCATTTTTTTAAAGTTAAGGTTATCTATGTGACAAATGCATGCTAACTGTAAATTAAGAAAGAAAGGCAGGGTTTAAGAGTGTAATATGCTTCCTAGTATTGGTGGGAATTGCTTTCTCTCTCTCTTGCTCACACACACACACACACACACACACACACACAAGCCATACACAGATAAACCATTTAGGCTCAGATACAGTAATTGATTTGGATGAAGCTCTTCATGAGTTCTCTTAGAAGGAAATATGGCCTCTGAGAAAGAGAATATTCATGTACCTACATCCTTTTTTATGTGCATGAACACACACATGCAAGCACTCAGATAATACTCTCACTATTGCTTCTCATCCCAAGAGTGAAACATAAAAAAGAAGAAGAGCAGACATGTGTAGCCCAGCTGTGCCATTTCCTGTGGGAGATTGTTTGCTTGGTCTCCCTTGCTTGGAAAAAAGCCCCCATTTAAAGTAGCATGTTAGAGATAAGAGAGCACTAGCCTAGTCTGCTCCCTAATCTTCAAAATTTCTGTGTATGGGAGATCTCTATAAATCTATTATGCAATTGAACAACTTAATGAGAGAAGAGTGAAACAGATTGTTTGAACAAACAGCCATGGTGTACTCTCCAGCACTTTTGAAAGCATAGCCTGTATCCAAGCATAATTTAAATGTAGGGATCTGCATTCAGTGTCTTTGATCAACTGAAGCAGGTCTCTTGGTTTCCTGTAGCAGGAACAAATGTGTGCGGTATTGAGCTGCCCATCCAAAAGAGGGCTCTTTTAAATATGGCACACCACATATGGAATGCCCTTACTTAGGATGCCCACCTTGCAGCTGCACTGCCATCATTTCAGAGCCAGGTGAAAGTTGTTGTTCTTTCATTCTCCCAGGCCTTCTATGTATTTTCAGGCATTTGTGCCACTGCTAGTTTTTGGAGGTTTTGGCTCCCTCATTTGTTGTTTACTGATTCATTTTGTTGCATTGATGCTGTTTTTATTGATTTTTTTAAATGATAAATCATTTTTATTTGTAGCTGATTGATGGCCTCCCTGATAGCATCACTGCTGAAGGTGCAAGATATAGATGTTAAAATAAATATATCTTGCAAGAAACACTGAACTCAGTTGCCTATATCCCAAAGGATATAATGGAAGGAAAGTACAGGGAATCATGCTACACAAGAAGCTGCCTTATAGAGAGTCAGACCAGTGGTCCACCCAGCTCAGTGTTGTATATGCTGATGGGAGCAGCAGCTTCCCAGGGTTTCATATAATAAGTATTTTCCAAGCCTGCCTGGAATGAACCTGAGACCTTCTGCATTCAAAGCAGATACTCTGCCACTGAGCTATGGCCCTTCAATGAGCTATGGCACCACTCCGTTCCCAAACCATGTTCATACTGATGTAAGGACGGGGAACAAGCACCAGGGAAGCAGCCCATCTCCCCACTCTTGCAGAAGACCAAGAAGCATGGAAGGAATAAGTGTTAGTCCTTCACCTTCTGTTCTCTTATCACTTGTATGCCTCATATAGAGGCATCTTGTGCCAATTTTGTGGTTTGAGTTAGGTACCAGGCCACAATTTGGCCAGGATCTACTTTGTAGCTCAGCAGATCAGGTTATAACTTGGTGTGAAAGAAACTTCCCATTGGTTCTCTGTTTCTAGAAGTAAATTTGGTTCGTATGTGGGTTATAGGTAAGGAAACTAAAATCAAGCTCTTGAAATTGTGCATCAGAAGACAACGTAGATGTATGGAATTTCTGTATCTTTAATTTGATTAAATAAAAGTTTGGGATATCTCATTATCATGCCTGTGGGTTTTGATGACTTATAGTGACCAGAAATAACAACTCTATAAGGAATAGAAAGTCTCTTATTCTCTCTTGACAATGTTAGAAACTAATAGGGATTTTTCACTGTGATATTGTTCTTGTTACATCTGTATCTTCCCTATCTTCCACAATGGAACTCAAGGCAATGTATGTAGGTTTCCCGAAGGTCTCACATCTAGGCACTAATTAATATGCTTGATACAATTTTAAATAAATTGATATCACAATCCCCCTCTTTTGCTGTACACAAATGTCATCTTAGAACAGACATGATGTGCCATTCGCCTCACTGTATATTTTTTTTAACACTCAGCTATACATACCTCTGATTTTTTTTAAGTAATATGGGAAGTGAGCCCTGTTGTGCACTGCTGTTCTGTACTTCTGTTTTGTTATTAAATTTGTTGTTTTGTGGTTTTATTTTATAATTATAATTGCACACTGTACCTTTTTTAATTGTGATATATTTGTAACCTGCCCTTAGAACCATTTGACGAAGGGTGGGCTATGAGAACATATACATTACATGGATTTTCCAGTATCCCTCTTTGTTCATTTTATTTATTCAGTTTATAGCTCACTTTTCCTCCTAGAAGTTATGAGTACTGTATGTGATTCTTTCCCACTCCTCCTTTTTTATTTGAATCTGGGTCTCCATGGTCCTAGTCCAAAACTGAAACCACTACACTGTACATTCTACATGTAAAAGGAATAATAAGGACCTTGTATATTCCTTCCAACTCTACTTTCTTGTTGTTCACCTATTAGAATACTAATTTATCCAAGTCCATTTGACCCTGAAAAAAGTTTACCTTGGGTACAGCAGTTATATGTATTAAGTGATGGTTCTGTGGCTATATATGGCTTACCAGGCTTCCTCATTCTCCCTGAGAATAACCAGCTCATAGTGAGTTACTTCATGCAATAACTAGGGATATGCAGGGTGGGGAAAATAATTGATATGCCTGATAAACCTAACACTGACTTCCACAAAGACTGAATAAAAAAACAAAACAAAACAAAACAAAAAAGCTTCTAATTAAATCAGTTGAAATGTTACTACAGTGTCTTCTAATTGGAAAATATGAATATTTTTCTTTCAATGTACTGTCCTGATTTCAGCTGAATACCTGATAGATCAGATGCCTTCTCATAGTCCAACTCCAATGCACATATAGCCATAAGTTTTGTTCCAATACATATTGAAATGCAAAGTTATCCTTATTTCCGTTTTCTTCTTCTATCTAGGAGGTGCAGCTTTTATCTTCCCGAACACTTCAGTTTACCCTGAAACTGCACAAAGAATTACCACCAGGCCAGGTATGCAAATACACCATCCTATTTTCTCTGTCTGTCTGTCTGTCTGTCTGTCTATCTTTTTAAAGTGCTACAGTCTGGCTGGCTGTTCTTCCTATCCTGCTCTTTCCTCTTACACAGAAAACTAGTACTAGATATAAGACATATATAATTGTATAGAAGATGCCTCAATTATACGTGTTTGGGCATCTGATTGAGCATGCAAATGCTGTTCTCTGTGGACAGGAGGCAGAGGTGCACAAACAAACCCCATCCCTGGTGTCTCCATGCATGTTGGCCACCCATGGTCAATTTTTATTAAACAGGGAGGTTCTGCAGGAGGTGCTTACTCACATGAGTAGAATGTCTGGCCCAATCAGGGACTGGTTCCCAATCATGCAGAAGGTTTTATTTTAAGGTTTGGGTTAAAATAGCCACAGGTGTTGGATAGCTCAAGGTCACGAAAACACTAGACAGGAATAAAAGGAGAACGTGTTTTAGCACTGTTTGTAAACTATTGTGCAAGTGCTGGGGGAGGGGATCCATCCCCAATCTAGCAAGTGCTATCATACTACCAACCTTATTGTATGCTTGTGAAACATGGACCACTTATAAACACCATCTCCAACTCCTTGAAAGATTCCATCAATCGTGTCTTAGAAAAATTTTACATATCACTTGGGACGAAGAGTTTGGATTTGATATCCCACTTGATCACTACCCTAAGGAGTCTCAAAGCGGCTAACAATCTCCTTTCCCTTCCTCCCCTACAACAAACACTCTGTGAGGTGAGTGGGGCTGAGAGACTTCAAAGAAGTGTGACTAGCCCAAGGTCATCCAGCAGCTGCATGTGGAGGAGCAGAGATGCGAAGCCGGTTCACCAGATTACGAGTCTGCCACTCTTAAACACTACACCACACTGGCTCTCTAAGACAAGTGAACTAATGCCAGTGTAGTGAAAGAAGCAAAAATTACCAGTGTCGAAGCAGTGATTCTTCAATATCAACTTCATTGGACTGGTCATGTTGTTTGGATGCCTGATTATCATCTTCCAAAGCAACTACTCTATTCTGAATTTAGAAATGGAAAACATAATGCTGGTGGTCAACAAAAGAGGTTTAAAGACTCTCTCAAAGCAAATCTTTTAAAATGTAGTGTAAACACTGGCAATTGGAAAACACTGGTCTGTGAGCGCTCCATTTGGATTTTCTTTACCAAAGGTGTCATGGACTTTGAAGACGCTCAAACTCAGGGCGAAAAGGAGAAATGTGCTAAGAGGAAGGCACGCTTGGCAGACCTTCATCGTGATCAACTCCTGCCTGGAAACCTATGTCCCCACTGTAGAAGGACGTGTGGATCCAGAATTGGCCTCCACAGTCACTTATGGACTCACTGCTAAGAAGTTGTTCATGGAAAACAATCTTACTCGGCTATGAGTGATCGCCAAAGCAGAAGAAGGTTTTTAGTTGCTGCAAGAAATTCTACCATACAAATCTATACATGTTTGTAATGTAGGAAAGGAAGAAAAGATTCATAGTTGTCTATCTGGTGGCAATTGCATGTTTTTAATTCATAACTGTGAGCAAGATGTGTGTGCACATAAAGGATTTTGAATTTTCTTAAGAATAGCATAGGAGCCAACTCCTAGGGGCTGAGAGGGCTTTGCCCCCCCCCCCATAAAAGGTGATGGGCATTGCCATTCAAATGGTGTACATGCACCGTGTCATGTGATTATGTGGGGCAGGCCTTACTCCCCCCCCCCCCGTATTTCATTCAAGGTGGCACCCCTGGGACATAGATACAGAGCCTGCAGCTCCCTGGATATTGATACCCATCATTCCCAACTATGAACCATGCTGGCTGGGACTTCTGGAAATTAGAATTGGAATCCAACAACATCTGGAGAGCCACTGGTTCCGCACATGAAATTATTTTGCAGAGTGGCGATTAGACAGATCATTGCAGGAGTGATTTTGATTTTAGATTTCCTGCAGTGCAGCTATCAACCATGTTGAATAGTGTGTCATCAGGAAAATTACGTATTTCAGAAACAATCATACATGGAGAAATTTGACCTTTGGTAGTTCTTTCTAGCTCAAATATATTTGAGATAATTTCTTTTTTACACAGATATACCTTATGAACAGGCCAGGAGGTCAGCCTGGACAAGCCACAGTCATCCTGCTCCCCAGTCGAAAGGTAAAGCATCTTCTTTTTCTTTCATAACAGATAACATTACCTGGAAATGCCATAGCTGCTTCAGAAGAATTTGATTCTGACAATTAAATTTCAGGTGCAAACCAGCTTATTGAAGACCTTATATAAACAGGTTCAAATCATAGTTCATTTGTTGCTGTTTGGACTTTGGCCTGATTAGAGAATTAAATATCCATAGCAATTATGAGGATCCTTTCTTTAGCATCCAGAGTATAATATGTAACTGTGAATACGGATGTGATTTCATATACTATACCTGGGTATTTACTGTTTGTTTGATCTTCATCTGATCCTGGTCCATACCTTCCATGACTTTGCAGCTGTTTCATTTTAGTATACTATGACTTCAGAAAACTTCATAGATGTTTTGTATCATATTATGTAAGGGGTGTGTGTGTGTGTGAGAGAGAGAGAGAGAGAGAGAGAGAGAGAGACCGTCTGAAATGCTGAATAGGGCAAAAGTGGGGACAAGTTGGATAGTTGGAGGGGTGGGGGAGTCAATAGGGAATGCAATTACAAAACATGGGGATTTCAGCTTTCTTGATAGGGACTCAGGCTCTACAGACAAAAGCCACTCATTGCCTTGTTCTGGGTACTCAGTTGTGTTTTTCCCCCCTAGCAGCTCAAGCATCATCTTCAACAGTGCCCAAAACAGAAGACCAGCGCCCTCAGTTAGGTATGTCTACCTGCAGCTATTCCCCATTGGTATAAATCCCCTAAAGGGGCCATTTTGGGGGTGTGGGGAGGGATTGGACAGGGCAAAAAGAGACTTATACCTATTCCAAACCACTTTCAGCTCAGTCACATGACCTAGCACACGGTATAAGGCAAACTCCTCCAAGTTCCACCTGAACATAGTTTAGAATGGGGTAACTTGAGCTTTCTTATAAGTTACACCAACTTTCTATAGATAAGATTGTTCTGCCAGATGCAGCTCTATCTATCTTTAGCCAGTCAACATAATTCAAGATTAGTTTTGCATTGTAATATAGTTTAAAACAAAGATCTGTGTAGCATGTATTTCTTTTAATCAATATAAAATCCCTTATTTTTGCAAAATGTGCCAAAGCTGCTTAACCAGATTCTGATTATACACATTACTGTATAACCTATATTTGAAAAAAAGCTTTCTTAATATCTTTACAGCATTTTGGTTTATGTGTCTCTCTTTTTTTAACCTTTCTCTAGATCCCTACCAAATTCTTGGCCCAACCAGCAGCCGTCTTGCGAATCCAGGTAGGAAAAATAGTACTGCATTAGGATGTTTATCTAGAAAATTCATATAGCAAAGCACATGGAAATTTATTGCACACTTAACACCAGCGTGGTAGAAATACATCAGAGATGTGAAACCTTTGGTCCTTCAGATGCTGTTGGTCTCCAGCTCCTATCAGTCAATTGCAAAGGATGATGGGAGGTATAGGCAAGCAACATCTGGAAGACTACAGACTCTACATTCCTAAAACAGATATTGTATTCTTCTTTCTTTCCTTTTTAAACACCATTAGATCTTCACAGCATATTACATCATCGTAGAAACATAACATATTGTTACTGATAGATGAAGTTGGCATTGTCAAAATCATGAGTGACCTTAATTAACTGACTAAAAGCTAACAGGAGCAAATAGGGAAATAGAGGCATCTAAGAAGGTCATCATCACAACTAACCCACCCATGTAACTGATTGAAAGAGGTTTGCAACATAACAATGTTGGCTACTGCTTGAGAAAAAGAAGTAGACTCATATAAGCAGTAACTTGGTGCCTTAGATCATTAAAAGTTAATGACAACAACCAAACCTAATTGTATCTTGCACTGGTAAGAGATGCTAAGCAACCCTAACACTATTGCCATTATTATTATTATTATTATTATTATTATTATTATTATTATTATTCTATTAAATCCAGTGATTGGCTGTGTTAATCTTACTGTGCAAAATTTGTTCAGATTTCTCTGGTCTTCATAAGTAAAGAAAACAGTATATTATAACATGGCCTACAGAACCTGATTAAATGTTCCAGTTTGATTTTGATAGATAAGCAGTCCTTCAAATACTTTCTCACCAGAATCTGGCACAGCTGAAAATACAAAGCTAAATGTTTTCCATCCATTACTCAATTCATTTTTCCTATTTTTCCTCCTGCCCACAGGAAGTGGGCAGATACAGCTATGGCAGTTCTTGCTGGAGCTTCTGTCAGATAGCTCCAATTCCAATTGTATCACCTGGGAGGGCACAAATGGAGAGTTCAAGATGACTGACCCTGATGAAGTAGCCCGACGCTGGGGGGAGAGGAAGAGCAAACCCAACATGAACTATGACAAGCTCAGCCGTGCTCTCCGTTACTACTACGACAAAAATATAATGACTAAAGTCCATGGTAAGCGTTACGCCTACAAGTTTGACTTCCATGGGATTGCTCAAGCTCTCCAGCCACATCCTCCAGAATCATCCATGTACAAATATCCATCAGACCTGCCCTACATGAGCTCCTACCATGCACATCCCCAGAAAATGAACTTTGTTGCTCCCCATGCTCCAGCCTTGCCTGTCACTTCCTCCAACTTTTTTGCCGGACCCACTCCATACTGGAATTCACCAGCTGGAAGTATCTATCCTAACACTAGGCTCCCGGCAACCCACATGCCTTCTCACCTTGGCACTTACTACTAAAGGAAGAAACAAAATAAGAAGAGGACATTTCTCCAAGGAACACAATGAATTGTAATGAATTTTATTGGAGGATATGAGAAAAAAAGTGCCTAAAAGACATGACAAGGTTGACTGGGACCAAAAAATGCCATATACAAATGCTTTTTTTTTTCTTAAAAAAAAGGATTACAGGAGAGTATTAAAGAAATTTAAAGATGCTATTATGTAAATTGTATGTTGACATTGAACTTACACATCAAACAATGAAATACTGTTCTAGGTAGAAAAGTATGTAATGACAAACTATAAAATGGGTTTCAGGAAAAGTTTATAAGCTTTAACGTCACGATTGATATGCTAATGCATATTGGGACTCTACTACAGCAATATAAGGATAATTCTGTTACAGACTAGGATACTACCTGCATTTTTTAAAAAAACAAAAACAAAAACAAACCTACAGAACAGTGTCATAAATATTTGTTTCTCAGTGCAGCAGTTTCAGCTGGGATGAACTTAGATACATTCCATTATTAAGAGAGAGGGATCAGCTATTTCAAAACTGTGAAGACAATGCAAGCTTTACAATTCCTTGACAGTGTTAAAGAGCTCTGAGCCAAATATTGGGACTGAGAATGTGCTGAAGGGCAAGTGTGTGATTGTAGACAAAAGGGCACAACACACCAGGAAGTCCTCTAGTGCAAGTTCTACTAAAATGAACTGGACCTGCACAAGAGCCCCTGGGTCGGATACGTGAAGTGGAAAGGGGTAAGGGAAGGAAAGAGTCATAAGAGTGAAGGAGAAGACATTTCCTGTAGATATAGGGGAAACTGAAAACTGGACAGTGTTTGAACTATGAAGAATTACTTGTTTGGACTTGAGAAATATTCTGTTGACTATTATGCCATTTCCAGTATTATCAAAGAAAAGACTTGATTTTTTATTAAGTCTAAGAAGGGGAAAGTTGTAGTATCAGAGTATGCATCTCTTTATAAAAATGTAAAACTGGAATTGTCTGATATTTAAAAGTGACGCTTAGGACCTCATTCTTCTAAAGGGAATTTGTTTTCTACTGGCTGAAGGTAAGAGGCAATCCCCAGTTGCCAAAGTCTGAAATCATATAGATATTTTTGTTAGGCAGCGCCAGTTTTTCTTTTCCGAGTCGCGAACGCTGTGCGTTTGTCAGAATGAAATATACAAGTCAACGTTGTTGTTTTTTTCTTTTTATATAATAATTATATAACTTATGCATTTATACACTACGAGTTGATCTCGGCCAACCAAAGACACAGAAAGGGACAATCAGAAATATTGTGGCCTTGAATTTTAACTCTGTATGCTTCATGTTTACATTATGAACTTAACTAGTACTTAGAAAGCAGAATGTATGTAATAAAATAAGCTTGGCCTAGCATGGCAATTCAGATTGACACTGTAGTCTGCATTTTTGTGACTTTGGTGCCAGCTGTGTTTTGTTCAAAATGCAATTTCCTTTTTTATTATCTTCAAAAGTGTTATAAATGTGGGCAGTCTTGGGAAAGCTAAATACTTGCACATACTAAAGGATAAGGAAAAGGGGACACATTACTGTATCGGCCTGAATATAAGCCTCACTTTCCCCCCCAAATTCTGACTGTGAAAAGTTAAAGTGCGTCTTAAATCCACAACCTTACAAAAATTGGCTCCTTTTGGGCCACTCATCCTTCCGCCGCCTCCCGCCTCTCACAAGGGCAGCACAGGAGCCGCGGTTGAGTGAGATGCTGTGCTGCGCTGTGCCTCTCCCAACCGTGGCTCCTATGCCTGATCTTGTGATTGGCAGAGGCTGCTTGTTCTTCCTCCTCTGCTGCTGCCACCACCAGGTTTGTGGTGTGGTGAACTGGCTTATACTCGAGTCAATGTTTTCCCAGTTTTTTCGTGCTAGAATTAGGTGCCTCGGCTTATATCTGGGTTGGCTTATACTTGAGTATATACAGTAATTTGCTTGTGGAAAAGAGATATATACCAGCACGTTCATTTTTGGAAGTGGAGCTCTAAAGATCCTCTTGTGTCTCCCTCCTTCAGACTGCTTTGTTATATTGTTCCCTTTTGGAGTCCTATAAAAGAACTTTATGCCTCTCCTCCTGGCCATATTCATGGCCAGTTCCATTTCATTCTGCTGCCATGGCTCTAGCCTTGCAACGGGTCCCTCCCACTGCCAAGCATGCAAGCTGCCACAGCCATGTGTTATATGGAGTTTCTAAGAGCCCATATAGAGTCATTTTGTAGGTTCTCTATCGGTAGGAGAAAATAACAGGGGCCAACCAGAGAATATTGAGAAGCAAAGCAGCAGGTAAGCATGATCTTTATTAAACTGTTGCAACAGGGTCCCCCGCCCACCCCATGCAGGGAGGGAGTAGAGGAACCCCAAACATTGGTGTGCATGCTCATATATAGACATTTGAAATTGCCTCCCCTGTAGCTCAAGACCACCCCCCAAAACATCATACATACATCACTGAAGGGTGATGTATTCTGGTACAGCAGAAAATCTGTGTGCCAGGATAACTGATAATGGTCACTGATTGCTTTTACCTGGGCATCCTGGCCATGCTTTTGTGATGGTAAATACTCAGTTCCTGAATCCAGGTCACAGGCTCACCCTATTCATATACAGGTATGCCCTTAAGACAGGATTTGTGAGCAAAGAGACAATGGGGAGGCTTTCCCATTTCCTTCTTCCTTGCAGAGAAACATTCGAGGTCAATTTGGGAGAGCCAAAATGGTTTCAAGATTGCTCTCCTGTACTATTTCAGACACATAGTTTATATTCTTATGTATGTGCCTTGTAAATTTATGAACATTTATATATATGAGATCTTAGAATTCCTATAACACGTACCATTAGACATCTTCTGTCAGACCTTGTAGAATGGGCACCTGGAAGATGCATCAAGCTGAACACTGAGAAACAGGGACTGCAGGGTAAAGGTAAGAGAGTTGAGGAAAAGCTTTGAGGCTGATGAAGGGGAAGAAAAGGGAGGACTCGCATAAACTGTCTGCAACATCATTTGTTGTAGGTTGTTAATAAACCTTTGGCTACTATCACCCTCAGAACATATTTTCATTGCTGCTTGACCTACACTGTACTGTGCCTGTCTCATTTATTTTGATGATGCATCTCATAACTTTGCTACTATCACTTTGAAGCTGATCATGTTTGAGAGTGAATCTCCAATCAAATTAAATTTGGGGTCAGGGCTGTTATCAGGAGTCAGCATTGTCATGGCCATACTGGGATCCACTACTGAGCTCTAGAAACCATCCCCTGACAAGCATTGCTGCTGCTACTTCTGACTTTTACTGTATGTTCACCTGCCCCCTCCAGGTGTGCAAGCAGTGATGAGAACAAGGAAGAGGAGGAACATTAAAATGTCTCCAAGAAAATAGGCTAGAGCACCATATTGGCCCAAATATAAGCCACATTCCCCCTCCCCCCAAATTCTGATTGTGAAAAGTTAAAGTGTAATAGTAATGTTGTTTAGTCATTTAGTCGTGTCCGACTCTTCGTGACTCCATGGACCAGAGCACGCCAGGCACTTCTGTCTTCCACTGCCTCCCGCAGTTTGGTCAAACTCATGCTGGTAGCTTCGAAGACACTATCCAACCATCTGGTCCTCTGTCGTCCCCTTCTCCAACATCAGGGTCTTTTCCAGGGAGTCTTCTCTTCTTCTCATGAGGTGGCCAAAGTATTGGAGCCTCAGCTTCATGATCTGCCCTTCCAGTGAGCACTCAGGGCTGATTTCCTTAAGAATGGATAGGTTTGATCTTCTTGCAGTCCATCTCAGCCTTATTTACATCAATCTTAGTAACATTGTTAAGTGACTCCCCCGTATCCCCCTGGTTGTATTTCAGTGTATATCATTTTAACAGTTTTTCAAAACCAATGTTCTTATAAAATTAACTTAATCACTTAACATCTTTCTTTCAAATTTGGCATTAAACATATTAATTAATAACATTACATATTTAAATCCTAAGCCTATCTGATATTTGCAAGCTTTTCCAATTAAGTTAACTTAACATATTTAACTAAATAGTCTTTAAATTTCATCCATTCCTCCTGGTAATCCTCCTCCTTCTGGTCACGGACTCTTCCAGTCAGGTCGGCTAGCTCCGAAAAATCCATCATCTTCATCTGCCTGGCTTCCACTGTTGGTATTTCTTGTGTTTTCCAATTCTTCGCTAGCAAAATTCTTGCTGCAGTTGTGTCATACAAAAATAATATAACGTATTTTGGGGGCAATTCCAAACCTGTTATTCCAAGAAGAAAGGTCTCTGGTTTCTTAATAAATGTATATTTCAATATTTTTTTCAATTCATGTATGTTCAGGATTGGGTTGGGAGATGTGTAGCTCAATAAGGGCTCATCCACACTCCTGTTTGTTCCATGATTTCTAGACACTGGTCTGAGAGGTTTTTCTTTTGTCCTGCCACTTTCCTGGGGAATGCCTGCTGGTTACATCTGAATTGGAACAAACAACAACTGTGTTTCATGAGACAAATGGAAGAAATCACAGGACAGTGTTATACGGTTGTATAAATAAGAAGTCTCCAACATAAATATGATAGCTAAAGTTGTGTGAACTGACGAGATTGCATGAAGATTTCAGTGCTGCTGTTTTTTTTTCCTTAAAAAAGCTATGCCCTATTTCTGTTTCTTGCTGCTTTGGAAATATTTTCTACAAAATTTTTATTATCATTTCCATCAACATTTTGTGTTACAATTTGCGCTAGAAATTCTATTGCAAGTAGAAGAGCTGTAAAGTAATTTGGTGGTAAATGATTACTTCATTCCCAAAGAGGAACAAGCAATCCAAAAAGGGTTCTGAACAGCAGTCTTTTTGTTTCTCTGAGCTTCTCAGCAATTATGACTTTTATTGTGATACACACACACACACACACACACACACACAGAGAGAGAGAGAGAGAGAGAGAGAGAGAGAGAGAGAGAGAGATGCTTTGTCACCACTGTCAGTAAATGATGTGGTTCATTTTCATTTTAATTTTTCACCAATCAGGTATAAAGAGTTCATTCCATTGGTCTTTTCTAGCAATCAGAGAGAATTTTACTATGTATCAAATATTAGCTTTCTACCTGGTGGGGTAACCTAACCATTTTGATACAATTTGCCAGATCAAATAGGCTTTTTTTCAATGTAGGTCAGTCTTTTACTGTTAAAGTGGCATAATAGCGCTTGAAACATATGGTGTAGATTTGACCTTAAATTACTGGCTCACCTTTTCTCCAGTAAAATAAACAACAGGGGAGAGAGCAGGCAAAGATGTAAAGGCTATTATCTATGATAGTTCAGTGTCTTTGCTTCAAAACATTTCTAAATACAGCTTAAAATTTTTTTTAGCTTGTAAAGGCTTACCTAACCTGTTCTTCATTCTCCACCTTTTTCTTCAAGGAGGTGAGATCAACTGACAGACTTGACTAGATGTCTAAATGGTTGTGTGGAAAGAGTCCTCTGTGGAAAGAGCTCTTTGTGTACTTGTTTTAGACTATCTATTGAAAGTTTTCAGCTTCCCTTGTTGAAGTACAGGGCCAAGTTGTAGTCTTTCTCTACTGCCTGCTGCTTGCTTAGGAGTTTCTGAGCAAGTGACAAGTTTCATGCCTTAATGGTGTCACACAACAGTTCCGACACACAAAGTATCCTTCAGGCCAGCTCCATCTTTCGGAAGCACCACCACAGTGCACAACACCCCACAAGGCCTTGTGCTAAACCACCCATCTAAAGAGATCCATACACTTTCTCTGCCGAGGCTGAGGAGAGCATTGTAAAGCTACTTGAGCATGACAGCTGAATATGGCTTAGGGCTGCTTCCGGGATTCGCCTACCTAATGAAGCTGCCTTCAGGGTGGTGGTGTTGTTGTCGTTTAGTCGTGTCCGACTCTTTGTGACCCCATGGACCAGAGCACGCCAGGCACTTCTGTCTTTCACTGCCTCCTGCAGCTTGGTCAAACTCATGTTGGTAGCTTCGAGAACACTGTCCAAACATCTTGTCCTCTGCCGTCCCCTTCTCCTTGTGCCCTCCATCTTTCCCAACATCAGGGTCTTTTCCAGGGAGTCTTCTCTTCTTATGAGGTGGCCAAAGTATTGGAGCCTCAGCTTCAGGATCTGTCCTTCCAGTGAGCACTCAGGGCTGATTTCCTTAAGAATGGATAGGTTTGATCTTCTTGCAGTCCATGGGACTCTCAAGAGTCTCCTCCAGCACCATAATTCAAAAGCATCAATTCTTCAGCGATCAGCCTTCTTTATGGTCCAGCTCTCACTTCCATACATCACTACACATCAGGGTAGAAGTGAATAGAGACTATTGGCTGCCTTATTACAAGGCTCTTGCCACCTGCTTGGCTGCTCTCTGTCATTAGGGAAGGGGCAGGATGCCCTCAGAAGTGTGTGTACTGCCATCTGCTTACAGAGAGAATAGTTCATTGGTCCCTAGGTGTGCAGGTAGGAGAAAATGCATTTGCTCCCCACCCCACCCCACCCAATTTTAAACTGTTGAAGACATAGTTGCATCCTGGAACCTGGAACTGTCTCTGTCTTCTAGCTCACCTTCTTCTCACTGCTATGGATAGAGGTAAATAGGCATGTTGAGACAATTCCTTACACTTCTCTAGGTGCCGGCAGCCACTTATTCTTCCAGCTTCAAATAGCATAGCTGCCCAGGTAATTCCATTGATGTGTGGGCAGTCCTGATGGATGCTGTGCCCTCGCATTGATTTGATCTTACTAAGAGTAATTCTTGGAAGCGCTTGAGGAATGCTCATAGCTCAGAGTGCATGGTTTGCATGTTGGAGTCTCAAATTCAAACCTCCCCCCCCCCCCGCCCGACATCTCAGTGCAGGCAATAGGCACCACCAGGCAAACCAATGCTTTATTATCAGGAAGCTTCTGATGATATGATGGTGCTGAGGGGTAGAAATCTGCTGGGGTGAGATCTAACCCCTTCCCCCCTAATAAATTTCATACCTTGAGTGTACACACAATCTCTCCAGAACCATTACTTAGGGTGGACAGTGGTAGACCTCCATTTTGGGGACCACTTCTCAACCAGCAACGAAGTCAGGGTAACCACTGTTCTCTTCTTCAGTGGGGCTGTTCTACGACAGATCACCACACCTTTACAACATCTGTGCTACTGACTGTCAAACTTGGGGATTGTTGAAACATACACAACAAAAAATCAACCAGAGTTGTGCTAGACTCTAGAGTCTACTAGACCCCCAAAATTTAAGCAATATGGACTAAAATTGTTTCTTGGGTACCCTCCAGAATTAGGGTCCCTTAAGCTTAAGCTTCATTAGTTTTATAGTAGATCCGCCCTGGGGGTGAATATGGGTTTCAAATATATGGAAGCATTGGGGCTCCACTTCTGTGCTTGGAAGAGAGAGGGCCTTCAGAATTAATGATATGGGAATCAGCAGGCACAAGAAGTTGAGTTATCCCAGGTCTGATTAGCTGTCCTTCTTGACCAACATTAACACCCCTGGCAGGTCGCAGCTCTCCCATATCTCAGGCAGAACTCATCCCCATAACCATTTACCTGGAGCTGGCGGTTGAATCGTGGACCTTCTGCATGCAAGTAATGTGTTCTAATGAACAGTAAATGGGCCTGTGCTTTCTTCCCAAAATTGCTTTCTTCAGTTTGTATGACAGAAAGTCCCTCTGAACCAGCCATGTTTCTCATGCCTTTGTTGTGGGGTGGGAGGAAGGCTTCCTAAAGTCTTCTGCTCAGTACATTATACATATTATAAGCCGTTGCCTACAGTGATATGGTGCATTAAATTACGGTAAACTGTCTATGGATATTCCACTTTATGCCAACAGATGGCACTAGAATTCATTAGGAAAAAGACTGACTGAAGATCTTGCTTGAGGAACAAATTCATTTTTATGTGTCTCTTCAGCTTCCTTCCTATTTACTTACTTTAGCTCCTGCAATTCAGGCAACCAAATAGTTCAGCTAAGTACAATTTATTTTATGTTGCTGTGAAACATTGTTCACCATGGGCGAGAAATGTACCCAATAATATGTCTCCCCTGCCCTGCAACAATCACTAATTTGATTATGACATATTTTGCCCTAATTCTTCTTCTTCTTTTAAAGAAATGCCTAAAATGTAAATGCCCCATAATAAGGTGAGAACAGGACAGCGAGGACATGGAAATAATTCATGTTATATAATTTATACATATTATGCGAAAAGAACTGATTTTCTACAGCCTCAGAAATCTTTGGTGTCCCCCCCCCCCAAAAAAACCCCAGTGTAGTATTTATGAACACACAATATTAATCTACTGAGAATGTGCTGCATTTTTAAAAGTTCTTTAAATGAAGAGAAACAGAAAAACTGTTCAGTTTTCAAGGCATCTTTAAGCACTTACATATAGCACTAACAGCAGAATCCTATTTGTCTACTCAGAAGTTAGTCCCATTAAGTTTAATGGAACTTACACTCAAGTAATTCTTCATAGGATCGAGACCTGGATCAACAGGCTTTCAGTTGCTACCTGCTCATTCATTTTCAATCCCGCCATATGCTTGAGTCATTTTCAAATTCTATTATAACAACCTATAAGTTCACATGAAGCAATTGGATTTGTGGCAGCTCAGTGTCCTCAGGGAAAGTATGTAGGAAAGCAAATATCCCTTGCCTTTTTTTGTTCCATATCTCTTTCATGAAGACAAATCTTTCTTTCGTGCCCCAGCACCACCGATTTCTGCCATGAAACTGATTCTGGACTGGTGATGACTGTTCCTGAGTAAGTGACCCAATTGTAACCAAATAGCTTATACTACAACACCAAGTATTGCTCAGTCACAAGGCTGATGTGGTGATGGGGTCATCAAATTGCATATGAATCACTTTGGTTTTCCTGGAAAGCCTCTGTAAAAATCTCCCTGGAAGAAATATCCCCTGATATACCCATATCATTAGAGACAGGAATAACTCAATCAATCAATCAATCTCCTTTGTTGGCATAGAAAAGTGCATCGTATACATGGATCAGAACATGACACAGTTAATGAAATATAGTAGGAGATACTTTAGGATAAAACTGGCCAGACATTGTGAGGTATGAAAATGGCTCTTAGGACCTATGGTGATGTAATTTCATAGTGTCACTCAAAAATCTTGCCATATTCTCAGCATTGTCATTACTACAATTGTTCAGCAGATAAGACACACCGCACTGTGATTCTAACTATTAACTCCCATTTCATGAACCCCCTGTCAACGAAACTGATCCAGCTCGAGCCATGAACTTCATGGTGGGCAACCGCACCACTGGCGATTATTCATCTTTGGCAGGAATAACTAATGCAATATGAATACAAACAGCAGCTCACCTGAAGAAATGTGAAGCCTACAAAATTTAAAAAATAAACATATACTTGTCTATGAGCAGGTCTGCCCCTGCCCCGCACAAACATTGACTCTTCCCAGCTCTTATTTTAAAGTGTTTTATTGCAGGTTTTAAATCTTTGCAGGCTTCCATAATTTCCTATTAAGCATTTGATAATTCAACAGGAGACACTCCCTAGGGGACTCAGCTAGACTGGTAAAGAAAAGGCAATTTATATGCATTGTACATGCAATATAACATTGTGCCACCAGATGGCGATGTAGAGTTCCATTTTTCTCTACCTGTTCTCCCTGTTTAAATTTACAAAGCTTTAAACTGAAACATTTCTTTGATGTGTCTGGCTCCAGCCCATGATAGGTTAATAGCTCTAGTGATGCGCTATCATGTATTGTATATAGAGCATCACTGTAATTTGTAGAAAGTATAATGTTTACACTCTGTAATAGTTCTTATATTTTTTTTCATTTCTTTCAATGGAACACACTGAGCATAAACAACTTTAGCCAGGTTGGGGCAATTATATTTTTATTTACAGTACAGAGCTCTGAATTATAATGGACCCAATCCAGCCAAAGTTATCCATGGTGTGAATGTCTCATTCAAACAAATGATGCAAGTTTATCACAAACCCCTTTGCTTTCATTGAGACTTTCAGCACAACTCCATGCATGTCTACTCAGAAGCAACTCCCATTGAGTTTAATGGAACCTACAGACAAGTGAGTGGTACAGGATTCATGATGACAAACTTCAGCTGGATCGGGGCCTTTTAATGTATGTGTGTGTTTAAAAATATCTAAACACCAGGTGGTGCTTTGAATTAGAACATTAGTTCTCAATTCTGGAGTCCTGCGTTAGAGCTCATTTTAAAATGATCACGGATTACCATAATACTTGTCCCTGGTTTTAAGATATAGTCACTTATTCTGATTCATCTCAGCTTTATAGACCATAATCCCTTATACACTCTGCCAAAGATACCAGAATCCCACTCCACAGCAACTCAGACTAGGGCTTTCAGTATGGTTGCCCCTGTTCTGTGAAATATCATTCCTATAGATATCACTATCTGTACTCTCCAGAAACAATCAAGGACATTTTTTCTTTAATTTGGCTTTCTTTGGTTTTGTTTTAAATGTATCTGCTGTTTTTTGTTTGTTTCAACTGATGTGGGATTTTATTTTATTTATTTCTGCTGTTTTTACTGTACGTTGCCTTGAGATGCATGTGTGGAAGGCAATGAACTCATTAATATAATCATAAGTAAAATGAGGTGCTGCTCTTCACATCTACCACCCCACCCCTCTTCCTGTGCCCCCTCCCATTTTGGGCCCAAGTTGTTTAGGACTTTGTGAATTAACACAAGAACCTTGAACCAAGAAGCAAATTGGCAACCACAGTAGCTCTCTCAGCAGTGGATTAATACGTTCCCAATAATCTGCTTCTGTGAGCAGTGTGGCTGTTGTCAGGAATGATGAAAGTCCAACATTTCTGAAGAGCTTTGCATTGGCTACCCTGGTGTAGACTATACTGAGCAAAGCAAAGCAATGGTCTGGAAGAAAATGTCCTGCTTAAGCTGGTTCAGCCAGTTCTTGTGTCTTTCTGCCAGCAGAGGGGATGTTTTTACATGACCTCATGGGGTTCATTGCCAACGCAGTGTTGATACAATAGCACCAAATGGGCCAATTGTAAGTGTTGGCCTTGGCCATCTATCAGAGAATAGGGGTATTTTTATCCCACGGATTGTCTGCCCTGCACATTTGCAAAGTACAAATATTTAGTAAGTGGAATTCTTCCCAATCTGCCTATGGTTGTTAGTTCAGAATAAAAGCTACCAGTTTGATCCTCCAAAACAGCAAATGTAAGCCTAATTGGCATCCTGATGTTTAATCGTAAGACTTCTGGCAGAGTCGCTGTCTCTGCAATGCCAGGACAACAACTTGTTTTATGGTGCTCTGCTGCTGTTGCAGATGATTTATCTGAGTGGTTTTCAAGTGTCTACATTCAGCTTGGGAACCTTACATCTATTATAGACTAGACAGGGATCTTGAGCACATTCTAGAGCAAGGGTGGCTAAGCTCTGCCCCTCCAGATGCAGTTCAACTGTCTCTCCCATCATTGCTGACCATTGGCCATGCTGGCTGGGCTGGTGAGAGCTGAAACCAAATGAAATCTGGTTGATACCACATTGGCTACCCCTGGTCTATGCTGACTGACAATGGTTCTCCAGGTCTCTAGTCTTTTCTAGCCCTAAATGGAGAATTGACCCTAGCTCGTCCAACAGGCAACGTATGGCTCTGCCAGTCTGCTGCAACTCTTCACTGGTGGCCCAGACACTGTGATAATCAACAAAACATTGATCCAACTCAGCTAGTATATTAAAAGGGTAGGTGGAATAGTGAGCAGTTCGGGATCAATGTGTGCCATATGTCAGGCATATGATCTTGCTTTAATTAAGACAGCACAAGTTCCATACAGATCAAATGCTAGTATGTGTTCCTATGTTAGTACTTTTGGAAAATACGTACGCTCTTGGAAATTTTTTTTGCAAACAAGCACCATATGTGGCTGATTGGAAGTGGTGGAGATTGGGGAAAGAGAAAAGACACAATGTACACAAAAAGGCATAGTCTTAGAAGTCCTAAGCATTTTCCTAGAGAAGAGGATGCTGCTAATGGCACAAGAACCCTGTGTCCTCCAATGCTAACTCAAAACCAAAGCCTGCTCAGCCATCCTCTATCCACTTACCTGGGAGTAAGTTCCACTAAACACAAAGGCCCGGATTCAATTAACCCAGTGTGCTAATGGAAGACAGCACAAGGACTCCTTTCCCATATCTCTTCCCTCCATGTGTTCTCATGTCTGCCCCAAATTCACCCTGGAGAACCCCCAGAACAACATGGAGGAGAGGGGTGATGGTTTCATCTGACAAGCAGAAATGCTTGCACTGATGGAATGATAATATTAGCACAATACTGAAGTCTTCCCAAAGAGACTTATTTCTGAGTAGACATGTAAGTTAACAGTGAATTCTTAAGTAGTGATTGGTCTTTAGCTCCTTAGGACAGAAGCCCAAGCCTCTGCAAAGATTTCACATCTTGCATTTGTCATTTTTGTGCAGGAGGGGATCTTTAACATCCACCCACACTTCTTGTGTGGTAATATTTGAAGAAAATTAAGTACTTCTAGGGAACCCACCACAGGAAAGATGTATCCTTGCTGAAGGGAATAAGTCCTTCCCCTAAAGGGGAAGGGAAAATAAGGACTCTAGGAATTCCTGTTACTATTGCCAAACAACTCACTTATCAATCAGAGCTCTGACTGCACTCATTGCCTAAAAACACTGCTAGGTGGGAGCAACCAGGCTAATTCATTTCAGAGAAATCTCTTAGAGGGGACCTGCACATTTTGCTTCATAAATTTCTTTCTACAAAGGTTAGAGGCTTACTTCTTTAACATGAAAGCTCAGAGTCTGGGTGTGTCAAATGGAGACTTTCATGAATGTCATGGCACTCTTGGGTGTTGGATTGGCAACCTCCGGGATGCAATCTATCAAAATAATTTTATCTGGTAGATGAACAGTAACAACAGGCTAACAGTTAAAAATGAATATTTGACAGCAAATGTTTCAGAAATCTTTATTTAAGAATATTAAACAGTGGTCCAAAGCAAAACAAGCAAACTTTTAAATACATGACTCTAATGCTTATACATGTCATATCATAAAAACGTTATAGGTAGCATTTCCCCAATAATACATTTCTCTTTTTTCTTTTACAACTCCATTCCTATATATCCATGATAGCTTTCTTTTAAAAAGGGGTGGAGGAGGGATTCAAAACAGAATTTTTGGCAGGACTAGGACAGCCTGATCACCTGCACTGCTGTGTATACGATGGCAGATGGGGAAGAAACTATACTGTCCCTTGGAGCCATTCATTTTCTTTCTGTTTCTTTTTGTTTTGTTTTGTTTTTTGGCAAAGACTGGCAGAAGGAGCCTGTGAAGTGGGAAAGAGGGAAATGATTGTTTCCCAAGCCATTGTTGCAATATTTGTGTGGTTCCCCTTGAGTTTCTTGCTCTGCTGTGCCAGAAAGAGAGAATCCAGAGCAGCATGTCTCCAACTTTTTCTGTGGGGGCAGGGGCACATTTAGAAATCTGAGATGCTGCTGTGAGCACCACAACATACCCATTTCATAGAAGAAAAACTGGTGCTCCTCAGGACCACCATCAAAAGAAAACGGAAAAAAACCAAACCTACATCCCCCAGGAAATAGAACACAGACAGAAAAACAGGCAAACTTCTCAACATACAACCAGAAAAAGCTCCTGTACCTCAGATTGGTTTTTGGTTTTTTTTAAGGGAGGTGGAGGCATCCTTGGTGAGTGCCAAGAGTTAGGGTGTTTTAGGGAGCTATAGAGCCTATGGGGGCCACATTAGATCTCCCTCTGTTCTTGCACTTCTGTTCTTCTGATGTGGTTCTCTAATCCTCCCCTATAGCACCGACATTTACACTGGTGGCCAAGGGGAGAAACCTTCTGTCTGTAACAGATGTGGATGCTTTTGGAGGGGTGGTGGTCTGTTTTTGTACAACCCCACACTCCAAGTCCACATTGCACTGGGCAGTCATTTTAGAGGCTGCTGTCTACTGTCATTCAAATTGTTTCCGCTCCGTGAAACTGATTTCCAACGACACAACCAGAATGTCATTTCCCTTTTCTTAAGAAGCATGAAAATCTGGGTAAATAAACACTGACAGTGCAACTCTATGCATGTCTACTCAGAAGTAAACCCCCCTGAGTTCAACTGCAGAGAAGTGTAAGAGGATTGCAGCCTCACTATACCAAAGAATATATAACCTTTCAGAACCTACTCTTTCATCCTACTTATATGGCTAATCTATGTCAAATAAATATCGTGAGTAAATTTGTTCAATATACTGAACTTCACATAGGTTAACTGAAAATCAATCTTATGAAAATTGCCATATGGCAGAGTGTTAAGACACAAGGAGAGGCCATAGCGCTCTCAGCAGGTCCAAGATCTTGTATCTCCAGTCTCAAATCCTGGACAACCACTGCAAGTCAGTGGAGACAATACTCATCACAAAAAAACTTCTGACTCAGTAGAACGCATTTCCTATGTTCCTAGAGTGGGGAAGTCTATAGCTGTGTATTTACAATGGAGCTGCTGCCTCTGAAATAAGAGACCATGTACAGTTTAGTTTCACCAGCAAAGGCTGGGAGATACCCCCTTTCTGGAGCCTGGAGAGTCACTGCCAATGGTGTAGACTGAACTCAATGGACTTATGGTCTGACTCGGTACAAGGCTACTATCTATGCTTCCCTAAAGATATTCATCTCAGTTACAGCATCCCATACACAAAAGTCATTTAATTTTTTTAAAAAAACAAACCACTTTGATTAATGATGCAAAAGTGGTGAATTCGCCCCACATCTTAGGCTGTGTACACACACTAACCCATTTGTAGCACAAAAATGTAGCTTTTTCCTCAATCTGGAATTGTTCTTGCTTGTCCTCAACGTGCTGCTTGCAGTCTAGATTGAGTCTGGATCCTGCTGTCCACAAGGATGGTTACTTGATGCACATTTGAAAACCCTCCCCTAGGTTAGGTTATCCATGCTTTTTTCCTCTCTGCACATGCTCCAGATGAACGGAGAAGGGAGTAGTGATAGCTGTCTTGATTGGTGGGACCATCTATTTCAGGTGGACAAACAGAGGGGGGCAGGGGTGAATGCAGATTCAATCTGCTATGACCTTTTCTTTATAAGAAAAAACGTTTCTCAATAGGCACTCTTAAGGGTCAAAAAATAGGCAACAGATCTAGATAGTCTACTTGGTTTTCATGGATTCTAGAATAAAATGTCTTGTTTGTGCAGCCACAGCTGTTTGGATGAGCTTTTGATGCCCTTCCATTTTCAGGGGGGTGGTGTGTGTGATGATAATTCTTGCTGTATAAATATTTGTTGTGGTTGGTGTTGGATGAGAAATCAAACATTGCTTTGCTGTAAAAACCTTGTCCTGCGCTCCCTTTCTCTTTCATCTTCTTTTCTATATTGCTCTTCTAGTTTTTGTTTTTCAGAGTCCATACTGTACAAGGTAAAATCTGGACATCTTCTGATCTTCTCAAATTGACTAAAATCTGCAACGTACTTCCCATTCGGAGAAAGAGAGACCACAGGCATAAACTCAAAACCCCAGAAGATCTCCTCTGGGATATATGATGTTCGGCTCTGGCAGACGGCACTTGTTGACTCTACGGTGGCATTCAGGAGGACAACCAGTTCAAACTCTTTTTCTTTCAGGTTTTGGGGTGAAAGGTCTCTTAAAGGGCTGCTCTCATCCAATATGTGGTAAAAAGTCAGAGGTAAAATCAGGAATGGACTCTCTGCTGCGGAGTCAACGTGGAATTTAACAGTCGCTTGGTTAAGCAGAATCCTCTCACCTTCTTTAGTTTCGTAGGACTCGAGAAGCTTTCCTGTCAGCTGGCACTGGATCAAGAGGCTCTTTCTCATGTTTGCCACTCGGATTACAAGGCACAGATGCCCATTGTGCTTGGAGATGACAGCACAGTGACTGAATTTAATGGTCTCGGCCCTTTTTTTGGGTCTAGCAATTTTGGCCAGGAAAGTCCCCGTGATGAAGATCTCGATCAAGGTGGTGAGAACCAGCTGAGCAACTAAAAGGAAGATGGCATGAGGGCACTCTTCTGTGATGTAACGGAAGCCATAGCCAATGGTAGTCTGCGACTCCAAAGAAAAGAGAAATGCTCCAGTGAGTGACCTCACATGCATGACGCAGGGGGCCTGGTTCTGCGGGTGTTTGTTCCCTTCTAAATCTCCATGAAGAAAGGCAATGACATAGTAGATGACTCCAAAAAGAAACCAAGTCATTACAAAGGTAGCAGCAAACAAGGTCAGTTTATATCTCCACTTCATGTCGATGACGGTGGTCCACAGATCCTGAAGATAAAGGAGGTAAATGCCATCGACCTTGTCGATCCTCACGTTGCTGTGGCCACTTTTGGACATCACACGAGGTTTGCTCCTCTTCGACTTAGCAGTGATGTTGCCGTTCACTAGTGGCGCTTGTGACATATTGATCTGGGTGGCTTCCATTGTCAGTGTCCTAGACCTAAATAGATGGAGGGAAATAGTTTTTTAAAAGAACAACAACAAAGCTATGATAAAACAGACTCTATATTAAAATCACCAGATTATGATTACATTCCATATTTATGGATTCTATATTTATGGCCATCAGCATGCAATGTTGCACCAAGTTAATTTCATAAGCAGAAAATAATATAATTTCCTCCCTGGTGTTCATGTCAATATAAATGACTTGACTCAAGAGTCCAGAAAGTAATTTTATCAATTCAGTCCTACATTGTATTAAAATATTTCTCATATTTATTATTATGGAAAGAAGACAGGCCTCTCTTTTTAAAAAACAATAACAACATTAATTTACTGAATATGATCCACTCAGGAGACAAATATTCCATTAACACTAGACCAATTTAGCTATGATTTTCCAAATCAGTTCTGTAATTATGTCTCCCTTAGAAATGCTGGGGGAAAAGATTTTTAAAATGAGCATTTTGATTTCGATTTTCACAAGTCCTCAATGCCTAGCTGTGTTAGAGGGGAAATAAAAGCAAGCAATCTTGTGAATGCCTAGAAAAGAGCGTGAGAAAGAAATATTTGCACCTGAAAGCTCTTCAAGGCTGTTTACATCATAGGCCTCTCCAATTTCAAAGAGTCAGTGGAAAAAAACAGGAGGCAATTCACAAATTCAGCTTTCTAGCAATGGGCCCTGCCCTTAGCAAACCCAGAAGGGACTGGACCACAAGTTTCTCAAAGTTTGTTTACTGTGAATCCTAGCTCAGTGCAGATGGAGATGAAGTGTGCCTCTGTCCAGGACTGAACAAAGCGCACAAAAAGCAGGAGGTGCCTGTCTTTGCCAGTTTGATGGGACAAAAAAAGACACGGCTTCCACGACCAGACAGTGGTTACGCAGCACAAGGCCAGAGCAAGTTAGCAGGAGTTTCCAATAACAAAACTTCCTGTGCTTAAATCCCCCCACAAAAAAACCCCCATGCATCCTTTGTACTCTGGCAATTCATGCAGCTAGTATTGTTTTGTTCCATTGTTTGGCTTCAAGAGAGAACTTTAATAAGTGATTCATTTTTATGAACCACAGGAGAGAGAGAGAAATACTTCTCCCTTGTAACTCCTTAAAAGAACATTTCTGGAAATCAACGTACTTGTAGTAGACATGTGTGCCAAGCCAGGATAACAATGTAATTATTCACCAATGCAACTTTCCTGTTTTGTCAGTAAAAGAATATTTATGTTTACACCCATAACTGAGTAACTGCTGGCAGGCTGAAGGTAAATTTGTGTTTATTTTTATTTCCTTAACCAGCTCACATATGACAACTCTTGAAAGCTCAAAAGGAGAAGGGGGAAAGCACCAAGGATCCCAGTAAAAGAACTTCTGAGTGACAGTAAAAACAGCACCACACACACACACACACACTGCATCATGTCCGGAGGAAAAAGACAAAGTCCTGATGATGTGAGCAAGAACAATAAAGAGAGGAGGAGGGGCAGTCCATCAGAAAATGTGCTTTAGTTTCAACGGACTAACAACTGGGACATGGGCAGGAGGAAATGCAGCTTCGGTAATGGCATACAAATCCCAACCCGGAAAACCATTTGAGAAGAAATGCATGGTACTTGTTCACAACCTTTGGACAAGAAAATATAGTGTTTGGTTTGTTTAACCAACAGACAGAGAACAGTACCAGATTTTCTCTCAGCTCCCCAAGGTTTGATCTTCATCCTGCAGCTTGTTACTTTCTCTCTGATGTACAAATGGAGCTTGGGTGTGAGTCACCCATACTTGCCACTGGGAGAAGATGGTAAATTCATTTACAGAAGTAGGAAATGAAAGGAAAAGCCCTTGTGCTGTTGACCAGAATGGGGGTGGAGAAGCTCCATCTGTAAAACAGAGTCCGTGAACCCATAAGGAATTGTTGAACTGAGCCGCCTATAGTCACGCAAGGGCAAGAATTAATTTGCCAAGGTAACTAATCCTCATTTCTTCTTTTAACATACTGCCCTTTTGGGTGTTGGCAGTCCACCATGCAAAAACATGACTCAGGAATTACAAGAAATCAAGCAGCTCCTGCCACAACAGGAGTGTGTAAATCCACTAATGAAGAGGGCTGCAACTGACCTCTCAAAACTGAATTCCTTCCTAGTGAACAGATCATGAAAATAAGCAACCTTCTGGCCTAGTCAATTTCACACCTCAAGTATTGGAGGTGGAGGTGGTGAGAGACAGCCAGAAGGCTAGACTAACCATGTACAGTGGTACCTCTGGTTATGAACGCTTCTGGTTATGAACGCTTCAGGTTACAAGCTCCGCTAACCTGGAAGTAGTTGCTCCTGGTTGCGAACTTTGCGCCAGGATGTGAACGGAAATTGTGCACTAGAGGCACGCGTGCAGCGGGAGGCCCCATTAGTGAAAGCACTCCTCAGGATAAGAACAGTTTCAGCTTAAGAACGGACCTCTGGAACGAATTAAGTTCATAATCAGAGGTACCACTGTATCCTTTACAAAAGGTAGTCTTCTGCTTGAGGGAGTTCTCCATTTGAAAGGTGGTCTGGTACGAATCCAGGTTAGACGTAAATAATTCTAGGAAGAGAGAGTAGGGACCTTGAAGGCTCCCAACAACAGCAAGCACCTAGATAGTCGACTGAACAGGCACACAAGCCACCTAGTTATTGACTTCCCCATTATGGCCAAATGCATTGCTATTTAAATTATCACATTATTTGTAAATTTTCATCTCTACATATAAATCAGCAAATACATTTTTTATGCATATTGGTAGTCTCTCTTGTCATCTTGTTGGTGATACATTTCCTCTTTTTCATCAATGCACAAGTGGCCGCAATAAGGAGCATTTAGAACCCTTAGAAGGGCAACTTGGACCCAAAGTAGCTTGCTGAGATCAGCTTGCAAGAGAAGAGTTGCAGCCTTGAAAAGACACCCTTTAGACATCTCTTCTGGTGAGGAGGCATCATGTCTGCATGGGTCTACTCCAAAGTACAAATCCAAACAAGTCATTTCAAGCAACATGCTACTTGGAGCTCCTAGCAAAACACATTTCCTGAAGTGCCAAGGAACATGGTAGCAGTGGGATCAACTTTCTAATTGCTTCCTAGCAGCAAATGACTCAGGAGCTCACATTAGTGCAGAAATGGGCAGACAGAATTTTCATTGGTTCTGCCAGATGGAGTCCTATTCCTCCAATTCTGAAAGAACTACACTGTGACCATTTTGCTCCCAAATCCCAATTGACAGGCTGGTACTTAACTTCAGAGCCCTAAATAGCTTGGAACCCAAATATCTAAAAGAGGACCTTGCATACCAGCCAGCCCATGCCATAAGATCTTCAGTGGAGGTCCTTCTCCAAGTACTGTCCTTAGCTCAGATGCATTATGTAGGCACTAAGAAGAGGGTCATTCATTCATTCCATTATCTGCAATAGCGCCTCAGCTCTAGAATTCCCTCCCCAGAGAATTCCTTCCTGGTGCCAACATGACAACGACTTAAAACACTTTGATTTGCTTAGACATTATAAAGCATGATATTGCTTTAGTCAGACTTTAGCTGTTGTAAGTTTTTGATGCCTCCCAGTCTGTAATTGTTTGATGGACTTATGCTTTATTGCAGAGCCTCCCAAACTTTTCATGTTGATGACACACTTTTTAAACATGCATCATTTCGCAACACTGTAATTCAGTTTTACTTAGCAAACCAGAGATTAAACTAACCCCCTTCCAGCGCCAGGAGGAGCATAGGTAGTATTCACGAAACCAGAGGCGGCGCTAGCTTCTCTGGCCCCCGGAGCGCCACACATGCTGGGTACCTGGGGGTGGGGCTAGCCTCCCATGGGGGTGCCGCCCACGGCAAGTGGTGAGTGTCCCAGGGGGGCAGGGCGGCAATGTCACCCCCCTCAGGGATGACACCCAGGGTGGACCACATCTACCGCACCCCCTTCTTCTGCCAGTGCACACAACACACCTACACACTGCAGCCGACACACTGACGTGTCGCGACACACAGTTTGGAAAGCTCTGGTTTATTGTATTTTCATTTTTTAAGTAATGTTTATTAAAAACCATCCTGGAATCCAATGGTTGAATGGCAGTCTACAAATCTTTTAAATAAACAAACAGACCTGGAACTACAATGCAGACTGAAGACAATATATCTAGCTCCGTATGTTCCAGGGAAACAAGATGGGGAAAGAGATGTGGTGGGCACATCCATGCCAGCTGTTTCCAACCTGGTGCCCTACATATGGTCAATGGTCAGGGATGCTGTGAGCTGAATTCCAGGAACATGTGGAGGGCACCAGGTTGGGAAATGCTGCCCCCAAATGGTTGGTGGAACACCTTAACCCTGAGGCAGTTAAAAAGGTTGTTAGGCAATCCTCAAGCAAACACACAACAGTCACCCGAAAGAATGGACACTAGAACCACAGGAGCTGCCTTATACTGAATTAGACTATTGGTTCATCTAGCTCAGAACTGTCTACACGGACTGGCATTCCCATCCCTACTTAGAGATGTCATGGATGGAGACTGGTACCTTCTGCATGCAGAATGCCTTTCTCAACCTGTGGGTCCCCAGATGTTGTTGGACCACAACTCCCATCACCCCAAGCTAGCAAGGCCAGAGCTCAGGGATGATGGGAGTTGTAGTCCAACAACATCTGGGGACCCACAGGTTGAGAACCACTGTGCTACAGCCTTTATGGATTAGATCTTGGCTTGTTAGCCTACATCCAGTCCACCATTGCACTCACATGTCAGGCTACAAGAACATGTCCCCATCCAATGTCCCCACCCTATCCAAATGATAATAATAATTTATTATTTATACCCTGCCCATCTGGCTGGGTTTCCCCAGCCACTCCAGGCAGCTCCCAACAGAATGTTAAAAATGCGACAAAACATCAACTATATTGCTGATATATTTTTCCTTTTCCTCCTTAGCTTACACAGAGTCTTCCTGCTTCCTTATTTTGCCCCTCCGTCACCATCTATTGACTCTTAAGAACACAAGACAAGGTAGCTTGATCAGGCCAATGGTCCAACATCCTGTTCTCACAGTGGCCAACCAGATGCCTGTGGGAAACCCCCAAGCAGAGCATTAGCAGAACAGTCTTCAGCTCACCTATGACTCCCAGCAGCTGGAATGCAGAAGCATGCTGCCTCTGACAGTGGAGGCGGAACTTAACTTCATGGCTAGTAGCCACTGATAGCCTGGTCCTCCATGAATTTGTCTAATCTTTTGGTGGCCATCACTGCCTCCTGTGGGAGTGAGTTCCACAGTTTAAACTATGCACAGTGCGAATAAGCACTTCCTTTTATCTGTCCTCAATCTTCCAAAATTCAGCTTCATGGGATGTGCATGAATCCCTGTGCCACGAGAGAGGGAGGAAAGCTTTTCTCTATTGCTTTCTCCATGCAGCGCATACTTTTATAAACTTCTACCAGATTATCTCTTGCTTGTTACTTTTCTCTAACCTAAAAAGTCCCAAATGGTGCAGCTGTTCCTCACAGGGGGGTGGCTCTGTCCCCTTGATTGTCCTTTTCAGACCCTTTCCCAACTCTATCCTTTTTGAGGTGAGGGAACCAGAACACAGCATTCCAAAAGCGGCTGCACCACAGATTTGGAAAACAGCATTATGATATGAACAGTTACATTTTCAATTCCAAGGATCCCTAGCATGGAATTTGCCTATTTTCACAACTCCGGTATGCATCAGAATCTCCTGAAGCAAGTCTAAAAGAAAGTGCACACATGCACACATCACAAGAGAAGAAATCCCCCCTCCAGCCATTAAACATGTATTATTATTATTATTATTATTATTATTATTATTATTATTATTATTTGAAGTCTTACATTGCCTTGGGGTGATAAGCCTCTGAAGAAGAAGAAGAAGATAGGAACTCCAGACATAGGGAGCAACCCACAAGCATGCCTTTCAATTTGCCCTCATGGCTTGACCTGTGGTTCTCAATGTTATCAGGCCCTCATGACCAATTTAGCTGGGACACAGGGCAGGCTTTTAGGGCCTTCAGTGTCTAATGAGCCCACATTCACTTCTGGCATAGCAGAGTGAGGATTAAGCTGTGAATTTCCAAAACAATGCAAAGCATTTTCCCAGGATTGTGCCTGGGGTGAAGGAGCTCCAGGCTCTCTCTTACACAGTTCAACACCCCAAGCATCAGCCTGCCCCTGTACAGAAGGGCCACAGCTTCACTCTTGGCCACTGTCCCCCTTGGCTCCAGTGATTTTGCCATTTTTCTCACTGTGTGTCAAGGCAGTGTCTTCTCTATTACCGAGGTTATAAAGCTCTGCATTTCTGAATCCCTGACCTGTTAAAGAAGCATTAGAATAGCATCTCACCAGTCCTTGGTGCCTTCCTCTTTCCATTTGTGTTTCTTTATTAGGTAACATTCACGTATCCACTTTAGTCACTTCCTTTCTTATCCTGGAATGGATCCCATCCGATCCCGGCTTCCCCCCACCCCACCCCAACTTCCTGCATTCTGTTTCTTTCATCATCTCTCTTCTCATGTGATCCTGAATTCCTGTTGTTTATATCCTTAAAGCCCACAGAAATCCATGGAGGTTTTATTTTTTCCCTTGGCAGAAGTATCCCCCCTCCCCTTTTCCTCTGCCATGCTTGTCAGAATAGGGGCTGGTTGCCACAAGGGGCCATTGGATACTCAATTTTGTTGCAATGGTGGTACCCGCACTAGGAAAAGACCCTGAGGCAAGCAGTAAACTTATCCTCAAAGGCTAGTTGCATCCCCACCTCCTCCCTCCAAGCTTGACTGACTTCTGCCTGGAAGCATGAAAGATTGCATTCTTTCCAAACCTCTGCTTTGTTTATTCCAATATTCTCTGTCGTAAGACTGGATATTCCAGTTAACTCGCAGAAATGTGCCGTCCACTTTCTTAGCCCTGTCAATGTCACTTGATGTACAGTGGGGCCAATGAGCTCTCCAGCCCAATTTTGAACTGAGATGGAAAAAAATTCCTTTTGCCACATCAGTCATCAAATGCTCCCCTGCTTTTCTGCTGTGACACAGAACAAAAATAAAAGAATGGGTATCTCTTTTCCACTGCCATCTCATACGATGGGTACGGGATAAATAAAAGATCTATGGGCAACATTTCCAGGAGAATTGTGAAGTTGGGGTAGGACAGAGATCGCAATAAAATAGATGCCTATATCCCTGGAAGATATGGGCAGGGCAGTGGTGAAGCTGGATTATTTTGTACTCTGGACTTAATGGTCTTATGATGGTGTTGGTTAGAGCTATAAACAGCCATGCAAAGCCAACAATTATCAATTCTCTTCCCACACCAACATTCCATATTTTACAACTGATATGTTTGGAGGAAGGGAAAGAGCTTGCCAACACTGCTTAACAACAACAACTCTGAGCACATGCAGTTTTGCATTTGAAATGCACTTGCCTCATAGCACCATCTTGATGATTACAGGAATTGTAGTTTGGCAAGGTGCTGAGAATCCCAATGCTTGCCCTGCCTGTTGTGCACAGAAACACGATCATAGAATTATCAAGTTGGAAGGGACCCCGGGGGTCATCAAGTCCAACCCCCTACAATGTAGGAATCCTAACTAAAGCATCCATTACAGATGGCTATCCACAACCTCTGCTTAAAAACCTCCAGGGAAGGAGAGTACACAACCTCTCAAGGGAGTCTGTTCCACTGTCAAACAGCTCTTGGGGTGACATACAGTGGTACCTCGGGTTATGTACTTAATTCGTTCCGGAGGTCCATTCTTAACCTGAAACTGCTCTTAACCTGAAGCACCACTTTTGCTAATGGGGCCTCCTGCTGCTGCTGCGCCGCCGGAGCACGATTTCTGTTCTTATCCTGAAGCAAAGTTCTTAACCTGAAGCACTATTTCTGGGTTAGCGGAGTCTGTAACCTGAAGCGTATGTAACCTGAAGCGTATGTAACCCGAGGTACCACTGTATACTAGTTTACGGCTGGTGTGTCCATATTTCCTGAGCTGATTGTGTTTCTTTGAGCAACATTTTGCGGTCTGTGGCTCAGTTACTTGTGTCACCCATGTCTTACTAACACAAGTGTTTGTGGCAGGTACTAGCTAATCTTAATCAACGGATAAACTTCAATGTTTTAAAATACCTTAAACATTTAAAATAGCCGTGCTTCCTTAAGGGCATATAAATATATTCCAATTACACATTTGCCAAAAAAACAACAACAACAGTTTAACCTCTTGGATATCAAAGATTGTTCATATAGTTCTGTTTAGAGCCTTCTTTTGGATAGAAGGTTGGTGTATCAAACAATATCTTATGCCTTCATGGAGACTTTATGGACTAAGCGTTCAGCAAATCTAATAAACTATTTATTTTAGGAGACATCTCAATTGATTTGTGTTAGATGTATGAGTGGGCAAAGCTTTTAGGATTACTGCCACAATCCATGCAACAGTGAAAGGCTTGCAAATTGCTGTTGTTATTTAGTGACCAAAGAGTAGGCTGTATTACATTTGATGTTGGTTGACCAGGATTGTTTTTTCATGGAAATCAAAACCGTTTTAAAATGCAGTGACTCTTACATCTGCTATTTTGTTTAGCAGCAGGAGTTCTAACAAAGCTGCTGGAATAGAGACAGCACCTTACACAAAGAATCCCCCCTTCCCTGCTGTGAGCAGACGATTATTATTTTTTTACGTTTTATTTTATGAATGACTTTTCCGGAGTTGCAACATTCTCAGGCCTTTTGCTTCTCTCTTGCCAACTTCCTTGAATTCGGACACCTTCACAGTGGATCTTCATTAGCACAGCTTGACATCCAAAACAGAGTTCAGTGATTTTCCACTTCTCCCTTTCTCACACCCTTGCCCCAGTTCATGCTGTGTGAATATTACCTGCCTTTTTAAGACAGAGTGTTTCTACAGATATTAGCACACTGAAGAGCTAAACTTTCCATTCCTACAGCTCCACGTGCCAGATCTGAACTGCAGGTCACCAGAGATTTTATCATCTGCATGCCCATGCAAAAATAACACTGAGCACTTCAGCTCTGTATCAGTTTACATCTTCAAAGTGCTAAGCAAACATTAATTAATCCTAACCACAATCCTGCAGAGAAGGCAAGTATCTATATCCCCATTTTACTTACATAGGAGGAAAGGAGCCTAGTCATATGCAGATCCCTGTAATGACTGGCTAGCGAGCCAAGAACAAAACTCAGGCATCACTCCCAGCCTTTCGCTTTCTTGCAGTGCTCTAGTTTCAAGTTTCCCCTTTCCCCTTGATTTTTGATGGGCCTCCTGCCTGGCATCATTTCTCCATACTCTAATCTCTCTTTTCTTTTCAATGTCTGTGCAGACTCCTGCTTATTAATTAAGAGTGACACAGAGACAAGTGCCTTGTCCTGCTACCCCCCAGTCTGGTGATCTGTTAAGCTCAGCATAGTCGTGCTCCTGTCAATTAAAACAGCTTGCCCAGAATGGTTGGTCTTTTCTACCGCTATCTCTTCTTCACATGATGCAGCAATCCATGACATCATGGAGCTCTCTGTGTGCATGAAGGCTCGTTTGTTTATCGTTCTTAAAAAGCATATAGGGTAGCTATCAGTGCTACAAGGAATAAGGCCCCCATCTGCACTATATATTTAAGGCAGTATCGTACTACCATAAGCAGTCGTGGGAAACTGTAGAATCCCAGGAAGTGTAGTTTGGTAAGGGTTCTCAGAGTTCCCTGGGAAAAGGGATTCAGCGTTAAACCACTCTGGGAATTGTAGCTCTGTGAGAAGAACAGTGGTCTCCTAACACTCCTCAACAAACTATAGTTCCCAGGATTCTTTGGGGAAAACATCACATTAACAATATTCCAGCTGTTAATATGAAACCAACACAGTATGGGCTATGTATGGAAAGTTATTACAAGTTGTGTGCCAAGATGAATAATGTCAGGCTTAACCTTGCATAACTTGGACCTAAAGATATATGCTGCACATCACCCTAAACTGTATTGTTATAAATAATACTATTAACCACCGCTTGGTAATACTATAGGCATGTATAAGTAGCACATACTTGTTTGGCTTAATATCTAAACAGTGTGCCACACACACACACAGATATTCCTGTCTTTTTATAGCAGTTAGTTATTAATGAATACATTTCATGCTTCAGGACATTTTTGCCAATGGCAGGTATGGGCTAGAATGGATCCAGGAGTTCATTGGATTCCTAGTTTGCCATCCAAAAATGGAACAAACACTGCATCATTGAGGGAGTTGTTATTTTAATGTGGATTCCCAGACTATTCAATCAATTTCAACTGCATTCAGTGGGACTTCCCAAAATTGTCTCATTGTTTTATTTCATATGCTGGCCAGCCTAGCGGATTCTTGAATCCAGACATGTATTTCAATATTTTTGGCACAATTTTGTTTTGTAGCTTTGTCGTAGATATTATGGCATGGTATTTTCTGCAGTCTGCTAACAAAATTTGCAATGATTAGTCTCCCAGAGAGACTCTTCATTAATGAACTATAATTCATTATTTTGCCAGATCTGTTAGGCTTAGGGATGAGAAAGACATTCAGTATTGTTTTGTATTTAAACGTGAACTCACCTCATTTGCACTTTCTGCAACAATATGTGAGCCAAAATACAGCTATACTTCCAAATATACCCTTCTCATTTTATGGTGCAGTACATCAACCAAAACATTACAGACTAGAGGGGAATGTGCATAAAAATTCATATTAGCGAAAATATCATTATAATGCTTTATAGGAGGGGAAATTGCTCCCCAAAATGTATGTATTAGACAAAAATGTATAAAACACATACTAAGAGGCTGATGAATTTTCATGAGAACAAAAAATAAAAAAAATTGAATTCACACCGTGACCTGGAAATGTGGTGAATGGAAGGTAAGACTAGAAAACTAAGAAACTGATAGTTGACAGATGGGGACCATGCTTAGAACGGCCACCCTGAGTTGTAGCAGATACAATTTTGGTGGACTGCTACTTTTCATGTGTATGTGTCAAATTTCATTAAGTCTTTGTTTCTCTCTATATCAGCACTGCTTCAGCGTTTTAAAAGGATGCAGACATATGGCAAGGTCTCAAAAATATCACATGCAAAGATAGGAGGGAAAACTTTTACCCTCTTTAGCACACAATTTTACATCCTGCAGTTAACGTTCATTGAATTGGTTTTTGACTTCAAAACATATGAGCCATATAAAGCAGTGCCTTTTGATAATGAGTTCCGATAACAAGTTTATGATTACTTCTGAATTGCACTATAGCAGTAACACCCATAAAGGAAAAGTCATTGGAAAGTGAGGGCCTTTTTGTACGCATGATATTAAGAGTACTGCAAATACAGTACAGTGGTACCTCGAGTTAAGTACTTAATTCGTTCCGGAGGTCCGTTCTTAACCTGAAACTGTTCTTAACCTGAAGCACCACTTTAGCTAATGGGGCCTCCTGCTGCTGCCGCACCGCCGGAGCACGATTTCTGTTCTCATCCTGAAGCAAAGTTCTTAACCCGAGGCACTATTTCTGGTGGAGAACTACCTAAGCAGATTCACTGGAATGCTTTGTTTCATTAAATCTGGGGCACTTTTCCCCTCCTCTCCCTTAAGCTCACAGGTTTCCATTCATAGAATAGGAGAGTTGAAAGGGACCCCAAGGGTCTTCTAGTCCAACCCCCAGCAATGCAGGCATTACATTTGCATTAGACACCTCTTACACCAGTTTCAATGGTCTGTGCATTCATTCCTGAGACTAGTCTTCACATCAAGATTTCATGCACATCAGAAAGGCATCTATTTTCTTCTGCACTGCCTGTCAGCTGCAATCTCAGTTGCAACTTCAGACTAGACTATATATAGTATCCGTGGGGACACACCAATATCACTGGATCCACAATGCCCAAAAGTTTTAGTAATTGTTACAACAACCTTCAGTGGCGTAGCGTGGGTTGTCAGCACCTGGGGCAAGGCAAGTAATTTGCACCCCCTAACCCGTGGATTTGCGCCCCCTAACCCTACCCCCCAGATGTTGCACCCGGTGCGGCCGGCCCCCCCTGCACCCCCCACGCAACGCCACTGACAACCTTTAAAGATCAGAAAATATCATTATCCCCATTTTGCAGATGGAGAGGATAGCTGAGGCAGAAGTTTGGCTGGTCTACCCGGGGAGTTTGCTATTAAGGTGACAATTGAACTGGAGGGTTAATGAAGACAATCCTCTTACAGCACAATCCAGTGCATGTTTACCCAGAAGTAAATGCCAATGTGTACAACAGAGCTTACTTCTAGGTAAGTGTGCATAAGAACGCAGCCATTATCTATAATGCTATAATGACCTAAAAATCTATGGTGTTTTAGTGCACACCTGCCCTTGTGTCTAATTCTACACATATATGCCAGCACTAGTTGGTAGGATCAAGCTCTTTCAGTTGCAACCCATCCAATTCCACACCCTCCCACTTCTAGTCCCCACTAGTTCCCCAACATTACATTCTACTGTGGCTAATATCCAACTCAGGATGGTTGTTCCTCTGCTTAACCTTCTGTGTTTATAGCTTTCTTGATAATCTCAAAGCTATCACTTTCTCTACTTTACACAGTCAGCCAATCCCCAGTAGTCTTAGTCATAGGACTCCCCTTGGTCTCCAAACTCAAGACTAGCTGCCCTTACATAACAAACCCATGAAGTAGATATTTTATGCTGGAGGAATTAAGGCACAATGAGTTGTCCAAGCCCACCAGGAATTTCACCCTTCAGACCACAGTGTTTTGAATTTTTATGTGTTATGTGAAGGCCACAACAAGGTCTGTATTTCAGCCAGAAGTCATCAGGGGCCTTAACATCCCCTGGCAAGATACACAAAACAAAATTGATGAAATGGATCCCAGTCCAGAGAAGGTTAACTATGACTAAGTCCCACGGGCATCAGTTGGGTTTCAGTTGGTTACGACAGATAATTTGACCACTAATTTCAGTGAGACTTGAGCATTATTAATTTCATCCAGATTGGAGCCATTGCCTCTGAGCACGGCAGCTTCTCAGGGTGGGGTGAGTGGCAAGGCATCCATGATATATGGAGTGGTATATTAGCCTTGCCACACTTTCGGAAATTAACCACTAGCCATAGCTCTCCAAACCAGGAGATTCCTAGAACATAGGATTATTCCACACATGGCATCGTCCTTGCAAATCTGTATATCACCATGTATCTCAGTTTCCTTGCAATCCTGGGGCCTTTCATCTTGAGCTATTTATTTCACCATGGAAATGTGCAGCTGTTGGCATTTGTCCTTAAAGTAAGCAAATTGCCATATGGTTGTGCAGGTGTCACAGTCACCTTGAACGACTGCCTGTGACATGAATGATGCCACATTGGCCATCTTACTGATAGAAGAGGAGTTTTCCAGTTAAAGCAACTACCTAGAGGAATGGTGGATTTTCTTCCTCTGAAGGTCTTCAAGCTGGACTGTCATCTCTATGGGGTGATATAACTCCGGATTTCCTGCACCAGGCAGCAGGCGACATTAGCTGTCCAACAAGGCCCTCCAACCTTTTGATTTAAGCAACACCACTCTCTCCCCATGCCAGTTCCATTTTTATGTTATTTATTATTAGTAAAACTTTGGAGCTGAGCATCCTTGCCGCTGTCCCCAGCAGACACACACACACAAATTGCAACTTTCATGCAGAGGTCTGTTCACCTATATACTAAAAAGCAGCAAAGCCCCACCACTTTGCAAACATTCTTTTCTTCTTCTTGCAGCACAATTCAATGCAAGCTTACTCAGAAGTAGACTCTGTACAACGTGCTCCTTAGAAATGGTGTTTGGCATTTCTAAGTAGCTACAGTTATATGAAGTGTGCGCCTCCTCTCCATTTTTAAAAATACATATATCATAACAAAGTCTGTTTGAATATTGTGGATTTTGGCTTTATACTTTGTTGGTTTTTTATTCCTAGGTTGCTTCCAGATAACCTGCTTAATGTGTACCCATCCTGATTTGTTTGTGGAGAGATTAAACAATGCTGTATCAAGCATGCATTGTGTTGGCCTACACTTTCCCACCACTTTCCTTACTGCAATAAGTCCAATCATTTGTGGAAGCAGGTTTGTTTTGCAACAACTCCCAATCCATAATCTGAATATGCCTGTATGTGAGCAAATGCCATTAAAAATAATGACAACATTCATCTGCCAATCTATCTATCCACACACACATACACATTGTGGTGGAGAAGACCACACATCTCTTCTGTGAATGAAAGCTTGTGAGGATAATGCCCAGAGGCTAAAATAAAAAGAAGAACCATGGGAGATATGTTCACTAGCTAAGCCCTTCTGAAATATTTTGGAGATAGGAAAGTCCTTCTTCACTATGGAGATATGGAGGCAGCGATTTCTGTCCCATTCTGTGCTCCTCACAATCAGCACTTGTTTCATCTCTCCACAATTTGGCTTCTGCTAAAACCTTCCTTTTTTGTATTTCTAACTGCTATAGACAAAACTAACATAATAAATTATGTAATTAATTATGCAATTAATTTCAATGCATATCAGTGTAAGGGAAACATCAAAAACAGTTATAGCAAATCCTGCTACATGATTGCTTACATGATTTCCATTCCTGACCTTGGGTGAACATGTGAATTGGGGCCATTTCTGCCCCTGTGTCCATTTATTGAATTCTCTGACATCCCTACTCTTCACACACTTATCTTGAAACACACCCAAAGCATAAATACTCCACATTTAAAAAAACAACAGGGTTGTACCTTGGCATGGCTTTTAATTGAAAGAGAGACATTCAATCCCTTTGTATTTTTAAGAGGAGCCTTCCCAGTTCGCGAGGCTAAACACACCCCTGTGCTAAGCACATAAAAAATATGAAAATGTTTGCATTCATTTAACACATACGCTAAATACAAAGAAACCCATGGAATGAATTGCTGTTTGTGTACACAAAGGAAAGGGAATGATTAACAATTGGCTGAAATAAACTTTGGGGTAGATTGTTAAAGCTTCAGCATGGGGCCTACACAAAATCTATGGCTGGTGCTCCTATCACTCATGACCACAGCTCATTGCCGGCTCTCAGTTTGGGAAAGCCTTTGGTCCTTTGGGCAAGGCCCCTTTCGACGCAGGCCTACCTCCTCCTTGCTGCCATTGTCACCTGCTGTTGCTCTCCTTGCCAATGCTGCCTTCTTGTTTGCCAAGGAGAAAACTAGCGAGCTAGTGAGCAGTGGCTGCTCCCTCCTCCTTACTGCACTTGTTCATCCTCTCTGGAACAACAAAGGAGAAAGCAGCAACAGTGAGGAGAAGGAGCAGAAGCTAATGGGGTCTTTGCAGTGTGACATCTCTTCAAACCGCTGGATACCAGCCGGTGCCTAAAAATACGTCAATCTCTGACACCAGCCTTGCCTCAGTCAAGAGAACTGCAGGTGCTCAAATTCACAGACAACACATGCAAACACTGACTGGCCAATTCATTTCAAAGGAAGAACCTCAACAATATGTGCGTATTTTTATGCATGCACATATTTATGGATGCTGCTTCTGAAAGCAGTGAATCAGAGTCCAAACCAAATCTTGTAACACACACACGCACACACACACACACACGTGTTGAATTGTATTTTTTTAGAATTTTTAAAAATCTATTTAAATGTGATTTTTTTGGGGGGGGGGGTTAAAAAGAAAAGAAAAGAAAACAGTACAGCTTAACGCAGAAACAGGAAGGAATGGACTTATGATTGAACACTTCCAAAAGTGTCACTGACCAGAAACAGACTGATTCATCCATTCCCATTTCCAATCAAAAAGAAATTCAGCTGGAGTCTATAGCTTTCCTCCCTCCTTCTAAGAATTAGTACAGCTTTGGAGATCCATTAATATAAATGAGCGTGACAAATGTCCATGGTGCTTTCCTAGGACAAAACTCTTTTTAAAAAATCAGCTTGTCTTCTAGCAAAAATTTTATGATCCGTTTCTAGATTATTCTTACATATATATTTTTCTCACCAATCTATGTATGTGGTCAATTTATAGTTTAAAATACTTTTTCACACGCACACCCATATATGTTTTCCACTGAAGTCTGTGCTTTTTCCGAGACCCACCCAAATTCCAGTACTTGGCTGGTGAATGTGCCAAGTTTTCTTGCTCTCTATGCAACGAATGGAAAAAAAATGCCCCCCTTTTTTCCATTTCTGCACATTCTTGGAGAAAGGAAGGAAAGTGCTCCAGAGGAATTTGGTCCTACCTGTTGTTTCAAATGTGAAACATGAAAGCGTCTCAGAGCAAGTGAAACTGTGTTCTACAAGAATCACTGAAATTGAGTATGATTTCCAGAAAGAAGCAGAGGAGAGCGACCATGTTTCAAAAGAATTATAAAACAAGAAGAATGCAAGATCCCATGATTCTTTGTTCCAGTTCAATACTATGTCAATGAGTCCCTTGAATTCATTGATGTTTTATGAGGGAGGTGAAAACATCAAAGCTCAACAGGGAAAACTATTGAGTTTTCCATAATGAAATGATAGCTTTCAGCTGCAGCTTCACATCCTTTCTTTAATGAAAAGCAAGTTAATAGATTTCAGCATTTCATGAAAGGCAGAGAGTTTGGCTGTCTTTTCCTTATGCTTGAAGCATAGGAGACAAGGGATGACTTTGTGGAAGCTGAGTTGAAGGAGCCCACATACTGGCACTGTTTTCAGATGATAACTCTCCCTTTACCTCCTGAATGGCTTTGACTTTCCAGACCAGCATGCTTGACGAGTGACCAGCTCACTGACAATGATGCTTTTCCTTCTCTGCATGGACATTGCCTGCTGCTGGATGCTAGCTTGCATTGTGAGCTTACCTAAATCTCTTTCTCACTTCTTGAAGATGCAGCCAGCATGTCAGGGTAAGATAACAAAGAAATAGCCCCAGAGGCTTCCAGCACTGCTCTAACCCATACTTCCCCCTATTTTCAAAGTCCAGAGGCCTTCTGTAGCTAAAATGACACCCACTTGAGGGAGTTATCAGCCCACAAGAGGGAACCCCAAAGTTTGCTGGAGTACAGCTTTATTTGGGTGCGGGGCATCTCTATGAGGATTGAGCATGGTCAATAGCCACATAATGCTGACCAGCTCTTGGTTGGAGGGAGAGATGGAATGCAAATAAGGCTGCAGTCCTATCTGGCTGTAGGCCCCATTAAATTCAATAGGTCTTACTTCCACTCAAAGCAGGAAACATGCTTCAGAGCAAATAGAAAAAGCTGACTGGAGGTGCCAGGGGATAAATGGAGCATATTTATAGATGACCTTGAAGTTCTCGCTTAGATTAGGACAGGTGTAGCATTTTTTTCCAGGACAGAGACAACATAGAATCAAGTGCAGGAATACCAGAAAAGACAGTTAGGCTATAGGGAGAGTAATAGGTTGGGGACAAATCATGGCTTAGGGTAGAGAGGGGACACACACATGGCTGCATGCCTATCAAAGAAACAAGGAGTGAGAAAGAAACAGAGAGTGAGAGGCAAAACAACTTACACTCAGCAAAACGTGCGCCCAGCTAACCAGCAGCCTCTTCCTGCTTCTTTTTCAGGGGCTGGTGGATGGGGGAGAGGGAAATAGCAGCAAATGCTGTCAGAGCCATCAAATAAAATTACTTCCACCAGGTCTCATTCTACATCCTAAGAAGAGTTGAGTCATCCTTTTGCTCTATTTTGTGTTATACTACGGCTACTCTGTGTACGGTGATGCTTCCTAAAGAGCTGCAGGTTGTTGCCATAGGAGGCAGGAATACCTCTTTGACCTCCCAGTCTATGTGCAGATGGAGTCAGTGTGTTTATTCCCTCTTCTGACCGCATAACAGAGTGTGACCCCTCCCCTGCATATCTGGTGTTGGGTAGGACTGCTGACCAATTTGGGGCCAGGGACAGCAGGCTCCTGCACATCTCAGAAATGTAAGGCTTCCCCTAGGGAAGTTTTGCTAGCCTTCTGTGATAATATGTGGCATCTTCTTCGCTTTTCTTGCTCCACTTTGTCCTCCAGAGCCCAAAACAAGGCAGCAATGCCAACTAAGTGTTCCTGCTGTTGTTTTAGTTCAAACTGTGCCAATCTAGTTCAGCTTAGCTCTGATTAATGTAATGGGAAGGAGGGGTGGCGTCTCCAGTGGTGTAGCGTGGGGGGTGCCGGCCGCACTGGGTGCAACATCTGGGGGTTAGGGTTAGGGGGCGCAAATCCACGGGTTAGGGGGCGCAAATTACTTGCCTTGCCCCGGGTGCTGACAACCCACGCTATGCCACTGGGCGTCTCTATAATAGCAGAGACCCCCCCCCCATTCTATGCTGCAGATACAATTCAAATCACCCTTGCCTGTGGTTGTGTGTCAGTGAAGGGCTTGGTTCCAATTATTGCAGAGTTAAATGCATGCTTAACTGTCCTGAAGCATGTGAGCAACATCTAAAAATTAGAGAAAACAATGGAGTCCAGCACAGCCAAAATCCCTTCCATGGAATGCGCATCAAAGAACCTTCAGAATGCTTTTAGAAACATAATTTGGGGATTAGGTGGTAGCTGACTATCCTTTGTTATGGAAAGTTTTGCAATGCTACATTTCAAAAGAAGACAGATGAAAACCTCTGCATTATCAATTGCACATAACTTCAGCAAAAGAGGTGGTGTGGTGCTTGTTTATTTACATTTCATGCTATCTTATCTTTATTACTGTTCTTTTACAGTCCTGTCTCTGCTCAAAAGTTCAACAATCTTGAGAACGTCAAACGCTGAGTCCTGAAACGATTGTGCTAAATAATGTAGGACTGTTCACTGTCGCTGAGCAGATTTCTATAATCAGATCCAGGCAATGGTAATGTGACAATCAGAACACATAACTGTGTGTTTCATTGACTTTTCCAGGACTAAAGGAAGGTGGGAACTTACTATGGTGTTTTCCAAGTCACCTGTTGCAACAGAACAACAAATATTAGCCTTTGCCAAATACTTCAGTTATGTACTAAGGCTGATGATGGATATCAGCTGAGTTGAGACTGGTGGGAACAGAACATAAACACTGATATGGCAGTGCAGTTGTGGAAAATAAGCATACAAGGAATGGCCATTAAGATTCTACAAATGATTTCTAAACCTAAATTCAAATACAGTGGTACCTCGGGTTAAGTACTTAATTCATTCTGGAGGTCCATTCTTAACCTGAAACTGTTCTTAACCTGATGCACCACGTTAGCTAATGGGGCCTCCTGCTGCTGCCGTGCCGTCGGAGCACGATTTCTGTTCTCATCCTGAAGCAAAGTTCTTAACCCGAGGTACTATTTCTGGGTTAGCGGAGTCTGTAACCTGAAGCAAATGTAACCTGAAGCGTATGTAACCCAAGGTACCACTGTACATAAGATGAATTTGATAACTACAGTACCACAGTGTTGTTGTTCTCACACACTGTATGTGGTTCTTGATTGGGCAGCATAGGATTTCTGACTGTCCACACCATACATTTACAGCACATGGCTTCCCCAAAGAATCCTGGGGGTTCAGGGTGCTGGGAATTGTACCTTTGTGACATAACTATACTTCCCAGAATTATTTGGTGAGAGCTATGTGCCTTACATGTGCTTTAAAAGTATGGTGTGGATGTGACCTTCTGCTGTCCCATGTGTTTGTCTAATAGGGCATGCCTACAAGTATGATGCATGGGCAGAATCCAGCCAAATTTAAATCCCCTTGGTGTCCATCATAGTAAGCAGGAAAATATCATAGAAAGAAACCCCAAATGGGAAGACTAAAGGATGTGGCTGGGCCATGGAGTTCTGGCAGTGTGAAGGCAGACGACAGGTGCAAGCCCTCACTTAGGCTAACAGGGTGAAAGGAAGCAAGCAGCCTGCTTGTCCTTATTGGGGGGAGTAAAACAGGGGCCAGGAGTTGCATGCTATAACCATGCAGCCCTGTCCCAATTCTACCTCCTCCAGGATCCTTTAAGGTATGAGGGGGTCTGTCACCTTCAATCACTCATTTTGGGTAGGTAATGGGATAGTAGTGCTTCCACCCATTCAAAGAAACCTTCCAAAGGACTCTTGGAACTGCAAAGGGTGCAGAGGCTTCAGAGATTACAGCATCCTGAAGTGGGAAGAAGTTCTGGTTTGGGACTACTCTGGTTTGGGACTAGGTAAGGAGCTTAGCTCTTCAAATCTGAGTTGTTCAACAGAAAAGTTTCAATACGGTCAGGGCAGAGCTTAATTCTTTCCCAACCCTGAACCTGGGTGGTGTAGCTATGATCTAACAGAAGAAGGAAATGGATGAAAGGATGAAAGATGAGTGGCACACATCTCCAACTCCAGTCCTCCTCTCCCTGCAATCCTCTAAACTCTTAGGGGCTGTCTGCCCCCTTCTTCACTTTAAAGGGTCCTCTGTGAACGGTTAACGGAGACTGAAGTGGAAAGCACTTTCTCCAGCACAAATTAACCTTCCTCCCACAAGCTGTGACAGAGGAAGCTGTCTTATGCCAAGTCAGACTCTCAGTCCATCTAGCTCAGTATCCAGGGGTCAGCAAACTTTTTCAGCAGGGGGTCGGTCCACTGTCCCTCAGACCTTGTGGGGAGCAGGACTATATTTTGAAGAAAAAATGAACAAATTCCTATGCCCCACAAATAACCCAGAGATGCATTTTAAATAAAAGCACACATTCTACTCATGTAAAAACACGCTGATTCCCGGACCATCCGTGGGATGGATTTTGAAGACGATTGGGCCAAATCCGACCCCTGGGCCTTAGTTGCCTACCCATGGTCTACACTGAATGGCAACAGTTTGAGGCAGGGGTCCTTCCCAGTCCTGCTTTGATTTGCCAAAGGTTGCACCTGGGACCTTTTGACAACAAAGTCCCTAGGTTTGCGGGATGTGCACCCAACCCCAATGTTTCACCCGTTCTCACACAGAAATCAGGAAAACAGCAAATCCCCCCCCCCCCAACTTGCTGTGCTGGAGGATTTAAGGCAGGGGTGGCCAATGTGGTACCCTCCAGATTGTTGCTGGACTCCAATGTCCATGTTGACCATAGGCTCTGCTGATTGACGTTAGGGTCAACAACACCTACAGGGCACCAACATTGGCTACCACTGGTTTGATGAATGTTTGCCCCAGCCCCATTCTCAATGATACAGCAAGAGCAGGAATTTCCCCCTTATTTATTCTCCCTTCCTGGCCATTCCTCAGTGTCTCCCATGCTGTAGAAACAAAATAGTAAAGTGCTGCTTGAGTCTGTAGTAACTCATTCATGAGTGTTCCTTCTTTCCAGTAGGTTAGAAACAGAACAGCAGGGCAGCAGCCTTCAAGCACTTGACATTTAATGGGTTCTGTGAGATGGCAAACTTTGATTTTAACTCTTTAATACAGAAACTTGTATCTGGTATATTTCTGTCTTTCATTTCTGCATATAGAGAGACAGACAAAAATACTTTGGGGCAAGAGAGAAAGGAGAAATAATATAAAAACGCCAATATTTTACTTAGGTGGCTTTTTTTAAAAGCCAAAAATGATTTGAAACACACAGTCTCAGGGCAGTATGTAGAATAGTTAATTTCTGTTGTTTTTGGCTCAACACCTCAGCACCGTCTGGTACTTCAAGGTTTAGCTCTCTCTTTCTTACCAGAGCTGTCTGTGTTAGCTAAAGATATCTGGGGCAATAAAAGTGGAAGAAACAGCGCTATCTATAAAATCAGGACAAACAAAAAAGAAGTTTGGAGTCCCTGAGTTTATGATTGCCACATTGACTTGTTTCTTTGCTTGACTGAACAAGTTTAAAAGATCTGCTTTAACCTGTTTTAACCAGGATCAGATACAAAACCTGAACCTTGGACACTTTTAGGTCTGTCCAAGCCAAATCTAAAAATGTGTACAGTCTTTGGATGTGTGTCTTGTGTACTTGTTAGAAGTAACATAATTCTGGGTTGGCCACAGGCAATTTGTGGTGCACCTACCTCAATGGTTCTTGAACAATTTTGGGGGTTTTTCTGAATTTTTTTGTCATCAAGAGCCCTTTTACAAATTACTACGGAAATTACTGTTATTAATTTGATTTCTTACTCCTCCCCACCCCCCTTCACCCCGAGGTCCTGCGAGGGAAGCATATTTTGGACACTGCCACTAGTTAAAGGAACAAGGTTGCTTGGCGTGATTTGTACAATTTTGTTAGATTGTGTTGTAAGCTGCCTCAGAGAGCCTTTGACTGAAAAGTGACATGCACAGAATGAAGTGGTCAACTTAGGTGGTAGTATTTTGGACCGTACCTTTTCAGAATTCAGTGGGGGTGTACATCTATGTGTCATAAATTTGATTGCTCTACATAAATGATTTCCTACATGTATTAAATTTCCTACAGCATTAAAACTTCATAATGTGCTGGTTTAGGCAATTTTTAAAGTGCAGGGAGTAGTCAAAACTTTTGCCTCTCACCTGCAACAATCTAAAGTAGTTTAGTCTAGAATTCTTAACCTTAGTATTCTGACATATTCTGTGTTATGTCTAGGATGGATCTTATTACATTTTCCCCAGATCCATCAGGATGTGCTAAATGTTTGGGATCAACACTTCATGCACACAAATTTTCAGTTACATAGATATATCATATCTCAGACAAAACAATATCTATGTAGTTAAAGAATTCAGGCCAATGACTACTCTTTCTTTCTCTAGGCCTTGCATGATCTTCAGCATAGAAATGGATGCCTGGTCATAGCATTTTTATTTACAGTTTTTTTTTAAAAAAAAACTTACAAATTAACATTGTTTAGTGAGCTTTTCTCACTTTTGAAGGTATATCAGAAATCACAAAATGCTATTGGACAAACCTAGCAAAATCAAAAGCTCTATACCCCACTATTTGTAATGGGAGAAATGTAATCATGTACTTAATTCTGCCATATAAATGAACGGGAATTGAAAGTAAGCTGTGCACTAAGATGTTTATCTAGTTGCGAACTAAGGCATTTATTTATTATGGTATTGTTTAATGTTCATTCCTCTGTTTAAGATTGATGGCTTAAAACATGAATATTTCAAGATATTGAAAGTAAAGGCATCATGATTTGAACAGCAAAAGGGCACAATTTATATCAATAAATCAAAGAGAAAAAGGTTAACCCGTTGAAGTTAAAAATAGCATACATCTTCCCGTTTCGCATTAAACATCTAGATCTGTTGTTTTCTGGAATTAGCACAATGTGGAAAATATTAATTTTGCTATAAATCTGTTTTAAGGCGTACGTTCTAAAAGGGGATATATGACTAAGTTGCCGCAAATTAATGGTGGGCTTTGCAATTCTATCTCACTTTTCATACGCTTGGAAATAAGACAGTCATATTCTTCATGCAAGTGTTGTTTATTTTATGCCTCCTTATAATTAGTACAAAAACTCTTGTGGAATACCTTCTTATTCACATAGTTAATAGAGACTTTAAAGAGTTCTGATCGAGTTAAGAAATACAGCAATTAAAGATGATTTTTTAAAAAATCAAAAGGAAAAGTGAACAGAAAAACAACACCAGGGTCTTTGAGCAGAATAAGCATTTGGAAACTCTTTTTAAAAACAAAAAAAACAACCCAATGGCCCAAGAAAAGGACTGGCAAAGTAAAGTTGAGGGATTTATCACCGTCACCACCCTGTAGCACCTCAGATCATCAGGATAACCCATCAAGACTACATACCTTTATTTTTCTTTCCCCAGACAGAATTTCATCAGCACTCAGCAAGCTTGGCTTCCCAGATAGTTTGAGTAACTTTAAAAGGGATTTAAAAAAAAAGAAATAATCAGGACAAGTCTTAATCATCAGCTTTGCATTTCTGTGCAATGTTGTTCAGCTATTGCTAAGGAACTATGCATTCCTCCTTATAATTTCCTCTTACCTGTAAAAGAGCAAAGTTCAGATTCCTTTCTTGAAGTTACTCTCATGTCAGGCTGGATGGCCCTTCCTTGAAGGAGTGTGTCCCTCAGGTAATGTATCTGTGCGTGCTTTTGAAAGCCCTCCTTCCCCTCCACACTCCCACCCAACGTACCCTCGTACTTGCTGTCAGTCAAAAACAAGTTAGAAAGAGCCTTTTCTGAGTTGGAATTACCTGAATGAGGAAGCCAGAGGGAGGGAAGGAATCTGAGAGGAGACTTTGTGATTTCAGCAGCATGTCTTAAGGAAACCTACAGCGAAGACCAGGAAACCGTATAATTCTAATGAATTCAACACCCTGTCAGGAGCTGAGCAAATACCTGATTGAAAAGAAACTGATGTACTTTCAGAGGATGTCAGTTAATCTTTGAAGAAACTTGATCAAAGTCCCTTCATGACCTTATTGCCCAAATAAACAAGTGTAAAAAGCTTTGAATAAATCTTGATATTATCCTTTTTAAAAAGAGAAAGAGAAATGGCTGAATATTCCTTCCTTTTAGGGAAATGGCAGGTTGATTGTGAGGCAAATACACAGCAGCTCTAGCTTAATGTGCAGGTCTGGTAATAACCATGGACAGAGTCGATAGCCCAGAATATCGATGGTTCCCAGCTGATTGCTGGCACCGCTGTTTCTTTTTGATCTCTTGTGTGTGGCATTTCCTTTGTTATTTACAAGACATGAGAATTAAACATTGGGAAACACTGAGTGTTGAGAAAGAGAGCTATATTTTGCCACTCTTAATGGTTCCAGGATGTCTTGGGCATTATGGTTTTTGATGTGATTTCCAGAAGTAAATCAGTAAAATGTAGAGCGAAATAGGAGACATTTGCCTTTCAGAAGACTACTCAGTCTGCTAGCCCTGGAATATTGTTCTCTGATATACACATTACCTTTCACTTTTTTTAAAAAAAACCACTTGTTTACAAAAACAATTACAATTGATTTGTGGCCCTAAAATGGGTCCCCAAAGCAGCTTTAATAAAAACACAATCATAACCAATTCAAATACAATAAATCCGGGAGCAGAATAAAGAAAGCACTAACATAGCCACCAATAGGAGAACAACAACAACTATATTCAGATTAAAAGCTAGTCTCAACAGTATGCCAAAATAGTAGGAGTATGTAAAAGCCCCAGATGAAGCACTAACCTAAAGTGAACGGCCCTACTTTGGAGCTATTCAGGCTATTCAGAATACAAGGCAATTTGGATCTGAGGTGAAATAGGCTGGTCCCAAAGTTCTAGATTTACCTCAGAGATTTGGAAGGGTATTTTAATTTTTAACTTTTTCTGATATGTTTGATACATTTCTGAACCTCCGTCAAGCACTCCCAACCTGAAGAAGCAACTCCCCCAATATCAACCATCTCGGGTCCCAAGATCAGCTGGGCTGCCACCTGATTAGTAATGGCCTGCGGCAGGGCCTTCTTGGTGGTGGCTCTCCATTTGTGGAATACTCTCCCTGGTGAGGTGCTTCTGGCTCCCTCACTGACAGTCAGAAGAAATTCTACTGGACTTGTCCCACCCCAGCCAGCAGTCGCTGCAGCTTTTAATAAGTGAATGTAGGGAAATGGTTAACACAGAGTTTGTTGCAACATATCCACTAGACATCCACTATTGCTCCTTCCAATTCCCCAATTTTTTAAAAAGTAAATAATTAAACAAAAAAGAGTCGGACATGACTAAACGACTAAACAACAACAACAACAACAACAGAAATGTATTGTAGAGAATCACTGTTGCTTGTTCACTCTCCCCCTCTCTAGGAAGGTCACAAAACAAATACTAAGCCTAGACACAAACACAAAGTTCCTCAGAGTAAGAAATGCTCCCTGTTGCTGCCCTGGCCTTCAGGGAAACAACTTTGAGCAGGCTTAGAACCAATGTATGATTCTGTTAGGCTAATGCTACTACATAGGGCTGCTTTTGAAGTACAGTGGTGCCTCGCAAGACGAAAAGAATCCGTTCCGCGAGTCTTTTCGTCTTGCGGTTTTTTCGTCTTGCGAAGCAAGCCCATTGGCGGATTAGCGCTATTGACAGTTTAAGGGCTAAAAACGGCTTTTTAAGGCTTAAGGGATTAGCGGTTTTGCTGCTAAAATGCTTTTAGCAGCTTAGCGCTTCAGAAAAAGGGGTTTTGGAGCGAAAAAAACCCTCAAAATGTTTCGTCAATTTTCGTCTTGCGAAGCAAGCCCATAGGGAAATTCGTCTTGCGAAGCGCCTCTGCAAACGGAAAACCCTTTCGTCTTGCGGGTTTTCCGTCTTGCGAGGCATTTGTCTTGCGGGGCACCACTGTAGTCCTGACTCCTCTCATATCTGCTATAGTGGCTGTGCAGGGCAGGCCTCATAACAACAAATGGAGTAAAAGCATTCCTACCAGGACTGACTATCCAGCAGCCCAGTCAGTCACATGGCTTTTCTGCTTAGAGACACATGGGGAGAACCTCTTTCCAAGCTACAAAGGCATGAGCGAAGAGCAAATGAAAAACACAATCAACCAGTGACATAGCATGGGTTGCCAGTGCCCAGGGCCACATGGAGGGTGTGGGTGAGAGGCAAACGAAGTACACATGCACATTCAACTGCCTAACAGTGTCCATGTCACCCAGGAGATTGCAAGCCCAGACATAAGAGAAAAAGAGTCATTCTGTTGTCTGGAGAGGTCACTTTCTGTTCGCATGGAGAAGCCATTTTCAGTGGAGCCCAGTGATGGAAGTGCACTGCTGTATTGAGGCAGCACTGGGTGTTGAATTTTTTATGCCCCTAACAATTTTGAGCCCAGGACAACCGCCCCTGTGCCCCCCACAACCACGCTACGCCAATAAAATGAACCTTTGAGAAACAAAACATGGTTTGTGTGATCATCTGTGGTAGTTATTTGAATGGCTAAATTTACTGCTCTGTTCTATAGTACCGGTGGACTGTGTGCAGACTTAAGCAGGCACCCGGATAAAGAATTATCATGTTATCAATGCATAGATAGCCAGAGACCTTTGCTTTAAATTACCAGTGTGAACAATAAACTTTTATCTAGGGATGGTTCCTGGAGGCCCATAAAATGGCCTCTGACCCTGCTTCTGTTTTCATTAGAACATTAGCCAGGGGAGAGGGACAGGCTGAGGCTGGGCATCATTCCTTCTAGTAGCAAATGCAGGTGGTTGCGTGCCATCAGTCTGGAAGCCAAATGAGGCAACTCCCAAATAAGGGAGCAAGTTTCAACATACCTGGAGGGCTCCCTAGATATATTGGTAAATTAAAAGAAATGAGAACTTTAAAAAAATAAAACCCCAAAGGCCTAACAAGGGCCTAGACTTCCAAGAATGTTGATAGAAGTTGCGCCTAGAGGGTGTAAAGGAAGTTGGGCAGGCTGTATGAGGGCTCCTCCAGAAGACTGGTTTTTCCCCCCATTCTCCCCCCCCCTCCCCCCCAGTTATCAATGCATTCTTCTTTCGCCTCCTAGCACAATTAGCAGTCAACTCAAGCTGCAATGCATTCCAAATGCAAATCTTGAGGAATTTTCCAACACAAGGTGACCTTTATCATTGCAATGCCATAGGGAGTCAGGGGGAGTTAGAGAGCAAGTATGGTGCAGTTGTAAGCATGTCAGACCAGGGCTATTCATGAAACTCGCTAGATGACCTTAAGTCAGGTCAGGCCCATCACTTACTCTATTCCACTCTTTGTTGGACCACAACTCCCATCATCCCTGACCATTGGCTAAACTGGCTGGGGATTATGGAAGTTGTAGCCCAACAACACTGGGGACTCAAAATTGAAGAGTGCTGCTTAGTCTACCTCACAGGGCTGTTCTGCGAACAAAATGGGGAAACCATGCATGCTGGTCTAAGCTCACTAGAGAAAAGGTGGAGTTAAAATGTGTGTGTAACATATGCACCTTCAAATTGCCTCTGAGTCCATCAGTTTCTCAGCAAGCCAGATCTCTTTGCTAAAAATGGAATGAGGCTTTCCAGCTAGCTGAGTATTTAACCTTTCAAACTTTTGCGGCCTGTGAAAAATGGAGTTCTCAGTTAGTGATTCTGGAAGGAAATATCGCTGCATGGTGGTCTAAAGGACTGTCATCTGACTCTTCTCAGAGACTGCAAGATTCAGGGCAAGTTTTGTTGAACTATTGGACTTGTGTAAATACTTGGACGATAGTGTCAAGAATCAAGAAAATCACGGAGACTACCAAAAGTTAAAGTTACACTAACACAGGGACAGGGAACTTCTATCCTCCAAGCCTTTTGATCTGGTCCTCAGGGCACTAGCCAGGTCTCACCCCTAACCTACCCTGCTCCACACCCTCTGTGGGTGGCTTTTGCCCAGCTACAATATGTCATTAAACTGTTATAATACCCCTTGGTCCCTGGGTGGTGGATAGAGAAATGGGTGTGTAGAACCCACTGGTTTTTTGTGTGGCTGGAATGTGGTCTACAATATAATGGTAAGAGTCGCACCCATTGATTCACTCATTTTTGCCTATGACATGCACATATTTTTTCTGGTCTCCACCAACCACCGGTATGCAGCCCCCATGTGCAAATGTAACCCTCAGAACTTCACCCTAACATTAAGGAAAAATTGCTTTGAAAGTGGCACAGTAACCCCAAATGACTGGTAGGCACATGTCTTCTGATTGCCACTTGCAAAAAGGATGTGGAGGTATCTGTTGTCTTTGCTCAAGCTGGTGCAGGCTTCCTGGAGTGCTGTTCCTGGGGTATTAAAGCTGTTGCTATGAGAAGACCCAACATTTTCCCAGCTCCTTTCCAACCCCATCCTCAGTCGAAACCACAGGCTTGATGAACTTGCATAGTGATGACTCTCCCTTGCTACATACTTGCTACCTTCTTTAAAATCTATGGAAAAATGCTGGCCAGGGGGGATAAACCTATGTGGGTGTGGGTGCATAAATACTTCAAACCATTATGACAAGTATGAGGAAATGGCAATGAATTATAATCTCGTCCAGATTTTATATACAGTATCTGAAGAAATCTGTAATGGTAGAAAGAAGTATGAAAAAGTTAACGTGATCAGATTGTGATCAAGGGGATGAAAGGGACATCCTTTTAATCAAGGTGAGACAGAATTACCTCTAGAATTTTAGGTACCAAGTGTATCCAGGGCAGTGAGCTGCTCAATTGTTTCCATCATAGCCCCTTGTTTTCACATGTTCCAAAACACAGGAAAATGTTGACCTTTCCAGTTACATATTTTATGTGTTTAAAGCTTAAAGTTAAGGGTACAACATGTCTCTTCAAACCCTTTTCATGGACACAGGCTTTTGATTCAGGTTATTTTTGCACTTACTTTCTCACCCATACTTCACAGAATGTGAGGACTAAATATAAGGGGAAGTGAGCTCTCCACCACCATACACCCACAACCACACACATATAATATAAAGGCCCACAAATATGGAAATCGTGATTTTCAAAGGTTGTAGGATGTGAAAAGGTTTGTCTTTAAAAATTACATATTTCCATTGATTATCAAGTATTCATTAATCACCATCATTATTACACAGATACTGGCAAATTACCTGTCAGTATGATGGACTGAATGTTCCTTCACACACAAAAGGTCTGGCTTTGATTTATTTCTCTAAAAGAAAGTGGAGAGGTTGATGTAGCTGCTGAAAGACCACAATTGTGGCCTGAAAGAAATCTCTTCCTGCCCAACTTCAAGAGTTTTACAACCTTCTCCCTGGAGGTCACAGGAACAACTGACTTGGATGAAGGTGGGGAGTAGAGATAATGGATAAGGACTATGATGAAGACCTGACGAGGAACATTGAGTCCTAACGCCTTGCAACTTTCATTGTGCTAAACATAAGTGGTGTGTCTACAGACGCTGTAGGAGATGAAGCACACCACTGTGGAAGTCTAGCATAATCAAAGGACACAACAGCAGAATGGAATTCATATACGATGAGTAAAATGGCTCTCCTTAGGATGGGTGGCAAATGTGTGTGTCTCTATGCCATGTGTCACAACAGAGACCCACTGCAGCCTTCCTGTTGACCATCCAATGTCAGGAATGAAAGGCAGATTTTCTCCTCACTACTTACTCTGACATTACTGCTTCCATATAACACCTTTGATTATCAATTACTATGGCAACAAATCAACAAAACTTGGACAACTCTTTCATTATACTAAAGGGCCATTCTTCCAACAAAAGAGAATATTCAAAGCTACCTACTTAAAACAAAAACAAAAAAACTTGCTATCTAGTTAACAAAAGACTATCTTCTTAACAAATGAAACTGAATATTGGATGTAACTTCTTACATAAGGTCTCAATGTAACTGTAAAGCCTACCTTCACATATGAAATGGTACAAAGGGATAAGGAATTTGAGCTACATGTTGAACAGTAAAATATGGATCCACACATCCATATTTATTATGGTTCTTAATCTTTAAGCTAGACTCTGGCTCTTTCTGCGCTAAACCTTTAAAGCAGCATCATACCACTATTTAGTCATGATTTCCTCCAAAGAAGTCTGGGGACTATAGTTTTTTAAAGGTGCTGGAAGTTGTTAGGAGACCCCTATTCCCCTCACAGAGCTACAACTGCAGAGCAGTTTCATTCCTTTTCCCCAGGGCACTCTAGGAATTGTAACAGAGTGAGTGCAGATGGGCCTTAGACAAGACATCAAATAGAAGACTTCTTCAAATAGACAATTATTCTCTAAACAGACCTTCAAACAGAGGTTTGTCTTCTGTACACTGAAACACAGGCGATATAGATTATGTTATCTTGGACAACCATCTCAGAGAATCCAAAAATATTGACATACTATCAACAGACATTGACCCGCAGAATACCTACAAAGCCAATGGTAGGATGGGGCTGGAGATCCTTCAAAGAAGTGCAACTCTGCAAAGTTACAAGAAGAAAGAACAAAAATGGACTGAAGGGGAACTTAATAAGCACAAGTAACCTCAACAACTCATCACAATAGCCGGTCAAATCCATATACAATGAAAAATATTGTGGGTTTTGTTTTCTGAGTATATTCAATTTTACCCCTTGATCCATTTTATAATGTGATGTTTTAATGCTAAAACATACAAAATATATAACTTTTCTATAAATTGTCAATAAAAAAGAAAGAAAAATGGGTAATGGAACAAGCGATCAAAATAGCAATGACAGCAAAAATGTTTCAAAAATAAGTTCTGATGTGATGAGAGCACTGAGAGTGCAAAATGTGTATTTGGGGCTTTTAGGCAAGTGACTCGGCAGGAAACACCAGCACAGTGGGAGGGCACAGCTTTTGCTGAGTTAATCAATTATAAAGCAGCAGACATTAAAATGTACAGAGCATGGATCCCACAACTGTGGTGGAACAATAGCGAAGCCCCCATTCTACCCTGCCAAAAAACTGTACATACCTCTAAGATGCAAGAAATCTCTCACATTTCCCACAGAAAACAGCAAAACTTTCCAGGAGAACATGGCTATTAATCTATGACAAAAATACTGGTAACACCAAAAGTCCCATTTTCTGAAGAGAAAATTGCAGCGAAGATGTCTGATTCTGTTTGCAACAATGATTAGACAAGAAACAGAAACGTGTGCCAATATTTTAATGCACAACTTGAGAATAATTGTTAGACCTGTATCTTAACTGTTGCATGTTGTTGTGAACATAGTTCTTGGTGGAAAATGCAGTGAAAATCATGGCATTATCTCCCAGCAGCTCTCACAATATTGTAGGCTTGGTTCCCCCCGCCCTGGTGCAGTCATAGGCCAGCTGGAAGCAGACTGAGATGTGGGAGTGATAAAGAAACTCTTCATCGTCTTAGGTTCCAGCATTACTGAACACCCCCGAGTACATACTTTATCAGGGTGTTCAATGGCAATAAAAGAAAGAATGTTAAAGAACCACAGATTGTCTTAAGGAAATTTGCAGGAGGAAATGTCAGGATTCCAATGGGCTCATAGTCCAAGCAGCATATGTGGTGTCAATGTTTCATGGTCAAGATTCAAACAAGCAACTGAAGCAGCCCTACTATACACATTCTTATTGGCAAATTAGTTTTTGCTCAGCGGATGTGGGAGAACGTGTTTATGAAGGTGTAAGGTGAGTGAGAGAATAAAAAGAGCATCGTGCTCATTGTTCAAATCATGGATGTCATGGCTGAACCTCAAAATCCTTCTGTTCATCTTTTCACTCAGAAGAGGTACAAGTCCATTTCAAAACAGGTCGTCCCATGCTGTTGTTTCTCTTTGACCATCATCACAGCACGTTCTGACCACTAGCCGTGAGTCTGAAGCAGGAATAGGGAACCTGTGACTGACCAGATATTATTGGACTCCAACTCCCATCAGCCCCAGCCAGCATGGCCTATGGTCAGGTTGGTGAGAGCTGTAGTCCAGCAACATCAGGAGGGCCACAGGTTCCTGATCTCTGTTCTAAAGGACCCACAAGAAACAGAAACTGAATTTCCAGGTATCCATAGTGTCTTCAACTGTGGTCAGTTTATTTCTCGTAAAAAAATGCCTGTTCTCAAGAATTCGTGAATCAACTAATGTCCAAGTCAATGGTGGTGTTGGGACAATGTGGCTGCCACATGGATCGTGTTTGGAATTGCTGAAACAGATAAATGTATGTCTGCACATGCTATTGCCAAAGTCATATGAAAGGGCAACAAATGGGGTGATCTGAAGACAATCCTGGCTGCTGCTACATTATCTTTGTACTGGATGGAGACTGAATAGCAACAAAGCTTTAGGGAGCACTCCCTGTGCCAACTCCATAGTCAAGATGCTACTCATGATTATTGGTCCAGATTATTATTATTTTATTTGTCCAATAAAATTTTAATTGCATACTATTTCAAGAAGCTTGTGTATATGTTTGTTCAATCATGCAGTGTGGCAAATCCATGTTTACCTAATAGACTGCAGTGATTTAATAAAAACTCCCGCAAACTATCCGGTAAATAATTTTTTTTTTTTTGTTATTATCAACACAGGTGCCAAAAATAATGAACTTCATTTATCCATTTTGGCCAGATTGTTAGGAAACAATTATGTGGGGCTTTTAAAAAAATACATTAAAATTTGGATCATATTCAATGGTATCAAGACTCATCTCCATTACAGAGGGCAGGGGAGAACCAGTTGTGAAGTTACATCCAAAAGGCTGTTTTTAATTAACCAGCACTTCACCTTTGAATACCCTTGCTGTGTCAAGATATTACTGCAAATATTGTTTCTGAGATCAGTTACTTATCTCAAACTGCAGCAAAGACTGACAACAAGGTGCTGGATTTTAATGCTAGAGAAAGTTCCTGTTGTCTTCGTACTGTGCTTCTCCTTCCAAAGTCCTCACAAATACTTTTCATGCTGAATTTCTGCTGCTTTCGACCAAGTTGAATTTTGCAATTTGTATTTTCCCTTGAAAATGGCAGTTGCAGCAGCAAGTCATTAAAAATGAAAAACACCATTTCGAAACCCCTTTGCTCAGCATTTTGCCTATTGAATCCATATCTTAATGATAGACGCTTCAAGAGAAAAGATTGATAGACATGTCTGAGCAGATGTTTGATGATGTGTTAAGCCCTTTGGGAGGGGGGTGTCTAGTAAAACAAATAAGAGAAAATGGAGCATTATACTGATGTGGATACAATCAGTTTCTGCACAAGTGTAAGAATTCTGATACGTTGGATAAAATACGGCTTGTGAGCATGTTTATAAACTCCAATCTCGAGCCTTATTTCAGCTTCTTTTAAATGGAATCTCAGGCTTTACTGTACTTTACAATACTTTATCATACATTACAATGGCTACTAATCATGATGACTACAATGTACCTCCACTGCTGGAAGCAGTTTGCTTCTGAATACTAGTTGCTGGAAATTGCAGGAGAGGACACTGCTCTTGTGTTCAGGGCCTACTTGGGAGTTTCTGATTGGCCACCATGAGAACATGATGCTGGACTAGATGGGCCATTGGTCTGATCCAGTATGCTTTTCATATGTTCCTAAGTACTTAAAATAGTACTTGAAAGTACTATTCACCCTTGAAAGTGAATGTGCTAGACCAGAGATGGTGGTACTTTTACATGCAAAGTTTTGGAAGGAACTATTGGGAAGCAAAACACTGAAGCCTCCAAGCGACACAATCTGCTCTTCATATTTACAGGACAACTCAACTCAAAATAAGTGTGCTTCAAAAATATTTTTAAATGAATAGGAAGTTTGCTTAAAAGAAGCTTTTCATCACTGATTAGGAGTGGGGTTTTTTGTGTTTAATCCTGCTCCCAGATAAGTCAAATTTAATTCTGTAAAGCTTCCTTTAATTCCTAGGAAGTGTCGATATTGGGGCTTAAAAAGTGCAGTGCTTAACCAATAGTAAGTTAATTATTACCTAATTTGTGCTAATTATGAAAGATAAAGCCTCTGGATGGACAAGTACTTTATCTTGCTTTCAAGACTGGTTGCATAAACTCCAACCTTCAGATGGCTTTTAAAACTTTATAGCTACTATTTTGGCTGATAGCCACTTCCAACATTTTGCATTTCCTAGTCAGAAACCTTCAAGCATGGGGCGGGGGGGGGGGGAGCATGCCTAGTGCATGCAAACTGCCGCAAGTGACCATCACTGCTACACCTGCTTAGTTGCATGGACATGTATTGAGAGAAGCTAAGTATGATTGAGTCTTTCCCACGTATAGGGCCAGCCCACTGAGGTGAACAGGAATCCCGCATGGGTGCCCCACCACCACTGGAGAAGTGAGGAGAAGCAGCAGTGGCAGCTTCAGAAGAGATCCCATGGAAGCAGTGGCTCTGCAGCGGCAGGAGATGGCACCGTGGCCCATCCCTGCCCACATATATGGACCAATGCTCTAAAACAGAAGTAGGTGCTAGCATCATTTGACATTTTATATAAGCACTGCATTGTATGTTTTTTGCCCTCAGGGAATCACAGAATCAGAGCATTGTAGAATTGGGAGGGATAGTCCAATAAGCAGTTGTCCCATACGGGGATCAAACCTGCAAACTTGGCATTATCAGCACCCTGTTCTAACCAACTAAGCTATCCAGCCGTGCTATATAAAGTGCTATTTGTGTAAGAAACTAAACAGTAAACAACTAGGGGAGTTGTTAGGAGGTGACCCAGGGGGCATGAGACATGGGTTGTTTGCACTGGGCCTTAGGTCCCCTGTCCTTTCTCTCCCTTTTTAGACCATTTAAACTTTATTTTGCTGGCTGGGGATGGTGGGAATTGTAGTTCAAAACATCTGTAAGGCACAAGGTGGACAAAGGCTGTTACAGGAGCAAGAACCGTGTACAACTTGGGCCCCATGTCCCAAGGAAGCCTGACCTGCAGAATTTTTTGTTATGGGGTTGGTGTCTTCACTTTCCCCCTCTTTCTTTCTTTCTTTCTCTGCAAAATCTGCTTCTTCTTCTTCTTCTTTTTAAAGGAAGCCTTGGTACATTGAGACTATGCACATGTGAAGTGTGCAATGATTAAAAATTAGGAACATAAGAAGGTGTCTTATACAGAGTCTATCTAGCTCAGTACTGTCTACACAGACTGGCAGCAGCTCTCCAGGGCTTTAGGCAAGCTTCTCTCTCATCTCTACCTGGAGGCGCCACAGATTGAACCTGGGACCTTCTGCATGTAAGGCAAATGCTCCTAGTACTGAGCTACAGCCTTTCCCCACTGTGTCACTAATCTATTGCAATTCACATCACAAACCCGCCCCAGGTCCTTGGGCTAAGAGGAAGATTCCATTTCTCTCCTTGCACCCTGCCAATTTTGGTTGTTCTGGTATAACAATGGTTTGTCCTGCAGTACTGCACATCAGGATGCATGGGAAAAGATGGTTCTAGTCATCACTTTTCACAGTAGAATTAGTTGCTCTGCCACAAGATGAATGGGTAGGGTTCTTTCGCTGCAGTCTTATGCTCACATAGACACTGAACACAGTGGAATGTAGTGCTGAATAAATGTACATAGACTCAGACTGCGTGTTTCACCTTTGTTTGAGAAAACACTGGCCCCCTTCATATGCTTCAAGGGGCTGTACGCAATTACTGTGGAGCAGGACTTCAATGCTGTGCTTGCCGCAGCATCATCCTTGTCACCGGATTGAACTCTGTGACATACACCTATGTGTACTCACTTGCCCATTCATAGGCACCTCTTTGAAGGCATCCATGCTTGGTGCATGGACATGGAGGGGGCAGGACCAGGTGTGCACGAGATGCTGAGGGTGGCATGTCCCGTGACATGGCTCCACCCCCCCCCCGCCCCCCAGTAAGCATTCCCATGCATATAGTGTGTGAACAGGGAAATCATTTCAACTATGTTTTTGCATTGGGTCCTCCCCTTCCTATTTCTCCTAGAATTCTGATGCTAATTTGTTTTGTGTCTGAAGGTCAACTTTCCTAAGAAGGACAGCAAATAATATTTCTTTCTTGGTGCAATGCCAAGAGGCATTTTTATGAGCATGTTGTTGTTTAGTTGTTTAGTCGTGTCTAACTCTTCATGACCCCATGGCCCAGAGCACGCCAGGCACTCCTGTCTTCCACTGCCTCCCGCAGCTTGGTCAAACTCATGTTAGTAGCTTCAAGAACACTGTCCAGCCATCTGGTCCTCTGTCGTCCCCTTCTCCTTGTGCCCTCCATCTTTCTCAACATCAGGGTCTTTTCCAGAGAGTCTTCTCTTCTCATGAGGTGGCCAAAGTATTACAGCCTCAGCTTCAGCATCTGTCCTTCCAGTGAGCACTCAGGGCTGATTTCCTTCAGAATGGATAGGTTTGATCTTCTTGCAGTTCATGGGACTCTCAAAGAGTCTCCTCCAGCACCGTAATTCAAAAGCATCAATTCTTTGGGGATCAGCCTTCGTTATGGTCCAGCTCTCACTTCCATACATCACTACTAGGAAAACCATGGCTTTAACTATACGGACCTTTGTCGGCAAGGTGATGTCTCTGCTTTTTAAGGTGCTGTCTAGGTTTGCCATCGCTTTTCTCCCAAGAAGCAGGTGTCTTTTAACTTCATGACTGCTGTCACCATCTGAGCATCGCTGCAGGTAATAAACAAGAATTCGCTTATTATGCTTAATCCTAACTAGTGCTTTTGCACTGCGCTCACCACCAAATTGCAGCTGTTTTGCAGGAGATTTATAGGGCATATAAATGGACACAAAAATGATGAATACCACTAAACACAGAAGACTGCATCTCAAGCCAGGAACATGTTTTCTCTAGGTAATGACCTATAACAGATCGATACATTCCTGGCACTATATAAACACTCTATCTTGTGCCTTTCAGAATCTTCAAGATTTACTCTAATCTAGTATATTTTCATGTCTACCTTAAATTGCTTCTTAATCCCTGGGTGAATTAAAACTCAAATATTCACTTATGCTCAGTATCCTTTGCACTGATGCATCCTGCTACAGTGGTACCTCGAGTTACAAACACTTCAGGTTGCAAACGCTTCAGGTTACAAACTCCGCTAACCTGGAAGAGTTACCTCGAGTTGAGAACTTTGCCCCAGGATGAGAACGGAAATCGTGTGCTGGTGGCGCAGCGGCAGCAAGAGGCCCCATTAGCGAAAGCACACCTCTAGTTAAGAACAGTTTCAGGTTAAGAATGGATCTCCAGAACGAATTAAGTTCGTAACTAGAGGTACCACTGTATTTTGACCCACTCATGTGTTGGATTCACTTCCCTTGCCATCATTGTTTAAAAGTTCCTTTATTTTCTATCCATTCCAGTCTACAAATAAGGACTACAACAGAGCCAATGCAGTGTAATACTTAGAGCAAGGTCAGTATCTGGAGGAAAAGTAACCACATTTGCTACTCCTACAATAGTGTTTAGGAGCAGGGGAAGCCAGATTCAAATGCCCCACTCTGCCATGGGGCACTCATGCCACTCTCTCTCCTAAGCTACCTCACAGGGTTGTTGTGAGAATGAGATGTGGAGAAGAACCTTGGATGCTGCTGCCCTGGGATCCTTGGTGAATTTGCTTTTAATACTGTTTTTAATGCTGTAACCTACCCTGATACCCTAGGCTGAAGGGCAGGTAATAAATAAATATAAATTTTAAAAGAGAAAGTGGGTACGAATATAATTAATAGCAGCAACTCATCCCATTTCTCAGGTGCAGAACTCATAATCTTCAGGCATCTTCATTTAAAGGCTCTGTACTAGCAGGTCTGAAACATATTTCTACAGTGCTGCTTCTTAGAGTTGAAAGGAGTAATACTATTTAGCATTTACACGGAACTTTAGAGCCCATATGAAATTACTTTATAGTGAGTCAGAACATTTGTCCACATAGGCTGCTCTTATCTTGCAGACCTTTTCCAAGTCTTAACTGGAGATGCCAGGGACCGAACTTGAGATCTCTTAGATTTAAGACATGCACTCTAGCATTGGCCCGTGGACTTTCCCTGCTGCTCTTACTTACAACAAAGTGTGCCAGTATTGCTATGTGATGGGTGTGAAGTGGGTGAGGCTGAGAAGTGAGGCACCCAGCATCTCAAAGGAGGCTTCTTCTCATAAAGAGCAGCAAAGTGGATATAATGGCAAGGTTAATCCAATATTTATTTGTGCAAATAAACAGGATTCATCTAGTTTTTTTTAATTTCTGCAGACAAAAACATGTTTAGGACTTCATGTAGTTTCCACTTTCAAACTTTATATTCCATAAAACATGTAAGGAAGCTGCAACTGTCCAGCTCAGTTCTAAGGTAACCCTTAGTGCTAAGCAAAGTACCCAGTTCTGCTTTCTTATAGAAATGACACTGGACTGACTATGCCTGCTATATTCATTCCACAGACCAACCAGTTTCCCCCCTTCTTTGTTCTGAGATCACAGGTTTATGTAATTTATGAAATCTAAGACTGAGCAATGCACTTGTCCAAGGGAGAGGATGTAAAATCCCATCCCACTGTGGATAGTGCCTGCTGTTCCATTGATTTTCATAAGGGTTGTTTATTCATAAGATCTGTGTTTAAAGAAGACTGTGGTGCATGCATGAATGAGTGTCACTGGATGTTCCTGTCTTGAATATTCACAGGGAAGTTTATGGAAAGCAATACTTTTGATCGCATCACAGCACCTTTTGATGATCCCATGATGGGCACGTGTTGAAGAATTCAGAGAAATGTGAATCCCCCTACAATTTCAGCATGGAAAGCTCACTCAATCAAAGTGTTCACCATCGAAATGGATCAAAGTCGCTAACCTTCCCTACAGCTAAAAAGCAAAGTAGGAATAGTCGTGTCTTTGTGTGGAGAGGACTTCATCTGTTTTTCCTTTCTGTACCTATGCCATCTCTTTTCAGGACGATCCTACAGCAACTTTGGAAATGTTTATGGAAAGTTCCTTCAGCTCTACAGTTTACCATTTAACACTTCACAATTTCTTCACATACTCTTTTTATACAATATGATTCTATGATAACAATTCCCTCCTTTCCATCACCCATTTTTGGTCCTCTGCTTTACCTCTTGTATAGAAGTGGCTTGATTTCTGCCATTCTGCAATTTGGTTGAGTGACAAATTTTGCTGGAAACAAATAGCAATAGTAAGTTGAAAAAGCAGAAGGTTGTCCTGGCTCCCACCCAGACTATGACAACAGAGGCTTTTACTTGAGAGTAAGAAAGCTATCTTAATCGAGGCAGTGAAGAGATACAGGCTCAATAACAGATAAGAGTCACAACAGCCGCTCAAGTCCAAGAAGTCCAAGGTCAGGGCAAGGAGCTCAGAGCTGCACAGAAGCATCTGAGTTGTCCCAATGGATGGGCACACCAAGTTTCTCCATCTACTCATCACCAGAGCGCCACCTGCTTTTGACAGCCCCAGGTACCTCCAAGTGGACCCAATCCAACCAGGGGCAATTCAGGGCTGCCTCAACTCAATCCAGCTGAATCCCATGTCAACATGAATCAGCCCAATTCAGTTTGAGGTCTGGGATCTGTTTAGCAATCCTATAAACCAATAATGAAGCCATAACACTGCCAAATGAGACTATAAGAAGCATGGTCAAACATTAAGGGACAACAGTGGAGGAAATTTCTCCCACATAGACATCTCTCAGCCCAACAACAAGAGAGAGGTAGAAGCAGGATGAACTCTAGATTCCCTTACACTGAGTTCTGTTTGGAGATTACTAGACTGTAAGTGGACAGAACATTCCCATCAGCTTCCACAGGATGCAAAGCTTACATTGGCTTCAATAAAGCACCTGCATCCTTCTGTTTAAGAGTACATTAGACACTTGAGGATACATTTTACAATGTTACAATAATTACCCCAAGTCAATTATTGTCATTTTTAACCATAGCAATTTGTCAATCCAGCTAGAAAAAATATTCTGATGTTTCAGTTACACTCTTATCAGTACTCCAGAGAAAGTTAAATGTTAATTTCCTTTTACTGCTGTTTTCTCTCCCATAAAGCCAACAAAGTCTCATGATTACATTATTTGAGTAGAAAGCAAAGCAGGTGCTGATAGGAGTAAGGAATGGCATTTCTTCAAACCATAAATCTCCTAGCAATTGTTCACTACAGGCTTGGATGTTAGTTAATTTTCTTAAACTCTGTAGTAAATGAACTTTGTTTTCCTGCAAGGCTGAACTTTTTCTATAGCTTAGCTACTACTGGGAAGTAGCCCATTACCGCAGATGGAAAAGTGAGGTAGAGGGATAATATTATAGAATCATACATGGGTATGTGCTTCCACTCTGGATATCACAAGGTCATTAATTCTTCTGATATGGAATTAGTTATATTTTTGGCCTCAGGTGTTAAGGGAGGAAACAGGTGATGATGACACCACCACCATTCATACATTACAGGGAACACAATTTTCTGTGTCCCAAAAACTGAAGTATAAAACAGATAGTGGGGGGTTAGTGTGATTGTGAGGCAGACAAATACAAACCTGTGCTGTCTAAATGTATCGTAAATATGAAAGAATCATACCTGCAGATCCCATACGAGGAGCTCCCTCAGCTTCCATATGCCCTACAGCACTGGCTCTGAGCAATTACATAATGCAAAATGAATGTGTCTCTTTTCATCTCTTAGATGCAGGAGAACTCCATGGGATGGCTGGTACTGAAGTGGAAAATCTCTCTACAGAGCTGGAGGGGCAATTTGAAGAGCTCTTTGATCTGTGAATATACTTACAAGGGTCAGAAAAGGGTTGCAGAAAGGAACTGACTGGCCCTGATTTGACACATTCCACAGTCACAGGCCATCAGATGAGCATGAGGAGAAGAGCATGAGTTCTGTTAGGCATGAAGAACTGAGCACCAGCAGAACTTCAGTCCTTTCTCTGTTGGGATTTGTAGTAGCAGGAAAGGACTGAATTAAATTGGTTAAGATCCTTACCCATAGATCTTGACTGCCATGGACTGGTTGAATGCAGAGGAATCATGGGAAGAACCAGCTGGAGAACCACCAAGGGAAGACTGCTCAGAACCTGGGGAGTGGTGGTGGGATGACAATGAGCAGTCATAGGGAGATGACTGGAAAGAGGTGTCAGAAGCTGAAAAGGTAACAGAGCTTAGTGAGCTGGGACAATCTGTGGCAGGAAGAAGTCAAGAATCCGAGGCAGAAACTGTCAAGTATGAGGAGAGAGGCCAAGAAGCAGAGATGAGTCAGGCTGGTGAAGAGTCACGGGTGTCTCCCCTCCTTCTGTGACAAGCTCCCCTCCCCCATCTTCCAGAACCGGGGGGGGGGGGCATGAAAAGCGTAGAGAAGAGATTGCTTGGGGAAAACCCTGGAGAGGAGGAGACATAGACAGCTGTGGGGGGATGGAGACCTTTGGACTCGGCAACTGATTTCATGCAGTAAGACCACTGGGAATGAGCTGCTGTGCTCATTAGGGCTGACACTCAGCCAAGTCTGTGGAGATTGTGTTTTTGCTAATAAATAGATAACTTTGAACCGTGTGGTTACTGACCGGCACCATCTGTGACATTGGCCTTTGTCAAAAAACCAAAATCGCCACAGCTGGACATTGCATTCATTTTGTTTACTTGCTATAAACATCAAGCCTGATTCCATTATAGTGCAATACTGGGGCAAGTGGGTCACTCCAGGAGGGCATGATGAGATGCAGTGAAATTACACATTTTATTTACATATAATTAACAAGTGTTTTCATAACATTTATTTAATAATAATCAATAAGCATTTAACATCTGGAATTATCAAAGCAAGGAACCTACATTCTGCTCTATTTAGTTTTAAGAACGATGAGAATCTCCAGATCCGTCTTTCTCAACCTTGTGTCCCCAGATGCTGTTGGACTACAACTCCCATCATCCCTAGCCAGTAGGGCCAGTGGTCAGGCATGATTGGAATTGTAGTGCAACAACATCTGGTGGCACAAGGATGAAAAAGGTTGCTCAAGAATCTAACAACATTCAGTAACCAGAAAGTCCAGATGCACATGCTATCCACATTGGGTGTGTTGCATGACTTTGGTTCTGTATGCTAATTTCAAGCAATATTAGCAAACTATATTTTAGTACCGTGGTTTGCCTCAGTACCCGAGTCTTTCAGATAAAGGTTTCATCTGCTAGCATGGGTAGATCTACCCATTTTGCTGGTGAAGGAATAGTTAAATCTTCTATTTGTCCTTGGGAACACTCAGTATGCTTCATTTTAATCTCAGCTCCAACTTGCCTATTAATTATTAGCACAAATTTCAGAGTAGCACCTAGAGGATTTAACGAAGATTAGTGCCCCATTGCCCTTGAGATGGTGTAAAAGCCATAGACAATGGGAGGGCACAATCTTGCCTCAGTGGGCTTCTCCCAACTCACTTATCAACAAAATGGAGAATATATGAAGATTTGCTTGAAGATTTTTTTTAACTGCCCAACTAAACAACACAAGGATTACATGACTGCTTTTATCTATTTGCTCAAAAGCAAGAAAGGACGTCTTGCTGTTTCTCTTGCCTCACATGAACTCCAAAAGATGCACCAAAACCAGGATCAGGTAATAGTTGCTACACAACAAGCTGCCTTATAATGGAGTCGGACCATGGGTCTGTAGCAGTGTTGAAGCAGAGCCAGGATGGTTTCTGCAAGGGCAGGTCTTCACAAAGCATATAAAATAGTGGCAATCTGGTTAGTATAGTGTACTTTGATTTTCAAAAGGCTTTCAACAAGAGAGCTCATGCATTCCTAGTGGGCATGTGACAAGTTTACTAGGTTCTGGCAAAGCATTTTTGATGTTTTCATATTATTGGTCAATCACTGAACCCAAATCCTTCTCTGGCCTTCTTGTCACTAGCTGCTGATCTAGACCCTCCCCTTATACATAAGGACCTAACTGCCCTACAATTTACGATGGCTCATTTAGAGATCGCTTCCCAATGGAAAGACTCCCAAAGGTCCATCTCCGATGGAATGGCAAGGGAAAGTTTGGGACCTGGCTCTTTCTGAGTATCTATTGAAACACAAAAGGGCTGTTTGATGTCATACTCAACCTGATCGGTTTGACAAGGTCCCCTATACACCTTTATGTAAACAGAAGTGATATGAATGTTAAACCTCCAGCCACTCACACTTAGTGATGGACAGGCTATGTTACAGATAGGTGAAGCCTTAGCAATCAATGATAAGTTGTTTGACAGCAGCCCCCACCCCACCCCCCAAAACCCCCACTGAAAATCCACTACAAGGACATTTTGTCTGGATTCATAACTCCAAACAAGATCTCAACAGTATTTGGAGCATGATGTCATCAGTATGCAGATCATACCTATTTCTCCATTCCATCTCAAGCAAGAGAGGCTGTTCAGGTAACTGAACCAGGGTCTGGGGGCAGTGATGGGCATCATAAGAGCTCACAAGCAGAAGCTAAATCCTGACAAGACAGAGGTTCAAAATTTAGGAAATGCAAAGGTTTTTAAAATATTCTTTATCTAGACTTTTAACTGATAGTTTTATGGTGTACTGGTTTAAACTACTGTCTGTAATATATTATAATTATATTTTTAACTAAAACAGAAAAAATCCTTCCACTAGCACCTTAGAGACCAACTAAGTTTGTTACTGGTATGAGCTTTCTTGTGCATGCACACTTCTTCAGATACCATCTGAAAACCCAGGGAGGAAGGCTGGGTTTTCAATTTGAAATCTAAAAAATGCATTATAGTCGTTCAGTCAGGATGCAATCTGCAAAAGACCACCTTCTCCAAGTATGTTTTCTGTCACTAATACCCCATCACCACACAGACATACCACAACAACCATGATGTCCTTCATTATCAGGTAGTTTTGTAAAAAGCCCCCATTGTAGTTAATAGTGCAAATTAACATGCCCTGGGAAAAGACCGAAAATGTGTGTCATCCCATCCTGCACAATGCAATCATTTGCCATCAGGAGAATTGTGACCCCATAGTAAACCTGCCAATTCAAAAATCATTGTGTCTAGGTCAGCAAAAATCCAACCCACTGAAATAAGCTCAGCAAATCTCCCTTATTTCATTTAATCAAAGACAGGCTCTTGTGCTGTTACAAGCCCATTGGCATTTTTAGCATATCAGTATTCAGAAAAGCTGTAGGTTAAGAATCTGCAAGGCTGCAGTTTGCTAAAATTATACAAAGTGCCAAGACAGATTTTAAAATTGCCAGCAAACCCACTTTTAATGGCTGCTCTTCATCTTGTCAGCGTAAGATGGAATATATATATAATCAGTGAAAGAAACATACAGGCTTCCTACACTTCTCTGTAGAATCATTCAGTCAAATATAGCTCTCTATCAATAGAGGGGAACAAACAAGGAAAATGCAACGTTAAAAACAAACAAACATGGAAGCCATTAATCAGATTTCTACCAACCTTTTATCAAATCTATTAAACATTCTGAAATGGTTACAGAAATGGAAGAATATTGATTCAGTCCAATTTTCTTCTGAAAAGGAACTCTGGAGTTGCTTTTCAGACCATTCCTCTACATATTTCTGGGCACTTCCAGGTGGCCATTGAATGGATTCTGCAACTTTCTCTTTTTATTATATCCACTAGATGGCATCTCTGTTCTTCAAAAAATGCCATTTTTTCTTCTGTTTTCCTGCTGTGTTTGTAATCTGAAAACAATATCCCATCATTTATTTAAAAAAAGAAAGAAAGATAAATTGTTCTGTTTCTATGCAAGGATACCGCAGAATGCTTGTTGAAAGGCTTCATAACATTGCCACACACAATAGCACTTGTGAACATTCTAATGCCAAACTTGCTTAAATAATCTCCTTGTGTCAACTAGACAAGATGTTGTGCAATTTTCATTCAACTCATACTAAAACCACCAATTCTAAGATGTGGTTATGCCATTCTTGTAATTTAAAATTATATATCTATCCTTTCACGGATTTCCTGATAACAGAATTCAGGGTGCTTGTACTGATCTCATCACAAACATTTTCATTTTCATTTATTTATATTTTAAAAAATCATCCTGTCCTCTGAGGGACTCTTACAATAATTCTGCTTCACCATACAACAAAGTGTGACTACTGTATGATATCACTCAGAGTCCCTTTTAAAACATCTGTTTCCAAACTGCTGAGTGCTTAACTTAGTTGATTCGAATGTCTAATGTTTTACCATTTTTAATGTGATGTAAGCCACCCAGAGTGGCTGGGGTATAAATAATAAAATTATTCTTATTCTTTTGCAGATGAAGATGAAATTAAGGAATAAACAGCACCACATAATAACAACTTTTGATGGGCAGGAATTAATTCAACCATCTGTAGTTTCTAAAAACAAAGAACTGGCAATTATGTAGACACCTGATTTATTCTGCAAAACATTTCTGGAGAAAGCTGTGCAGTGTAATATTACACATTCCCTCAGAACTCCTGCTGAGTTCTATGAGATTATTCCTACGGAAGGATACAAAGGATAGTAGCTTTCGTGGGAATTAAGCATGGAATGGACGTTGGGAATTTTTAATGTCTGTGTTCAGGGCACTGTGCCATGGTGCCATATAAAAAGCAGGCTGTCAAAGTAATGTAGCAAAATCCCTTTTATGGAACATTATCAGGAGACAGTGCTAACACATTCCAGTTTTCCAGTGAACCTTGTGGGTGTATAGGAAGTCCTGCATTGATGCCAATCTTTTCCACTTGCTTGGAAATAAAATTTCCTTGAAGGGAGTCTGTTCTCCATTTAGCTGGAATTTCCCTTCAAAATCTACTTCAAACCAGCTTACTTCATCATATTCTATTCCATCAAATTCTACTTCAAAGCAGCTTACTTCACCATCCTTTTTTACAAGGAGCTGTGAAAAAGCAACACAAACATTGCCCGTCAAATTTCAAGGTTTGGGGAAGCATGTATACATTCATTCAGTACTGACAACATCTCTGTGATAAGTTAATTCTGCACCAATGTATGGGAAACTGGCAAAGCGGATGACTGCAATGCAGCCTGAGCATTTTCTTGGTTTTTTAAAGCACCTTCCTTACCCACAAAGCTGTATGATGGTAGCAAATAGTATCATTAAAGATCTGCAAAATTATTCATTGCCTGCTTGTTTTCTTCTAGATTAAAAGATCCCATCTAAAAGGTGCTCTTTTGTGATCAGGATCTGTGTCTCGGAGACTCTGTAATTAATCTGAGTTTTCAAGGGAAGTCATCACAAAAATTAGTAAAATAATGAAGGAAAATGTCACCATCTGGTTTCAAACTGGCAAGGAAAGGGAAGCTTGCTTTATATAGATGAATTTATTCCCTAATGTGATTTATCATATTGAGTCAAAGATAAACCACTATTTGATTAATGAAAATGAATGTATTATTTAGCAGAAGCAGAATAAAATCCAGAGAAACCAGAGCACAGAAGTTGAGCAGGTTCATAGAAATAAATGTGGTAGACTGTAAAAAAGAAAAGAAAACCAACCTCATTTGGTATGCTAATCACTCCATAAACTCTACTGCAGAAAGTATTAGGTTTATTCTGATTAATTGCATTCTGGTTTTTTTAGGCTACTGCCATTGTAATGAACTCCTTGGCTGATTTTACTAGAGATAATTTTTTTTTAAATACCACCACTATTGCAAGGTCCTCTCAGCTTAAAGAATAAATGTGATCTGATCTTGAACTTGACTGCATTTAAGGCCCATGGAAATCAATAGGGCATAAGCTTCTGTGTCCCCATCCTATCAGATTCAGCAAGCTAAGCCTCTTTAACTCTCTCTTGATTATGATTTTAGACCACAGTAGGGATTAACAGCTCTGACACATGTGCAGAACTTCTCAACAGCAGAAGGGATTCCTCCTGGTTCTCTTCTATGACCCCCACATGCACAGTAAAACTACCAGGTGATTTGCAGGAGATTGACAAGGGTTTCTGACTCCCAATTGTTTTACAGTAACAACAACAAAATGGCTTTTTCCACCTAAATTAGGCTGCTGAAATGGAAAACCTGGAATGTTCAAAGGCACTTTGTTCCTTAATTCTAATTGTGGCTATGTACACAACATACATTTAAAGCACATGACTTCCCCCAAAGAAGCGTGGGAACTGTAGCTTATCCCCCCCCACAGAACTACAATTCCCAGCACTCTTAACTACATTTCTCAAGATTCTTAAGGGATAGGAATGCGGTTTAAATGTGCTTTCAGTGCATGGTGTGTGTAGCTTGTGTGTCTTTTGCACCGGGCTTTGATTGGCTGATTTTTAAAAGGTAAATGTTAAGGGACCCCTGACCATTAGGTCCAATCGTGCCCGACTCTGGGGTTGCAGCTCTCATCTCGCTTTATTGGCCAAGGGAGCCGGCATACAGCTTCCGGATCATGTGGCCAGCATGACTAAGCCCCTTCTGGCGAACTAGAGCGGCGCACAGAAACGCCGTTTACCTTCCCACTGGAGCGGGAAAACCTGAACAGGTTTTACAAGGGACGACAACCTTTTTACACGGGACGGCAACCTTTTTATCTACTTGCACTAGTATTTATCTACTTGTACTTTGATGTGCTTTTGAACTTCTAGGTTGCCAGGAGCAGGGACCGAGCAATGGGAACTCACCCCGTCGCGGGGATTCGAACCGCCGACCTTCTGATCGGCAAGTCCTAGGCTCTGTGGTAAGCAGGTCCAAAGCTGCACCGCACCTCTGTAGGAAAAACTCTTGTCTCTGCAAAAGATTTCCCTGCCTAGAATAGGACTTGTATACACAGAACTGTTGTTCATGCCTTGCATTTGTTTAAACTTTTAAAGTCTCTTCTGCTCTTACATCTGCACTTGTTTTTATAGCTTTCGTACAGCAGGTAAGAAAATGAGAAAACAAACAGATACAGGTAAGCTGAGCAGCAGATGGTATGTAAAATGCAGCCCTGGTGCGTTAACACAGTGTGTGTAAGGATTCATCTCCACATTTGGCAGTTAAGTAATTATTTTCATTCATGTCAGAACTACTATTGCATTAACAGGGACGTTGTTTGCATACATTTACTTAACACCATATTATTTGTTATGATATTGAGATACACACTTTCAAAGATCTAGCAATGACTGCGAGATCCATCTCGAGATATCATGGAACTTGCAGGCTACAAAGCAAAGCAAGAGTGTCGAACAAAAGGTTGCCGTCCCTTGTAAAACCTGTTCAGGTTTTCCTTTAGGACAAGAACGGAAAGGTCAAGAAAAGGGCTGGTTCTGCTAGGAAGGTTGTTCCCCCGCAGATAAGGCAAGTTGTTCTTGTCCACATTCACTCCAGCTCTTGAGATGGAAATCTTGAGAGCCTTTGCTATCTTTAGCTGAATGTTATGCCTCTGGCTATAGACTGGCCTGGCATATAAGATTCCACAGTGCAAAAGAGAGAGAAAGAAAGAAACCTGGAAGCAAAAGTAAATTATGAAACCATTTTTGTTTCTTGACTATAAGAAACAGACATAAGAAAATGGGGGGGGGGGAGAGAGAGAGAAAGGGGACTGTGGGTCTTAAGAACCATGAGTAGATCTAAGATTGTGAAAGGGGACTTTTCCATCCCCTCCTCACTACAGCTCTCTGTGCCCCCTGAAAATCTCCCCCGGAGCATCAGGAGATCTTCCTGAGAAGCATGGGCTGTGTGGCACAAAGGCTAACCAGAGAGGGGTAACTTAGCAGAGACACCAAGGAGCTCGCCTTGGGCAAGTCTCCTCCACTCTGCTCCATTCTGGGGCAATTTCCCCTTCCCACATTTCAAAAGGGAGGCACAGGGACTGCAGCTGAGAGAAGAAGATGATGACCTTCTGTGAGCTTCCTGTGGTTCTCAGCATTCACGTTTTAATAGTAAATGCATATATAGCCACCTGCCTAAGGTGCTTTTGTTTCATTTTTATCCAAGGGAATCTAGAAATATTTCCAAATGCCATAAGTCTCCTGTGACCTCCTTCCAAAAGAAACCAAACCCAGATAGACTTTCTGACTCAAATCTCTACCCACTCAGAGAAGCAAGCTAAGTGTAACGGGGCGTACAATGTCTCCACAATATAAAATACAGTATAAGGGATTGTGGGAAATCCCCCAGGCCATTTGGAACTAGAAGCATAAGGAAGGAAAGAATTTGAGTAGAAAATGATTTCTTTCCCGTTGTGAACACTTATATTAGGAATAAAAGAGGCATGCAGGGAGCATCAGGTTTGCATTTTTTGAAGTAAAGGATACTTTAAAATGCTTCAGATGAGATGTTCACATGAAGTAAATCTGCAGATCTTCTTGTCCACTTATTCCATTTGTGCCTATTATACCTTCTCTGAATTAATTTGATACAGCCGTGTGGTGTTGCATAGAAGCTTCTTCTGTTATTTCCTTAAGGCATCTTCGAAGCTGCTGTACCCTCCAGCAATCCCTCTTGCTGTACCAGTGCTCCATGTTTGGTATGCAACATTTCTGTAGATGACAGCTAATAGAGGGGATGCAAGAAAGGGAGCAAATGAAATATAATTGTATTTTGAGCATCGAGCACATGCTCTCTCTCTCTCTATATATATATCTTTCCTAATTTTTGCTTTCCTCGGTGTCGGGGGGGGAGTATAAAAGTGATAACAAGCCAAATTAATGGTCTTTTGGAAAGGCTCCACAGACACATTTGATTTTCACACTAAGATTCTCCTTAGCCGTCTTATTTTAGTGCGGGATGTCATGTTTATCTCAGGTCAGACTGATTATTTTTCATGTCGCGTGTATCTGATTCAAGTCCAAACTAAATGTGATGTTGAAGTGTGACTGTTCATTCATCTGTGATGTCTTCATGCCTGTCGATGTTAGTGTTGCTAAAAGCAATATGGATCAGGGGCCATAGTGCTGGAGGAGGGGATTAATCCCCTGTGCCCATTTCCCCATGTCTTCCCCGCAAGGCTGCTATAACTCATGAACACAGAGGCCATAGCCGATTTTGTTGGCATCCAAGACCGTGGCCAGGGGAGAAGTAAAAACCTCTTTGAGTGTAATGCTGTTTGCCCCTCCATTGCAGGCTCAGGTTGTATATATGCATCAATAAACCATATATCATAAAGACACCACAGTCACCACAGAGCCTCCTTTCCAAAGGCAACACAGACTCTGCATGAGTGCCTAGAACTCCTGGAATCTTGCACCGCTTGGATATTGGGGTGGCATGTAACAATATATAGTATGCTATCCTCTCCATTATAAGAATATTGCTCACAATGTAGAAAATGTGTCTTGCACACCACTGTCTTAAAGAATCAAACAATGGGGAGCTTTTGTTTGTTTTATAATTTTACTCAGTACAACTGTGCAAATCAGGTGCAAATGCTGTTGCTATTACTGTAATCATCTTGTCAATTACCGGTATCACTGCAGAGTAGTCTTCCATTGCAATCACAGGTACTAATTTGTGGGAGGCACTGATTGCTTTTGACAGGCAACAGAGGTGTTAATTTAACAGGGGAGGGTTATTCAAGTACATAAGGGATGTGTGTGAATACACACACACACTCACACAAGTGCATATCCACAGCCCAAACTTGTCATTTGGCAATCAGTGACAATATTTATAGTGCTATTTTATAAGGAGTGCAGCTGCTTCCCTCCAGTGCTAATACAAATTGGTCTATCAAACAGGTTGTGCACATAAACTGTCATTTAAACCCTGCTAGAATAATACTGATATTTCAAGCAGGCTTTCTACCATATTCCTAACAAAGGCTCTGTGAAAAGCACACATTGTCAATGTGTATATTTTGCAAAGCACTGTATGAGAAAGAACATAACATTGTGATATGAGTTGTGGGTGCTAGATTTCTCTTAGAATTCCCAGTTCAAGCTAGTGTTACAATTTAATAAAGGCTTAGTGTTAAAACTGTGCTAGACCTGTGTGTATTTAAGCTGTACATTACATGCTTCTAATCCTCTGGAATCATCCTGTGTGAAAAACTAACTAAACCAGGCTGGTGATTCCTGTGATGTGTGAAGAGCTAATTAAGCCAGGACTAGCTTCTTGCACAAGGTGATAGCCTGGGGTAATAGACCATCAAGACATCAAAGGGTCAAAGAAACTGGGAGTGAAATGCCAATGGAGCAGAGTCCCTCCCTCTACAGAAGAGAGCTTACAGTAGAGAGGGTGTAGAGAGGGTGTAACCAAAAGAAGCAAAGCTGGCTGGAAGCTTAGTGTAGGAGGTTAGGAGTGAGGTAACAGAGATAGTAAAGCAGTGGGCTGGAGCGAGAGGCAGAGAGCTCTGTGTTGGATCTCAGTTTGGCTCTCAGGCTGTGCTATGGAAGAAGCAAGACCCTCTTGGCTTGTTAGGCTGGGAACCCCTCCATCATAGGCTCAGGTTCATGGATACAGGACTCCCCAAAATTTAAGGCACTCAGGCATCATGCAGGCTAACCCCACAAGCTCACAACGCAAAGGGAAGCCTACCAGTGCTCATAGTGGTCAAACAAATGCCTGTGGAAAACACACAACAGCACTCTTTCCTCCTGTGGTTTTCAGAATTCAGAAGCATACTGTGTCTGACAGTGGATGGAGAACATAGCCATTAGAGTTAGTAGTCACCAAAAGCATTTATCTGTTGAATTTTTGGAAGTCCCGCAGCTTCCAAAGGCACAGGAGCCTTTTTTAAAAACAAATGGTGTTCGCCCTACAAATCCTTTAAAGGTAACGGACCCCTGACCATTAGGTCCAGTCATGACCAACTCTGGGGTTGCAGCGCTTATCTTGCTTTATTGGCTGAGGGAGCTGGCGTACAGCTTCAGGGTCATGTGGCCAGCATGACTAAGCCACTTCTGGCGAACCAGAGCAGTGCACGGAAACACCGTTTACCTTCCCTCTGGAGCGGTACCTATTTATCTACTTGCACTTTGATGTGCTTTCGAACTGCTAGGTTGGCAGGAGCAGGGACTGAGCAACAGGAGCTCACCCCATCGCCTAGTATCGAAAAGGCAGAACAAAGTGATACAGGATGTGAATCCACATTCTGAGGCATTGCTGAGGGTTCATATTAAGCAAGAGACTCCCTTTTTTTATTTCTAGGGAGCTTCTGTCTCCAGAAAGCCAGACCAGGTTGGCCATCTGGGTAATGTATCCCAGTTTTGCAACTGAGACGCATAAACTCACTGCACAGCTACGTTATCAGACTGGTCTGGAAACAGAGCTTGCTTGCTTCAGTCTTGGCAAGCTTCACACATTACACTGGGAGAGGAGGGGCCCATGAAAGATTTAGCATGCCCTTGCCAGCATCCAGTAATGTGTGAGGTGGGCTGGTGCATTTTCCTTGACTCTGAACATTGCAGAAAGCACACTGCAGGGAGCTGCCATTGGTCCCAGTTCCCCGCAGCTCGTGTTTTGCGGCATGCAAGTTGGATTGCCAGCAGCACTATGCATAATCGTCTCCACACAAGCTAATCTCAAAGTCCCCGATTCTTGAACTTAAGGAGTTCGGGGCCAATGAACTTAGCACCTCAGTGGCTCTTTCCCCCGTTTTCTTCAGGCTCCTTGGGAGAGACAATTAAAGCTGAGAGAACAGCTTAAAGATACAGTGGAGTGCACAAGCAAATCCCGCAATTTGTAGGACAAGGCAGTGTCTTGCTGGAGACAAGGCAAGAGGGGGTGGATTTTGCTGGTGTGCTGCAGCACACTGCAGCAAGCTGCAAGGAGGGAAGTCTTCCCTCCACCCCAGATCTGGAGATATGCATTCCCAAATGGCTTCACATATACTGACAGTAGAGCTCTTGAAAGATCACATCAGACAACCAAGAACAAAAATGATCCTATATCATTCAGGGGGGAGGAGGAGGCAAAGACCAATACACAAAGATTTTTCTTTTTGCTTGTAGGCATAACTCACAGGAGCTCACCCAGACAAGTAACAGAAGGGCCGTAGCTCAGTGGTGGAGCATCTGATTTGCACACAGCAAGTCCCAGGTTCAATCCCAGCATCTCTATTATAGGGCTGCCTGAAACCTTGACGAGCTGCTGTCTGGCACTGTAGATAATACTCAGCTAGATGGACTAATTATCTGACTCCATAAAAGGAAGCTTCCAATGTTCCCAAGAACTCTCAGGCTTGTGTTATTTGTTGAAAATCAATGTGTCCACCCTGCCTTTAGCCTCTCATTCATGTTACACCTGTCCACTGTATAGGTTATCACAGAACTGTAGAGTTGGAAGGGACCCTGAGGATCATCTAGTCCAACCCCCTGCAATGCAGGAATATGCAGCTGGTCCATACAGGGATCGAACCAGCAACCTTGGTGTTATCAGCACCATGGTCTAACCAACTGAGCTAGGTTCCTCCAGGTGTCTGGACTACACTGCCATCATCACTGACCATTGGCAATGCTGGTTGGGGCTGATGGGAGTTGAATGCCAGCAAGACTTGGAGGGCACAAGGTTGGGGAGGCCTGGTACAGATGAAGAGGAAAGCAGTTTGCCGTTGAGCAGGAGCCAGTCTCACTCCTGCAGTACATTCATTAAGCTGGTGTCAGCTTTTCCCAATAAAGCCTTATTTCCAATAGTTCAGAACTCATTGTAGCTAATTTGCTTCAGGCTGAAGTCTGGAATACAAAAAAAAGCAAGAAAGAAAAAGGAAACTTCTCTGCCAAGAAATTACATTGCAGAAATGGTATTTCCAAGGGAAAGGAGCAAAAAGAATACATGCAAGGCTTTGGGTTGCAGCCCAAAAGGGAGAGGAGGAAAGAAGAGGAGAGAGGCAGTTGCCAAGGTAATTCCTGAAAGCATTTTGCCTACAGCTGTGCGCTGGACCACAATAGCTTCAGATCTACAGTAGGATGGACAGTCCCATGAAGGAATATGGGAAAGAGGGCTCATTGCTAGGCATGAAAGGCTAACATATGGGTGGATGTGTTTAAAAGAAAAACAGCTTCCAGGCAAGTGGTTAACTCTTTCCCCAGCACCTGGGTTTTCTGTTCAAAATTGTTTCCCTCCCCCAGCTGCTGATATCACTCAAGTTCATAATTACCTGGTCCAGAATACAGATATGTCTAACCTGCTGCCAGTGACTGTATTACAAAGCAAGCTGTATTTCTCCCAAAAACATGTTTTTCCAGCTTGGAAGGTTCTGTTCATATGCATTCAGCAGCCAGACACCCAAAACCAGATGCTGTACAGGCACAGGCGCAAAAGTTAAATCCCTTCCTCTTGCTGATATTCTCACAGATCACTGTGAAGTACTTGCTCAGACCACCCAAGCAAACAAGCCTGGTTTCTTTAAAGAACCCTCTCCATGTGGGCCTATCCGCTAAGTCATTGGTTGTAAACCCTTTACATGGCAGTTGTTCCTTATCCCAGGCAAAAAGCCTTTTGGGGGGAGTGGAGAGGACAGCTGGCTGGTTGCCACGACTTTCCTAGGAATTACAATTCCCAGAGAACATTATGATAAGGCACATGTCCTTGGCACCATCAGTGTGTATATGCCTATATTAAAAACTGAGGGAGAACTCTCAGAAAAGAGATATTGCCCACAAATTCTCTGTAGTGCAGTGGTATTTTCTGAAGTGCAGGAGAACAGCATGATAGTCCCCAAAGCCATGTCCCCCCACCCAGTTTAAAAAATGCAGGGAGCTGTGGGGATTCAATCTGTATAAGGATCACCTGACAGTCATAGTCTAGTAAGCTAGCTAATACATTAAAACTTGAATGCCTCATTATAACCTCATTCACCTGCCATTAGGAATTTGGGGGGGGGGTTGAATTCAATTCATATTTTAAGAGGAACGAATCAAATTTTCACGTTCCGAAACACTGCAAGAACTTGAACGTAGACATACTTCGAAATTCACACTTAACCAAAATGTATGGTGCAGTTCTCCAACCAGTGGTTTGTTGTTTTTTAAAAAAGGCATATGCTAGGGGAAAATGTATATAAAAATAAACAATAATGGTGAAAATAGCACATTAAAATGCATTATATTAAGTGACATTGTTTGCAAAACAATGTACATTAGTCAAAACTGCCTACAAAAATATGTTGATTGGGAGAAATTTGCACTAAAACACAGAAGAATTTTCATGAGGTTTTTTTGTGCAAACTGCTGCAGAAACAGGGCAAACTGGATTTCAGATTGGAAGACAGGTCCTTCTATCCCTTACTTAACATAGCAAGGAGAACCCATCATTTCCCCAGGCACTCAGGAAAATTATATCACTTCTGCTCTTAAAAAAAAGCCCCCCTTTCCTTCTCCTACACCACTGTGAATAGTTATCAAGAAAGTGCATGATTTCTGATCCAATTTCAATTTGAGCTATTGCTACGAACCCCTTGCAGGATTCCAGAAACGTATCCAGCTTGATTTGTTCTTGGTTAACACAACAGTGCAAACCAGAATTGGAGTCCTGGAACTGGTATATGCACTGATGACAAACTAATCTCTTTGAAAAGAGCTCAATAACATGGAACCGACGTATTGCCCTAAAAATTCTGATTGATACACTTAGAATGTTTGCACCAGTCAGATGGGCTTATATTCAACAGTCAGTGCAGATCTGAATTGGCCATAGAAGCAAACTTCTATGGCCAAGTAACCACTATTTGCCTGAGAGCATCTTTCCTAATGAAGACAAATTAAGTGTTCTGGAACAGCACAGCTGGTGGGAGGGGAAGGTAAAGGAAATTCACCTTTACAAAGTGAGCAATGCATGCTTCTTGGATACACCTAAACTGGAAAGCGATCTGGCGTTTATTTCACAATTTATCTGACTCAATCCTATTAAATAAGACACAACATGGCATACAGAATGAAATAACATACTGCCATACTGAGAGGAAAACATAACACCATAGGAAGACTTAGTAGCACTGTGGAGAAGTGGCAGAGTACTGGCAGGAGGATTTAAATGCAACAGCTTATTTCATCCATTTAAAGGATGCACCTTCTGTAGAGAACCAGGAGCTTCAAATAAGCAATGGTAGGCTTTACTTCCCAGCAGTGCTGAATTTACGTATAAGCTAAACAAGCTATAGCTTAGCTCCCCACTCTCTTGGGGGGCCCAAAACAATTTAAAGGGGGAAAAAAACCTGGATGTACATTTCCAAAATATAAGATAAAAAACAAATAAAACCTACATACAGCAACAGTGTTTTGTGTTGTGTAGGTCCATAAATTACCATATAGCATATATTCAACACAAAAAACAGCGACAAATTGTTGTTGACAAAGGAGAACCGGACATATAAAGGGCCCCATTACCTTCAGTAGCTTAGGGCCTCATCAAACCAAAATCCAGCCCTGCTTCCCACCCAGTGTTTATTCTTCTACCTAAGCCTGAGCAGCATCTTTGCATGATAGCAAGTGATGAAATGTGGGCTGGTATATTGGCAGGCAGTTCTGTCCTGCTGTTATCATGAGAGAACGGAAGCATGCATGTGCGGAAAGGATGAGGGAATAGGGATCTTGTCCCATAATGTTCATTGCTGCATCACACTATGCTCACTGGTGCAAACGAAATTTAGCATGACATGCCAGTATATCAGTGAAAAAGCCACAGTTCTATAACACAACAGGTACTGCAGTGTGAAGGGAACATTAGAAAGCAAGACAGAAGCACTAGTATTAAGCAGGAAAACTAATGCAATATTCCCCATGTCTGAATGCACCCACAATTCCACCCTCAAATACTTCTTAAAGCCAGAGTCAAAGGTTAGGCTGGGCCTTTGACATGAACAGAGGATCAAGAGAGATCTCCTAACCACTTCTAAGACTTTTTATTATTATTTAGAAAAAAGAGCTTTAAGATAAAATGATTAGTTCTGTGCAGCTTCTTGAAGATGCCTCTTGTAGCAGCTTCATTTCTCCAGATAGTTCATAAAAACCTTTTATGGCACTGGTGCTGTGTTTTTGTTGTTATGAGTGCCACTGTTTCCTGCTTCCTATTCAAAACCGCTTGGGTGACAGCTAAAATTCCTCTGTGTGGGAATGCGGATGTGACACTGTACATGAAATATATAATAACCCTGTCTACTGGGAGATACAATTAGCAGCCTCACAATGGGAGTGCAAGAATGTTTTGAAAAGCCATACTTATGTAAAGTCTGAGGGTAGGGATGAGGTTCACATTTGCCGCATGTAGGTTGGTTTCAGCGCCTTTCGTAGTGTGTGCATTCATTATTCCAAGAAACAAAGAAGTTATTGCAAGCCACCAGAAGGGCCGTGTGTGAGGCAGACCTTGAGCAAGTGAGCTCCATCAAGCATGAAGTGACTGGGAGCCTGCCCACGCTACCCGGAGTCCGCCAGAAGGAAAGTGAGAGAGAATGAGGAAATGACAGTGGTCAGAATACGCAGAGCAAGCATATTGCTGCCATGTGCCTTGAAGCAGAGAAGCCTACAAGGCATCAAGTCTATTTAAGTGCCAGAAAGCAGCTTGAGGATAATAAAACAAAAGCAGCACCAGCATGTTCGCCCAATTCAGCTCAGTAGAGATGACTTAAACTGATGCTATAGCAGTGGGTAAACTAAAAAGTATATTACGAATCCCTAGGTATACTACTCTGTGAGCATTTACAGAGAGCAAAGTGGTGCTCAACAGGGAAGCAATATTGAAGACAGGTCAATTAGATTGTGTATTAATCTCATGTTCAGGCGTAGGGTCCCATTGAGAGACCAACAGGCTCTTCACTCAGCTGTCGTCATCAGGCTGGGTTAGTTAAAACCGCATGTTTAAGCAAATATGCTTGTATGTTATCTTCACTCACATATTCATTTTTATGTACACTTTCCCCTAGTATATGCATTTTTGAAATGTTGTTTGGCTGGGGAACTACATTGCAAAATTCATATAGGTGTGAATTTCAAAGGATGGCTGTTTCAGTCCTCCTACTGTTCAGAATGTGTGAATTTGATAGATTTGCCTTTAAATGTGAACCAAAACAAATTTCTCCCCCATCCCTACTCCCAGGTAAGTGGTGTTAGGACTGTAGCCTAAAACTAGCCAGTTCTATTTCTCCACTGGGTTAGAGAGTGAAAATAGAATTTTTGAATAGGATAAGTAACCCAGTCAAATGCCGATTGACCCGAAACATAATTTATTTTCTGCTTTCTTCAGAGGTGTTGCTGGCATGTCCAGCTGCTATCTGTTTGCAGCAAGGGGTTTGTATGCTTTTTATCACTGCATCACTTCAACTAATTCAGCTTCCCTACCACTGTCCTTGCTGGGAAAGGTTGCATCTGTAAAATATCAGCCATGCAGTTGTTAAAGCTTAATGCCAGAGAAGTGACAACGCTACCATAATTGAGCATGTTAAGAGTTCGAGGTCCTCCATGCCTTCCCATCCGTTCCTTGCCCTTCCTTTCCTGTAATCACCTGCTGAGGAAACAAAGACTGCGCCAAGGCAGCCATGCCTGCAGAATGAGCCACAATAACAGGAAGCATTTTCTGCCTAATCTTTTTATAGCAGCTGCCTCCAATGATAACTTTTCTAAATACTATTTCATTTTGCCATTGAGAAGTTCAGCCCTTTGTGGCACGTGCACAGGGACGGATTTAGGTTTGATGAGGCCTTAAGCTACTGAAGGCAATGGTGCCCTTTATATGTCCAGCTGTCCTTTGTCAACAACAAATTGTCCCTGTTTTTTTTGTGTTGAATGTATGCTATATGGTAATTTATGGACCTAATAGGTATCTAAAGCCATTTGCACATAACAAAATATGTATTTTATCAAAGTAATTGTTGAACTGAAATACAATTAAGAAGAAATATATTAATAGTGAAATACAATTAAGAAGTATATTAATAGTGGAATGCTTATTAAGCTCTACCTTAAGTTTGTTATGAATAAAAAATCATTTTAACAATGCAGACACACTGGCATTTGGCAATAACAAATGTTCCTTTAGAAACACAGTTTACAAAGACTCATAATTTTGGGGGGGGGGCCCAAGAGAGCACATCAAAGTGCAAGTAGATAAATAGGTACTGCTCTGGTGGGAAGGTAAATGGTGTTTCCATGCGCTGCTCTGGTTCACCAGAAGTGGCTTAGTCATGCTGGCCACATGACCCGGAAGCTGTACGCCGGCTCCCTCGTCAGTAAAGGAAGATGAGTGCTGCAACCCCAGAGTTGGTCACGACTGGACCTAATGGTCAGGGGTCCCTTTACCTTTACCTAAGAGAGTGGGGCCCTAAGCTATAGCTTGTTTAGCTTATACGTAAATCTGGCATTGCACATGCATCTTAATGTGTTGTGCAAATGTCCCAGTGGATCCAGCATGTCACTCTGCCAGTGCTGTGCCAGTTTGCACAGTGCTGACCTCCCTGCCACCTCAGGCTCCTACTCTTCTTCCCTGTAAGCAGCCCTGCCACCCTACTCCACCTCCCACAACTGGTCACAGTATGCAACTGGGGAAATACTCCAATCTAAAGAAGTTGCCTATTTTATTGTTGTTGTTTAGAATGAAGCTAAGCAACTGAAGCAGAAGGTTATTCTGAACACCATCCCTGAAGGAGCTGGTATCAGTAGGAAAAGCAGTGATGAAGCAAATCATTTAAAATGTTACAAATCAAGTATTCCCTTATGCCAAATTACTTGGCTTATGAAAGAGATTTAAGGTTAAGTCCTTGAGAGATTGCCCTGAGCAGGACTACTAAGGCATTCAAGAAGAAGTTTAAAGAAAATGGGAGGCATGGTTTTGTTTCTTAGCAGGCTCCACTGGCTTTTTGCGGTGAGTCTGGTGGCTTCATAAATCAGCCACCTCCACACGCTGCATTAATAAAACCTTATTGTCACTTAACAATCCTGGTCAAAAAGCCCCCCAAAGAATCCTGGGAGCTGTAGTTTGTTAAAGGTGCTGACATCAGAGATACAATTCCTAACATCCTTAACAAACAAATCTCCAGGATTGCTAAAGTGGTATAAGAGTGTTTTAAATGTGGATGTGACGACTGCGAATCCTCCGCTGCATATTCTGTTTCTAAGAACTAGTATTTTTATCCACTTTCAGAGCTGACTTGAACATTTCAGCCAGCTCTTTTTCAGTCATTTGTTGGATGGGAGCAAAACATCCCTTCCTCCCCTACTGTGGCTGGCAGAAAGAAATTCACCCAATGCTTGGAGGGTAGTGTCTGCTTACTACACTTAACCTTACAAGATAGCTGTGGGTTTCCTGTGTTTTCCTCTCTTGGTTTTTTAAAACTTAAAAAAAAAGCCCAGCACCGCTCACAACAGTGCAACAGGTCTTTCAGAAGCTTTCCACAGATCACACTATCTTGAATGTCTTGGAAACAGTGACACGTCATATTACATCATTCTCAAGATATTCTACAGAGAATGAATAAACATTCACAAAATCTTTATTGGTAATATATAGATAGATAAATTGAAGATCTTTACAATTTTATAACATGCAGATAAAAACACATGTTGAGAAACCAGAGATAGGAGCTGAGTGAAGTTGAGGGGGTGGGATGGGAGGGTGGGCATATGCCTCAGGGGGGATAATGTGGATGGTGTATCTTTGTTATAATTATTGTGATGAAATTCTTAATAAAAAATTTTAAAAAGATATTCTACAGAGAACAGCCAGCAGGTATCTACATATTTATAAAGTAAAGGTTCTGTATTTAAGGTAAGGAGGGAGATGAGAGGAAGTGAATGGAGAAATAAGAAAAACCTTAAAGTGGCATTTCAAGTAAATTCCTTACCATTCAAAGGAATATTGCAATCATCTACATACTTTCATTGTTTCATATCAAGGGGGAATAATTCCTGCCCAGGTGTCGAAGTCTTAATATTCTGTAAGAGTAAGAAAAGGTGCATCATTATCATTTTGCTGGAAAAGTAGTAGTAGAAGTAGTAACAGCAACCAGTGCTTCCTAAATCCTTCTGAGGTTGTTCATAAAGGTCTTCCATTTTTTATACAAATCCAAAGGAGCAGCTGGGTTTGTCTGCTACAGCAAAACCAAAACAGAAGACAACAAAAAAAGAGTCTTTTGGCACCTTAAAAACTAAACAGTTGTAGTCAACTACATTCTATTCAGTGTAAACCCACTGCAAATAATGACCTAAATTAATCATGTCCTTTAGGGTCCCTCCGGACTAGTGTTTCATTGTGGGTATATTCTGCAACATGTTATTGGCATAATATAGTGAATTTGGGTTGGATTTATTCTGCTTTAGATTCTTCAGCAATGCTTCCCCAATGCTACCACTTTATTGCTGTCCAGACAGAGTATAGCACAAGAAAAGCAGGGCAAAAATATCCCAGAATATTTGTGGTATAAACATTTACAGGATTTCAGCAGGAAGTTATTGTTAAAGTTATGTTTAATGTACATAAAATGCTGTGTTTGAATTCATTGTACAGGTATTAGGAATGCTATAAAGAGAAGCGAGAGGTTCCACTCTGGGTGAAAGCGAAAGTATGGGGTCCCCCCCCCATTTAAGTGAGTTAAGGTACCTGATTACTCATCCTGGAAACCTGAGCTGCAGCTCTCACAGCAAGAGAGAAAACTTGAGAGAGGGCTAGTAGCAGCAGCACTAGAAGAGAAGCTCTGCAATGATGTACAAGCTTAGGATCTCTCTCTGGAACCAGAGAGTGGAAAGTTTACTGAACTGCCATGCTTCTTTGCAATGTTACTTTGTTATTTTGTTCATGTAATGTTTATTTGTAAACTAGCTTAAGACTGTTCTGCAAAAAGCTTTGGAATTCATTTTGGGGGTGGGAAGTTCAATTATTTCTACACCAGTTCCAGATCAGGGATTCCACTGAACAACTCTAGCATTTATGGGATATGCAATGATTAGAAATGAAGCAGTATAACGACGCCAAGACTTTTGCAAGCACAAACAGTGAGTTGGTTCTGGCTATGACTAATGTTGGATACAATCCTAACACCTTTATTATGGCAGAAATCCATGAAAACTTTTTATACCATATGCAATCTGTTTGTCTTTAATGTCCGTAAGATTCTTTCTCACCTTTTTTTTTATTACAAGAATTATAATCAGTACAGATCATTTCCCCCTACTCCTGCCAGGCAAATAACAAAGAAATTTATTGGTATTTATTTGAGGACAAGAAGGAATATCTGGACATGCAATACATATTGAAAAATAATGTTCTGTAAATGAGGCTGTTGATTTCTAATGATTAATATGCTGGCATAAAAGTCAGGAAATATGATGTTGTGTGGTAGTCGAAATCTCACTTTGACATTTTTTAATGTTATCAGAGTGCCAATAAGATGTCTTGCACATGCAAAAACCGTGATCATTTTAAGATTAACATTTATTTTCAAGATGATTCATGCTACAATCTTACCCACACTTACTTGAGAGTAAAAGGTAAAGGTACCCCTGCCCGTACGGGCCAGTCTTGACAGACTCTAGGGTTGTGCGCCCATCTCACTCAAAGAGGCCGGGGGCCAGCGCTGTCCGAAGACTTGAGAGTAAGTCCTATTAAACTCAGTGGGACTCATTTCTTGAAAAATATGAGTAGGATTATGTTGTAAGATATTATACAATATAAAGGTTTGAGGAAAGGGAAGAATCAGAAATACTTCCCCACACTTCCAGTCAAAATTAGCCAGATCAGGTGGCTTAGCATGTCTTCATGAATCAACTTGGGACACTGAAAGATTATTTGGGGTGGAAAGGCAAGGAGAGAGTCAGCAAAAGCTGTTTGTTAGTCACTAACATTCAGTTGCCCTGACAACCAGAAAGCTCTCTTGCAACAGCCACTGGTTTGATAACCCCAAGGTTCCTTGAGCTATTAAATAACACCTACAGAAAACAAAAACATGCTAAATGCCGGCTCTGTGCATTAGAAAAAGGAACTCTTAATAAGTCTGATTTTAAAAAAAAAATCAATGCCCAGTGACTAAGAAAGAACAGAACTTTACATTTCACTGAGGAGCACTTCTAGGTGCACAACTTTGATCGCAGGAATGCAACCATAATTTGACTTCTGTAGCTTAGATCCAATTGTCATACCATAGACAGGAAAAGTGCAAAAGAAGAGGCCCTTCTGAACAGAGGAAAGGCCCATCTAATCCAGTGTTCTCACACAAACCAACCAAACACCTGTGGGAAGAGCGCAAGAGGGAAATGAATGAAATAGCTCTCCCCACATGTGATTCTCACTTGTGACCTTAGTGGTTAGTAGGCCTTTAGCCTCCATGAATTTAGCTAAACCCTTTTTAAAGCCATGAAAAACAGCCTTAGCCAGGGAAGTTTTACTTATATCTACTCACAGGCAATGCCAAGGCATGCCAACCCATTCCTAGATTCTCTCTTTGCCTTTCTCATAAACAGACACATGTATATACCAGTCCTCCTTTATGATCATAGATATCAGAGTAAATTTTGTAAATGTGCCCATGAAGATGGCCCCAAGTTAGTCTATCCACTCCAGTCTAGCACAAGGAGTTAATATATGAGGGAAGATTTATCCAGGGTTAATATGGGGTGTGCTGGAAGGGGGGAAATGTTCTGTGTCTGTTTTTTTAACAAATGTTCCACCTTCCAAATGCCTTTTCTCAGGGTGGCTTAAGTAATCAATTAAAGCAACACCCTAAAAATATAAAACACTAAAATAGCGAACACCATACCATAAAACTAATTCATCATAACTAAATGTTTTGGCTTTTTAAAAAAGTCTTGGAAAATAAAACCTGGCACCCCAATCAGTGGGAGGTACCCAGAGCTGGAACTAAGGCATTCATATGAATAGACTGGCCTGGAGGTGGGCAAATCTCCAACTTCTCTGATCTGAGCTGTGAAAGGTGGCATCCGGCTATTCACCTATAGGCTTTGCAGTAGGCATTGTTTATTCACAAGCACAGGTGGTCTCCTTTTGTGCCCAAGGTTCTCTAGATTTCAAGCTATTACTGGGAGCCACAGTCATTCTCCAGTTACATAATCAATTAGACTTTATTAGGCAGGTGTTGTAAAAGAAAAAAATCCCTACTTAACTCCCTTGAAGCCCAGAGCAATGCTTCCACTAATTGTTGAGGCAGCACAATCAATCACAGTTTCCCCCAAACTGGAAATTCATGCTTCCCTCCTCTCATCTCATCTGCATGTATAAATGGCAACAGATCCATTTAAATTACATATTGTTAAAATAAGAATTGTTCATCAAATAACAAAGACTAGCAATTTTATCCAATTCATTTTTTTGTTAATAATTAAATACTAAATCTGTTTCTCACAGTGAAGTCCTAATAATTCTACTCGATAAATCCAAATGCAGAGATATTTAATATATGCCAGGTTTCTCTCAAAACCAAAGCTAGCTTTAGTCATGGGATTAAAGACTATAAAGGCAAAACCTCAAATTATGTACAGTACTGCCAAAATCATTTTCAGAGTGAGAGGATGTTCAAAACTATTGGGAGGGAAAAAGATTCTCACATGGAAGTATATTTAGAAATGTATCTAATTCTTAATTTTTAAATTCATTGCATACCTTTTCATCATTATTATTTTCCATTTATAAAACAATACAGTTACAGGGAGAGGGGAGAACAGAGAGAGGTATTTTCCTGTCACATCAAGACAGACAGATAGCGCCATCATATCCACAGTTCATATGTTTTCAAAGAGCTAATCTAAACATTGGAGGGGGGCACCTGGGAATGCAAACTGAGACATGTAAAAACAAAGAACAAAAATACCTCCACACATGCAAAACTAACCTGTCATGGTAATGGGATAGATATAGACAGACAGACAGACAAACAGATGATAGATAGATGATAGATAGATAGATGATAGATAGATAGATAGATAGATGATAGATAGATGAGAGATGATGAGAGATGAGAGATAGATAGATAGATGATAGATAGATAGATAGATGATAGATAGATAGATAGATAGAGTGGTACCTTGAGTTACAGATGCTTCAGGTTACAGACGCTTCAGGTTACAGACTCCGATAACCCAGAAATAGTAGCTCGGGTTAAGAACTTTGCTTCAGGATGAGAACAGAAATTGCGTGGCGGCAGCGGCGGCGGGAGGCCCCACTAGCTAAAGTGGTACCTTAGGTTAAGAACAGTTTCAGGTTAAGAACAGACCTCCAGAACAAATTAAGTTCTTAACCTGAGGCACCACTGGAGAGAGAGAGAGAGAGAGAGAGAGAGAGAGAGAGAGAGAGAGAGAGAGAGATGAGAAATGTTCAAACATGCTGCAGTCTGATGTGTCCAAATGGGTTGCACCACATATTTTTTCATGTATGAATTAGTCCCTGGGTATCATCGGTATTCTCCAACTTCTGATGTTGCTTCCACAATTGCTAGTTAAGATGTACTGTTTACCAAGTGTGCTGAGAACTATGGAGACTGAAGTGGTGTGGTCAACCTCAGAATCAGACATATTCCTGTCTACATTATATAAGGGCTTTGCAGTTTTTTTGTAAAGCCTGTTAATGAGAGTCCTAAAGCGCGAGAGAGAAGACACATGACAAACTGATGAGCTATTTCATGGACAAGCAGTTGTAATATCACAGGTATAAGGTTAGATTCTGAAATCTACTAAAGATCCAATCTTGGCACTTGTTACCTGATAAAATAAGTGCTTGAAAGGTCTAGTTCCTAGAGTTCCTGGAGAATATTAACTGCTGTTTCAATGTGTTACAAAATGACAATCCCAACAGATTTTGCAGGGATTTTGCAGCTGCCATTAGAGACGCCAGCATACGTCTTCTGAGCCAAACTTGGAAAAGTACCTTGAGGGGCTCATTAAAGTCTACCTCCAAAAAATAGGAGAGCTTGACATCTCCAGCTCACATTGAAATCTGAAACAGAAAAAAATGCTAGGTTTATTCCTTAAGAATGTCTCTCATACCTACATATAAATGCACACCCCCCCCCCCATGTACGTCCTTGCTTTGGGAAGGGGGACCCCTCTAGTGGTAAAATCCGAAGGTGGGGAAGGTTGTCATCTCTCACTGATGATTAGCAGGGAGCCTCTTCCCAGCTCATAGAATCACAGAATAGGACTATTGCAAGTGACTCAGGAGTCATCTAGTGCAACCCCAGTAATGCAGGAACCACAGCTAAATAATCTCCGCTCAAATTTATCTGTTTAGGGTTCTCTCACTCAAAGTAAGCTAATAGAGTAAAGTTGCTCCATTAGCTTGTATGGGGGCAGGGAGATGGAGGAGTACTTTTTCTAAGCGTTTGGAATGGTTCGGGGAAATTGCCCAAGGTGGAGACCACGGCAGGGTGGTCTTGAGTAATTTCCTGGTTAATCTGAGGCAAAATTCAGAGATCTTGCCCATCTCCTGCGGCTATTGCTGCTGCTATTGATTTTGCCGCTGCCATTGCTTCTGTTAGAAAGCTAGCAATGGGATTCCGTTTTTAATTCCATTTTGCAAGAAAAGTATCATCTGGCAACTCATCCTAAACTTTAGGCACTCATCTTGGAAGTTCCTAGACATCTTCCATTTCATGGCTTCTTGTGGCTTCTGAATATATCAGATGTAAGAAGATCTAGATGCCGCTTAACTGTTTGTCTTAATTATTTAGCCAAAAAGACGCATGTAGAATTTTCTGGGTGTAGCAATCTAACATACCCTAGCATTACATTTTAAGAAAAGAATGAGGACTTCAAAACGATGGAGCAGCCATTAGCATTGCAGTACAAGCAGGAAGCCTGTACAGCCTACCCATGTGTGTTTTGTTGTGCAGTGCCACCTGGTGTCCCAGACCAGACACTTCTGTTTAAGTTTGACAAGTCCCATTCAGTCCCTGCTGGTCTCTTGCTCCAAGTTTTCAGAAGTTAAAAGAGAAGGCAGATAAGAACTGTTGTGGCACATTTGTGTTCTCACATGGCTTCAGAATGGAATAGCTCACTGCTGTTTCTACTCCAAATCTACACTCTATACACACACAAAAACAGCACAAAACTCCCAAAATTATATCTAAACCTAACAACCTCACCTAGGAGAAACCAATCTGATGCTACTCAGACCTTTTGGACTACAACTCCCATTATTCCCTGCCAGCTTGGGCAATGATCATGGAAGATAGGAGTTACAGCATTCTGTTACAGCATTTGGGACTCTTACTCCCTTTTCCCCTAAAATAAAAAAAGAGGAGACATGATAGAGCTGTATAAAATCATGCATGGTGAGAGAAAGTAGCTACATAGAAGTTCTTAGTTCTTTCTCCCTCTCTACTAGCATTTGAGGTCATGCACTGAAGCTGAAAGTTGGACAAATCAGGACAGGTGAGAGAAAGTACTTCACAGAGCGCATTGTTAAACTATAGAATTCACTACCATAAGGTATAGTGATGGCCCCCAACTCGGAATACTTTAACAGAAGAATAGACAAATCCACAGAGGACAAGTAGTTCATGAAAAGCTTCAGAAAACAGCAACCAAAATGATGATCAAGAGGATGCAGTGACTCCCCATGAGGAAATGTTGCCTTTGTTCTCATCAGTAGTGTTTTCCTTATGTCTTTATGTTCTTATCTGGAGGAAAGCACATTGGCTACCCCTTGCCTATGAACCACTGTACTTCAGAAGTGACTTCCAGGTTCATGAGTCCAAATCCCTTCACTAGCACGAGTAGGCAAATTGTCTCCCTGCATCAGCAATTTCATCCAATTTCATAGTGACTCAGCTCTCCATCATGCAACTCAGCCTGTGTGTGGCTCAACTGAGTCATGCAAAATGCTTTTATTACAAGGGGAAGTCAGAAGCAGGGCAGCAAAAGGCTTTTTACATGGCATCTGCGAGCAATTTATTTGTCCTGGGCAAATACTGTTGCTGTTCCTTTCCCCTGCTAGAGCTACAAAGTCTGAAGCTCATCAGTAAGATGGATACAGCTGTCCAAGTATTTTAAGGAAGTGTCTGTCATTAGTCTAACACCTCCATATTTTCAGGTTCATAATCTGCCTTGTAGATTATTGGCTCAAGAAGCACACATGAGTCATTCCTCAACATCCATCCTTAGATGACTTCAGTCATCATCACATCAAAATTTCAATATGTTCCACTGCTGTTTATCCCTTTCGTAGCTTTAGCAATTACATGGCACTTGCTTTCTGAAAACTGTATTCCCTTTTTCACAGCGTTCTCTTACCTATCAATTACCCATTTACCCACACAATATATGTTCATTAGCAGGCAAGTAAACATTATCACGCTGTCATTTTCCTAGCTCCTATTTATACGCCTTATATTCTTAACACTTGTATTGTTCATCAGATAAAAGCTGTCATGGATCATGAAACCGAACAGACAGTTAAACGGAGCTTTTAATTCTAGCTTTTAAGATAAACCATTTCTATTTGATTTAGGGCCTTAAAGAGTGCATAAATTCTCCATTCAAGAACAAATGAGACAGAAGAAATTTCTCTTCATTTTGAAGGGAGCTCCATAAAAGCTGATAAAATTCTAGCAAGCACAGTATGCCATAGAGGTAAATGCCAATGAAATCACTGTGGTGTATTATAGATCGTCTTGATTCCTTGAGGGGATGGGAGGTTTTGATACCCAGGTATAGCTTCTGTGTCTGCAAGTGTTTCCTCATTCACTTCAGTGAGGTAGCAGTAGCTCCACCACACACAAAAGGGATGTGCTTGAGGCATATGGGTGAGCAGTGAGCAAGGTGGCTGCTTAGAGATCTGCTCAGCCCAAGTAGACCTACTTCTTAAATGCAATGAAATAATTAAGGAGGCAAAGTCTCTGGGGAAAAGAATTGGCATCTCCACTTAAATTCTTTTCAGAATGGGGGAGGACCAGATTTAGGTTTGATGAGGCCCTAAGCTACTGAAGGTATTGGGGCCCTTTATATGTCCATCTGTCCTTTGTCAACAGCAAATTGTCACTGTTTATTGTGTTGAATATATGCTATATGAGGGGCCCATTACTTACATCATAGGAGCCTACACAACACAAAACACTGTTGCTGTATCTAGGTTTTATTTTATTTTATTTTTATCTTATATTTTGGAAATGTACATCCAGGGTTTTTTCCTTTAAAATTTTCAGGGGTCCCCAAGAGAGTGAGGCCCTAAGCTATAGCTTGATTAGCTTATACGTAAATCTGGCACTGGAATGGGGACCTTCTGAAACTGATATAATTAACTTATATGAACACATCCATTTCATCAAGAGGTGTGGGGTTTTTTGTACCTCATAACAAATATTTGTTAGATTCAGCTCTGCAGAATCTTCTACAAAGCAAGGAGAAGATTTAGAGTTAAAATTCTAGCTTAAAATTGCACAAACAGCACAATCCTATGCATGCTTACTCAGAAGTAAGTTTTAATGTATTCACTGGGGTGCACTTGCAGGCAAGTATGCCAGATCCTAGGCGTGTTAACTGAAGTAAATGGGGCTTATTCTCAGGATAGCAATCTGGAATCCTGTGCACAAATACTGAGGGTGGGGATCCCATTGAAAGGAGCCAAGTTAAACATGGACAGATTCAAAATGTACACGCCATTAATTTCAACTGGATAAGCACAGGTAACTTTTGTTTGCTGAAGGTCCTCCAGCCATTCCTGATAGAAAATGCAAATTACAAAATTTACATTAACATCCTGGGAAAGTGTGATTCTGTGTACCCACTTAGTGTTTATTTGCAGTTTGAACAGTTTGTTTCTGGAAGCGCGCTTTGCAGGCTTGTCCATTATATTATCCCACCAGCTGTCACCTTCTAAAAAATCTGCAGTTTATTAATAGAGTTGCATCAAGCCACTCTCCAAGCAGACAAAACACAAGGAGGGAAAAACCTCCTGTCCCTCTAGGCTTCTTTGGAAAGTTTCTCAAACTTTGCAACATTTTTAAAGATGCAAGACCTCCATCATGGCAATAATGAGCTTTTAGAGATCACAGAGAGAGAGAGAGAATACCTGAAGAATCTGGCACTGGAATTATCTTGCTAAAGGAAATTAAACCCATTTTAGACCTAATTGAGACTGCCTAAAGTTGGCAGGTTGTTTGCCTGAACAAATTACAAGTTTTCCTAGAAGAAATGCTGCAGATTTTAAAGCGGAACTCAGAGTAAAATATGGCTAAATATTGAATATTGTCTGTTTAGTGTTATTCATGAGGTATTGTTTCTGATACTTCTGAACCTGTTGGTATCTGTACTGGGTGTGAAGTTATTTTTATATTTGTAAATGTTTTAATTGGGTTGTATCCCAAGTAGTGCTACATGAATGTTCCATCAACTTTTCACTTGTACAATGGAACATTCTTCCTCCCTCCATGCTTCCCCAAAACTGTTCTAGGGGTTCTCTCAACCTTCTGGAGCAGATCTGAGGAGGGTAGGAACTGCAAAAAGGAGGAAGACTGGGGGGAAGGGGTCCATTGCATAAGCAGTGGTATCTAGGGGGTGGGTGGGGGTTATAGCAGGGAAATGATTTTGTTAATTCCAAGTGATTCATCATAACCTGAAACTGATGAGGTAAAACTGTGCAATATATGTTACAGTAATCTCATTTACAGCTCCTCAGGGTTTTTATTTTTCTTTTACTGATAATGTGTCAGACATCAAGTCCATACCTGTTCAGACCCACCCAATATTGAAGAGCAGAGGAAGTGGCAAAGCGATACTGCAATAATCCATTTCGGGTTCAACAAATTAATGACACTTTTAGACTGCTCCAGAGAGAAAGCTTGTTCTAATTTAAGATTACATGCACAGTAGAGATAGATGGGAGAAGCATGTGAAAGAAAAATATTCTCAACAGATATGCAGTGATAAAATCACCATGGAGCACTTTATAATACTGTGATTGTAATGAAAGTGGTTCGTATCCATCATGAATTTGCACGCATTTGCTCAGGAAGAAAGGTTGTAAGACACATTTACAAGACTGAAGGTCTGTAGAGGGTGTGCATGTTTAAACACAAGAAGCTCAGTCTCAGGTATCTCCAGGTGAAGTGGGAAAACCTCCCCTCTGCAATGCTGGAGAACATCTGCCAGTCAATGTAGAGACAATAATGGACCAGATGTGCCAATGGTCTGACTTGGCATAAAGCACTTTCCTATATTCCTGAGGTCACTTTGCTCCTATCAACTTCCACTTAGCTACTTTCACAATGTACATACTGTTCCAATGTGTTCTTAAAAGATGAGTTTTTCCCACAGTGAAATAATAGCCATTTAATAACTCTGCCTTCATTTGCACAACACACACACACATACACACTGATGGTGATTTCCAAGATCCAGGTTACATTTGTCCAAATCAGCATGCACTCTGCCTTCAATCACACCCTTGCACAACACATAAATGAATAATACACAACAGCTATTCAATTTATTTAATGTGAATCAGACCAGAAGCTTAAACACTGGGCTGGGTGGGATTCGGTGGGGGGCAAGCAGGGAAGGGGACCAGATATCTTACAATTTAGTAGGATACCATTATGCTGGGGATTTCCCGTATTCTCAGTATGGGAAAAAAAACCAACCCCAACAACTAATGATAGTATATGAGAGAAAAGAAGGTACAATATGGCCCAGAAGGGTCACGTTTTGATGTCACTGTTTCCTGGAAGGTCTCTACTGCTCATTTATAACCCAAATGCTTTGCATTTACAGTGCAGTAGGCAGGGAATCATGCACAGTTCATTGTGTAGCTTGCAGCCAATGTGTGTCTCTAGGACAGAAAAGAACCCTGAAACAATTTATTTTTTTTGAAGTGTCCAGGTTTCAACCCAGCTGTTTCCCTGACACCTTTAAATAGCCTCCCAGCCCACCCCTATCTTTAACGATCAGGACTTCAGGTCTATAACACCCGTAGGTTACAATTCTAATGGTCACAGTCTTTGGCTGCAAAATGGTGATTTGCAGGAGAAATGCTAGTCTCTTTACAGACACCTGGCTCCAGCACCCTGCTTAGAAGAAGATGTCAAAGCCTAAACTTCAGTCTACACATCAGTAGACCATAGGCAGGAAATCAGATCAATCAAACTTTAAACTAATGCATCTCTTTCATAAATCAATATATATATAGGAAATCTACATAAAAATCCAGTCTGTTCAGTCACTGTGAGAAAAGGATGGTGGAGGAGATGTCCCAACAGCATGATCTAGCAGGCTCTTTTTATGTTATTACTGCTTCCGGTGTTTTTAACTTAAGCAAATAAGTTTAAAAGCGCCTCTTCTTAAAGCAAAGCATTTTTATTATTTTCTTTGTATACCGCCCCTTATCTGAAGATCACAGGGCGGTTCACAACATGAAAATGCAAAAGAAGAGCACAAAATACATCATAAAACAAAAACAAAACCAACCAGCAACCCCTCTACCACAAACACATTTAAAAGGCCATGGAATGTTAACCAGCCCAAGGCCTGGTTGAAGAGAAACATTTTCGCCTGGCTGCATTGTTTTGCTCGTTTACTTTGACTTTTGCAATTTTATTATCCTGCCAAGTTAATTAAGTCTTACGGTTTCCAAGAGATACAATTAGGATGTTTCTTTTAAAAAAACAAAACCAAAACAAAACTTGTCAGTTTGATCTTTGCCAAGAATAGTTAAGCACATGTGAAACTGAAGAGAAACTTGCATAACCACAAGTTAAACTGCTAAAAGGGTAGCTTGAATATTTGAACTTTTAGGGAGAAGTAGCTGGGAAATGAGGGACGTGGGTGGCACTGTGGGTTAAACCACAGAGCCTAGGACTTGCCGATCAGAAGGTCGGCAGTTCAAATCCCCACAACGGGGTGAGCTCCCGTTACTGGATCCCTGCGCCTGCCAACCTAGCAGTTTGAAAGCACGTCAAAGTGCAAGTAGATAAATAGGTATCGCTCCAGCGGGAAGGTAAACGAAGTTTCCATGCACTGCTCTGGATTGCCAGAAGCAGCTTAGTCATGTTGGCCACATGACCTGGAAGCTGTATGCCGGCTCCCTCGGCCAATAAAGCGAGATGAGCGCTGCAACCCCAGAGTCGGTCACACCTGGACCTAATGGTCAGGGGTCCCTTTACCTTTACCTAGCTGGGAAAGAGTATGTAGTAAATACATTAGAAAGAAAAAATGGAAATGATTATATAAGTTGAGGTAGAGAATTGAGAAACTGACTCTTCTAGAGTTCCATCAAATACACCTTTCTTTCCCTCAATTTCCTCTTTATTGTCCATCATTCTTAGCTTCCTCTTTCTTCCTAATGCTATACTTTTCCTGACATCTAGGGGTGTGAAAGGGGGTGGAATTAAGGAGTCCCTTCTTTTTAAAATTACAATTTCACTGATTTCATTCCTATGCTTTGTCAATCATTTTCATAACCGGTTCATTCATGTCATTGTTTCCACTGATTTGAATGGGAGACTTCGGCAAGTTAGATTATTGTAATGCACTACATGTGAAGTAAAAGGGACGCGGGTGGCTCTGTGGGTTAAACCACAGAGCCTAGGACTTGCTGATCTGAAGGTCGGTGGTTCGAATCCCTGTGACGGGGTGAGCTCCCGTTGCTCAGTCCCTGCTCCTGCCAACCTAGCAGTTCGAAAGCATGTCAAAGTGCAAGTAGATAAATAGGGAAGGTAAACGGGAAGTAGATAAATAGGTACCGCTCCGGTGGGAAGGTAAACAGCATTTCCGTGCACTGCTCTGGTTTGCCAGAAGTGGCTTAGTCATGTAGGCCACATGACCTGGAAACTGTACGCTGGCTCCTTCGGCCAGGAAAGCGAGATGAGCGCCGCAACCCCATAGTCGGTCACGACTGGACCTAATGGTCAGGGGTCCCTTTACCTTTACCTTTACACATGAAGCAGGGACGCAGGTGGAACTGTGGTCTAAACTGCAGAGCCTAGGGCTTGCCAATTGGAAGGTCGGCAGTTTGAATCCCCGCAACGGGGTGAGCTTCCATTGTTCGGTTCCGGCTCCTGCCAACCTAGCAGTTCAAAAGCACGTCAAGTGGAAATAGATAAATAGGTACTTCTGGCAGGAAGGTAAAACGGCGTTTCCGTGTGCTGCTCTGGTTCGCCAGAAGCGGCTTAGTCATGCTGGCCACATGAAGCTGTGGACAAATGCTGGCTCCCTCGGCCTTTAGAGCGAGATGAGTGCACAACCCCAGAGTCGTCCGTGACTGGACCGAACAGTCAGGGATACCTTTAACTTTACACATGAAGCTGCCTTTGAATACATGTTACGTTTAGCATTATGGTGTTCTGATGAGAGTTTCAGATGCTTTGCTTTATGTCAGTTATGCCTTATGTAATGGTGTTGTTCGCAATGACATCAGGGGATTCCCCCTTACTTTATCCTTATTCCCAATGGCCCAAATTTCCATATTCCCTGCAGCTCATGGGAACCCTCCCCCACAACAATTGCAACTGCATGCTGCTGTTAATTATAGGGAAAGCTCCCATTGGTGCAATTGGGAATTTCCCCCCCCCCCCGCTAACTGCAGCACAGGGATGAATTTTGTCATGGTTGGGTGGAAGAGAAGGATTTAACCTTCCCTCCCTATGTACTGTGATGCCAATGGAAACTGGCAAAAAGGTAGGTTAGGCTGACAGTCGGTGACTGACCCTATTTCTCCTGCCCTTGGTGCAATAGTAAATATTGTATTTCATATCACATTGGCATTTTGACCAAAACATAATAAAGGATAGAAGCCACAAAATTAAAAGTATAAATGTGTCAATACTAGTGTTTTTATCAGCCAAGCGGTTCATTAAAATCTATGTATGTAGGCACTGTCTGACAGAGCACTGAAAATTAATGTTCACGAGAATTAAAGTCTCCTGGAAGCAAGAACAGTAACAAGAACCCATTGCTGGCTCAGTGAAGCTAAGTTGGTATACAAATGGGCTTATAAAGAACATCATTAGGCGTTTCTTCAACCCAAACAACACCTAATCGAAAAACAAAATGAAGAAAATGAATTGCTTAACAACTCTTCTGCGGCAAGGATTAACACCTGTGCCAAAAAAAAAAAAAAAAAACCTAGAAGAAAACATACAGCAGTCTAGATTGGTGCATTGTGCATAAGATACTATGCTATATCCATTTGGCATTCTGGTTCTACTCAAGATCCCCCAAAGCCACCACTATATTATGCAAAAAGCAATTTGTGCTTAAAAGAAAGAAATTCAAATAGTTGGGGAAATATTTTGTGCAGTTTCAACCCCCACAGCCCTCTGTGAGAAATCTATCATGTAATATGACGAAGCAGAGGCATGGACACTGTTAAAATTAATGGCACGCATACATGCAAAGGAGTCATGCATCCAGAGGAAGCGATATTTTGCTCCAGAAAAAAGTAATGCCAGTGGCTTCTCTTGCTTTTTATCACATCTTTCCACCACTACAACTTGGATTTAGATCTTGGCAAAGACAATAAAACTCAGGGCCATTTGGCCTGGCTGAAAAGGGGTTGTATGTCATCTCAACAGGTTTGCTAAGCATTGCTGTCACACACCATAGAGAGTATATTTACAATACAGCTTTACATCACATCCAGTGTGCTCCCACTGCTAATTTTTGAAGCTGCATCCACATGACGTTAGCCACAATCCATAACAATTCGGTTATTTTGTGATAAGTACTGCTGTTTGATGCATGTTCTCCCCAACTAGCTTCAATTTGTTTTTTAAAAACAAATTGAAATAAATGGTGACATAGCCATACCCTAACTGCTGTTGGGCAGGCACAGATGAAGGCACAAGTGTAGATGACAGTGCAATGGATAGGAATGGGGATTGGGTTGCACAGACAGAGAAACAAACAAACAAAAACACCATGCTCAGCAGGCAACAACATCCCAGCCCACTCTCTGATGCAAACTCCATGCAAAGGAAGCTTGAAATGCAGCGGCAGGCCTTGCGGTGTTCCAAGCTGCTAGTGTGAACATAACCTGAGACCCATAGTAATGCCCAACAGCCTAAGACTACAGTAGCAAAGAAAATCAGGTCTCTTCTGCATTCTGTTCATCTTCTCAGAACTGATTCATTCTTTTAGATGTCCTGATAGGCTCACAAGCCTGCTGATATTATCCTGGCTATCCAGGGGCATAGGAAGGGGGTGGTCCACCCCAGGTGTCATCCCTGAGGGGGGCGGTGAAAAAAAGGCACACCATGGGAGGATTGCCCCACCGCATGCAGCGGATCGCCCCCCCCCCAGTGCACGGCATGGCCGGCGCTCTGGGTGCCCACGCAGCTCACCCCGCCACTGACGCTATGTTGCCTTGACATGTGTCCTTTGGGGTGCCCTTTATGCTTGGTAGGAACACCCGGGTGAATGCCAATCCAGCAGTACCACAGCAGGTTCACAAATCCAAGGTTCTCATAGCAGGGAGCAAGGATTTCTTCCAGTTCTTTGCTGTGGGTTCACAGTTGGACCCTAGAAATGCATTCAGGTGTGGGGAGGGACCCTGTTCCTCCCATCTTAGGGAACTTCCCCAAGCAGTGGATGTGGGGGGGGGTGACAAAAAGAAAAATTCCGCCCCGGGTACCACCTGACCTTGCTACTCCTCTGCGGCTATCCACAACTTGTCTGGCGCGCAGCCTCTCAGTTCATTAATCAGTAGTTTCCCTGCACATACGCACACCCTTTCACTAGAAGAAGAGTTTGGATTTGATATCCCGCTTTATCACTACCCGAAGGAGTCTCAAAGCGGCTAACATTCTCCTTTCCCTTCCTCCCCTACAACTAACACTCTGTGAGGTGAGTGGGGCTGAGAGACTTCAGAGAAGTGTGACTGGCCCAAGGTCACCCAGCAGCTGCATGTGGAGGAGCGGGGAAGCAAACCCGGTTCACCAGATTACGAGTCACCACTCTTAACCACTACACCACACTGGCACTTTATTTCCCTTGTTGTACTTTATCAGAGTTCTACACATAATGTTTGCTGGAGTGGGGAGGGCCCTCAACCCAGTGGAGGCTGGTCCATTAGGAAAATTAGGGCACTGCCCCATCAACCCCAGTCTGCCCTCACCCCATCAGCTCACCACCAGCCTGCCTCCCTCCTTACAACTAGTCTAGCCTGTCAGCTTTCTTCTTAGTTTCAGCATTTCCCTTGTAGAACACAGCAGGGAAGGGTACAGAAACTAAATTAGTTGGCTCTGCCTGTCATTGGCTCTGGCTTTGCCCGTGGTTTGGGCACTCTGCCCTACTAGCCCCAGTGGGTACCAGCCACAGCTACCTCAATTCCTAGCACACTGGATTTAACGATTCACTTCATATAGGCTTGTTTTTCCAGAGGTAAAATGACCTTGGCGGGGGGGGGGGGGGAGAGAAGACAATTTCGAGAATAAAATATTGTAAATTCTGTTTCTATCTGCAAATGCCTCATCTCCCCTCAAGAAAGTGGTGAACATTAAATTCAATACCCCTTGCCACTTTCTACATGAAATACTAGAGACTGGTTTATTACACTCTTTAGAGAGGTAAATCGCGACTCCTGGATTCTGTTCCTCTGGTTCAGGTTGCCACTTTTCTCACATGCCTAGAGGCCTTTTGCTTTCAATAGCTGCACATGGGGATGGGCAAAATGGGTCAATTTCAAGCTCTCTCAAATTTTCATTTTTCCAGTCTTCAGTTCTCCACATTCCCACAACAGTCCGCTTTTTTTTTTTTATGTCCTCATGCAAATCCATCAGCATTCTTGTGCAAATTTATCCTAATATACACATGCTATTCAGTTATTTTAGGTAATACAAGCATTTTTATGAATACTTTACCCTAGCACATGCAATTTTTGTACCTCTTACTTGGCTAGAGAACTGCATTGTAAAATAAGGAGAAGTGCCAGTTTCAAAATCCAGCCATGCCTCCATTCTCATATTGTTTTGCAAAGTGCAAATTAGGTAAATTTGCCTCATATAATTTCTCCCACATCACTAGCTTCACAGCAGGCAGAAAACCAAGAGGTGCAGCTTTTCCCATCGCTACTTGCTGGGAAAGGGTTCCTGTTGCATTTCTGCTTGTTATGGATTTATTGAAGGAAATCTATTTAACAAGATGGCGCTGCCAATGTGTTTCTTGTTATTTCTTAATTTCCCATTTCTTAAACATCCCTCATCAAAAGCTTCCATGGTGGTATGGAAAAGCAGGAATAAAATCAATTACTACAGCATAACCCAGGCTTTACTTACCAATACTTGGACATTCTAACCTGTTTCACACCACTGTTATGTTAGACTGGAGCCCTGCATATACTGTACTTGCAATGGGATGTTTTCTATGTAGTCAACAAGAAGGAATTTATGGTAAATGAATTGGCTTAAGGCAAAATACATTTTCCCATATTAGGGTTATTTGCATTAGATTGAACCTAAATTAGAAAGAGCATGAACTCCAGCCGTTGCTGCTGCTTTTTGCTTTAGGGTGGATACACTACTGCCCAATCACAGCTCACCACAACCCTGGATTTCTCCTTTAATTTCTCTGGGCCACAGTCACTTCTTCACCCCAAAACACCTTCAAAACGTGCAAGGAAGTCCCTTCACTTTTTTCTGGAGAAGAGACTTCCTGGGTCATTCTGAAATGATTCTTGGCTTCTTCCCTTGTGCTTGTATGGCTCTAATTTCTCTGTGGCACTCATCAATCAAAGCTCTGGCTTCACTTATTACGGTAACTAAAAACAATGGCAGACGGCAGGAAGCTCGTATCTCACAAAGCAATTGCTCTGAATGCTGCCTGCACATTTTGCTTCAAGCCTTTTGTTTGATGAGGGCTTGACACCTACAAATTCTGGGGACCCTGCTGGCTGTGGACAGGGATACCTACTAGACACCCCCCCCCCCATTTTGGTGGCCCTGTCTGAACTGAGCGAGTCCCCACTGTTGTTAATTTGCTCCCAGTTTGATATCAGTGGAACAACTCGGGATGAATACAAGTGCTCTGGCTCATAATTTGCATTTTCAGTTATTTTATGTTTATTTTTTATCTTTAAATTTATAGCTTCTCTGCCATGAGCCACTCAAAGCAGCTGTTCGCCAATAATTAAAAAATATGAGCAGACCCTTTCTATTACTCAGATCAATACAGACTATAAAAATAGCCTGGAGTACTCATGTCTTTTTTATAAAAAAAATTCCAGTGCAGATGTAAAATAACAGTATTCAGCAAATAAAATATAGATGAAAAGTTGTCTGGTTCTCAAAAAGGGAGGGGGGGGGAGATTAAGTCTGGTGCAACTCAGAACTGCACCAGCTATGCATGCTAGCTTCCTGGAGGCTTGATAACTGGGTTTGTTTGTTTGTTTGTTGCTGTTTGCCTGGGATCACAAAAGTGAAGGCAGTTTATTAAGTATCTGACAGGCTACAATACATGGCTAGCGGGTTGTGTTCAGTTCTTTGAGTCACAAGCTGTGCAGAAGACTTTTACCCCATTCCAGCTAGACTGATTTGTGTATGATTTCCCTGCAGGAATGAGAACCCTATGTGCATGCCCCTCTAGAAGTCATAGGCTTATGTGCGCTTGCTGAACTGGGGACCCCCTCATACAGTAATGAATAGATGGTTGGTGCTGGCTGCTATGATTGCATGGAATGCATGTGAGAGTGCTGTCTCAATACAGCTGTGTGCTTTTGTTGTGGGACTCCACTGAAAACAGCTTCTCCATATGAACCAGGAAGTGATCTCTCCAGACAACGGAACGACTCTTCTTTTCTTATTTCTGTGGCTGTGATCTCCTGGGTGACGTGGACGTTAGGTAGTTGAATGTGCATGCATACTCTGCCTGTTTCCCTCCCACCCACACCCGGGACGCCCTTGGGTCCTTATGTATTTATTTTATTGAAAATGTTTCAAGACCCCTCTCCAAGCAATACCCAGCTTGCAACAACAGAAAGGGCAAAATATCTTAATGGAACTTTTACATCTATCTACCTACTTACCTATTGGTGTCGCAGGGCATGAAAGCTCTGTGAATATGCTGCAGATTATTATTATTATTATTATTATTATTATTATTATTATTATTATTACCCCGCCCATCCAGCTGGGTTTTCCCCAGCCACTCTGGGTGGCTCCCAACAGATTAAAAACAGAATAAAACATCACACATCAAAAACTTCCCTAAACAGGACTGCCTTCAGATGTCTTCTAAAATAGATAGTTGTTTATTTCCTTGACATCTGATGGTACTAAGACAATTCAGAGAGTGCTCAAAAACATCAGGTTAAATTATGGCCGATGGTATGGAATGATGGGAGTTGTAGTACGGTAACCTCTGGAGGGCCATGGGTTAGCTCAGGCATAGGCTAACTCAGCCCTCCAGATGTTTTGAGATACAATTCCCATTATCCCTGACCACTGGTCCTGTTAGCTAGGGATGATGGGAGATGTAGTCCCAAAACATCTGGAGGGCCAAGTGTCCCTATGCCTGGGTTGGCTACACTCCACCATACTGTTCTGCTCCAATTTTCTCCCTTGCCAGTCTCCGTGGATGCTCAGTCCTCCTCTTTAAAACCTTGTTTCTGCCTGCCTCTTTCCCCTGCCTCAAGTCCAAACATTATGTAATAACTAGGATTTCCTGGAAGCCGTGGGTACTGATCTCTGTGTGTGGCGGTGGCACCCTCCTTATGAGGCACTGAGTAAATCATTCTTCTTGCTGGAATGATTGCTGGAACGATTCAGTATATCATCCTGCTTGCTGGGTTGTCACTCAATCAGTCAATCAGATAGAAACGTGAAGCAATCTGATAGCATAATCTCCCATTCTCCCCTGTCATACCTGCTGTTTACAGAGAGTTCTGCAGCAGGGGCAAGGGCGGCAGTGCTGTAAATCTATAGCAGATTGTAACTTGTCAGCTTGCTCCCTGGAATCCTCTACGGGCTCCTGCCAAGCTTCAAATGTAATCAGTAAATCATCATTCACAGCAGTCCAGCGTATCTTCAGTCCATCTAACACTTTCTTGTTTTCTTTGTTTTATTAATCCCTAAGAGTGCTTTGTGAGTTTGCCTTGGTTGCCTTCCCAAAGAGCAGTTCAGGCAGGCTGCCAAAAAGGAATCTCAACACATATGGGCCTCTTGTGCTCAACTTGAGTATGTTCCCACATGCCCAATTAATCGAAAACCACAGGCTGAGAGTGTCGTGATGCACTGCCGGAATCTGCTGAGGTTGCTGCCATGCACACATTGAAACAAAAAGGTGTTTTTAATAGGAGTGGACAGCGACCTCAAGATTTGCCTTGTATCTGTAGCATTTGGGAGCACGTGGATCTGTTTCAGATCATCTCTGTGCCATTCGCATTCAATTCATTATTTGGGTACAAATCTGATCTGCCAAATGTGAAGCTCTGCTTTGTCTCCATTCACTATAATGGGGACTCGGAAAATAACTACATTATACATTTTTTTGTTCCTTTTCACATATGTAGATGATATTTGCACGCATAGCAGCCCATCCAGAATGGATTAAGTATGCCAATGTTCCGGCAGATTCATCCACTGGAAAACCTTTAAATGTATTTTTTTATTTTTTTAAGAAAAAGGTAAAGGGGCTAAATGGACATTTTAATTTTCTGACAGAATTGAAGAAAAATTGTTGGTATGATCACCCCTTCTGAGAGGATTAAGCCTGTCATTTTTCAGAAATATTGGCGCAGTGGTTCTCCTGCAACAGCAGACCATTTTTTTGGGGGGGGGGGAGGATATCACATTCTTCATCCTAGTTTTGGAGAACAATCAGATTGAAAACTAGAAACATGAGGCAGGTGGCAAGGGGTAAGAAGCCTGCCACAGTTCAGAAAATTAGGCCCAGCAGCTATTTACCTTTTTTAAAAGAAAGAAAGAAAGAAAGAAAGAAAGAAAGAAAGAAAGAAAGAAAGAAAGAAAGAAACTGGAAAAGTCACTGTTTTTCTCATGGTCTCCCCCCACCTTGCCGGAAGAAAGAGCTATGATTTTTAGTTGGTTGCGAGGGAAAAGGGTAATTGGGAAATGTGTAGGCCACTTCGGTGTGTCCAACTCCATCACTGCTTCACTGTGCTCAAAGTCAATATCAGGGGGAGAGTAGGAGCCCGCTTAAAAAACACCTTTGTTCATTAACTCTACATATTATAGCTACTGAGCATGTTGGTTTTCAATGAACTACTTTTTGTACTTTTGCAATGCTTACACACAGCTTTGTCATTCTTAAAAGAAATTTATGGACCCTTGCCCTAGGCAGCCATCTCTGGATTGTTGTTTTCCATCCTCTAACTTCTCCTGATTTTTTCTTTTTAAATACACACGGAATCATAGTGCTTATTCTATGGGTTTCTCGGCACACCTGCGCAGCGGAAAAGGTGTTAGCTAAAGTATCTTTCAAAATGATAAAACAAATGAATATTTTCACAGGAGAGTTTACAGATCTGAGGCACCCCAGGGTAGTTTGCACCTCGCAGTAGGTGATCTATTTGAATAACAATCTGTGTTCCATGGATAAAAAAGAGGGGGGGGCCTCCAGGTGTCCTTTTTGTTGTGCATCCATCTTGATTTGGGTTCATGGTGGTATTTGAGTAGTTATATGCCACCCTGCTTTTGATACCTTTAGTGCATACATACTGCTTCAGTTCCACGTATTGCCGGTTTCATAGCTTGCTCCTGAAGCCCTGTAACTTTTCATACCACAAACATTCCAGAGTTTTGTTTTGGTCCTGTTGTTGTTGTGCTGTGGTACACAAGTGCCTCTCTAAATGGCAGTAAAGCTGTAACAATGGTGGAGTATCACAGAAGAACTAATAAAATGGATTGGTGCACAGACAGGCCAGTAGAATCATAGAATCATAGAGTTGGAAGAGACCACAAGGGCAGTATAAATCTACTTCTAACACACTATTATTGCAGCAATAACATTTTGTGGAATACACATGCACACAAAAAGCACCTGTCTCAAGTGGGCAAGACAGACAAATGATAAATACATAGCAGCCAATGGGCTACAGGAAGACCAAGAAACATGAGAAGAGGCTGCTGGATTAAGCCAAAGATCCATCTAGTCTGGCATCCTGCTCTCTCAGTGGCCAATCAGATGCATATGGGAAGTGCACAAGCAGAACCCAAGAGCAATAGCATTCGCCCCTCCTCCAATTTCCATAAACTCTGGAGGAAAACATAGCTTTATCCTCCAGGAGAAAACCTGTGAACACAATCCAGAGAATATCTCTCTTTCAGAAGCCATGAGTGTGAGGTCTTGCATTTCTTGCATTGTCTTTTGCAAGAAAAATGATTAATGTTGAAGTTGCCTTACTAAACGGAAGTGGCTTTAAGTTAATTAACCATTTTATCAAATCAGTTGTACCTGAAAAACAAAATGCAAGTTTAAACTAAGAGTTCTCAGTTTTGACCATTCTCAAGTTTTCCCGCTTAGGCACATTCAACATTTTACCGATTGGTTATCTTATAAAAACAGCATTTTTCTTCCTGTGCCTTTGGAATATTTTCCTTTTCTTTGGGCGTCTATAATTATGCTCAGTGAAGTTGCTTAACTCATGGTTTCCTGCTCCCACCTTCTCTCTCAAGCTTTATTCCTCATTATGAAGAAATAAAATAAGAATGTTCTTTTTTTCTCTATTGTAAGACAAGTTTAGTTCAGCATGATGCCTATTACAGAAATAGAACAAAAGAGAAGAATTGAATCATCAGTTGCTACTAGAAGCTAAACAGTTGGCCTGCATTTTGTTTCTCTAAAACAAGGGGTTTCTCACATCCTACTGAGAATTTTTTAAAAAATTAAAATAATCTGAGATTTAATCCACATACCAGCATGATGCTTTTCTACAGATAAATATAATATATTAAGTTTCAGAGGAGAAACTAGCTGGAAGCTTCCCACTAACACTGAAAAACCCCCAGAAAATAAGTGAAAATCTTTATATAAAAAAATGGTTACTGTTCCTAACAGATGCTGCTGAGGATTTTGTGTTCCATCATTTCTAGAACAAGTGAACCAGTTCCAAAAAGAAGGTTTGCTTCACCTGGCAGCTGCACACAAGCAAAGAATCTCTTTCAAGAAAATGCCTCACATTTTGCGAACAAGAAGGAATTAGAAATGCCAGCTGAATTTCTGCTGGGCTAGAGATATCTAAGAAAAATAGAAGGCAAACCTCTGCGGTCTATCCTAGGCTGCACTCGTAGTTATGTAAAAAGATGGAGCAGTTTGGCTTGCTTTGAAAAGCAGAGGGGGGAGCTGCAGTGCTAAATTGCACAGGAGCCAAATGAAACAGTTTGAATTCTTGTAGCAAATTGTTACTGGCCCCTGTAACCAGGCAGACTTAATGTGCCACATTTTAAGAGAGATTTAGAGGGAGAAAAGTGTAACAGATTTTTAATCGTGTTTTATTTGTGCATACACACCCATCACAGGAATTATTACATTAAATAAAGGACCACTTTATTAATGCAATGTATGATTTGGAAACAATATATGAACTATTTAAACTCTCCTAACAGTTACCTATGTCTAAAGTGAGACCTAGGGATGGACAGATTCCATGTTCATTCCATGCTTGTTTGCATGTACTCAACCATAGATCTGTTCCATTCCATTTTTGTATGGTTTTTAAAGTGTGCATTTAAATTGTACACATTTCCCCCTAAAATCCGCAAGTTGGACATCACATTGTTGGTATCCTCCCCCTAAAATACAAATTTGTGTATGGTTTTAGTGCAAGTTCCTCTGAAAGCCACATGGTTGCACCCATTTTGGGGCTTGTGTTTTTTTAAAAAATGAAGATGCATCTCAAAATATGGAGAAATCCATAATCCAAGTGAGAGTCGCATTCTGATCCACAGACTTGGGTCAGGTCGCTTAAAAATGTATTTTTGTGTATTCTAACTAAACACTTGAAAAGCCTTTAACAAACTTCAGTTCCTTGGGCTCTTTGAGGAAAGCTATGGCTATTTAAGCTGGTGTGATACTGCTACAAATATACATATGATGCAGTTGGAGCCGCAGAGGCAGGTTGTGGGCCCAGTATGAACCACAGTTCTCTTTTGTTGCTAGTGTCCCTGGTTATATTGATAAATTGGGTATACTTCAAAGTCTGAAAGCTGTGGTCATCTAATGTCAATCAAGCAGTAGTTCAATCTCTCTCCCAACCCCCCAAATTGCTGACTTGGGAGTCTGACATGCCTACAAAAGTTAGGATAGAAATGTTAATGGTGATTACTTAATTAATTAGTGTTACACTGCAGAATTTGCAGCTGATATGTCTTGCCAGTCATTCTGATTTTGACCCTGATGATTTCCATGTGTACTGGTAATATAACAACTAGATAGATGATAGATAGTTTTTGTTCAGCTCTCAAAACTGGGAGGCAGGCAAAAAGTAATGAAGCATAGCAGTTTATTGTTGGTGTTTTATGTGCTGCCTTCTACCCAAAGGTTTTAAGGCAAAATAAATATTTAAAAACAAACAATAACTCAATGCAAAAATCCCACATGGAGGGAAAATGGACAGAGCCATGTCAGATTTAGTATCGCAATGGGAAATGGTGAGGTTACTTACTTTTAAATTGATAGTATGTCCCCAATGATGTACACTATAAAATTGATTAGTTGTTAAAGTACTTGATAGATGTGAACTTAATAATGTTTTCCTTCCAGAATTCATCACTGCACTGTGCTCTGCTCCCACTTTATTTCCTTGTATGGAACACTCACTAAATGAATACCTGACAACTTATCCCATGTTATCATTAGTGGTGAGTCCTGTGAGGGACTTGGGGTCACAGCAGCTGCCTGAAGGTTCTGGGTGCTGATGCCTTGCCTGGTGTTTTCAATGTTTGTTAGCTGCTAATAACTATGGTTTATCAAATGCCATTGCTTTAGAGATCACAGCAAGCAAGCATCATTCAACATTATGTCTGAACCACATTCATGCCTATGATCAGCCAGAAATTTTGCATGTATTTGATTTCTAATTAAATGGGGGTGGGAAATGTTAATTGGAGGTGAATTCTTTGACTGCTTAATTATTTAAAAGACTGCCCCTCCCACTCTTTGGCAAGAGAGAAGTGAAACATTCAAGACAAGCCATTGCAATAGATCCATAATCCAACCTTTTCTTTGGGATTCTGCTTGTATACAAAGACTTGGTTTTATATTGCTTGAATAAGAAAAATGAATATCACAAAAAGTATGATAACCACACTGCATAAATAAATAATACCTGTAAAGATTGCTACAATATGCCAAGTTCATCTATAGACATCTAGAATAAACTTCACATCCCAAGCACTCCTAAAAGACCCAATTCATCCCCATCCTCGTAAATAGAACCACACTGCTCTATTCAGAAACATAATTTTACATCTCTGGTTGTGTCCACTGGTTCCATAAAATATTTCCTTCCTTTTCTATAATTCATAAGAACATTTGGAGTCAGACATTATAAATGAGCTCGAGCCTACATTTATTCAACGTGTGTAAATGATGGAACCAACTCTTTATGCTACTTTAATAGGAAAATCCTAACCTAACAGCAGTTTTCATAGAACATTAACTTTGCCTATGTATTCATTAATTCTGCCTTCTGTATAGGAAACTGACGTCGGCATCACAGAAAGACCTTCATCAATGCTATGTTAAATCTGGCAAGCTGATATTTTCCTAACTTTCTGGGTTTCTCAAGCTCGGCACTTTATACTACTCTTTCACTCCACCCCCACCGGCTTAATAGAAAACATTATTCAGGCTAAAAAAAAAATTGCATTTTGCAGTTGTTCCAACAGACACTCCAGCCACATCCCAACACATACATTAACTTCTGCTGCACTAAGTGTAGCTGTGGCTTGGATTGCAGATGCAGCAGAATGAAACTGTAGAGTCCTTTGTTGGAAAAGTGGTCAGTACTACTACAGATGACAAGTGGAGAATACCATTCTTAATGCTTCCCCTGTTTTTTCTTGTTTAAATCTATCCCTTCCATTAACAGCAACAAAAACTAGCACGCTAGGAAGAAAAGCTCTCATCCTGTTGTTTCCATGTTGTGCTTGTCTTCTACATGCAGGGAGGCTTTTCATTGGAGCTAATTTAGCTGGAGCTCAATTGAGGAGGGCAGTCATAGTTGAGAGGCAGAACTTCTGCTTTGCATGAAGGAAGTTCTTGTATCAAACCCTAACGTATACAAGTTGGGCTGGAAGAGGTGCTTGTCTGAAACTGGAAGAGCCTTCAGTGAAAACAATACTGGGTTAGCTGGACCATGGTCTGACTCATTATTGGGGGGGGGGAGAGAGAAATTTGATTCACATTTAAAGGCAAGCCGATTTAATTCACACTTTCCAAAACAAGGGGAGAACTAAAACACAGCCATCATTCCAAATCCCCACTTCTCCAAATTGTGCAGTGCAGGTCTCTAGCCAAGTACTGTGTGCCAAAACACCTGTACTAGGGTGAAGACTGCACACAAATGCATATATTAATGAAAACTGCTTTGTCAAAATTAAGGCAAATTCCCTACAAACATGTATAATAGGAGAAATTTGCACTAAAATACTGGTGAATTTCCATGAGGATCCTCTCTCTCTCTCTCTCTCTATATATATATATATATATATCAAAGTGATATGGAACTGTGGAGAACTGAACTTAAGATCGGAAAATGAGAAACAGGCATTGACAGATTCACCCATCCCTACTTAGTACAATACAGCTTCCTGTGTTCCTAAATGCAATCCTACCTACAGTTTGAAATTGATTGTAATCCCAATGGCCTTTTGCAGCAACCCTCCACACTTCCAAGCTGACTGTCTGCAGCAGGAAGCCAACTCTTGCCTTCTTGTGTGATGTAGAAGATCATGCAGGGTTCTAAATGGTGTGAACCATCAATGCAAGAAGGAGGGGCCACCCAGGGCAGAAGTTCCACTCAAACACATGGATGGCTACCAGGATGGACTGTCAGGAGGGCTTCATCCTGCTGCTTGTGTCGACCAGGTCTGAAGACCTGGTTTTAAATTTTATCATATTGATATCAGATGTGTGGCGTAGCATGCAAACAACAAGCTTAAGAGCTAAACAAGCCATGAATAGGTTCTTGTTCTTCTTAAAATGAGGGTTGTAGTTGCAGGTTGATAGGGTAGAAATTAAAAATGTGATGCTGTGGTGCAAGGGATCCATTTTCCCTCCATACTATGTTCCAGGTTGAAATTACACATGCACAAATCACTATTCCCCTGCCCAGGGAAAAGATGTAGGTATGATACCTGTGGTAAACAGTGAGTAGTCCATATCACCAGGCAGCTGTTTTATGTGATAGACCAAGGGCACTCAATGTGGTGCCCTGCTGGACTACAGCTCCCATCATTCCTGACTTTTGGTCACATTGGCTGAGGCTGATGGGAGTTGGAGTCCAACAACTTTTGGATGATGGCATGAACACAAAATAAGCAGAAGAAAATTATGTAGCCACTACTGGCATAGAAGATAAAGTTTCACAATATAATAACCATAAAAATGTGTCTGTGCCTGTTTACAAATCCGATCATCTTTCAGTAAACCAAATTACTTCTCATTCTGCTAGTGGATGACTTATTCATTTCCTTCTTTCATAACCCATGGTTCATTTTTAATAGAATATGATACAGAAACAGCATGAAAAATCTATATTGGCCTGGACCAACTTTCACAGAAATCCATGGAAAGATGTCCACAGTCTTCACTGATAATTGGATCAGGATATAATTTCTCAAGCCGTATTTGGCCTCGCTATCTGAGCCTCAAATGAAAAGAAATAGCATTCAGAATGCCACACCACAGGATGACTATACAACGATAACTTGACACAATGTTATTAAAGCAACTGAAGCATACCAGGAACAATCTGTGCTGTTCACACACAATCCGGGCACTGAGGTGATGCACACTCTTCTGACATTAAAGCTCTGGATTGCCCACAAAGCTGAGAAGTAGAAAAGCAAACATTCTCTTTTGCTGCTCTTAAAGAAATCTATGATCCTGCAATGGCTGTGTAAATGATGAAAAGCACTTCTAATCTCCCACCTCAGATCTCACCCATCTTCCTTATCACATACATGACTCAATAGATTTAGCTGCCTGGTCCCCAGCAAACCAAGATACGGCTTACGTCTTGCACAGTGTCTTTCACAAGGGCAAAAGATTCATTGGAGTTGGCTGCTGTGCTATGCTAAGAATGAGGCTCCTGCTAGTTACTCACAAGTTAAGGCTAACTGAGATGGGAAGCAACATGGGATGCAATTTCCAGGTTAGTTTGTAGAGGATTGCAACCTACAAATATTTACATTTGAGAGCCCCAATTCTCAGAGTTTTTTAACAGTCAAACTCTCTTCTCAGACAGCTCTGGGAATTGCAGCTCTGGGAGGGAAATAGGGAATCTCCTAACAACTCTCAGCACCCACAACATACTAGGATTCTTTGGGGGAAACCATGTCTATTTAAATCAGCCTATTTAAATGACTAGTGCAGATGGGGCCTGAGTAAACACGCACAAAGCTCTGTCCCATGTTACCTTTTACTTGCTCCTCTGCCCTGCAGGAAGGGTTCATTGGACTCAGCTACACAGCTGCAAATAAAACATTTTAAATGTGTTGTAAAGTGCATTATACAAATGTGACACTAGAAGTGACACTAAATTCAATGTATTTTTCAAAATATTTTTTAAAGCATTTTCAAGCATTTTTTATATGTATGTAGATTCCACCATTGTCTTGTGCTCTTGCCATTTGAATAATCTGTGTAGAGGGATGCCATTAAATAAGCAGATATAAAATCCTAGCTATAGGGGGGGTGTTAAAAGTCTTGAGCTCGCTGTTAAGTGGTCAAAGCCATTCCTTTGTTTTGTCCATTGTAGAATTAATATGCTGCTTAATATGAGATTGTGTTCAGAGAATGGGGAAAGGATTAGTGATAGCAATAACAAAAACAGAATGTGGACATTTAATTTACAGATGAGATCCCATTGCAATAAAGCCCATTCAAAGGAAAAGAAGACAAACAATTATGAGATTAATGTCATTGGGAAGAAGTTGCTGTGTGGTTAAAAAAGATAAGAAGCCAGAATACAAATCATTCTCTGAGTAAATGGGATTGCAAAGCTGTTTTTATATAGACATCACTTCCAAAACCATATCTGACAGCTTCTTTACCAGGAGAAATAGGTGAGAGGGGTTGCCTTTCTAGGGCAAATAGATTCCCTGTCCAACAAATGTTCATCTTTGTGCACAAAAATTTCTTGTTTTTGAATGCTTCAATGATATATAGTGGACTATAGCAACATTTTCTGAATAATCATAGCCTAGAGGCATTTATATACTCCTGGAATCATGGACAAATTCCTCCTGAACTCATTATTTTGGCTGCTGGGCCCACACAAATAGCATAATGAGGCCGTAGAATAGGCTCAGCCACTTCAGACTACAGGTGGGGTGTACCATGTTGGAATGGTTAGGTTAGGAACTCTAGAACTGTGGGGGTGGGGAGTTCTAGCCCAGCACTTTGCCTGTTCGTTTTCTTTTTGCAGAGTGTGTATAACATGGAGGAGCCATCAAAACTGTCACACATGCACACCCATTTACAGTCTGAAGAAGCAACTTCATCCGTTTTTAGGAACCCGCTCCTGAAATTTTGGAATTTTTTTACCTCATGGACCAACACAATTTCCTTTGCTTTCTGTGTTTTCTGGAGCAATGAGTTGCTTAACCATTCATATCTTAGCTGAGTTCTCACACATGAGTAAGACTTCAATCCAAGACTTGCCTAGGAATAAGTCCCTCTGATATCTTAGTTTAGTTCTCCACCTCAGTTTGTTATTCTCAAGAAAATTCATCAGTGTTTTAATATGAATTTCTCCTAATATGCATATTTTTGCAAAGCAATTTTATCTAACAGGCATGCATTCTTGCATGCTCTTTTCACTAATGTCAAACTGATAGTCAAACTACCATATACATTTTTGTTTACATTACTTGGCTGAAGAACTGCAAATTTCAAAGTATGGCTGTGTTTTGGTTCACATCTTGTTTCTGAAAGTGTGAATTGTGTAAACTTGCCTCTAAATGTGAACTGAACTGAACTGCTCCCCCATCCCTCATGTGGGTCAGCTATGCCCATGTTGGCCCTGCCCACCACTGGCAAGCAGCCTCCCTGGAGAGTTGGCCAAGAGAGAATCAGACCCTTGGACCAATAATATTTCTAACACCTCCTTTAAATGCTACAGCAGATGTTTACATTGTCCCTTTTTAGGATTAATAATTCTCTGATATGTTGTTCTCTTGAGCCAAAAGCTTAAACATGAGTTTTGATTGATAGGGAGAAAGGAATCGACACAAGCCAAACCCTCTTAAGTTCCAAAATAAATTTTCCAATTTTTGTATTTTATAAAACTGAAAATAATAGAAACCTTGTGTAGGGTAAGCAGTGATCAATTATGGAGGAGAGACAACTAACAATCAATCAATCTTTAGAATTACGAATGCTTACACAATGCTTCTTTATAACACTGGACTAAGGCAGTTAGCACAAACAATTAATTAACAGCTATAAATAATTAGACAACAGAGAAACAGATGAACCTGACACCTTTTAATTACTTGACAAAAGTATTGTCAAGATTATTCATTACTAATTGGATAGCAGTCAGTCTCTATAGGAGAAAGTGTTTTAATAGATCCTTTTCTCCTGCTCCATGTCCATAGTTCTTATTTCTGATGTTCCTCCTCTCTTGCTCTGTTTTCTTCTCATCACCTTCTCTCACACATTGACGAGGATCAATAAATTTGGGCTGCCCTTGGTCACCAGAGCTATCTCCCTCCCTCAAGAGGCACACTCTTGTTCCTGAGTTCACAATGTCTCTCCCAACAGAGTGTGAATTCAGAGATAGTCCCCTACTAAGCTTGAAGCTGAGGAGAGGGGGGCATAGAATTCCCCATAATGCAACACAAAATTCTCTTCTTCCCTATAATGCAGGTGTGTGAAAGCTTTGGCCCTCCATATGTTGCTGAACTACATTTCATGTAAGCCCCAGTAAGCCAACAGTCACACATGATGGAACTTGTAGTCCAGAAACATCCATGGGGGAAAGGATTCCCCATACCTGCTATAGTGAATCAGATCTCATCTCTGCCATCGCCTATGCTGGTTCAGCCTCAGCAAGGCTTATTCTTCTTTATGCTTAATCACTTTATCATTCTTCCACCCACACCTGGCCCTCCTTCCTAAGCCCCATGCCCTGACAGCCCCAGATCACTCTGGGCTTCACAACCCAACTTGACCAATACCTGGATTTCACTTGAATCAGCCCTACTAAAAAACTAGATTTAATGCTATCTGTTGAGAATGTATATATTGTAGAGCTCCACATGTGTGCTCTGAACATTGTAACTCTTCAGGATATATTTATATGGCTCAAAATATTCAGGTTGGAATGTGACTCATAATTATAATGACAGCTTTTCCTGTTCTGCTGCTCTGTAATATGAGTGTCAGGTATCCATTCCAGACTCATAATTGTAGTCTTGCAGCAAGACATAAAGGAATACAGTGACTTGTGCCTGTGTATCCAAACAATATTGTGTAGTCAGCAAATCCCTATTCTGCAACCTAAGGCTTGAATCCCATGCACTAAGTAACTGTTGGGAATTTGATATAAGATACACATGCAATAGAAGTTGGATCTTGCTTGCAGTACCAGTCATCACACACAAGCAGAAGTTGTAGAAGTAATAGGCTCATCAAACAGCTCTGGATGAAGCTTGTAGGCTTTTCCGATACAGATCTATATGCATATATGCAGATACAAAGTCTCCCTGTTGCTCTAACAGACACCTGCTAACCAAGACACAACACTGAACAACTGAACTAGCTGACATATATTAATCACAAATATAGTCAGGGCTCTGAGCCATTATTACAGCAACTGGCTCCTTTGACCTTGTACCTGTGATTAGCTCGTCCATGGGATGATTTATGCTTATGAAGGAAAACAACCCCTTCCTATGTCCAGCTACTCCAACAGTAACTCATTCCATTAGTGCAAGGATTGGTGCCTCAGCACCCCATGTGCCCCCTAAATCTGCACACACACACACATCTCTCCATCATCCCTACCAGCAAGCCATTGTCCCAGCACAGGGACACGTTCCAAGCCAATAACAACCTGTGAAGGGAAAGGGAGGGAGTGGCCTCAAGAGAAGGTGTGGCCTAGAGAGAGTCCTAAGACTTGGAGGAATGCATGGCCTCTGTCAGGCCTGATATTCCAAACCCCTTCTTGCCCTTGAAGTTTGAGTCTAAGCTCTGGGTCCTCACAGTCATTGCCTGCAAAGTCTTACTTAATACACAGCAGTAGAAAAGAAACAGATGGCAGAACACTCAATAACTGTGATGCACTGAGATGAACTGAGTAGTGGCATTATTGTGCCAAGATAAAAACTTTATACTATCCAGTTATACTTTGTTCTATTTAGGAGCAAGGCCAATGTGAAATAAATCCACTTCTCATTAAGGATGACACTGGTGCATAATTTTCTGAATAATATACCCAGGAAAGAAGTACAACTTCATTTATTAAGATCATTGTTGTAATGTTGCCTGAGCCAAACCAGGTTAGTTTCCGCCAGAGAAAAGAATTTAGCAGCACATAAAGCCTGTTTAGTGGTAATTGAGAACCTTGATTTATTCTGAACTATGGCTCCTGTTCAAAATAAGAAGAAATGGCCAAAAGGCATTGTATGATTGTATGATTATTATTCTTACCATGATAAACATCCACCTTTCAATGCAGAAAAATTCTTATTTGTGTTCTTTGGCTTAAGAGAGGACTTCAAATGAATGCATAAACTTTTTGAAGATATACCACTGAGAGTTTCCTTAAGGTAACTATGGCCTTTGGCATTATTTCCTTATCACACAGCATATGGAGGCAGTGTTAATTGCCTCCCCCATGTGAAAAAATTAATAATAACCCTATATATCACTGACAGGCTAGCTTTCTACAAGCCTGGAGTTTTGGGCAAGGAGAAGCAGTCAAGCTTTCAGTGCTGTAGCTGCAATCAGAAGTAGTCTGGTGCTAGAAGTGACATACCACATAATAACCCTCTATTTATAGCTTGGATCTTATATTGTGGATTCTAAACTGGGCCTCTACTAGTACAAAATTGTATATGCACGCTGCCCATTGTATACTTCTTTTGTGTGTGTAACTTCAGATATGTTGTAGTCATAGAGAAGCACATAGGAAGATGTGTTTTAGTGAGAACAAGATCTTCTATCTCTTTCTACCACACTCTTCTATGATTTATCACTATAAGAGATAAACAACCAGTATGGTTCCTCATCCCACCCAACCTAGACCTTTAGCAGAAAAAAGAGGAAGACGAAGGAGAAGAATGCTAAAAGTTCCCTTTTTGGTACTCAAACTTAGCCAGAGGCTGAGATACAGAATTCTCAGATTGGTTGTCTGTATTATCTAAATATCTTTCTTATTAATTGCACAAGGCTTACACACAATCTACAGTACCTGCTTAGCATTAGATTGGTAGTTACAAGAAATTAGAAGCTTCAGTCTCAGAAGAGCAAACCATACATTGTTCACCGGCCCAAGACTGCCAGGTAAATCATAACTCATAAGGCACATAAACCATGTTTGCTTATTTAAGCCCATGTCACATTTACTGAATTAGTAAATTATTTAAACTATTGGCTATCAAGCACTAGTGCCTAGATTTTACGTTTCTGCAGTTTTTAGCATATCAGCAGCTACTGAATCCCTAAACTATATTTAGAGATGCTTCATACTTTGGGATGCCTTTAAATGATACGGTTCAGATGTCAATTTGTCCATTGTTACTCTGGAGTTATGTAAACAAATGGTCCTCCTTGCACTGAGAGTTACCAGGATTGTCAAAGGCAAGTGGTTGTTTATCCTGAAAGGCTATGGTCACACTGTTCCCATTAAAATAACAACTTGTCATAAGAAGACTATAGCCACACACTTCCCAGGCAGTCTCTAACACCCTGTCAGCCATTCTATCTGCTGCTTCCAAAAATGGCTTATAACCAGGGAGAAAGAAATAAAATCTTAGGTATTGAGCCCCTTTTGGGAATGTATCCTGGTGACTTCTTTAATCAAAATATGCTCCACATCGGTGGAGAATAAAATCAATAATGTGATCCACACTGGCAGGATGAAGTGTTGAGACACTGGTGAAAAAGCAGTTCCTTCCAAAGGATAGGCAGCATAAACCTTGCTACTCCTGAGTTGTGCAACTGAAATGAAAGCCTTCCGAGCGAGGTTTTTAGCCTCATTCATGTCCCTGGTTATCACTTCATGCTTGAGATAATCTGTCCATGCAAAGTGTTTCCCCACATCTATGGATGATATTCAGAGTTTAGTTTAGTTTAGTTTAGTTTAGTTTTTAGTTTAGTTTGGCAAGTGTATTCTGCCACATATAATTCATGCAATAATAGTGGTGGATTTATACTGAACCATCCACACATCATTCCAGTTTATTAGCTGTCCTATGATGCTTCCGCAACTTTATCGCATCCAGAGGTGCACTCTTGCACTCTGGTCAAAAAAAAGCAGGACGAAAATAAATAAACCAAAACATTTAAGGGATAATAGGTTACTATTATCTCATTACAAACTCATGCTGCTGCATGTGTCAGACAAACCAATGAATTGCACCCAGAATCTAGGAACTCCTTCTGTTGAGTAAGATTGTGTTTCAGGTAACATGGAAGTTATGACTCTGATGTTGCATCTGTAGTTTCACACATTCAGGTCATCCCTTGAGGCTGTAATCATATATGTGCGAATTCACCCTCAGTACTTGAAGCACAACAGAGCGATGAGGGGAAAAGGTAGATCTTGCCAGATTTTGCAGCTGAAAACAATTGACTCTTTGTCTTCCCACCCACCTATTCCCAGTCTCCAAAACGTGAATCAGGGACTTGTGTTCTTTGTACCATCAATCAACAATGCCAGCACTGATGTAACATTTTTTTGTGATTTCATGTTTGTGGGAATGGGAACAGAGTGTGGCATCTCCATTTTTAAGGTCTGCATCTGGGATTCAGGTTTCACTACCAACAGTTCTGAACCAACGGCAGGTTTATATAGTACCATAATGGGTACTAAACAAGAAGAAATATGCAAGCCAAGCCAGCGGTAATTAAATCAGGCATATAACATATACAACAGAACCTCACTAATCCCTTTTAATGGGTGGAGGATGAATTGCAAATGGCTTATCTTGTAAATTGCTGAATAAACGGTCAAGAAATAAGCAACTGTAATGCGACACATAATGTACTTTGCTCCTTTCTTGTGACAGCCATTGTTTAGCTTTGCTATTTATGTCACTTATCTAGAAGACTATTCTAAAAAGCACAACATAGCACGTTTCCTTTTTAACTATGTTAAACGATAGACCTCTTGTTGCCATTATGTTTTGTTACATGTGGGAAAAAGTGGCTTGGAGGTCTCCTTAGGTGGTACCACAGGAGATGTTTGGCGCACATGTGCGTCCCCACCCCACAAGCGTCCTATTAAAAGATGTGTAACAAGTTAGCCATGACTACATTGCCCCATTGTTTTCTATCCTAGCAATGCTTATCCAGGTGTAATCCCAATTGAACACAGTGAGACTTACTTCCAAGTAAACACCACCAACCATAGGCATATTTCCTCAGAAGCAATCCCAGTATGTTAAGTGGGGATTGTACCCAAGCAAGTGATGCATAGAATTGCCACCTTAACCATAACTAACTTAAACTGGATTGGGGCTATTCAGTTCACTAGCTCTGAAAAGTTTCAGCACTAGAAAAACTGCTCTCTGCAGTTAATCTTATACTTACAACACAGCAATAAGCATAATGCCACTGTATTCATTTACCAACAGCTTTCATTACCTCACTTTAAGGTAAATGTGTTACAAATTGCTGTAATATTCTGCACCTCCCACACTGTAAACTGAGATACTCTGAAGACTTTGTTTGTTTTTCCACTTCCCACAGCCACATGTTGACCTCAGTAAGTTAGCAAAGCAGTATTAAAGTTGGTAAATCATCACTGGCAATAAACCCACTATGTAATTAGTAATTTTTGACGGTTTGTGAGCAGCAGATGTTTAATCTCCTATGAATTTATCCATTGGCTAAGATTCTCACTTAAGTCTGGCTCTGAGCCAAGGTCTTCATCTCAGCTATTTCACCACTTTGTGGGGATGTGGTGCAACATATCCTAAAGATCAAATTCAATTTCTAGGGAGAGAGGGGTTATTGCCTTTTAAATTCCTGGTAGCCAAGTATTTCCTCCATTTTTTTAAAAGGGCTTGACTTCAGTTGGTGGGTTGGCAGGCCATAGCCATTTGCAGGTGTTTCCAGGACAGAATTCTCCTGGGAATTATACTAAGGTATGATGTAAGGCATTATTAGAAGCAGGGAAGGGATGGCTTCTCCCACAGGACATATTAAGTTCAGGGCCATTTTGGGCCCCATATCATTCTCTCAAAAACCATTTTGAGACACTCCGCTGAGTTCAGAAAGCATGAACTGTGTAGGCACGGTGCAGACTGGCACTGCCTCCAATGTCATGCAGTTCTGCTTGAGCTTGGGGCTCGCAGGCGAGGGAAAAGCAAGGAAAGGTGAGGTATAAATGCAATAAAGAATAAGCAACAGGTCAGCTAAGTCAAGTCCAATCAGACAAACAGGTCAGATCAGATCAGGCAAAACGTATCAAAGTAAGCTCATGCAAAAGGTCAAGGCAAGTATCTCTAAACAGATCGGGACCTTGGAGAGTTCCCTGTTGGCTAAGCATTGCTACATGCTGCCTGAGCCAAGAGCTGGGGCCACCTGAGGCCTTATGTAGGCTGGCAAGGCTTTTACTAGGGTTTTCTTGGGTCACCAGTAGTTGCTGGGCTATAACCAGGCCTGTGCAGAGCTTGCCTTACACCCAGGGTTGAAGTCTTGTTCTTGGCATGACAGTGTAAATTCAGCAGGGTCCTGGCAGGGCCCCCCAGCTGGCTTAGCCCTCCAAGGCGTGGGGCAATTGTACCTGGGTGCCCCCCCACCCCGCACAGGCCTGACTACAACTCTCATCAATCCCAGCCAGTTTAGTCAATGGCCAGGGGTTATAGGAACTGTACTCCAGCAGCATCTGAAGAGCCAAGCTGAATAACACTGGCCTATACTACCACATCAGCAAGGTCAAGAGGGAGGTCTTGTTGTCTGGGCAGCCCAGAACCTCTATAGACATTGCCCCGGTGAGAACACTTCAGTGCTACTATCACAGTGGTTTGACTTCATCCCCAGAGGCGCACTCCACCATCTCTCGAGACAGATGCCAAGAACAATACTACAGTGGACTCCACTTCCTTGAAATGCCAACCGTGCTGACTTGAAAGGACCCTTCCCTGATTCCACAGGCACTGACTTCTGCAGTGGTAATTGATGGGGTTGATATTGAGGTTTGCGTATGAGGCAAGTGGCAGAGCTACATCTCCTGGCTAGGAGAGCCCAGGGGATAGTGCTGAGGAGCAGCCTGTATTTCCTTCTCATCTGTATCTTCCCCAGGGTAAGGTACAGTTGTGTGCAAATGTCCCTGCCTGCTCCACCCCAGCTTTTCCCTATTGATCTTTAATGACCGAAGGGGATTTCTAAGTGTGATGACACAGGGTTGCTAATCGTAGTGAGGCTTTTAAGCTTCCAACCGAATGCACTTAGAAGCCCCCTTCAGAGTTTCTTGTTCGGTGGTGGAGGTAGCAGGCATGGGGGCAGTGGGGTCAGAGTGGCATGTGTGCCTCTTACACACTTTGTGCCCTCATGCATTTGACTGAATGAATGGGCAGGGCTTATTTCATCAGGAACGAGACCTGTCCTCAGTCTCCTTGCTAGCTGCCACTTCTCCTGCTGGAATATAGGAAACTGCCTTATATTGACTCAGACCATTGGTCCATCTAGCTCAATATTGCCTGCACACAGTGGCAGTGGCTCTCCCAAGATTTCAGGGAAGGTTCTTCCCCAGCCCTACCTGAAGATGCCAAGAATTGAACATGGGACCCTTCTCCATACAAGGCAAGATGCTCTGCCATTGAACTACAACTGCCACACACACACCAATAATGGCTGCCGCCAGGATGCAAGCATGTTGCAAAGGGAGAGAGAAGCATGCCAGGATCCTGCCTTGGCTTGAGATGTATCTTTGCACTCTCCAGGCTCCACCTCCCGCTCTGCTACCCGTGTCACCATGGCACCAGCATCTCTGCTCTGCTCCTCGTGTTTCTGCTGGCTCTCAATTCCCACCCAAACATATGCTGTGACATTGAAAGATGTGGCAGACAGGACCAAAGAGCCAGCAGAAATGTAAGGAACAGGGGATGGGGAAGAAAGAAAATATAAATATATATCGCTGAAATGAGGAAAAAGCAACGTGCCTATTTAATCTAGTTTTAACCTTGTTAAAAGAGCAGAAAGATTTAACACTGAACACTGAGTCAGACAGCTGGGGGCAGCCAGTTTCTGCAGCTGCTGTTTTCCCTGTCTTGCTGCCTACACACAGATCTGAATTTTAGACATGTGAAACTTTCTGATTTTAATAGTCCAAGTAACAATACTTTGAAAGAAACAATAACCATTAAAAGAAAAACCCTTCTTCCCACAGCAGGCTGCTCTTCCTAATTTGAACTCTGTTTACTTTTATTTGTTTGGGATCTCATTTTTGTTCTAGCTGACAAATGCGTAGCAGGGACAACCATATCTTTTGCTATGTCTTATGCATAAGCTTCATAAATGCTTACTAGAAAACACACAATTGTATTGGTACCACTCCAGTCCCAGTTGGAGCTGGATGAGGGCTATGTTTTCAAGCTAATGAGGGTTGGCTTCCTAGAGATATGCCATTATTTTTTCCCTTCCAAACATTTGGAACTCTGTTGTTTATTGCAGTGTGAAATTTTCAGCACTGGAAATCTAATTCATAAAACATCAGCTTTCCAGTAACTTTGTAAAATGTGTGCAATATATGCTCAAAAAAGTACTATGGGTGCCATTTCATGAAAGTGGGGAGGTAAATGCTTCTGCATTGTGCAAGAAAACAAGTTTTTATGAGTTTCCTCTAGGATCTGCAGCCTTTACTTTCCTCACAAGTTTGTTGATAGCTCTTCTCCAATCTGTTTCTTGTATTCCAAAGTCAGCCACCGTGATGCTCTCCAACTACAATCGCTATCACCCCTGTCCATGGGCTAATGCTGCCTGAGGCTGATGGGAGTTGTAGTCAATGCCAACTGGCACACACCACACTGCTTAGCTAGGGGCACCTCCAGACTGTCAGTATTTTGCGAGAGCAATTCAAATATATACTGGGAATTTTTGGTTTGCACAATTAAAGTGGATTAAAGTGGTCTGTCATCCTAGCACAAGAAATCCACTTTAAAGAAGAAACTTCTTGCCATTAGGAAAATGATGGGAAAATGCAGTGAAAAGGTTGGAATGATTAATGGGAAGACATTGAAACACTTACAAGCAGATGAAAGTAGGTTGAATGCTCATTGCCATATAACTGTCCTGCAAACAAATCAGAACAAGTCCTCAATAAAGAGCAAATATAATTTAACCTCCACAGAGTTGTTCAAGCAAACTTAGTGATCAGCAAACATGTCACCTGGAGGGGTCCTAAGTCACACTATAGTCTCATTTTGGTTGATCCCCAAGAGGATGCTGGTTTCTCTTTGCAACAATAAGACAGGAGTGGTGGATTAACTGGAGAGGTTCAGTTTCCTCCCAGCTTCACAGTGGGCAGATATCCACACCAAGCAATCATATGCTAAGTCATTCGTCAGGCTCATCCCACCCCCCATGGCTCATGCAGGCTGAACCTTTTTTTGCTTTTAAAAACACCACATGCACATTTAGACATGTGTCCCTTCATACACCAGCAGAGTAATTTCAAGGTGGAAATGTTTTTAAAGTGCAAAACTGCTGCAGGGATTGGTGAGTTCACATCACACATCACAAGGAACTACCAACCTGTGTTGAATTGCCATTTTTGCTTGAAACTTACAGAGCTCATTGTGGCTGCATTGCTGAGATCTCATTGCTGAGATCCTGCACACATTACATAGTGTGAGTACTGAGGGCACTGGACTTCACTCCTAGCCTTACCCCAGACATTGGGCATTGACGCCTACATTAGAGGCTACTTACTGGGACACCAGCACAATTAGGAAGCTGCTTTAAACTGAGTCAGGCTGTTGGTCCCTCAAGCTCAGTATTGTCTACACTGGCAGCATCTCTCCTGGGTCTCAAGCAGAGCTCTCTCCCAGTCCTACCTGGAGATGTTGGCGATTGAATCTAGTACCTTCTGCTTGCAAGGCAGATGTTCTTCCACTGAGCTGTGGCCCTTCCCTATGGAGTTGCCTGATTGTGTGCAGCCTACACTTGAACAGCTGTTTGCAGGTAGAACACAGGTGGTGCTGTGAGTTAAACCACAGAGCATAGGACTTGTCGATCAGTAGGTCGGTGGTTCGAATCCCTGTGACGGGGTGAGCTCCTGTTGCTCGGTCCCTGCTCCTGCCAACCTAGCAGTTTGAAAACACGTCAAAGTGCAAGTAGATAAATAGGTCCCGCTCCGGCAGGAAGGTAAACGGTGTTTCCGTGCGCTCCTCTGTTTCACCAGAAGCGGCTTAGTCATGCTGGCCACATGATCCAGAAGCTGTACGCCGGCTCCCTCGGCCAATAAAGTGAGATGAGCGCCGCAACCCCAGAATCAGTCACAACTGGACCTAAAGGTCAGGGGTCCCCTTTACCTTTATGTCAGAGAATTCTGATGGAAACAGGAGCAGAAATTGCTACTCTTAGTTTTTTTATCTGTGTCTGGAATGAAAATCAATCTAATGAATGCAATCAGTATTCACTGTTGATGTTGTTTACAGCCTACAGACAATATGTACAGTGGTACCTTGGGTTACATATGCTTCAGATTACAGATGCTTTCCACTAACCCAGAAACAGTACTTCAGGTTAAGAACTTTGCTTCAGGATGAGAACAGAAATCGGGCTCCAGCGGCGTGGTGGCAGCAGGAGGCCCCATTAGCTAAAGTGGTGCTTCAGGTTAAGAACAGTTTCAGGTTAAGAACGGACCTCCAGAATGAATTAAGTACTTAACCTGAGGTACCACTGTAACTGATTACTCCTCACCACCACAATGTGTTGTGTTTTCCTTTGAATGAATGGTGTGGGGTAGCCTAATGATGAATGGCATCACCTTTGTCAGAAGCCAAACTGCAGCAGAATGGAAACAGCACTTCATGCAAAGAAACCGATTCCTTCTCCCATCCCTTGCAGGTGTTTTATTTGCAGGTGGCCACAGAAATGTGTGTATATCTAGAGGGGCCAGACAGTATGCTAAACACTAGGCGCAGCACTAGGAGTCTGGTCCTGCTAACCAGCACCAGCATGATGCCCCCTTATAACATGTGAAGAGGGCTATTTCCCTTTGGGGGGGAGAAGCTCCATGCTCTGTATGAGGAGAGAAGCCTTCCTTATATTGGGGCAGGGGGAGGAAAAGACTTGCATCTGGTTAGCCACTCCGTAAATCCTGCTATGGTTCTTAACCTTTAAAGCTGTTCTTATCTAATTTATTGTATTGGCTCTTTATCCCATTGACTTCTGTTACCGATATGTTATACACTCTCAAAGAGAGAGAGAGTGAGCCTTACTAGAAAAGCGGATGTTTTAAATCCTGGCTGAGGAATGAAAGTTAAATTTTTAATTCTGTGCTCTCTCGCTTTGGGTATTATTTTTATTGCTGCTGTAAAAAAGTTTCCTTCTTTTTCCTGACTAGAGCATATGTCTAAACGTGCTTTACACTGTGCACATTTACAATCAGCAAAATGACATGTTTCCAAATAAGCATTTCTTTAATCACAGGCACATTTATGCTGAATATGGATTTCAAGACTAAGAAACCTTAGTGACCCCTTGCTCAAATGAATCCATAGTAGAGAGCCAGTGTGGTGTAGTGGCCATGGTATTGGGAGACCAGGGGTTCAAATCCCCACTCATCAGTGAAGCTCAGTGGGTGACCTTGCACCAGTCCCTGCCTCTCAGTCTAACCTAGCACACAGGGTTGTGAGGATATGAATAGTGTTCTACTTCCACTGTTGAAGGCAGTAGGCCTCTGAAAGCCATGTTCTGGGAATGACAAGTGAGGAGAGGGCTGATGCACTCATGCTTGTGAGCTTCCCACAGGCATCTGGTTGGTCATAGTGAGAACAGGACCCTGGACTTGGTGGGCCATTGGCCTGATCCAGCAGAACTTTTCTTATGTGGAGAGGGAAGCCCACAAAAACCACCTTGAGCTTCTTGGAGCAATGGTGGGATAGAAATGTATTAATTAATTAAGGGCAAATGAAAATTGTGGCCTTATTACAGTGGTACCCCAGGTTAAGTACTTAATTCATTCCGGAGGTCCGTTCTTAACCTGAAACTGTTCTTAACCTGAAGCACCACTTTAGCTAATGGGGCCTCCTGCTGCCGCCGGGCCGCCGGAGCATGATTTCTGCTCTCATCCTGAAGCAAAGTTCTTAACCCAAGGTAATATTTCTGGGTTAGCGGAGTCTGTAACCTGAAGCATATGTAACCTGGAGCGTATGTAACCCAAGGTACCACTGTATTGACATGTTTATAATGATGGTAGTCAGAACTCTACAGCTCTATAGGGAAAGGATGAAGCTTAAAAGCTAAAGGTCTTCAAGAAAATTCCCTTCTGCTGCTGGGGATCAATCTGAAACTGCCAGTCCTTTCTTGCAACAAGAAGAAAAACCAGCATATAGAGAAGTTTCTATTTCAAACAACCTTTTTTTTCCCCCAAATTACATTTCTAAAGCCAAAGTGGAATAAACTGTGTTACTGAAACGATCCATAAAGATCTTTGACAAAAGTGGAGCCAATAAACCCTCTATTTTTTATGTAAACACTCTCTGTGGTTCTGATTCTGCTGTCAATAATGCAGAAGACTTTCAGCACAAGAGTTGCAGAGGGACCACTATAAATCTTTCCTTGTATGATAACAGGAATAAAGGATTAATATATGGGAGGAAAAGAAACAGCCTAATATCATTGTGTAATTTAATTGCTAGGGCTCTATTTACATGAAACACAGCCCTGGAAGCAATCAGATTTAATCAAGCTGAATCACGAGTGGCTCTCATTTTATATGCCAAAGGTAATTAACAGGGGAAATGATATATAGATTCATGCTTTCGGGGAATTCAAAATGTTCAAATATCAAGCTGAGCATTTAGCAGTTTAAATAGGTTTTCTAATCTTCTATTTCAGAACAGGGAATCGCATATTTTCAGCCTAATTCTGTTGGAAACCTCATCCTTATGCAATACAATCAATAGCGATGAAATTCTGAGAACTACCTTACCTTCTCTGGACACATTTTAAGATATTATTTACATAAAAACAGAAATATAGATGAGATTTGTAGGATGAGTGCTTTGCAGAAACGCTTCATTTGAAAATATTCCCCATCAACCCTTTTTGTACATATTCACTGTGGTTGTTGTTTTTGTTTAAAAAAGAGAGTCAAAAAGAAATGAACTAAGAATAGCCTTCTCAGTGTTTTGTTCCCATTCTACAGTCTAATTAGCATAACCTTAGTAACAGAAGACCAACACTGATATGAATGCAAAACTCCTGTGGTGATCATTAGGATAAAATCTGGCACTGTCCCTAGCAGTCAGTCACAAACATTTAAAAACTGGTATATTGCTCTCCAATAGGGTGTGAAATGTCTCATACTCAAATCAAGTACAGCAAAATAAAGATGTCAAATAAATGACAATTTGTGTATGAAAGGCTGTGTCATTTGGGGTAATTGGAGCTGGCAAGCAATTCCCCTTGGTATATCCAGTTAACAAAAGGGAAAATAATTCAGTTTTCATTCACTATGTATATGACAGTAAATCCACAAAGACTACGTGTTAACATTGCATATGAACATTTATTTATTTCCAACTACAATTTATTTCAAACGACCATTTCAGAAAATAAGAAATAGATTGCATACACATTCTAAGCAATTCAGCATTGTCATTGCGACTCAATATTTGTTATGTAACAATCTTGTATCTTCCATTTTAATGGAATCTCATAGCAGCAAGGGTAAAACAAATTTTTGCTGCAACTTGAAATTCATTATCTGATGGATATTGTCCCTGGGAGACTCTGCTGGGTGGGTTGTTGGTACCAACCAATCTTAGCAATGATGCAGTGTTGTGTGACCAGGAGTTTGCAGCCAAAGATCCCACTGATTATTCTCAGATAAATATGTGAATGCTAGCCTCCTTCCTTTACCACCTCTTTACTCTGGCCATTCTCTCTCCCTGTGATGGCCTCAGGCACTGAATTAGACACCAACTCAAAAGACAAGCAAGCACCATATCCACTTCCCAGCCCATTTGTTGTTGTTTAGTCTTGTCGGACTCTTCGTGACCCCATGGACCAGAGCACGCCAGGCACTCCTGTCTTCCACTGCCTCCAGCAGTTTGGTCAAATTCATGCTGGTAGCTTCAAGATACCAGGGTTCTAACTTGAAGGCTCCATGACTGCATTCATATGACAGCTTATTCCATTTCCCCAGTGTTCCCCTGCCTGTTAATTTCTGCATTATATGTGAGTTTTCACATGACATAAAAGCCACTTCTGGAAATATAGTGCAAATTTAGAGCTCATTTCTGCGTTACTTGCCTCCAGAAACTTTCTGTTTGCAAATAACGCAGAAATTAACACCCAATGTGCTATATTCTGTTACATTTCCAGAATAGATTTTTACATGACATGAAAGCTCATATATAATGGGAAATTAACTGTTAGGGAAACACTGGAGAAATGGAATGAACTGTCTTGTGAATGCAGCCTGTCATTCTCATCTACCTCCACAGTCACAAAAAGGCTTGCCGCTGGGCTGTAACATTTTACCTGTTCATTTGTTTAGTTATTTCCATTCATTAATTGCTTCCCATAAAATATCTCAAAGCAACTGCACAAAAAATGCATAAGCCATAACAACAATTATACTATTTTATAAAAACAATTCTAACAATTTAAAGCAATAAAAAATTTCATATGTAAAAACAATTAAAGGCAATTTTCTTTGTAAGAGCAAATTCAAATCCAATACTGATGTGGACTGGAATAAAGATCTCCACTTCAAAGGCTTGGTGAAGAAGGAAGGTCTTCAACAGACAACAAAAAACCAACACAGATAGTAACTTTCTGATATGTATTTGGAGGAAGTTCCAAACGATGGGTGCTATCAGGTTAAAGGCCTGATTCCTGTATGGTATTGAATTAACCTGTTGAGGAGAGGGCATCTGCTGGAGAACTTCTTCTGAAGAGCGCAGTGATCAGTTGGGTATTTAAGAGGTGAGACAATATTTTAGGTATCCTGGTCCCATTCAAAGAGGGCTGCCATTCAGTTATGGATGCTTAATGAAGCTTATTAGAGTTGTAGCCTTAATATTTTTGGTACCGTATGTTTGGCTTGTGCTGCTACATTCAACTCTCTACAAGCAGTTCCATTTTTAAAACGGAAGAGCCCAAGTCCATCCCAACAATTGCTTTCGTAATGGAGGCTGCCCCTCTGAATGAATTGCTTGCACATTGTTATCTGGGTAGCAATGAAGTTTGGAAACAGCTCAGGAAAAGATTGTTTCTGACTTGAAGCTCCCACCAAACCACAGATTGTAGGCACACTTGAAGTCTGTGAAGGAGGCCAAAGCCATAGCTGGAACAGACAGAGCCTCTCCTTAAGAGATGGGGTGAAACGTCAGTGACTAAAAGTTCAACTGTACAGGAAAGGTCAAAGAAACAGAGGAGAGCGAGTTAAGCAAAGCAATAAACCCAGCTAAAAAGGAAAGTTGCTTCCCATATTACAGTTTGGAAGAAAAGATACACTCTCGAGAGTTTTATGTGCCTAAAAAACCATGGCAACCTCATGCCAGACCTGTGAAAGATCTGTCTATTATGTCTGTAAGATAAGACTCCAGAATTATCTCTACATTTTCTCACAGGAGTAATTCTTGAGTGCATATCAGAATCACTTATGCCAATTTTACACATGGGGCACCAACACATGCACATTTGCCCATTCATTTCAATGCTCCTTTCAAAGAGCTTTGAAGGCACCACTGACCTAGTGCTCAACGGTGCCAGAAACCTCCTTTTCGGCCCATGTATGATGTCATGGGCTGGGCAGGTGGGTGTGGCTTGTCCAAATGGAGAAGGTCAAATGGAGGATCCAGGTGGGCCTAATTCGGCCTGCCAGCTGGCGTTTCTCCAGCCCTGCCCTAGAAGATGAGGGAGATAGGACTGTATAGCTATGCAGCCGTATTTATTCTGCTGCAGCAGAAACAATAAAGAGCCTTGTGGCACCTTAAAGACTAACAGACTTTTTATTATGGCATAAACCTTTCATGGACTATAGCATTGAGGCATGCATGAGCCCCAAGATTTGCCTTGTATTCATATCTGTCTGGGTGCATGAGGGCTTTAAATTCTCATCTGCTTCTGAGTTGCTCTTAGCAGTCTCCACTTCCATCTGTGTTCTATGTTCCAAGCCACTTTATGTTTAATGAAGGTCCATGCTTCCCCATTCACTGTAATGAGGAATCTTCAAACTACTATATATACAGTATTTTCCCTTTTGACCAAACTGGATAAACTTTACAGGCACAGGAGTCCCTCCATAGTGGATGAAACCTGCCAGATTGCAGGCAAATAGGTCCTGGGGCTTTTTGCAGGAAAAGAAAAAGGAATTCACTCTCCTACAATCCCTCATGGGGAGGGGGAGGGGGGTTGTCTCTATTATGTATTCAGTGGTCTGTGTTTGCATGAGCTTGAGTCTGGACTAAGGAATCTGAGCCCCTGTGTTCTGATTTGATACATGATATCCAAATCGCAGAATATTTCAGGCCCTTAAACTCTGAGTTATGATTCGCAGCTTGGGAGTTTAGACAGCCAATCACATTGACAGTGGGAGTGGCCCAGGTCTTCAGAAATGTATATAAGCAATTGCTTTGCCCCTGTTGTCCAGTTCTGTTAGTTCAGTAAAGGTTCTTGCTGTTATCACTGTGTCTTGCTTTGAAGGAACCCACCTACACTTCAGTCTCTTTCTTACCTTAGATAGATAATATTTAAGCCCTGGCTGAGTGTTGTGCAGCTCCCATCGGCCTTTCTTTCTGATGTTTGTTTGTTACAGGTCTCTTGCAGGCCTTACAACATGAGGCTGTCTAGAATGCTGCCCAATGAGATCTTAAGAGCTCTGGGCTTTGCTTTAATTTTGTTAAAGCAGAGCAATATAGTCTTCTGAAAGCTTTTCAAGAAGCTTAAATGAAGCCTTTGACTTCATTTCAGTGCTTTAGCAACAACGACAACGACAAATCCAGAGATCTTATGTGCATCAGCAACATTTTGGACAGCCTCACTTCTTCCAAGGCCCACGGGCCTAAATAAACATAGATATATATGAGAAACAGAGAGGTGAGTTTCCCTGGATAGATGTTTATTGCCATCATATTTCAACTCGGAAAGGAGACTCCCTCCTCACCCCAATTCTCCTCATTTAGCCCACATAGAGACCCAATGCACACACCTACTAAAGCCCACTTCATTTGCTGTATTTCGTGTGACCACAATCCATGAATATGATGAAAAGTCCATGGAAGCTTACTACAAGTCCTGTAATTTTCTGCTTCCCCCACCCTCTTACCATTGCTTAGCCTCATGCTGCACAGAAAAGCTCTGCAAAGCGCCCACTAAAGAACTGCAAATGAGAAAAACAACAAAAGCAGCTGCTCGCATCCTTCTGAGCGAATCGCATGATTGAAAAATCAATACAAGGATTGTCTTGGAGGTCTTCTTCATGATGTCTTGGAGGGCCACTCAGGTGCTTTTTGCAGGCCATGGCAAATGAATCAAGCAAACAGAAAGCACAAACCTGAAAAGTTGAAAGCGAGCAAATGGGTTTTGAGAGAGATTGCATTCACCAGCAGCCTGTAGCAGGCATATTGCAGCACTGTGTGGGCGTCTGCCTGGCTGGCTGCCTCTTTTGCTTTCCTGCCATCCCTCACACACAAGCTGTACAATTCAAAGTCCCTAATACAAGGTACTCATGCTGAGTGACAGAGATTGTTACAGACTTCAAGGAACCCGTACAGCTTCACTGGGCTGGTAGACAGTTTGTGTGTCTCTGTGCTGATTTGGCCTGCATTTTTATATAACCTCATTGATGAGGCTTCTGCTTTTTTTAATAATGGCTTTGCTCAAAGGAAGTAAAAATAGTACTTCATTTCCAGGAGAGAAAGGAACATTGCAATAAGGAAACATTATTTTTTGCAACACTATAGATTTCTTATAGTTGGCACTGAAAGACTAAAGTCTTCCCATTATTAGACATTTGCAGCATTACAGCTCCTCCTACTTAGGTTTTCACAGACACAGAAAGAATGGTATTATGACTAATTCAAACACAATGAACCGAAGAACGGCCCCTACTAGATCAAGCCAAGTTCTATCTAGTCTGCCGTTCCATCTCTGATAGTGGCTGGCTCAGTGCTTCTGGACTCTTAGTGAAGCGTGCGTTGGTGATCGTGGTCACTTCTTATTGTTTACTCTCAAGTATGTGATCGGGCAAATCTGCCCCATGAATACATTTGCCAAAAGCCCTGTGTTACCCATTTAAAGGAATGGGTGATGGAAAAGTCCAGTTCCTACCCTAGCTTCTAACATGAAAAGCTATGAGATTTCAGTTCATCCTTATTTTCCCATAGTAAAGCTGTCATTAGATGTATCTCACATACAGTGAAATCTAATATTTAACACATCTGGGAAAACATCCCTCTCCGACGTGCGATGTTGGGCATAAGAAAGCCCACCTACAGGCTCAGCCCAGTTTACATTTAGCAGACTCTCATGCATGGTAAGGGAGGAAGTAGCAAAGGAGAAAGAAAATGCAGATTCCTCTCTCCAAGGTAGCACCTAACCCTTGTCTCACACAGTGGACTTTTCCAGCTCTCACCTGGGAGCTTTCCCAATCTCTCACCCTGAGAGGTCTTCCCTTCCCTGCCTCTCACTCATGGTCCTTCACCAACCATCCACTACCTTCCTGTGTGTTTGCATGTTGACCTGCACACAGACTGTAGAGCCAGAGGATAGCTCCAGGAGTTCATGATTCTCAGGAGTGCCAGGGAAGGAGTCTAAAACACCCGAATGATCAGTTCTAATGCTTTATTAAAGAAGGGAAATAGACTTACAGCAGAAGCAGCCTGTTAGTTACCCTTGCCCTTACAGACATGGGATGGATGCTACAGCAAGTAGGCACCACAGCAAGGAGATGGCTTGTCCCCACTCAGCCCAAAGAGCATACATTCTTTATAGAGTAAAGCAGTATATGTCACACTGCCTAACTAGATGGGAACACAGGTGGTTGATACTCCAAACATTACTGATGTTTCCGGCTTTCTGGGCTCAGAGTCCAGCATCTCAGATCCACAGATTAGGATATCAAAGCATGGATAAACCATATACGAACTACTTCCAATTAATTGAAGGGCTACCTTGGGTGCCAAGATGGCATATGCACAGTCTCCAGAGCAGTTAACCTTTGGCTGCAACACAGTGTGCAATCCTTGGACCCAAAAACAGTCCAAAGCAGGGGACACCAAAAGAAAAGAAAAGAAAAGAATAAAAATAAAAAGGACTTCCAGTTTTCCACCTTTCCACAGTTACATAAAATAAATTACTTAAAATATTCACTCTAGAATGATATCCAACTGATCATTTTTGGCAGGATATACTGTATAGCAAGACAAGCCATACCTCATGTGGAGACAGGCACCCAGAAGACAGCTTCAATACAATGGCGGTGGTGCATCAAAGGAGGAGGCAAGTAGCTCACCACCACCATTGGTGGACCACTGTAGTTGCTTGACTGAACTGTACTTTTCACCTACAAATTAAAATGGGAAATTTAGCCTGCAATCCTAAGGGTACAACTTTAGAGCTGACCGCATCAAGATGTACAGGACTCACTTCCGAATGTCTGTGAGTGTGTGTGTGTGTGTGTGTGTGTGTGTGTTTAGGACTGGAATGTAGATCTATCATGTGGGACAAAGCTTGCTCCCATGCAGAATTTACGCCTCTTGTATGGCTTTCACCATTATAATTATTTTTTCGGGCACTCCCAGAAAAATGGTGTGGGATTCTTGTGCAAATAGGGTCTTGATTTACAAAAGCCTCTCTTCTGAAGTAGTGCAGAGGGGAAGGAGAGAGCCCCTTGAACTCACATTCTGAAGCACAATGAGCACACGAGTTATTTGGACAATGAAGTGTGTGAACTGTTTGATGTGCTTCTTTTTCAGTAAGGCTAAATGAAAGCTTTCCATCACTGGAGCCATCAGTCTCTCCTCCTCTGGAACTCATTTGGCAGCAGAGAAGGCTGCTGATAGCTCTCGGTGATCTTTGACCATGCCGCTTTGAGTCTGTGATACCTACGGAAGGGAGAGTGAGACCATCCTATCCCTCTCAGCTAAGGATGGGGAAGAAATTTGGCTCAGTTCACATTTTAAGGCAAATTTGCCCCAATGAATCCTTCCTGAAATGACACAAAATGCAGCCATCCTTCAAAAGGGGCGCTTCTCCAAATTTGGCAGTGCAGTTCTCCAGCCAAGTAATTCATATGCTAGGAGAAAGCATGCATAAAAACATGTATCTTAGTGAAAATAGCGTCCCAAGATGCATTATAGTAGGGGAAATGGCTAGCAAAAAACATGCATATTATGCAGAACTGAATTCAAGCTAAATTCAAGCTAAAATTTTCCTGAGGTGTTAATATGTGTGTGTATGTGTAACTGTGGAGAACTGAACTTAACGATTGTAAAAATGAGAAACATGCTGCATACACAACCATACATTTAAAGCACATTGCTCCCCCCCCCCTTGTAGGAATTGTAGTTTATTAAGGGTGCTGGGAATTGTAGTTCTGTGAGGGGTAAACTACAGTTCCCAGGATTCTTTGGGGAAAGCAATGTGTTTTACTTGTGCTTTCAATGCCTCATGTGGATGGAACCATGGAGAGAAACCAAAACTGACAGATATGCTCACCCCTCTCCCTCAAGACATATGCACATTGTTAAAGGTTAGAGCAGATGAACCTGTTGTTTCTGAATTGATCTGGTGGCAAAAATAGATTAGGAAGAAGGAACTGGATAAAATTGCCATAAATCGTAAGGGGGATTTGGAAGTCTAAACTGAAACTCAGTTAGTGTAGCCATGGCAGTATCCCTGTTATCGATTATCTCGCAATATACGGTCTCTGTTTTTATTTGCAGCTGTTTGAGTTATATTTTAAGCCGATTGTGTGGATTTGTCATGGCCTGTAGCAAGCACAATCCATTTATAGATGATGACTACCTGACTTTTGAATTAGCCCTCTCACCAGTCCCTTGGTGGTCTAACTGGGATGTTTAAACCCATTTTCCACTTGCCTGGAACATTTCATAAGGTTTGCTGGGAGCAATCGCATCATGTGCATTTTTACTGCATTGTGCATAGAAGAGAACTAATCAGCTCTGGCTGCCTCACAGCTGCTTTGGGATGCAGAACCTTTGGAGCTCACAGGCCAGTCTCATTCAGGAATGTCTCCAGGCTGGCTTTCCTTTTGCTTTGCTCAGAACTTATGGAGGGGAAAACATCACAATGAAATTACTATAACAAGCGGCAGGAAGAGAGGACATGTAACGAAAGGGTCAAGAGTGAACACCCCCAGCTCCCTAGCTATGCCACCTGCACTGTGTGAGTGGCATGAAACAATGACTCCCCCCCCCTTCCACCAGAGCAATTTGCCCATTAAAAAAAATTAAATCTAAATGCAATTCAGATTTTATGTGGGCTATTTGCTTTAATTGAAATGCCCACATGAAGCCTGAATGCCAAATGGCCCACATAAAACTTGAAAGAAACTGCCGCAAGTTTGCAGAGGGCTCCTCATTCAACACATACCATGCTTGTTGAGTTAGATCAGGAGGCAGCAAACTTTTTCAGCAAGGGGCCAGTCCACTGTCCCTCAGACCTTGTGTGGGGCTGGACTATATGGGGGGGGAATGAACAAATTCCTATGCCCCACAAATAACCCAGAGATGCATTTTAAATAAAAGGACACATTCTATTCATGTAAAAACATGCTGATTCCCAGACCATCCACGGGCCGGATTTAGAAGGTGATTGGACTGGATCCGGCCCCCAGACCTTAGTTTGCCTACCCATGAGTTAGATGGTTTGGGTGTTTGCAAAGGGAACTGTAATGCGTTTTCTTAAGGTGTGATCACGTGCCTCTGTGTGCCTGTCCTGTTCATGAGTGTGTGGGCACATGGGTCTGTGAGGTGGCAACACCAATCCCCAAATGGTTGGCCAAAGGTGAATGTGGCCCTAGGCCTGGGGGAGTGGAAGGTTAGCCACCTCTGAGCTAGACAGTATATATAGCAGAAGTAATTCCAGGTTTAGGTATGGTTTTTACATTTTTCCAAGGGGGGGGTGACGGTCATCCCTCACTCTAACCCCAAGGCTTCATCCCATGTTCCTCCAATAAATTTAGAGTTAAAGGGGTAGCAGGAAAGGAACCAACTATAGGGTTGTCCAGCACCGCCCACCAAGACTAGAATGCCTTACTCCAGGAGGGAGATAATTGGCACAGGAAGGAACAACTTTGTTGGCTCAGCCCACGTGATCTCCAATTCTAAGTTTACTAAGGAGTGGTAATATTGAGCTAAGGAGGCATTATCTAGCATGCTGGTCTGTGACATAATAACTAGCCCATAGTGACTAGTCAAGCCATTATGGGCTCTGGCGAAGTCTCTCACTATAACAGAGAATACAGCAGGATGCAAGCTGATGGATTCCTTCTGGGTAAGTATTAGCTTATCCTACATAATGTTTCAGATAAGATTGTGCATGCTATTTCTTTTTGAATCAGAGTTGGGTTTTTTAAAATAAAACACTCAAAACATATCTTCTTACACCATCTATTATATACTTGGAGCCTCACCAAGAAAGGGAAATAAGTTTCCAAGTTTTATGTGGCAACAGATTAGTGGAAGGGTGAAAGGTAGCTGCTTAAAAGCATAATCATCTGTTTTGACTGCTTTCTAATTGCTTAATTTGAGACACTGCTTATAATTCCTTTTATTATTGATTTCAGACCTCTTGGTGGTTAGAAAAAGAGGCTGTTTCGATAAGGTGTGCACTATCCGTCGTTTCACACGCATCTGATAACAATAAAAAAGTAGGTGGCAGTCCAATGGTCTGCGTGTTTGTTTGGAAGCACATTGCAGTGAGTTTTACAGAGTTTACCACCAAGCTGGGGAAGTTGCCATTAAGACATGCAGTGCACCAAACAGCCATATTGAGGGCAAATCACCACCACCATCCGTGAGTATTAGTTGTTGTATTTTAATTGTATTCTTCTTTTCAATGTGGCAGGCAGGACCTAAAGCTTTGAGCCTCCACTGTTAATATGCCAGTGCATGATGAACCACAGAACAAGAAATGAAGTTGGGGGGGTGAACGTCTGGGAGTCAATAAATTAACGGTGAATAGATTTTAGGGGTCTAAATGGGAAATTGAATTGGGAGGGTTTGAGTGGAACCTGAATGTTGTGAGGGTTAAACTAGCAGAAAGTGGATAGCTATGGGAGATCTGGTGGGCTCTGAATGTTTTAGATAAAATTTATTGAAAAGAACTTTGTTGGTGGGTTGGGGAAAATATTTGGGAGCATCTAGATGGGCTTTGAATGGTCTGCTGTAAATTAATTGAAGGGGAATTGATTTTGGAGTTTGGAACTCGGACGCAGCATTAAACTTGCCCTCAGTTTATGATTTCGTTTCAAACAAGTAACCAGCAGATGCCTCTAGGACACTGACAATAATGGCATGAAGGCACCTTGTATCCCCCCCCCCCCCCAATTCAGTGATCTACTGCCCCTGATCATGGTTGGCAATATTTTGCTATCATGATGGTGAAGCCCGAGAGAGCCATAATGGGGATTTCAACCGAGAAGTTACAGTAAGAACAGGTAAGCTGAGAGAGAAACAGTTAGATAGGGAGAGGCAGAATTAGTACTGAATAGTCTGTGACTTAGTGGACTTCAATATAGTTTATAGGGAGGGGGGAGGCTGCAGTTAGGAATCCAGCTACAGAATAATGAACCAATGCAGCCTAAATGTGAACACTCTTTTGGCATTCACATCCTCTTTGTAACAATTGGACGAGATGAGATTTTTTATCATTCATTCTGGCTACAAATTATGATCGACAGGGTTATTTGCTCACTCCCTCTCCCCCATATAGGTTAATGAGGTTGTAAATTAGGGAGACAACATGATCTGATTATCATATATCACAAAGCAGTCGCATGGCAGAGCAAAGCATAGTGGCAACATTTACAGCTGCCTTTCATGGGAGAGATGAGCCAAGCATCCAGAAAGCGGTGGAAATGGAGGCAGTAAAATCAAAGCAATTTGGCGTTTTCTGTTGAACGATGATAGCCATTGAACAGTACAGCCCACAACCATCTCTTTACATATTGCCAATTCAAATTCATTATTGAACACAAGATCTAAGCCAAACACCTGCCATTTAAAATGAGATGACAGGATGCAGGGAAAAGCAACACAAGGGCAGAGGGCTAATATAAAAGGAATGTTTCATGGTGACGTTCATATGTAAATATACGGGGAAAATATGGGGAAAGTTGTGTACTGGATTTAACAAAGGAGAGAGGGGAAACAAAGAAAGATTTATTCTAGACACCAGGTAGATTTTTGTAGCTGAATTACAGCAATAACTCCACAACCTTTTACACACAGAGAACCTTTAGTTAACCAGTGGGTTTCCCCTCTCCCCTATTATTCCATATATCCAAGTGCAGCAATCCTAAATGTAGATCCTGGCAGCTGTTTAAAAATTGAGGATTTGTGATAATTACATATCTTAATTAATGTCTCAAAGAATAAAAGCTGTAATGCAATTTATTGTTTGCTACATAAGTCATTCTGAGCAGCACCTCCATGGGATTCCTGACTTAAAACCTCTTGGCCTTGGAAGTCTAGCTGCCAAATACCACAGCAACTGGAAAAGAAACGCTGAAGAAAGGACAAGAGGAATTTCCCTCTGGTGTGACTCAAATAACAAAGCTTATTTAGCTAGCTTCCACCCACTGCTGTCTTTGTTCCCCTCCCGTTCTGGGTCCGCAGCATGCTCTGAAAATTTCCCAAACAGATGGTATCTCATCTCCACAAGGCATGAAATATTCTCCACAATAGCAGAATTGGGCCCTTTAAATATCATGTAAAAGTTGCTTGCCATTTTAATTCCTTGTCAATTCTGAACAGGGAACTAAACATGGCACTATTAGAGGTACTGATGAATGGCAGCATTAAAAAAAACCCAACCTGTCACATTTTCTTTCAGTGCAGTGGAACGCGAGCATTATTTGCAATCAGAGAAGAATCCTGTTCAAAATCCCCTGCTTTTCATCTGAGCAAAAATAAAGAACTTGTGGGTCAAGTCCCAAGGCTAATACAATATTGTAAGATAATAAAGGCAGTGATCACTCTTCATTTATCACGGAAAGAGCAATTCAACATGTAATAGAGCATCTCAGCTAGTCTCTAAGGAGCGTTGGTGGAATATCAATCTTTGGTTGGATTATGTTCGTGTTTTCCTATTAAAAGGTCCAGATTTGCTGTTGAAAATCTCCCCTTTGAATGCACAAATCTCAGAGCCAGCACACTCAGCCAAACAGTTGCTGCATGAAAATGTGGGAAGGTGGATCCGTACAGAGTTCAGTGCATGGTGAAGTAAAGGTGTGAGCCACTTTGCAGCACACTTTTGTGAGTACGGCAGCCAATGGTGCAACAAATGTAAGTTGCGGCAAACAGTGTGTGTGTGTGTGTGTGTGTGTGTGTGTGTGTGCAACAAATTCACTGGATTCACATTTATGGTTTGAACATGCCAGATGAGTCATGTGAATTGGCTGTTCATATTACTGAGATGCAACTGAGATGCATTTTCCAAACACTCATTTTAACCATCCTTTCAATGTCAAATATTTTAGCTAGGGACTGTGGTCATATAAACCAACATGTACCCTGACCTCCTGACTAACAGAAACTCTGCTTCACTATATTACTAAAACCAGAGAAAAGCATCAGAAGCCTGTAGACAGCACTTTCCCAAGTGTCTTCTTTTTTAAAAAAAATTCTGTTTATAAATTGCAGATCTGTTGTTCCTGAGCTGCATGCCAGTGCTACATGCTGGATGTATTGAAGGCCCAGAAACACCCCACATGGACTATAACATAGATCAAATCCAGGGTTCACTGTACAGATTCATTCACATAAATACTAGACTTAGGCCAAGTTACTCAAATAGGGTGCCATTCTTCCCCATTTTCCCACTAATAAAGTGCAGACCAAGACAGTGGTATTTGTCAGCTGCAAATATACTACACACCACCTTCAGGAAGCTTGGAGTTAATTCCATGGGATCACAGGGCAGTTTCCCATCTAGAATTTGCCAGTATTAGAAATGTTCAGTTTTCACAGAAGGCTATTTTGGTCTTGTTTAAGCAATGGAGAACAATAAACAGGAATATGAAAGAGCAAGACTGGCAGTGGTCAAGCATGCAAACACACACACACACACAGAGAGAGAGAGAGAGAGAGAGAGAGAGAGAGAGAGAGAGAGAGATGCCTCCACATTAAGAGCAAGATGCCAGCCTGCAATGGTCATCCATTGACCCCTGTAGATCAACAGCTTTGGCTGAAGCAGTTGACATACCATCAAGAATTGCCTTGCTGAAAATTGTGAAGGACCAGCCCTACTAGTCTCAATAAGCATGAGCCACCACTGGGCTTGCCTCTCTTCAACCAAGCTCAGACAGCCACCCTTTGGAAGCTGATGAGCATGATGGAGCTCACCAGTCTTGCTTGTTGCTTGTCCCCACCCAGTATCTGGTGATCAGAGATGCACTGTCACCAGGGACATTATGAGGGGGTGGCTTGGGGGTAGGCTGAGCCCCAGGTCTTTTGCACTAGCCCACAGATCTGCTGCCCCTTGCCCTAAACATTTCATCTTTTTAAAAAAAATGCTTGCTGCGTAGTTAGGCCTACTGCAAAGTGCTGCACTAGTGAGACCCACCACCATATTAATTTGCCCAGAGGGAAATACATGTCGTGGGCTTCCACTCCACATCTGCTAAGTTCCTGCCAAGGTCACTAAACATGGGGGGGCTCTATCTTCATCTGTACCACCCAGATTATAATCCCAACAGCCAATATCATTAGGGAAAGGGCCATGGCCCAGGGGGTGGAGCACATGTCTTGCATGCCAAAGGCCACAGGTTCAACACCCAGCATCTTGAGGGAGATCTCCGCTGCCTGAAACTCTGGAGAGCTGCTGCCAGCCAGCGAGACAAAACTGAGCCAGAAGGGCTGATAGTTTGACTCAGTATAAGGCAGCTTCCTATGTTCCTGTATCATGTTTTAAATCTACACCACTTTGCCCTACAAAGGTCTCATTACTATCTTCTCCCATTTATAGACAGAAGCTTTCTCTAAATTCTTGCTTGTCGTTATTCAGTGAGGACCTTGTCAAGCAAAGCTTCAAAATCCTACCACAGCGTGCAACTCGCCACAGCCAACGTGCTTAATGTCTCTCAATTTCTTTATCCTTGCCAAAAATGGTCCTATTTTCTTCGCCAAAAGGGATAATCCACACAGCCTTTTTTAGAAAGAGAGAGAGGAAGGAAGGAAGGAAGGAAGGAAGGAAGGAAGGAAGGAAACACTGAATTCCACATGTCCCCCTCCTACTTCAAAGAATCTAGCTTCTGTCCTCCTTTGCCTCAGCTCAGGAAAAATAAAAACCTGTTCCCAGGAAACGGAGCGGGTTGGTTGCACACGCAGTAAAGTTTCCATTTAGTCTCTTCCAAGCTGAAAAGGAAACAATCTCCCCTCTTAAAAAAAAAAAAAAGTGGTCGTGGGGAGAACCTGCCCTAGCTTGTACTTTGTCGGTTCGGCGCTAGATGGCACTGCGCGAAGTTTTATCTGCTCTTGTTTTGTTCCCGCGACTGGAAACCCAGGCTGGGATCGAGCGGAATTCATTGAAGCTGCGGGCTTTCGTGACGTGTCCCTGAGCGCTCCATTACTTTGCTCGCTGCCAGCGCTTTATTGTTCTTGCTCCCCTCCGATCTTCTTCTTCTTCCGCCTCCTCCCCACCTTCCCTCGTGGTGCCTATCCGATGCCTTCGCCATCCCGCTGAACTCTGCCTGGGCGACCAGCGGGCGCCCGCTCAACTCCAGCCCTCTCGCCCGGCTGCGCTTGTGGAGGAAACCCAAAGGGATCCAGAGGCAGGTGAGCAGCGCGCAGGATGGGCGCCGCGGAGAGCAGCGCGGGACCGCTGTAGACGCGGGACGCCTCGCCTGCCCTTTCCTTGGAGACGGGCATTGGCTCGAAATCGACATTCCATCCTCCAGTGAGCGACCAGCCGCCCCCAAAAAGCCACCCACCCGCGCCCACCCTGCTCGATCTCGGAGGGAGGAATCATGATCGAGTGAGCGAAGCCGTGCGCCGAACAGGTAGGGCAATGCAGCTTTCTTCCTTCTCGCCGTGCGCGAAGCCCAGGAGGTATCCAGACCTCGCTCCTTCCCCCTCCGCCCTCGCCCACCCCAGCAGATCCCGTCCCAAAGTTGTGCTTTTTTGGAGACGGAGATGCCAACGGCATGGCGGCAAAGGGACGGTCCGTTTCGCATCCTCTTCTTGGTTCGCCGGTGAAAACCTGGAAAGGCTTGGCGAGGTGGTGGAGGGAGGCTTGAAACGCAGCCGGCCACTTCTTCCAGATCTGTTTCTCTCTCCCTTTGGGTCGGAACTCCGGATATGTTGGTGGAGAAGGCTGTGGGGAAGGCGTGTGTGTGTTGTGTTGTTGAAGGAATCAATTGTTCTCCGATCCTGTTTACCAGAAAGAGAGGGAAGGGGCGGGTATCTTCGTTGGCTTGGTTTCTGTCCATGTAGCCAGATGTGCATCGGGAGGGGAGCAATAATTGGATAGTAAAAGTCACCCAGCCCCGAGATCCTTGAAAGTTGTGGCTCTTTTCTCCCTTCCCTGGCAAAGACCTCTTGGCTGAAATCAGACAAGTTACGAGGCTGTGGTGGATTTTTAAGAATAACCACATCTGGAGAACCTATTTGGACCTATTTGTTTGTTTACTAAGAACAAATGATTGCTAGTTTGAGGATAGGGAGACAAACCATGATCTAATTATGTAACTGAGCAGGGTACTTAATCCCACATTTCAAGCTCTGGGAGGCTGGTGTGGGAAACAGCAGAATGCTCCAAATAAAGACCTGCATGGCAATATCCAGGATATAAAGAGAGAATATTCCCACGAAGCTTGAACGGGAAAAGGCAGGGCTGAGAGTGCCAGCTGAAACCCGTGGCAGGATTCTGCCTGATTTCACTGGCGCTGGATGGCACCCTGAATTTGCATCGTAGCAGAGCAATGGTTACAATAGAGTGGGGGGTGTCATTAAAAGAACAAGGCATCTGTGGCACTGTGACGCAATGTCACACAGTCATGCAGTGGCACCCATTTCTCTCCTGAATCTTTTGAGGAGCAAGAGAGTTCTGTGATGTGCAAAGCAGCAAGCGAAAGAAGTCTTTAGGCTAATGAGGTGATGCCTAATTTGTCTTGCTCGAAGGAACAGAGCTCACTATCACCATGGCGACCCAGGGAATATTAACTTCAATTCCATAGAACATGTGGGGTGGGGGGGGTATCTTTCCCAGTTGTAAGTGGGGGGCGGGGTGGGATAATGAAAGGTTTGCCGCCACTGATTTAGTAGAGAAAGTTTGTGGCTTTGGGATGATGTCTTGCAGCGAGATCAAGTTGCCCTCTCTTAAGCATAGAATGCATAAACCATGCATCAGCACCATGGACAGGGCAACATGGAAAAGCCACTCGATTCAGCCCCATGAACGTGGTGTGGCTTCTTGAAAGTTTCCCAACTCTCTTTGGTCAGTTTAAAAGTTAGCATTCTAGTGAAAGGTGTGAAGTGGGGGAAGAGAGAGGCTTATTGTACATATTACAGCATGCAAGTCCCTTTTGCTGGGGGGGGGGGGATTAATCTGCTTTGTGCCTAGCAGTGGTGCAGCATCAGAAGAGTTCTTGGGAATGAAGAGCAGCTCCAGTAGCTGGAAAGTGGAAACAATCAAGCAATTTTAAAAAGTGATAGGAAGAGAAATGGAGTTGCTTTTCCCATGCTGGCTTATCTCTTGAACTTTTCAGGGCCCAAGATAATAGTGAAGAAATAGTTTTTGCGGCATTCACTGTACAGACATAGCGCAGTCTGCATAAAAAGCACAGCTCTGCCCCAGTCTGGAAGATGAAAAGGATATGTGGGTACCACTTAGTTAAGTTCATGAATGCCCAGAACTGCAAAACTTACATTTTGCTTTTATTTGGTAGTTGTATAGCAATGCCACTAATTGGATGGTGCTAAAATTACAGATCTACAGGGCTAGGAGGGACTCTAATGTATTCTCTTGGATCATTGCATCTGGGATGGGACTTAAATCATTGCATCTGGGATGGGACAGAAACTCTATGTCCAATATACCTCACATCAAAGTTGCTAGCATTTATATTACACTCTCCCACAGGTAGCAATCTTGAACCGTCAAAAGTGTGCTATAGATGAATTCCTAAAGAAAAAGGATCACAAATATATATATGAAGTGTGAAGCACTAATTAAGGCTTGCAAAGAGCCTATGTATGGTTTCCCAAGTGTGAAAATGGAATAGAATCATAGAATCTTAGAGTTGGAAGGGACCCAAGGGTCATCTAGTCCAACCCCCTGCAATGCAGGAATCTCAGCTAAAACATACATGACAGATGGCCATCCAACCTCTGCTTAAAAACCTCCAAGGAAGGAGAGTCCACCACCTCTCGTGGGAGTCTGTTCCACTGCTGAAGAGCTCTTACTGGTTTTTCCAAATGCTTAGTCGGAATCTCCTTTCTTGTAACTTGAAGCCATTGCCTTGAGTCCTAGGAGAAAACAAGCATGCTCCCTCCTCCATGTGACAACCCTTAAGATCTTTGAAGATGGCTATCATAGCTCATCTTTTCCAGGCTCACACACAGATCAGAGACACATTGGTGCTATGCTGGCAGATTGGCTTAATAGCACCAAGAATGCAGGCTCAGCCTGAGAGGGAAGATGGGAAAACACACAAGGAGAATTTTTAAAAAAACACATAAATGTTTCCAGGATCCTGTACCCACTGGTAAGGGACAGGGCTGGCAATGGAGCCCAACCTGCCACCCGCATCCAGAGAAAGCGAATGACTCCTGCACAATTTTGCCTGTGACATAAGGGTGGAGTGAGTAAAACATGGAAGACTTCTGTAGCAGTTAGGCATGACAGCCCGTGTTCCCCCTTCCCTTCCTTAGCCATATGGGGTGCTCTGTTCTGGTATTCCCAGAACTTCCCTCTGATATTTGGACGAAGGGTGGTATACAAATGTAATAGATCATCAGCATGAACATCAGTTGTTGGAGTGGAATTTGGTATTATGTGTTTGTGCGTGGAGGAAGTCAAGAGCAAGGTACTTTTTAGAGATCTAGGCATAGATGTGTTAGCAACAGGCTCAAGTTACCATGCATCTAACGAGGCTATCCTGCTTTGCGCAGAGTGCTCCCTTTGTGGGCAAGGTGCCCTTTCTCCAGAGTTTCTCATCCCCAGAGTTCCCTTTGTGAACCCTTAAGCATGTTCAGTATTGGGCCAGAGAGAGATAATCCCAGACGCAGCATCCTATCACCTCAGTTATTGTCTCCCTGTGTGGGGTTTATAGACTGATGGTAGTGTGATTGGGTTCTGAGTTACATCATAACCTGTGCTTTGTCACTGTGACATGTGTGGGGCCATCACTGATGTGGGGTTAGCTATATTTTCAAAGAAAAAAATCTTACCTCATTGAAATCAGTGGGAGGAGCTGCACTGTCCATGAGTCAAAGAGGTAGAGAGGATGCAGCATAAATGTGCTCCTGCTGTGTGCAGCCACCCATGCGCCACCCACAATGCTACCCTGTTTAGCCATTTGACCAGCATGACCTGTCATGGCAGTTGCATATCAGATGTTCCTCCAACATTGCTGTGTCCCTGTCAAATACTTTAGCCCCCTCATTCAAGGATTTGTCAGTACAGAATTATGCCCTGAAGATATTCAAAATGAAACCATCATTTCAGTGGAATAGCCCTTGCTAAGTTGGTGTCCTCCAGACAGTGGCAGACCTTGGGGTCTCAAATTTCAGCAGCACCCCCTGCCACTTGTGCCCTATTCTAAATCATAGTTGCCACGTCCCCTGCAGCACCCCCAAGGCTCCTTACCCAGGGTGACCAAACCGGTCAAACTCTCCTTAATCCACCTCTGCTCCAGACTGGGGCTGATGGGAGTTGTAGTCCCGCAAATCTGGAGGGCAATAGATTGGCAAAAGCTGCAATAGTATTTTATACAAATGGAGAAGGTGGGTGGAATGGCGGGCATGTCTGGGGATTTCAGCTATAATCTGCAGAGCAATCTCATTCCAGCACCACAGAAATCTATGGTCACACCTACTCCAGACTTGGCATCTTACAGATAAACTAAAGGGCCTTCTGGCACTGATTAAACATTGAATGTCAAACAATTGTCAAATGACATATGCAATTGGATCAAAGATTACAGCCATAACCCTTCATACACTGAATTTGGAGTAACTCCCAAGTAACTCTGCCCTGGGTCACTCAACAAAACTGTTTGGTTGGTGACTGCTCTCAAGTGGTTACAAGAAGCAGGAGATGGTAGGCAATAAATGCTCTTCGTGTGCTTCTGAAGCTCTATTGCGTAGTCTGTTCTGCATACTATTTGAAAGCCTCCCTAAAATACAGCCGTGTAAATAAGTATCATTTCACATTGACATTGCTGGTTCTATTTCTGTTTCTTGCTACCATTATTTCTCTCTATTGTTAGACATACAAGACAATCAAGAACAGAAAGGAAAACAAGAAAATAATAGTGTTCATTTAGGAAAGAAATCTTTCGATGAGTCATTTTGATTCTGTTCCCTGTGCAAATGCATGTGCGTGTTTTGTTTGTTTTTTACATTTCACAAACACACTGTCTTTTAGTACTTTACGTAGTCTTCAACAGACAACAAGCAGTAAATTCACATTTTTGTGGAGGGGGGGAACTGAAGATTTATATACCTGGAGAAAAATTTAAAATATGTATTTGTAATCAAATGTCTTATTTTTATAGGTCATTAAGTTATCTCACCCTGTAACTTAGTGAAATTAATCAAAGAGGCAAAGAAAGAGATGGGGGGGAATCAGCTAGAGACTACACATGTCTTTGTTTCTCTGAAATCTGTAGAAAATAATGAATTCTGTAGAATATTGCAAGTAGAAACTCCAGATTCTATGACCAGATTATAGCATGTATACTAGTTACACATAATGCTGACAACAAAATATATATATTTTCAGGTCATGGAATTTGAAGGAAATGGTGAGGATTAAGGTGATAGGAGGAAACGGGATTTAAAATGCATTTGGGCAGCAGAATCATAAGGAAGAATTATGCATCTTCTCACTGTCCGCAAGTGCTTGTCTATCTGTGACTGCTGACCAGCTTTTCCCAATGAACTCTGGTTTTTCTGTGACACCTTATGCAATAGCAGAATGATGGAGCCCGGAGGGATGTTGCTTATGCCCCGTCAGTTCTTCATCCCACACTCTGCCGAGACCAAAGAATGCAAGTCAACGTTTTGATTTGACTAAAATCAATGTCACACAACAGTCCTGATCATCCTCAGAAACAAGCACAATCAACTGGGTTGGTGGGGTGATGAAATGCTCACATCACACACAACAGCACATACCTCAATGCAGTGCAATGTCAGGATTCCTGGGGTTTTTTCCCATTTGTGCCCCACTCTTCCTCAAAAAGACTGAGTAGCTTGCAGATGGTTCCCTGGTAGTCTCACATCCAGGCAGTTGCCAAGGCCAGGTATGTTCATGCTGTCCAGCACACTTGTGCAAATCTAAGATTCAGTTCCTTACAGCAATATAAATTTCTGCATTAGCATAGCTGGTATAACCAGTGCTTTTTTTCTGGGGGGACGCAGGGATACGCATACCCCTAAACATTTTGTGAATCTAAGTTTGGTCTCATTGAGGGGCAGTATTTCAATATGAATAGGAAAATGAGAATATCCCTAAACATATATATATATATTTTAGGGGGGGAGGAAGCACTGGGTATAACAAGGGAAGGAGCAGAGGTCAGCAAAGCATTTAACCACACCAGATCCATACATTGCTTTGGAAGGGAAAATTGGCCAAAACTTAGTTGTGGGGGGTGAGGGGTTAAGGATTCATGTTCTAACACTGTCATGAGTATTAAATCTCTGCTGTGCCTCCACATAAACTAGGTTGTTCCCTGTAAGAAATAAAGAACCAACAGAAAATAGCCGCTTAGGCAGATTCTGGGGCCTAAATCTCTCCCCAATCCAGTCCAACATATGGACCTATACCTGCCAACCAACAGGACTGGGCTGCCCCAAGTTTGAAATTGATATTGCTAGCACAGTTTGTTACTTCCTTTATAGAAAGCTAACAGTTTGCACCTCAAAGGTACTGGGAACATGAAACTGCTGTCTGTAAGCCTAATTATTTGGTACTGAACAGCGTGTCTTCTTGTGTATGAAAGGGGTGGGTGGGAAAGAGATAAGACACAGCAGCTAAAAATATTGGTCTAGAAGATATTGGTTCCCATGGCCTCCCTCTCCATAGAAGCTTGAAAAACGAGAATGAAAAAGAGCCATCATAAGCATTGATAACAAAACTGTTCAGCATATGTGTGAGTGTTTATTGTTACATAAGCTAATAGTCTAATGATAAAATTATTCAAATACAATTTAAATGCTATTGAAATGGAAGAAGAGAGGAAAGAAATTGCTATAGTCATCCAACCTCCAAACTAAATGAATTCACTGATACTTTTTTTAAAAAAAGAATGTTTTTGATAAGTCCAGCATTTTAACTTGCCAAGATAGGAATCATATTTTGCCCTCCTACAGATGTTCAATTCTCTTGTCAAAACGAAATATTTTTACACTGTTCATTCAGTGAGAAATTTGGATTCGTTTCTGGAGACAAATCACTCCAAAGACAAAACAATTAAAATTATGTCTGAAAAATAGATTTCCTCTCGTTTACAACTCTTAACAATGCCCTCACATCGGATGCTTGGCCAGATGAGAACTAGATGAAAATTATACTCTGTTTCAGCTAAGTATATTAATCATGTCTGTGTCAGGGTCAGATGGCAGAGTGCACCATTAAAACATCACACCTACCCAGGAATTATTTCCATGTTTTGAATGTTAGCCATCTGAAATGAGAGGTAAATGTTACTTCCTATTGAAAGTAATAATAATAAAGTAAGCTTTGCTTTGAACAATTTTAGTATCACAAGCATTTGATAGAAGGTGCTTTAATTTTGGTTTTTATTATCAATTGCTTATGTTATACATCTTTAATTAGCTTTTATTGTTTTATTGTTTGCGTGTATATTTATTTTTGAAAATATAATAAAATAATAATAATAATAATAATAATAATAATAATAAGGTTCTGTTGTTAGCCACCATGGAAATGCTCAAAGGAGAAGTATAAGTAAAATAAGAATAAGAAACCAATTTATTACGATTGGTGAGTGGTAAGAAGAGCAGGCAAGTGGTGGCCCCTGTAGCAACTTTCTGGACAGTTTATAGACAGTTTCTACCATCTCTTATTATCTCCTGTGAAATGCCGGGGGGGGGGGGATATGCTCTGACCAAAGCTATATGAGCTTCTGTGACATTACATAGCCCATATGTTACTGTTGCTGTGGCCTGAATCTGCCTACTGTGATGACAGGAGAAAATAAGTTTCTAGGGGAGCAAGAAGCTGTGTCTTGCACGCAGGGATTGTTAGGTGTTATTGCAAAAGACTGCTCTGTAGTGAAGGGGCTAAGTGGGAGAGAAATTACCACCTCAGGGAGAAAATACCATCCTCTTGTCTCACCACAAAATTGTGGGAGACAAGAGTAGGGTACTTTCCTACAAAATTCTCACAAAATAGGTGGGAGGCTGTGCCACAGCCAGCAAATCAGCATAGCTTTTACTGGGATGGAAATTTATTTCTTACTTATCTAATGCATTTTCATTATGCAATTCAGGCAAAGAAAGGAGGAGGGGGCATCAGGCCACTTACAAATGTCAAGACAGCCCTCAGGCACACAATCTAAAAATACCCAACACAAAAGGGAAATGGATTGGGAGGGAGGAGGAAAAAAACCAAAACTCTGGCACTATATTGCAATGATCAACTGGAATGGAAATATTTCAAGGTGGAGAGAAACCAAAAGTTGCTAGTATTTTGACAGAGCTGACAGACATGCCATACAATTTCATCTCTGCCCCTCTCCTATATGGAATGGATGCAGTAGATCAGGCATAGGCAAACTCCAGCTCTCCAGATGTTTGGGACTACAATTCCCATCATCCCTGACCACTGGTCCTGTTAGCTAGGGATGGTGGGAATTGTAGTCCCAAACATCTGGAGGGCCAGAGTTTGCCTATGCCTGTAGCAGATGATAACTGAGGAAGGAGCCTGGTGGAGCTAGTGTTTCAGCAGAGCAGATGGAGAGGCCTTGCAATGGGTTTGGGAAAAAGCAAGTACCAATGACAGGTCCTTCCAGAACAAAAGTGGAAGTAGGTGAATGAGGACATCCAAATCTGGTCCTAAGAGAAAAAACAGCCTGCAGATGCTCAGAACAGAGAATGCCTTTCCCCCTCACCCATAGATGCTGAGTGCCTTCTTTCCTGCTGAATTTCCCATAAGTTTCTTCCTACAGAAACAATGATGTATAGATTGAAAGAAAAAAGCCGAAGGCTGGAAGGAAAAACGAAATGACAAGAAAACGAGCTGCTAATTCAATGGTGTAATCAACTGTGTTCTGCAGTATTTAATCAGAGGATCCCTCCATTCATTTATCCAGCTCAGGCTTCTGCTGCAGCATTGCAGGACACCTTCTGGTCCCGTCCCCCCCACTCCCCATGAGGAGGAGAATTTTTTCAGTCGCATAAGAAAAAGGGAAATTATGAGGGCCATTTCACACATTACATAGAAGCATACCTGGGTTTGCCGCTGCAGATCCGTGTCACAGGAAGCAGCCGCCAATTATGGCTTAGACTTGCATGATACACACTTGCTGTTGTCACATTCCCACCTTACGTATTTACATCTACTGCCCTAAAGCTGCTTGTGAAACAGAACTGTGTATCAACCCTTGGTATGTGGTTCTTCCTAGATTTAACCCTATTAAGGGCCCTTTCAGCTCATTGAAATTTAAGGGCCAAAACACATCTGACAGAGGATATAACTGGTTAGGATCTCCTGTGGTTCTTATGTTGCTTATGAACTGCCCTCAGAAGGGCTGCTTTGAAGATCAAGCAGATGGTGCTCTGGGAGAGGCTGTCACCTTTTCCTTCACTGCCCTTTTCCAGACATGACCTCTACTCCACCAATACCCTAAGCATGCCAATATGCTTTCTCCCAAACAGCACTAATAGCAGCTCTGGGGAAAGATTTCTATAGGCTCCTTGACTTCTCTCTGACCTAGCTGCTTGGGGGAAAGATCCATTGCTATGATATAATTGTGTGTCCCTGTGAGCACCTTGGCTGGGCAGAGCTTGGCTGAAGGGGAACCATCACAGTCAGAAATAAGAGGTTGCTCCCCTTCCCCATCCTCTATGGAGGTAGCTGAGGCCAGATCCATGCCATGCATCTCCAGCACACATGTATGACATTCCCCAAAGAATCCTGGGAACTTTCCCCCTCACAGAGCTGCAATTCCCAGCTCCAAGGGTTCTTTTGTGGGGATTAATATGCTTTGGATGTGATTTAAATGTATGGTGTTGATTGGCCCTAAGAGGGCTCTGGAGCATTTCCTGCCAGATCCTTGTGTTCCCAGTCTGCATGGGAGAATCCAGAAAAATGAGGATGGGGTCCAGGTGACCTCCTCTGGTCTAGGGTCCTGTCTTCTGGTGAGCCACAATCTCGTAGCTGTGGCCAATAAGCCAATGCCTTGATCATTGCAGTTGAGGATGCTGAACCCAAAGTTGTTCTTCTATTTGTGGAAGGAGTTTTTCCCTGAGTAAAAGGACCCAGTAATCTAATTTGAATCCAGACCTGGACATTTTGTGATCATCCATTGGTCTCCAGCCATCTGTGGAGGACAATGAAGATTCCAGCTTCTTTCTTGCAGGATTATGTTGGAGAGGTTGTAATAAGCAAGCATTAAAAACAAGAAAAACCTCATTTAAAATATTTTTTTCCTTTTAATCTTGTTGTATTTCAATATCTGAATATAAACTGTTATTCAAGGCTCATGTAGTAACTTTGTTTTGTGCTGAAGTTGTCACTGGACAGAAACTTGGCCAAAAAAAAACAGTCAAAGCCTAAGTGAAAAGATTTGGGGGGGGCAGTATTTGTCTCTAGGTGTTTTACACTATATTTTGTGAATAGTTCTCTAATTTGGGCTTTTGCCTGACAGAGAGGAAACCTAGCCTAGCTTTCAGGTTTTACTATCTAGAGAAAAGGTACCTGCTTTTAAAAAGCCTTTTAGTTTATATGCTAGACAGATGGCAATTAAGATGCAGAAAGTCTTGTTTAGTCGCTACCAAACAGGGCAACTGAACAGCTGTGGAAATGGTCCCTTAATAAAGGCATGAGATCTCCCCCGACTTTAATTTACTAGTGGTCGTTGCACGACAGCTTTCTAAAGAATGGAAATCAGTTCCATCAGCTGTCATCCAGTGTCATTTTGCTGCCGTGTTATAAAGCTTTTCATTGACTTGTACTGACATTGTAGTAGCTCTGCAGGAACTTCTGCTATGTCCAGTCAATCAAAGAGGAGAAGCAATGTCAGGACCTCTGCACAGCTCTTGCTAGTTGCCTTTGGCTTCTCCCTGTTCCCTTGCCACAGTAGGCTCTGTCTAGATCACTCTGAAGATGACACTGAGGACCAGCTCAAATTTATACACTTCCTTCTGGATTTCATTGTGCAATCTGTCCTGGATGTCTTTGTCTGCAGCAGAAAAGTTGAATCTGTGGCTCTGTCAGTGTCATTAGACTACATTTCCCATCATCCCTGACTGTTAGCCATGTTGGCTGATGGGAACTGACGGCCAAGACCATCTGAGGAGGGACAGGTTCCTCATTCTCGGGCTACAAAATTGCCTGGAGATAATTATTCTATGCTGTTGTTTCATTATATTACTTTAGTGCCTTGGAAAAGGTGTTATGCTGGTAGTCTTGCATATTATTCAAGGGTGTGTGTTATTTTGTAAATTTTCTTGTGGTGCTGAATTATGGTGCGTTGTGCTGTCTTTATTCTATAGTCCTCAGCTTCCTTGACCAGGAAATGCCTACATGGATCGTAGGTATTGATAGGTATTGATAAACCTACCTTCGATTAATTTGTCAAATCCCCTTTTTCTCCAACTCAGAAGTCATCATCACATCTTGTGCCAGCAAACCACACACTGTTTGATTGACTATTAAGTTAAGCATGCATTCCGTGAAGACATGATTTCTTTTGTCCATCAGTTTCATTAGATAATCCAGAATTCTAGTGTTATGAGAGAAGGAGGTGTTTTTCCCCTCCCTCTACCCACTTTCTACACATCATCATTTAAGAAATATCTTTAGTTGTCTTTTTTACTACATTAGAGAGTCTCCAATGCTTTATCCTCCTCCAATCTGAGCATGTTGGCTGCCCCATTTCTGCATCTTTTCCAGTTCTACCATATTTACTAAGATGAGGAAATTAGAGATGTAAAAAGCATAATGGCATTTTTCCACCCCTTTTTTCTGATTACCGAGCACCAATTTTGCCTTTGTCACATTCACTGCACACTGAGTTCACATTTTCATTGAGATCTCCACTGTGACCACAATATGGTTGACCCGGTTAGTCACAGTTCAGACACCATCAATTTATATGTTGTATATTCCCCAATTTGCATAGTTTTACATTGAAGTTACACTGGACCTAACTAGCCGTCTTGTTGCCTAGTCAGCCAGTGGAGAAATCCTGTTGCAATTCTTCACTCTCTGCTTGGGTTTTCACCAACCTATTTCCATATAATCAGCAAACCTGGGACCCTACGAGCCATACCATTTTCATCCTGACTGCAGTCCATTTTTACACAAAATACTTCGTTATTTAAAGTAATGCCATCCTGCTCTTCAGGAAAAGAAATGGCACAAAAGGAAATGGAATTGGGAGGGAAGAAGAAAAGGTAGTGGCAGGTGCTAGGTCTTGGTTACAAGGAGGAGGGAAGTGGGCTTCTTGAGCTGGATAGAGGGGGGGCAGGCTGGCCTCCCCCTTGCCATTTTGATATTCCCTGGAGGCAAAGGAAGGAACCTAACAGTGATCCTCCTTCTTCCAGCCAGTGGTAGAGGCCAGAGTGTGCTTCCCTTCAGCTTTGCAGTCCCTGGGACAAATTAAATAGCACCAGCCCCAACACAGGGCTTTGGGACAAGGGGGGGGGTGGAATGCTTTTCTGCTTCTGCAAGAACTGTCCATTTAGTCCTGCCCATTCACCCAATACGTGACTCTCATAAGGGGAGCTGTCACTTAACCCCCTGGCTGTAAACATTGCAGGTGAGGGATTTCATTGGAAGCTTTTTGGAATCCCCAATGTCTTTGGGTTGAGAACATGTTTGTTCCGTATATTACGGACCATCTGGACATGTTGTCCTAACAAGCAATCCAAGGCAGGTGACTGACTCAGGAGGACTCATTTTAATTGCCACACTCCCAAGCTGAATTTGTGTTTGTGAAATGGTGCGAATTGCTTTGGTTCTGCTACTGCCTCCCTCCTCCTCCTCCTCCTCCTCCTCCTCCTTTTCCTCTACATGCTGTGCTGCTGCACCATTATATAACCAGCCATGTGTGGAAGCTGCATGCAAAAGCTTAAGAGCCAAGATTAACTTGTTAGTTCAGTGCAACAGAAGCAGAGCAGGAAGCTTTTCTTTAAAATATAAGGAGGTGGAAGCCAGCAGCCACCCACTGACCTTCGCTCACTGTAAAGTAATGATGTTGGCATTCTGTAGGATTGATATCCTGCTGCCTGACATCTTGTGCCAGTATTTACTAGAACCACAATATTCTTAAATCAGAAGAGTATGCTCTGCATGAAATAGAAAAAGTGACAAGACCATGTTCTGATATAATCCCCCTGATTTTGATGGACCATGTGGTGGTCAACAAATCAGTCATAAGGATAAATTAATTTTCTGGCCAATTTAAATGTTTTCCTCAGTTCATTTAAAATAGGATTTTAAACATCTATACAGTGGTACCTCAGGTTATATACGCTTCAGGTTACAGACTCCACTAACCCAGAAATAGTGCTTCAGGTTAAGAACTTTGCTTCAGGATGAGAACAGAAATCGTGCTCCAGCGGCGTGGCGGCCGCGGGAGGCCCCATTAGCTAAAGTGGTGCTTCAGGTTAAGAACAGTTTCAGGTTAAGAACGGACCTCCGGAACAAATTAAGTACTTAACCCAAGGTACCACTGTATTAACACTGTTGAGGGTGGCATTTTCAGACCAGAAGGATGCTTGAGGGGCAGAATAATCACTCTGAAGAATCACTAAGTACACAAGAATGTTCAAAGTACAGAAATATGTCATTTTTCTGGGACATGGACATTGATCCCACAATAAAGAACTTCACTCTGATCTACCCTGCATGCCCACTCAGAAGTAAAGCCCAATGTCCAACAAGATTTGCTCCCGTGTAAGTGTGTGTAGGACTGCAGCTTATGGGAGATGTTACCTTTTTAACATCCACCTCTTACTGAAAAGGATATATATGTTTTCAGTGTGGTAAGCTCCTCTCCATTCCTCATTTTACTATTTTATTAGTTATCCATTTAAAGCATTTTTTTTGCTGCATTCATTGCCAAAGGCACCCAAACTAATGCATGGTTAAAATGTCATACAAACCTAGTTTACTTTTTTCATACTCGTGATTTATTTTCAAACTTGGGTTGCTCGAAGCAAAATCACAGATCTTCCTCCACCCAACTCATATTTATTGTGTTCTCCTGTTTCTTTCCTCAGCTTTTCTTATTTTTGAAATGAATTGGCATTTAGAACATGAATGACATGCAGCACCATTCTACAGTATATATGTCTACCCAGAAGGCCCAGGGATATCAATGGGACTTGGTGCCAAGTACATGTAGAGAACAGGATCGGGGAACCTCAGGCCTAGGAGGGCTCTTGAGGCCTCTCTGTTTGGCCCTCAGGATTCTCCCACATTCTTTCTTGGCCACCCACCTTCCCCAGACCATTTCCTTCCCTGGACCTGGCCCATGCCATCTTTATGTGCTTTTGTCTGGCTGGAATGATTCTGTGATCATTCCTCTAGCTTGCTTGGATGGAGAAATTTGTGTGCATGCCAAATCTTTGACTTTCATATTGGGTAGAATGTAGCTTACCCTACAAAGGCGAGAGCACAGGCATTGCTCTGCCTGCTTTGACTCTGATCTTGCCCACCACAGGCTTGCAAAGGGCCCTGGAAGGTTGCCCATGAGGGAATTTGGCCTTCAGGCTGAAAAATGTTCCCCACCCTTGGTGAATAGGACTGCTGCCTTGCAGTGCAATTGTACGCATGTTGGCTCAGAATTTAAGTCAGTATAAGATTCCTATGCTTCTAATGTTGCCTACTTCCTAGTAAGCATGTTCAGGATTGCAACCGCCATCGATTACAAATGAGGAAAAGGTTTTGTAGAATATATTGCATGTGCTCTTGATATCCTTATCTGCTAGAGTGTGGCCTGAGGCTTGAGTTGAAAGCCCCACCAATGCATCCCTTCCCACCATCCTGGGATGTAAATAGACCAGACAGGCACTTGCTCATTAAGACAAGAATGATTTATTCTCTGTATATATCCATGCTTCGCCTCTCTACAGAGCCTTCCAACAAAGCAAGCTCTGCTAGGCTCAGAAGTAGGGTGAGATAATTCAACACATTTAACTTAAAATCAATCTTAGGGGGGCTTTAGATATCACAGCCCAGGGAGATCATGTTCTGTAGAAGCAGTTTGGTTAAATCTAAACTAAGTATCTAAAACCATAAATATGGAACTCCTGATTATTTCTGTACCATGCATACTACTGGAACTCAAAAGTCGCAATCTGATTTTCTCTCTACTAAGCTATATAATTTGGTGGCTCAAGTAACTTCATCTGCCCTGCAGGCCACATATTCACCTAATTTGGGAGGATGAACCATGTCTGCAGCGAATCAAAGTTTTCCATCACTTCACACCTCTTATCCTTGCATAACAGCATCACCGATAAAACACACATGCAAACCCAAAGGCACTGTTGACCATATACTGGGAAATAAAGTCTGCTAGGGAGTGTTCTATTGGCAGTGTTCTTCAACCTTAGATTCTATTCAAAAATACTCAGGAATAAACCCCAGTAGGTTTAGTGGAACATACTCCCAGGTAAGAGAGTATATGGCTGCAGACTTAGGGGGGAAGCATTATGCACTGATGTTTAGTCAAGCATCAGTACTCCTTGCACAGAATCCTCATAAATGGCAGTCAGTGAGGGGTTCTATTCCAGTGGTCAGATTCTCTGATCTGCCCCAGTGGCCCAAGAGAGTTGAGCATCATTCAGTGAAAACATGGTGTGGTCCAGGAAGTAAGATTTCCCCTCACACATTCTAAAATCCTATTCCCTTATGGTGTCCTTTCCGACCTTGCTCATTTGTTTCCTCTTGTATCATCAGCATTTCTTTTACAAATGCATTTATGAGAGAGTCCAAACAGAGTCTGGGAAGGCAAGGGAAGTCATTTACGGTAAAGGAAAATAGAAATCTGGTGCCTGTGAATTAAAACTACAACAGTGATTGACAAGCTACAGTAGCGTGTGGTGTTATCTGCATCCACAAGCAATATAAAATCAGCAGCCAGTGCAATTTCCTGATTGCAGTGCCTCGGTGTTGTCACTCGTGATTGCTAGATCCTTATAGTTCCCCTCGAGGCAAATGGGAAACATGAAGGGTGTAATTGGATTCAATAGGGCCACAGCTTTATTTGGGTGGAATCTGATCTGTCGAAAGCTTCCACAACTACCTCCCATGGCAGATCTGCCATTTCATAGCACTCTTGATCTAAAAGCTTTTGAACCTGCTTTTGACTCTCGTATCTCAGGACCTTTCATTTATTAGTTGAAATATGCCACTTTTGAGTTATGCAAGGCTTAGGGAAGTATCCATGTATTTTTGCCTATTTTGCTAGATATTTTTTTTCCAACTTTAAAAGGGAGCTCTTCAGGGATGCACCGAGAGTTATCAACTCCTTTCTGATAGGTTAATGAACATGAAAATCATATGTTCCACAAAAATCTACCATGAACTTAGCCTCTTCATAGAGCTCCCAAAGGGACTGTCAATTGGGCAATGTTCCAGAATGAGACAGGCATGTTCACTCCTTTTGAATATTAAAAAAAAAAGAAGAAGAGGAGAGGAGAATTTCCCCAGCAACCGTTGTAATGTAAAATCTACTTCACAGAAGCTTTATGCAGAGAGATCACAACTTGTTTTGGTAAAATGAATGTTCTAAAGGAAAATATAAAAGATCAGGGCATGTAACGCACGCTGGGTATATTTTAAGGGTCTGTCTTTCTAAACACCCATGCTGAGCCATAATGGAGGCACAGCTAGTTAAGGGCCCTACCAAGAGCTTCTTGAAATCAATGGGAAAATCTCCCATTGATTTCAATGAGCTACTCATCTCTTTTTTTAATGCCTATAAAGGGCAATGCACCAGTGAATTAAGCACCACCAGGACTCAAAGAGTGATAGTCCAGGATTTAATAACTAAAGAAATTGTTGCATTGGAAAATAAGCACAAAAGAACAGTCAGCAACAGAATATGTAGGAAGCTTATCAGCAAGAGGCAGGAATTACAGGTAAATAAAAATTAACATAACCATGGCCAATAAATACTATGCATTTGGGAATAAACATCCTAATCCAATGCTATGAAATGAAAACCTTTTTAAAAATACTGTAAAGAAAAAAATGGTCTGTAGCCTCTACAAGTGGAAAGAAAGTGTACACTGCCCAAAACATCAATACAGAATTCTTCACTCAGTTCGTACTTCAGATGCATCTGATGGTAGGGATAGCCAAGCTTATTCACACAAGGCATGGGTACAGCCTTTAAAACCTAAGCACTGTACTTTCTTGTGTAAAAAATAACCCACCAAGGAAGTGAATGAATTCTTTCCAAACTTAAAAAAAATCACAAATCACCAGTGGCTCTTTTTAAAAATATGTGTGTATTAGTCTCACATATGGCTTATGCTGGAAAATGGGTGAAACCCAGAAACTCAAGGCTGATGATAGTGCCAAAAGCTGGGCAAGATCCAAAATACGTGTGGGTGTACAGGCCTATATAGCTGTTCAGCCAGTTTCATGGCACCCTTGCAACTACACCAGGGGTAGCCAACATGGTGATCACTAGATGTTGTTGGACTACACCACCCATCAGTCCAAGCTAGCATGACCAAAGGCCAGGGGTGATGGGCATTGTAGTTCAACAGCATCTAGAGGACATTACGTTGGCAACCCCTGAGAGCAAGTCATTTTATCTCACACTATGTGCAATCTGAACAAAACGTCTTTATACCAGATAGAAAGATTGTGAATCCTCTTAGACAAATGTCCTGAAGGCCAGTAATGCAGAAAGGGGGGATATGCTAGTTTTTATCTTGAGATGCCCACAAAGTGATCACCTGGAATGACATTTCTTAGTGGTAATGCTAAACATAGAGGGTGGAAGAGGGTGGAAGCAAAGCTGTATGAGAAGAAGCACATCTATATTAGAGACCTGCAGCAGTGATCAAAATGAATACCATGAACGTCTTTTGTCACACAGGGGAATGAAAGAAGACAGCCTCTTGTCTCCGCTTTTGTGTGCACTCTCTCTGGAGCCCCTAGCAGACATACTTGGAATTAGACATTGTGCTGACAGTCAAGATGTTAACGTCAAGCAGAAAGGCTCCACTCATCAGCATGTTTGCATGTGACACTGCACTCATCATATCCAACCCAAATAAGGTGGCCTTGGTGCTATTTTGCAGGTGTGATTCATGCCAGGAAATCCAGGTTGTACAACTAAACTGGTTTTGGTGCTCTTGAGCAACAAGCTGCTTCCCTAAAAGATACCTGACTTTTTGAGGAAAGGAAAGTGATGGGTTGAAGCACTGGGTGCTGTGACATCATAGTTCTTCCCATGAACAAAACAGCTGTCATCATATCACCTCCATGCAAACAAATGGGCATGAATGTATTTGGAAGAAGCCCAGCAGTCATACATTTAAATGATAACAAACCTGTAAGCATCAAAAGACTTAGAAAGCAGCAGGCAGTGCATATTAAAATAGCTAGGGATGCATTTTCCCAAGAATCCCAGCCCCTGCATCCTTGCTGTGAGACATGTCATTCAGGAAAGACATCACAAGTCTCTTGGTATGGGGTCAGCTTTATAAGCCATCCATACCACATCCCCTTTACCTAGCTTGGCATGCCACCCCTTTTTCAGAATGGGAATAGCCAGCTGCCATTAGCAGCTGAGTAGGAATTTTTCGGGTGGTCTCCAATTGGCCTTTCCCAACTACTCCATACAGCCAATCAAAAATGTCATGGTAGGGAATTTAGTCAGCTTTCTGTCATAACAGGCATGTTGTGAAGTCAGGAATGGTGGGACTTGTAGTCTAATAACATCTGCAGAGCTAAAAGTTGCCCATCCCTGGCTTATACCAGAATTATTATTTTTAAATTTCTATGTATGAATTGGTATGCTACTTATATGCCAAAATGGCTTCTAATCAATGTGCTGGATTTGTAAACTTTGTTGTTTTTGCTACAACAGACAAACACAGGCACCCCTTTGGAATTTATGGCTTTATAGATTCATTTTGCTTGACCGGCAATTCTTCTCTGCTATTGTGCTGTTGTTCTGTTGTTTTAGCCTTCTTATCTCCTGCTCCAACATCCTGGAAATCTCAAGCTTGTTGCAGCATTCTGGCAGGAGAATGAATTGTCTTCATCAAATCTAGGTATGTCATGCTAGTCGGAAAGCAGAAGCAAAAACAATGGCAAATGTATTCAGCATCTTAAATACAGACAGTGCAAACACTCAAACAAATGACACACCGTACAGTATCCTTCCCAGTCATTATTAAAGTAGCTCTCTACAGGAATCGGCCATTAGGAAACAAGGCAGGTAAAGAAACAAAGGCCAGCAATTCAGAATTAGAAATATGCAGATTGCTGTACCTTGGCAAGGGAAAACACAACTCTTCGGTTGAGCAAGCATCAAAAAAGCAAAGCTGTTGTGCTGTTTATTGTCATAGCCCTCCTGCATGTCCTATTTGGATTCAGTGCATACATTCATGCCTCTCTCTTAGCAACATAGGAAGCTGCCTTATACTGAGTCAGACTGCTGGCCCATCTAGAGCTTCATTGTCTACACTGAATGGCAGCAGCTCATGGGGTTTTAGACATTTACAGCCCTACCTGGAGATGCTGCAGACTGAATTTAGGACCAGACACTCTATTACTGAGCTACAACCCTTCCCCTTATTACTAACAAAGCAAATGTGAGCAAGTGCTGGATGGCTTTTCCTGATTTCCAAAAAGGAAAGTTGGAGTTTATTTAAAACAGAGTACAGAAGCAAAATCAACAATAGCTCTTTCCTTCAAACACATCCAATTATTATCACCAAAAAGGGGAGCGGGTAGTCAGGTTACTAGGTCTTCAGGTTACTAGACAATGCATTCATGTTATATAGATGTAGAGTAGAGAAAGGAGAGGAAATGTTTGTTTGATCTATGTTTAGCCAGTCATGTCTAATCTTTACAAGCCTGTCTATATTTGGCAACAAATGAACACATAGGGACATTGGCTCAAAAGCTTTATAGATTGTTTTGTGTGTTCGCTAATTTAGAAGCTAGGAATAGACCCAAGGGAGATGGAGTCTGGGTTTGGTGTTTCTCCTATAGTCTGTAATATAAGCCACTGTGTTGCTTTTCAGCACCATTTACTAAACCTACCATGGAGACTTAGGATGAAGGGTGGGCAATTCATAATAACAATAAATATTATCAAATCCCCTAAAGAGACTGGGTGCAGAGCAGCTCATGAATAAACCTCACAGGTCTAATTGTTCTGTCCCAACAGGTACTTCGTTGCTTTTTTAATGAAGTGTTTGTTGACTTTGGTTAAGCTCTTCATTGCTAGAGGCAGTCTATATGCACTAAAGCTGCAATCCCAACCATGTCTACTTAGAAGTAAGTTCCAGTGAATTCATTGGGCCTTACACTTTGGTAACTGGGGTTAGGATTGCACCCTTAATCCACTGTGAATCCTGAAAACTAATGGAACGCATTGTTGCCCCACTCCCAGCCAAATCCCCATTGCTTTCCTCCCACCACCACCGTACCCTGAAATTTTGTTAACTTATGTTGTTCTTTTCTAGAATAGAACACATTGTTCTTTTTCACACAAAAAGAATACATTGGCGCGCACAAAACAGAACTGAAAACTGTCAAACACTAAATCATGTTTACTACAAACATTTAAACATAAATTAGCTTGAGCAAACACACACAGACGACCCCTTTCTGAATAAAATAAATGTTTATGAAAGAAAATGTTGCCATGACTTTGATGTGCTTAAGTGGCATTACACTGAGTGAAGAGGTAGTTCCTGCCACCCAGGACACAAAGAGCAAAATATCAACAGGGTGTCAAACTGTTCCTCCTTGATGCCTGAATGAAGGGTGACAAATTTCTACTGAAATCAACCTGCAATCATAACCCCACTTACCTGGGACTTAGTCCTGCTAAGGCTTACTTCTGAGTAGACACAGTTAGAACTGCAGTCATAGAGGATTTTGTGATAATGGGACATTAGTCACTTCATTAACTTTGTCATTAAGATGCCACAAGATTATTTGCCATTTTTGCTGCAAAAGTCTAACAGGGCTACCCCTCTGGAAATTCATTAACTTTGAAGGAGAACATAAAGAGAAGATAATTGATCTGTAAATGTCTGTTGGTGGCTGAATAAGAAAATATGTATATTTCAACATCAGCAGATGATGAAATGAAAAAAAGACTAGTGCAAATAAACCCATTTCAGTGGGATGGAAAAAACCAGATGAAAGAATGAATGACTGTTGGAAAAGTTCTAGCTTTGTCCTCTAAGCCGTCTATGATATAGCCCATGGAAAGGAAGTCATGTGCAGTTAGGGTTTGGCTTTTGAAGTTTGTTGAAAACCAGGTTCTGGGTGAAAAGGTCAATGCCTATGATCTTCAACCAGTCTTTTCCCATGTCAGTGTTCTGTCAAAGGGACTAAACCCAAAGCTTGAACCCAAATTTCAAATTAAACTGGGTTCTGGGCTGGATCTTAAGGTTGTACAACTGCCACCCTGCCCTACAGCAAGTTCTGAATGTGAGGGATGTCAAGCCTTGAACAACCATCTAGAAGAAGCACATCTATATTAGGGACCCTAAGACCTCCCAATCCATCTCTCTGTGGCATTCTAGGGAAGGGAAATATCATAACTGCTATTCACCGCAGGTCCTGGAGCTTCCTGGTCAGATTAGCTTAAAGTAACAAAAAGAGCCTGCTCTGTGTTTTCCACATAGGAGATCACCCTTCTCTCTGTCTCCTGCTAGCTGTGGCAGGAAGCCGGTCTGACAAACATAACCTGAAGCACGAACTCATCTGACGACGCTTGCTCCACTCATTAGATTCCAGATTCATCTAGTACACTGCTTGCTTCATTTACATACACCTCTGCTGGTAGGATGACTCAAAGGAATTACTTTAAAAGAACTTCAAAGTATTGCAAAAATTGACAATTTAGGGAAACAAATTGATACCATGGGATTATACTACAGGTGGAGTAGAGACAGTCTTGCTATCATTTCTCTGTCAGGCATATCAAACAGTCGCAATCAATACTCAGCCTTTTACAGTAACATCTTCATTAGCTGGTGCATTCAAATAGATCAGTTTTGGCACCTCAACAGAGACGCTCACATCTACTGACTCCAAACTGAAACATTTTTGCAACTCTATTATTTTGTAGTGCCAAATTCTGGGTAAGGTATGCATATATTCTGGTCCTGAAGGGAGCCTTTGTACCCAGTTGAAGCTTGGTATAATCAGCTACTACAGCACAGTTCACCTATTGGGAAGGGATAGAAATCTTTATTTTTCATTCTCTGTTATTGTATGGCCACCCAACAGAAGAAAACACAATATTAAAAATATGATACAAAACAATAAAAGCAGCACCAAAGCCTGATATTTTGGGCAGATACGTGTGAAGTCCAGATTTAAAACACTAAGTTGTTAGAAAGCTCTGGGTGAAGAAAAGGATCTTGAGCTGAGGTTGAGAATACCATAAAGATGGTTCCATGCAAGGCACTCTAAGGCTGCTGTTCAATAACTAGGGTGCCACCACCAAAAGGCCCTCTTCTGCCTATCTCAATTCATTTGGCAGGTGCACTCAGCAGTGGTCCAATGAGGATCTGGCAGATAGGCAATTTTTCATGTAGTTTCAGGCTTTAAAGGTTAAAACCAGCACTTTAAAGTAGGCCCTGGCTGGGAGAGCATCTGAGTCTCTCTGCTTTTCTTTAGCACCAGTAGAGAACTGCTTCTCTTCAGAATCTCTAAGAGGTACTCTCTCTTCTCTGCATCTGCCTCAAAATTCCTTATCCGTGCCTTGGTTGTTTCTCACCTTTAAAAAAAAAATTTGCAAATTGTGTCCTCCTGAAAAGAGGGCACGTGTTGCAGTGAGACCTGGAGACTGACCTCCTGTGTTGTGGGTGGGTTGGATTGGTTAGCCACAACACCCAATTGGTAGGTCCCTCAATGTTGGGTTCAATCTGGCCAATGGGGCACAGTCCAAACGGATCGAGAGACCAATATATAACCATGCATGTGACCCAGAGCTTCCTCTTTCAGCTCGTGCATTCAGAACACCCGCCCACCTCTCCCTATTTTTAGGGCATTGTGCGATTGACCTTGCTATGCCGTCGTGTGTCGTCTGACGTTGGGACAGGGGCACGGCAGGAATTTCCCCACTTGGCTGATTGGCTGTTGCCATTTGGGTTTTGCCTGCTGCGTAGCAAATCGTCACAACTTATTCAGGTGATAGGGATGGGAGAGCAGTCTCACCATCCCTATGTGAAGGGTATTTGGTTAAAGGAATCCAGGGTCTCAACTGGCTTGATCAACCCCCAAGAGTGGGTTGTGCCCGTGCCTGAGTCCAGGGGGGTATCTGGGTGGTGAACACAGTCTGTTCCCGGCTTTTCACCTACCCAGGTGTTCACCCTTGGCTGACCTATGCTGGTGCCCTGGGTCAGCAGGTGCAGGGAGCTAGTCGAACCAGAGCCTATGCAACCACTCACCTTCTGTAATCAATAAAGTTGTGGCCTAAATTCTGCCAAAAACCAAAACTAAAATTTGAGTCAAGTGTGACTTTATTTAGGGAGGAGATCTCTGGGTCTGAACACGCAAAATACATTTTTGCAAAACATGCACAAATGCCAAATAACAAATTGTCCAAGCAAACATATTTTTGCTAGGGCTTTAAAAACAGTGATTTAACCAAAAATGCACAAAACTGACCCACTAATAGAAGGGAGAGATGAGTGAAATTGTCCTTGCAGCTTAGTTTCACTGAATCATTTTGCTGATTTATAAGCATATTTATTTGGCAACAAGTCCCGTTTAACTCAGTAGTAGCTAGACTCTAATCCTAGCCCCATTTACCTGGGATTAATCCCCACTGAATTCAATAGGATTTATCTCAGAGTAGACATGGTTAGGATTGTGCTGCTACTTCTGATTAGACATTCACAGGGCTGAACTGTTAATCTCTGCTTTCCCCTTCACACACACACCAAAAATAGCATGGGATGCATAATAAACCTTTGTGTTTGCTTTTTGAATAAAGCATCTGGGGTTTTGCAAGACTTTTCTTATTTTTAAAATGTAAATATGAAAAATTGTAGCATTTCAGATTTAAAAATAGAATTGCATACAATGGCACACTGCTAGTTAATATTTTTTAGAAGCCTGCTTCAATCACTGGTCTTTCTTTGGACAAGTATTCAACACTGTACCTCTTGAGTATAATGAGCTAATTAAACTACAGTTCATCCATAAAATGAGCTACTTGAGGTACAATTCTTCCATTCTGTAAAAGCACCATATGTATCCAATTGCTGTCCAATAAAATGGTGACCCATCACACACACACCGCAGTAAGTGGCAAAGGAGGCAGATTTTTTTAAATGAATTTTCCAAAATTCCAAAAGTACCCAAGAGCTGGGCTTCCTGGCAAAAAGAAAAGGAAACATGGCAGGTGTTCTGATTCCATTTCCTACAAAAGAGTTTTAGCTCATTCACCAAGACACAGCCTAAAACCAAACAACTGATTTCCAGGTGAGTGAAACAGTTGAGAAATGGTCATTCTCTGTTTATTATACTTGTAATTTCCACATATTAAGGCAACATGTGGGAAAATATAACTCTGGTGTCTCCTAGCTCTCCACCTCCTCAAACCACACAATTTACCAAACATCAAGGCAGGAAGCGTTTGGACCTCGTAGCACAGAGATCACATAAGATTCCATCTATGGTTATAGGAACCTGACAGCTCTGTCTCACTGAACTATGCCAGGGCTCAGTCTCATAACACAGAAAGCAGGAAGAGATGAAACTGTCCCCTGAGCAGGTATCTGGTAGAGGACTGAAAATAAAATGAAAATAAAATATATAGTTCTTCATGCAGTGCACCATTTAATGGAATCTGCTGCCACAGCATATGGTAATGGTCAACTTAAATGACTTTAAAAGTGGGTTGTACCAATTCACTGAGGAGAAGCCTGTCAGGGGCCTCTGAAGTTCAAAGGCCATATGTTACTGTGGCAACTAGAATGGTAGATTTGATAGGTTCTTCATCTGGTCAAGCAGGGCTCTTCTTAGAGTGCACTTCACAGGTAACTAGAGTTACAATCAAACCTTGGTTTTCGAACGTCCCAGCTGCCAAACGTTTACAAAGCCAAATGCCCAAAACCCAGAAGTGAATGCTTCCATTTTTGAACGCACCTCAGAAGTCAAACAGCTTCTAAGGTGTGTTTCTCCATTTTTTCAGTGGATTTTGCTGCCAGCCCTTTCATCGTTGGTTTCTGAATGTTTCAGAAGTCAAATCCGAAACAGATTACGTTTGAAAACCGGTACTATAATCTGCACGTATAGGAGATTAAGAAAAAATACTTCTAGATAGGTGACATTTTCCTCAGGCAGCTGAACTCCAGCATTGTTTTTCTAGAAATTAAGCACACTGCTTACATTCCACAACTGAATTCCACATTTATTCAAGGGAAATTCAAGGGCATAATATTTTTAAAGGATAATGATACGCTACGTGGACTGCAGAGTATACATTACGCTTTTCTGAAGTAGTGCTTCGACATGATATATCCATTAGTTTTCTAACTCTACTAATTGTAGATTCTATCATGCTGAAGTGATTATGAGAGCCAATTTTAATAATATCTTCCCCCTTTTATGCATAATAAGCAATTTTAGAAGTCATTAATAACTTGTGAATAAAGTGAAATGAAGCCCATAAACATTAAAAAAAGAGTCACTACTGGGCAAAGGACTAAAAATAGTTCCAAGCCACGGGATGTCACAAAGGATTGGTAATGAAATAGAAACCCACTTTTATAGGATCTGGCCAGCTGAACTAAAAGCAATTACAGCTTGACAGCTTGCTAGGTACATAATGAAATGCTGGATTTTTTTACGGGCAGGTGTCAGCATTAGAAAAACTGTCAGTTCGGCACTAATTGGTACCCTGGATGGCAGCCTCATTATCGAGAGATAGGAGAGCATGGCCAGGGTGCTGCTAGTGATGAAAACTGCTCACACATTCATTTTAACATGCAGGTTTGATTTTTCCCTTTAGGATCTCTAACAGGAGGTAGAGATGACCGTGATGAGAGATCATTCCCTGTGAAGGAGAGGCTACTGGTGATTCAAGTTATCTTTGTACAGGCTGAGAGGGAATGACACAGCTGCTGCAGCCAACTCAAGAGTATCTCATCCTTAAGCAGACAGAATCATAATGTGCACCCAGCACCCTTGTTCACATGTGAGGCCAAGCCAAGCCATAGATTCACACAACTGAGCAAATGTTTGGGCTTCTAGAGAGCAGACTGCGGCTCCTTTGCTCCTCCCTGGCCATTTTAATGCAGTGCTCTGCTTGGCCATAGTTTGCCTTAGGGCAGCCATAGGCAAACTCGGCCCTCCCAATGTTTTGGGACTAGAACTCCCATCATCCCTAGCTAACAGGACCAGTGGTCAAAGATGATGGGAGTTGTAGTCTGAGTTTACCTATGCCTGCCTTAGTGTGTCGTCTGAACCTGGGAACCTGATTTGGCTCTCTCCAGGCAAACCACAAGCTGTAACACCAAGGGTTGTCCCTATGGTTTACAGGTCATGTGAATGGAGGGGATAACCCATCAACTCAGGTTTGGCCAACACACTAAGCCAAGCCATAGCTCAGCAAGATGACCATGGAGGAGCAAAGCAGCTTCTGTCTCCTCTCAGGAAGTCTGCATGTTTGATCATTAGCACTAAGCTGTGCTTTGGCTTAGCACTGCATGTAAACCAGATCAATAAACAGGTTACCTGAGGTTAAGAACGTAATTCGTTCTGGAGGTCCGTTCTTAACCTGAAACTGTTCTTAACCTGAGGTACCACTTTAGCTAATGGGGCCTCCCGCTGCCGCCGCGCCGCTGTCATGTGATTTCTGTTCTCATCCTGAAACAAAGTTCTTAACCCGAAGTACTATTTCTCAGTTAGCAGAGTCTGTAATCTGAAGCGTCTGTAACCCGAGGTACCACTGTATGCTGGTATCAGTCCCAGACATGCTCCCCACTGCTAGGACTGATTTGTCCTCCTAAATCTCTGTTGTCTGCTCTGACTTGGAGTTCCTCTCCAGAGTCTTAGGCACAGACCTTTCCCATAATCTGCTTTCTTTGCTTAGGCATTTTAGTTTGCTAGTTGTCAATACTATGTAAGATGACATAACGGTTCCGTAGTTTTAACCAGTTGGCTTAGTCATATATTTATCTGCTCTCATTTTTATATTATTACACTTATGCTATTTTTAAACGTAGTTACTGTGCCATGCCCTGGAGTCACTTACAGTAAATTGTGGCCTAGCAATACTTTAAAGAAATAAAGAAATTACCGTATTTTTTGCACCATAACACTCACTTTTTTCCTCCTAGAAAGTAAGGGGAAATGTCTGTGCGTGTTATGGAGCGAATGCCTACGGATGGCGGGGGGATCTGCTGCAGTCGTGAGCAGAGGATCCATGGTTCCCCTTCCTTCCCTCCTCCGTGGCTCGCTTTGAAACAGCAAAGCGGGAGAAGAGCCGCTGAGTGGGGAGGAGAGAGGGACAGAGAGCCTGCTTGCTTTAAAGGAGCAAAGCGGGAGAGGAGAGGAGCCTTCTCCTCTTATACCCCTCTTCTGCATTATTAACAGCATCCTTCTCCACCCACCCCATGCGTGTTCCTTGTCCCTTGAGTGCTTTTCCTGCCCTCCCCACTTAAAACATGGTGACAAAGCACGGAGCCACATGGATCCTCAGGATTTTTGCACTGGGTCACCCCAAATTCACCATCAGATCACATAGCATGTCCATGGCTACAGCTTGCACCAAAAAAGTCACGCACCCACTGTTGCCTGGGGCCGCAGTGGTGCAAAAACATGGTTACAAAGCATGGATCCACATGGGTCCTCAGGAGTTTTGCATTGGGCTACTCCAAACTCACTGTCAGATCACATGTCTGTGGCCACAGCATGAGCCACAAAAATCATACATCCGCTGTTTCGTTTAGAATATTTTTTTTCTTGTTTTCCTCCTCTAAAAACTATGTCCGTGTTATGGTTGGGTGCGTGTTATAGAGCGAAAAATACGGTACTTGCTACCTGTTCTGTTTAACAGGATATGACAGGGATTGAAGCTAGGACTTTTTGCAAGCAATGCATTTGCTCTGCCCTTGAGCTATCTGTGATCCCTCTCCTAAGAAGTAAATGCCAAAAATACCAGCCAGGCCAAAACAAAAACAAAAGCATGAAAGGTAGTGGTCCAGCATTTCTGATTCAGCTTCCACCTCTCCACACAATTTGGATGCATGCCAGGAGGCAGTAAGATGGTGGAAAGGGCTTTTGCAGGGCATTCCAACTTGGCACACCAGAGGGCCCTCTCAGCCTCTCTCCCCCACTTCCATAGCTCCAGCACTTTTCAAGTAGGGAAGGGGTGAGAGATTGACAGCATCTCTAAGATGGTCTTGACTCGTAAGCCACCAGCTGCCAAACACTATTCTAGGGTATTATGCAGAATAGATAGGACAATCACATGTTTCTCGATAGTCCTGTCTTAAAGCAGTCCAAACAACAACCCAGATGATTGAATAAATGAGCAGTGTGGTTTTCACATCAATGTGAGATGATTCAAACTGATGCTAATAATAATGGCCCCACGGTACAACCATCAGATGACTAACTACTGTTGCTGGTAAAAATCTGTTATGATATTTAGCATCTGTATCCTTAACCCACAGGAGAAATACTGTTTACCAATACAAAGCAGACAAATTCCACCAAGAAGCAAAAGAAGAAGCCAGCAAATTAAAACTCCCTGAGGACAATAGGCACAGTTCTACATAACCAACCAACAACAAACATCAGTCTTTACTCTACGAGGCTCTACACTTTGTGCCACACACTCCCTTGTCAGCAGCATTTTTTTAAAAAAACACAGTGTCAGTGAATTTCACTCTATTCAAAGAAACCAAAGCAGAGCAGGCCTAGTGATCCCAGCAACTTTTCCCAGTAGGTCTTGCCCCAATGAGGCAGTTGTGAGGACTGAAGGTCCCCAACTTCCCCCACCTGCATAGTCCACTCCTTTCCCCACGTAGTCATAGACTGTGTCTGCATGCAATCTGTTCTTTTCATTTCTCTGTGTGTTCTAGGAGACCAGGGGGGAGGGGAGCTGGTCACAGCAGAAGGGGGAGACTCCCTGGATTCTTCAGCAGCCTGCCTCAACACTGCCTCTTGGCCCCCCTCCTTTCCAGCCTCCTCTTCTGCCTCTGGTTCTGGACTTCTTCTGCCACAGCCTCTTCCTGCTCACTAAAGCCTGTTTCCCCTTCAGCTTCTGACACCTCCTCCCAGTCTTCTCCCTCTGATCACTCATCACCAGTTCCCTAGCTCTGAGCCTTCTTCCCCTGGGGGTTCATGTGGAGGTTCCCAGCTGGTGCCTTCCATCACTCCTCTGCATCCAGCCAGTCCATGACAACCCTTTTGGTGCTGGCAAGTAGAGATGGAGTTCTACACACAATCACCATTCCAAGCAAGTTTCAGTTTGATTTATGCCTGTGACAATTTCCCATAGTAGCTGACTGTAGAACCTGAGATTGACGCCTTTAGGGGGAACCAAGGAATGGTATTTAGGACTGCTTGAAAACAATAAATTTTCTCTCGTGTTTTGTGGAAAATTGTGGACCATGCATGTCTGTTCTTGTAACTTGCATTTTCTAATTGTGTACATCTTGAAACCCGCCTGGCCAGTCCAATAACCACAAAGATGCAGAGAATGCCAGTGGCATTTGATGGGCTAGAGTTGGAATAAAATTCTCCATTTTCAGCTCAATTCCAGCATAATACAAATTCTCTCTTTATGAACAAATAACTATTGGTGTTTTAGTGCCTTGGCAATTAATTGGATGAAATGTGACAGCAGAGATTTGCTTCATGTACTGACCATTTGCCTCTGACCGCTAAGTATAGTATTTCAGAGTACTATCAATCTAATTAATTGAAAGGCTGAATAGCACCCTGTAGACACCTTTGGCCTTCTTTATGAAGTAGACAACCTGGAGCCCTTACTACAAAATGGCACATTTATTTTGTAGCAGCAGCAGCAGCATGCATGCCTTCTGTTTTGATTCATGTTGGTTCCCACTCTTGAGCTCCCCTGGAAACTCCACTTTATTAATGCCATAAATCTCCATATACAGAGCAACCTATTTATTACCACAGAATGTAACTGTCTTACAGCACCATGAAATGTTGATTTCCTCTAAGTTCAGACTGAAGCTATAAATCCACCTCCATCATTATAAAGATCGGGCTAGGTTTACTGTTATGTCTTCTAGGGTGTCCTCCTATATTGGTCCTCGAGTTATGAGGGATTCATATGATCTCCAGCAAACTAACACTGACAATAGGAATCCTTGAAGGCATTGTGAGATTTAGATAGATTTCCTGAACCAGGGTTGTGGTGACCTCTACATATCATTCCTCTTTGTCAGTGATGTTCTTTTCACCACCACTGGTGCTGAGGACCATTCAGGTAGGGGAAAGGAAGGAAGCATGAGAATTTCAGGCTTGGCCTTAAGGGAAGTCATTGCATTAGAAGATTTATCTATTTGATAGATTTATATTCTGATACTTCAACTCTTCGTGTTCCCAGGTCAGCAAACAATAAAAACAACAACAGTACAATCTAAAAACATACAATAATTAATTACAATAAAAACAACCAGAAAAAATCTCAACAACAAATATAAATCCTGCTGCTCTGGTTTTTGTTTTTGTTTAGTTTGTTTTTACCTGACAGAGATTATAAAGGTAGCAAATCCCAGAGAGAATGAAGACATTTTAACTGGGCATCTAATAGACATCAGCATAAGTACCAGCAGGTTAGCTGGGGAAAATATTCCAAAGGCAGAGGCCACCACTGAAAAGGCATTGTCTCTCTATTTTTCTGTTTCTCTTTATCTCATAGCAATTGGTCACCTAAGGAGAGTTTCAGGGATCGAGCTAGATGTGATGTTAAATATGTATTTGCATTTAAAATCCATATTTTTTTAATAAAAATGCAGTTAGAAACTGTGTGTAAAGGATAATTATTTAGATCACAGTAGGTAGGGAGTAGGTACAGCTTTCCTCCCCAGCTGTAATCCTGAAAAAGGTGGGGGGGGTTGAAGCTACAATTTGGATTGGGTACAAATCACCCAGTGGCACTGGTGGGATTTCCTCCTGAGGCAAGTAGCAGCTTTAGAGATGCAAATTTTGTCAGAACTGAAGCATTGAGAGGGATGGGTTAAACTCCCCTTCTTATCTGCTGCAGTACTGATATCAGCCCTTGCTGCCCACTCCAGCAGGTGCTGGTTGCCTTTTAAAGTATGTATGCTAAATGCAAGGACCCACTGAGGGCTCACTTCTCATTTGATCCTCAGATGGAGATCTCAGTGACTGGGTGAATCGCGGAGTTCATCCCCGTGATTCTTGAGCAATCAAAACACACATATGGCTGGGTATTTTGATATCAAAGTTGTTATTTAATGTATTTGACAAGAAACTGTTTTATATATGCTATAAGGAAGCAAAATCAAATTGAACGTTTTAGAAACAGTTAAAACAAAAAACTTTTGTTAGCTTAAATGGTATCTTTATTACTAAAGAACGTACAAAACAGCAACTATTGTTAGCTGTTGGATAATTTCGAAGCTCAGTGAGCTGTACAGACTCATACTAATCTTCTTGCTTCAATCCAGACTTTTCCCTAGCCATCTAGCCTTCCATTAACAAGTGTAGCCTAAGGTGGGGAACTTATAACCATCCAAATGTTAATAGACTCCATCTCCCATTATCCCTTGGCGATGCTGGTTGAGACTGATGGGAGTTGGAGTCCCATAAAGGATTTTAAAATACTTGAAAGTTGAGGCAAAGGCATATTTTAAACTAAATTCTTTCAACGTCCATTGTTGTTTTTTGTAAGTTATGCTCGTGGTCACATGACCAAAGAATCCATCATATTTTGCCTTTCCAGAATTTTTGAAATCCCTGTAGTAGGAAACCCTGCAAGAAATTACAGAAATGAGAGGCTCCATCCATCAAGGAGCAGAAGCATCTATACTCATCAACATGGCATTGTCTAGGGAAGAGTAAGATGTTTTCTATGTTTTGACAAGAGCAAATGTGAGCATAGTCACACAACATTACAAGGGCCTTGGGGCTTCAGACTGAACCTCCAGGTGTTACTAGGGCTTTGGGGATAACCAAATAAAAGTTCTCTTTCACAGCAAAGACACAACTAAATGCATCTGTTTTTAAAAAAGGAAAAGACGTGATCGTGTATATTTTAAAACTTTTGTTTTTTCTCCCTATTCTGCATCATATAACCTCTCAGTCATCTTCCAACAGGTAACCTTGACTATTTCCTTTTAAGTTCTTTTAAATTTGTTGGCTTCAGAATCATGCAGGCTTGTATGTTTACTCAGAAGTCAGTCCAGTTCAATGTGGCTTAAAGGTAAAGGTAAAGGTACCCCTGCCCGTACAGGCCAGTCTTGACAGACTCTAGGGTTGTGCGCCCATCTCACTTAAGAGGCCGGGGGCCAGCGCTGTCCGCAGACACTTCCGGGTCACGTGGCCAGCGTGACAAGCTGCATCTGGCGAGCCAGAGCCGCACACGGAAACGCCGTTTACCTTCCCGCTAGAAAGCGGTCCCTATTTATCTACTTGCACTTAAGAGTGCTTTCGAACTGCTAGGTTGGCAGGCGCTGGGACCGAACGACGGGAGCGCACCCCGCCACGGGGATTCGAACCGCCGACCTTTTGATCGGCAAGCCCTAGGCGCTGAGGCTTTTACCCACAGTGCCACCCGCGTCCCTCCCTCAATGTGGCTTACTCACTAGTAAATGCATTTAGGAATGCATTCTTCTTTTACCATGCCAATTCTCTAATTTTTTGCCCATGAAGGGCGTCCCAGTCACCATTCATATACAGCAACCAGTGTGTTGGCTGCGGCTGATGGGTGGTATAGTCCAAAGCATATGGAAGGCATCAGGTTAGAAAGGGCTTATAAACACACATTCAAAGAAAGTTTATTCCACCATTATTTCCTGTGATATTTCTGTGAAAAGTGGGCCATTTTCAGGGTCATAAGAAACATTTGCTTTGTACTTTTGCTAGCATACAGGACAGGGAGAACAATATGTACTGAAAATAATAATTACAAACTTTGGTTCAATAAAAGCACACTCAAATCCACCCTCTATGTTGGAGGATCAGAAAATGCTACTGGCCGTAGAAAATGAGTATATTCAAAGGTATCTAGCAATGAAAGAGGATCTATATAAATTGATACAGAAAACAGTTTCAACCCAATCACTTAACTCAATGTTAAAGTCAAGAAGACTGCAACTAGCTGTCAAAAGTATTTCTAAATTATATTTTCTCACTTTCTGGACAGTGCACTTGGTTCCCCTCTTTAATTTAAAGATAAGAGAAAATCTTCAGGTTTGATGTTTTTAAAAGGGTTTGCAGCTTACTGTAATCGGATCTTGTTTGGAATTATTGCCAACGTCAAGACTTCCAACTTTGTAAATAAATACAGTGGCTTAATCCATATATACAAGATACAGCTATTGCGCCTTATTTGTTTTTTGAGCAGTGCAGTGGTGTCTTCATCATTATCACCTGAAGCCTTGCATGCAATGGACATATCAAGTTGTGTGCACCTCCACTGGCTCTATGCACCAGTGGTGCCTGGTGCCAACTGAGTCTAGTGGGGTGGAAGGCAGATAAGCCAACAGTAGGTGGAGTGTTAGGGGAGGGGTAGTACCTCTGCTGGGGGACATGTTGTGCTGCTTCTGGGGTAGTTTGTCCATCTTTGGTCCTCACGCTGTACTCAGCTCTCACCTGTGTGCTCCCAAAAGCTGTCAGTATGTGACAGTGGCCACACCCCAGGAAATAGTTTTGACTGGCTGGCTAAACCAAGTGAGGAGAGCTGATGGGTCTCAAACTCTTGGTGAGTTAAGGACTTCCCCTGCATGCAAAGACAGGACCCAGCAGATTGAGTGGACTAGACCAATAGTGGATCCAATGGTCAAGAAGGCAGTTTCTGCACATGTTGTAGAGGGACGTGAGGGGCAGATGAGGCTCATCAACCTGGGAAGGTAGCCTATCAGGAGAAGGAAAACTCTAATCCTAAATCTCCTCTGCCTTGGGGGATATTTTAGGGAGAATAAAAGGCTAAGGAATAACCCTACACAAATCTGGGGTAGAATCCCTAAGATGGTTGGCTGGTGCCTTGTACACCTCCTTCTGGCAACTCCTGCAGCCCAGCTGGTGCCAAATGTATTGCTCTGCTTCCTTTTGGACCACATCAACAAAGTTGAGAGAGGAGTCTTGTTGTCTAGGGAACCCAGGACCTCCATACACACTGCCCAGGCTTACCACCTAGGCAGGTCACTTCAGTGCTCCTAACTCAGTGGTTTGACTTCACCCCCAGAGGTGCACTCCATTGTCTCTGGTCATATCCAACAAGCCTCTTCGCATAAACGCCCATGGTATTTGATTTTTCTTTTGCAGTATTCACAGCAATCTAAAAAATGCAATGTTCTCCTATCCTTCCCCACTCCAATGTCCAAATTGGAAAGGAGATATCCTTTGGCAGTATATTAGAAATCATAACTATGGCACCATATGAGGGGGCGTGGAACCTAAGAGCCTAGCCAAAATCTTCTCCTACTCAAATAGGGCTTTACTTTCTACAGCTGTGTGTAGGCTATTGTGAGTAAGACATAATGATGACCGTTGCATTTGCCTACACACCATCACTGAGCATTCTCTATCAAATTTGTTGTAAGTAAAGTATTTAAGGATATCTTGAGCTTGAAAGCTGCTATATAACGTGAAACTCTATTATTCTCTCCTGATAGCGTATCAAGCATAAAACCATTTCCATGCAGTTTAAGAAGCAATTTAAAAATCCCAAGACAGTGTTCTGTGCACTAAAATTTCACAGGCGTCTCTCTTCCTGCTACAAACCACATCAAATCAGAAGCTAGTGGTTGAATTCATATTGCCAAAGAGAACATCCATGGAATGACAGGGCATTTGCATTAAAATTGCTTTGGAAAGTAACTAAACTACATACTGATTGGAAAACATATATTCATTCCCACACCTTGAAATTCCTGAACAGTAGTCAGTTGAGGGAATATCGTTCAAAAGCTTTAGCACTGCATGTTTACAAGGCAACTTCCAGCTGTTTAGAGCATCTCTAGATGCTGGATAAATCCTATCATGACAGACGTATCATTTTATACATTATCTAACCAATCCTTCTGCACAACCTGCATGGCAGTAAATCTCACTGAAATCAACAGGATTGCATGGTGTGGATTGTAGTCACAGTGTCCTAAACTGCTCATTCTGAAGTAAGAAGAAAGCTTTATATTCTTGCAAATAAAGTTATTTTTTTACATACTTCTGCTTTACATTGCCGTCACGATGGTAAAGTGGGCTTATGTCATCTTTGCCAGTATAAACAGTGGAGTAATGAGTAGGTGTTAGGAAAAAATTATTTTATCTCTGCATGGCACTAGTTAAATTGTTGCTGGAATAATACATTCTGTATTAGCAAGCACAGTTTGAAAAAGAATGTTGGAATATGGGGCTGAGAAAAGAAAACAGTTGCATGAATAAAATGTTGAAGGGGGAAGAAGGCTTGTGCTGAGAGAATGAAGGAGCTTGGTATTTTTAAATGCTGTTAAATATTGCTAAGTGAGCTTACTGGGTAATGCTGAAAAACATAGGAAGGTGCCTTTTACTGTTAGTGCATCTTGCACAGTCTTTTTCACACTGACTGGAAGTGGCTTTTCAGGGTTCCAGAAAGTGGCCTTTGCCAGCACTCCCTGGAAATGCTAGGGATTAAAGTTGGAATTTTCTGTGTGCGAACCATGTGTTTTGTCTACTGCAAATACTGTGTGTGAACCATGTGCTTGTCCTGCAAATACTGGACTGGGAATGTTATGCTTGCTGTTAAACAAGGAATTCACCCAGGATAGGCTTAAGAGCTCTGTAGTGGGAAGAAACACCTGCTTCCCATAATCCAGTATCAACTGCAATGTGCTTCATTTAGAATGCTACAGTCACATGGATGTAGTCATGCTACTGTGAATAGGATATGCCCAGGCAAGTATTCTGCAAGTGGTTAAGAGCCTGAGCTACAAACCAGGAAATCCCTGGTTAATTCTCACCTCAGCTACAAACTCACTTGGTGAGGGATCCAGTATGCACATGAAGCTCCTGAGCTTGTGCAATCTAGGGAAAGCATCCTGAAACACTGCCATCAATGTGAGGGACATGTTCACTGAGAGATCTTGGGGTACACTGGACCCAGCCTTTGATCAAACTGACAAAAACTTTACAGTGGTACCTCAGGTTACATACGCTTCAGGTTACATACGCTTCAGGTTACAGACTCCGCTAACCCAGAAATAGTGCTTCAGGTTAAGAACTTTGCTTCAGGATGAGAACAGAAACCGTGTCCTGGCGGCGCGGCGGCAGCAGGAGGCCCCATTAGCTAAAGTGGTGCTTCAGATTAAGAACAGTTTCAGGTTAAGTACAGAGCTCCGGAACGAATTAAGTACTTAACCTGAGGTACCACTGTATTGCAAGCTTACATAGGGAGCAGCGTTTTATTTCTTTTCATTGATAAGTTGTTGAAATGAAAATATTGAGCGTCTCCAAGTCAGAATCTTCATAAATGATTGTGCAGTTTAAATTTCCAACAGCTGAATGAAATTAAAGATCTGATAGCCAAACAACTTTTATCTGACATTCATTTACTATGTTGGAAAGCTCAATCGCTGCTGTGCTCAAGGATTTATGAAGGAAATCTTAATTATTGTCTGTAAATGTAAGAAACAAGCTTACCACATAAAACATTCCTGAGGAGTGATGAGATTGATATAAATTCCACAATAATTTCAGTGTCTCGTGAGTAATGCCCCCTATTCCAGGCAACACTTTGTAACATTATAATGAAGCTACCCACAATATCGTTGCAGCAAAACATACTTTTTGTCTTCATAAAAACAGTCACCTTCTAAATCTGTCTGAACATTATCAGACCCATCGCCAGGAGTCAGCACCATAGGGCTCCCAGGAGGACCCACTGCTTGAACCACACAGGCTCTGTGGTCCTTTCAGCACTAGACAAAAGAAAACTAACAGCCATCAATCAGAGCAAAGAAGAGCATGCTGAATCAGGCCTAAGTCTCGTCTAGTCCAGCTTCCTGTTTTTTCACTGTGGCAACCAGATACCTATGGGAAGCCTGACAGCAAGACCTGACAGCAACAGCACTGGAGCCCAGGAGGTCATAGGTGCTGCCTGTCACTTTAATTACCCCATTATGACTCTGGGAATTAATGTAGCATTGCTACACCATGGCACTGTTTTGGTGCCCCAGAGGCATTGTGGGGGAATTAAAATGGCAGGTGCTATCAGCAGCACTTGCTAGCTAGACCACCTTTTCGCTACTGTGCCTTCTGTTGCCTGCCTTGAGGGAAGTTTACCATCATGAAGGGGCCCCATCAAGTCTCCAGTTAGAAATATCTATGCATTTATTTATCACTATTGATGCAGCATTTGAACAAGAATTACAACATACCCATGCCCTTCTGTATTTTCAATACAGAAAATGTCGTTTTTTAAAAACAACAACCAAACACTTTAATAGTTTACATCACTGTTTACTCTGTGTTCTGGACTTTAGCCAAAGCAAGAAAGGTTTTTCAGGTTCATTCCTCCTCCAGTATTCCCACACAGTGAGAAAACAATACGTCACAACCAAGACTTTGTTTTGTAGCAGAGCAAAGTGAATCTCTTAATAATGTACAAACATGACTCCCAGAATTCTGACAAGGAAAGGGGGTACAAGGAAGGTTTCTGTCTTTTGGTGGATATTGCTGAGCTGGTTTTGTTTCCATTCTTTGCTTACAGGGAAACATTTTGCTCCTAAGGGGCCAGGCTTCTCCTCAGCATACTTTCTGGGGGCGTGTGGACAGATGTGTAATGTTGTCTTTCTTTTGAATTGTGATTTTGCATTGAAAGGAAACTTCCCCCTCCCCACAGTGAGGGTGCTGGGGTTTTTTTGGGGTTGGGGACTGTGTACCCACTGCCAAACATCTCCTTGCATAGTGAAAAGGGAACTCCACAAAAATTCAACACAGCCTATTGTACTTCATTTCCACTTTTCTTGGGAATACTTCATTCCTACTCAATTTAGAGATCTTTAAATTTGGAGAATTTGAGACTCCCTGTTTAGTTTTGTAATCTTTTCAACGAAAGGAACCCATGTCCTTATAAACCAAGCACACATTGTCCCGGAAATACTGTCGGCAAATTGCATTTGTTGCTCTGTCCCACCAACAGCGATCTATACGAGAACAATAAAACATGAAAACAATAAACCCAGGTTGCAGGTGTGCATACTTCTTTTTTGTTTCCCAGTTCAAGAGTATTTTAATGCAGCAAACAAATGAGCGAAAGAGAAGAAAGGTTGGGTGCAGTGAATGTTCTATTGTGTACCACATTTTTTTTATATAAAAAAAATGATTCGTCACTTTCAGTACTTTGGTTATGTTTTCAGATAATAAGCCACCCACGCAAGCTGCCATATTAATTGAATTGCCCTTATAAACAAAGCACTGTCATGGGGAGTGCCTTTCAAGAGGAGAGAGGCTTTCTCCCCCAACATAAACCTGACAGAACAGTATAATTACTGAAGCTAAACTAATATCCATATCTGCTCGGCTTCTGTGTTAAAAGATAAGAGCAAACCAGAGATTAGGGAATGAGATCCCAAAAGGAAAGCTGGTTAACAGGAAGGAAAAAAACCCTAGACCCTTCTGAAAAGGTTTTGCTGTTTTTAAAGATGCAGGCAATGCCATTTGTTTCTCCTGACTCACAAAATGGTCTGGAGACACTTGGTGTAATTCAAAGTGGTTCTGGCCCTGCAAGCTGCCTGCATAGGAAACATGATGTGGGGGGGGGGGGGGTAAAAAAGCAGTATCCGTATCATACATTTAAATCCGTTTTATTCCACTTTTAACAGTCATGACTTTCAGGCCAACAAATCCTGGGAACTGTATTTATCACAGAGGTACTGCTCCAAACACCCCCAAAAAATTAAAGTTCCCATGGTTCTTGAAAGGGGTAGGAGGAGCCATGACTGTGAAAGTGATATAAAAGTAATTTAAATATATGGAATGGATGTGGAAATAAAGCATGGTACAAGTGTAATGAATAAATGTAAAAAGGTAGATGACAGAGTAAAATACACCACTGCCTTAGAACACAATCACACCATACATTTAAAGCACACTTGAAAAACGATTTGCTATCCCCCAAGAATTCTGGGAGCTGTTGTTTCTTAACGGTGCTGAGACCTGTTAAGAGACCCCTTTTCCCCTCCCAGAGCTACAAATCCCAGAGAATTTGACCATCAATTCTTCTTCGCAGGGAACTGTAGCTCTCGGAGGAGAATAGGAGTCTCCTAACAACTCTCAGCACCCTTTAGAAACTGCAGCTTCCAGGATTTGGGGGGTGAGAGCCAGGAGTGCTCACAAAGGTGTCCTGGTGCTTTAAATATGTGGTGTGAATGTGGCCTTACTTCCATTCACTGTGACAAAGATTATTTAGGAAAGGGCATATTTCTTTTTTAGCATGTAAAAAGCCCACATTCAATCCTTGGCATTCTCCAGGCAGGGCAAGACATGCCCCCTGTCTGAAGTCCTGGAGAGTTATGTTGCCGGTTAATGCAGATGATACTGAGATAGATGGACCAAGGGTCTGACTCAGTATACGGCAGCTTCCGGTATGCATATATTATTTTTTATTATTTTGTTTCTTTCTCTAGGAGAAGCTCGAGAGAGAGGGAGAGAGATACAGAGAGATGGCCAAATTGACAGAGTCAATGAGTGAGTACAAATAGGAAGTTCAACTTCTTGGCTTTTTCTGCCTATTATTATTATTATTTAGAAAAGATTCCTTCCTGAAGGCAGTCTTCATCCAGGTTCTAATTCACTCTCACTTCCATTAAATGAATCAAGCCCCCCTCACAAAGGCTGGCGTCCTGCTCTGAGTTATATGTGTGCTGTGACTAAATTCTAAAACGATAAAAAGTTCTGGAGTTTAAAGATCTGTGGGAGTCACATCTCCTCATCCAAAATGGAGGCAGACTGGCTGTAGCTACAAAATAGTTAGCACTGAAGTCACTCTGACACATTCACAGAATACCTACCAGTATCTGTACTGGGGATGCAACATTGTGCAATCAAATATGATGGGATTCCCCTTCCTCTCCTCACCAAGCAGTCTTCTCAGGAGGGGATGCACAGGGATTTCAGGGGGAGTCCTGCTCTTCAAGTGGTAGTCTAGTGTGCAATTGAGACACCACAATCCACTGTAACGAATCTGCAATACCAGAGCAAAACAGTCACAATACATGTTCTGGGACGACTTCTTTTTTCTGGGACCTGGTTCAAATTCACTATAAATGACTTTGGTTTATATTATTTTTTTATTACTTTAACACATGTGTCATTCTAAGGATGGGGGAGAAATTCAATTCAAGTCTTATTTGAAGACAAACCTATCAAATTCACACTTGCTGAAGCAATATGTGAACTGAAACACATCTAACTTTCAAAATTCACACTTACCTGAATTTTGTTGTTCAGTTCTCCAACCAAACAGTATTTGCAAAAATGCATAATTAGGGGGAGGGGTGCATAAACGTGATTATATTGGTGTTAATAACACAAAAATGCATTATATTAGGGGAGGGTGCTTGCAGAAATGTGTACTTTAGTTAAAACAGCATATTAAAATGTGTTTGAGAAATTCACACGAAAGGATGCTGATTATTTTCAAGAGGATTTTCGCAAATTGATGCAAAATGTAGAGAACTGAGAAACAGAGCTGAAATTGACAGATTCTTCCAACCCTTTTCACCACACTGCAGTGAAACACAGAACTGTTAGCCTCACAGGCAAAAAAAAAAAAAGATGTTTCACAGTTGCTGGATGCCTTAGTGAGAACTTCTTTGTCTTCATTCCATCCTGAAAATTTCAGGATGACTGATAGAACTTACAGAGCTGTGCGTCTCTATTGTATGAAACAAGAAGAGCAAAATCTCAAATGAGGAGTGTTTTGAATTAAGTTAAAGCCAATTTGCAATGACGGGATGTGTGAGAGAACTACGGAATGACTGAAGCTAGACAAGCATTCATATCATTCATATCAGCAAGGTGCTGCTTCAAAGATAGCAACACAGGCAAAATGAGGAAAACAGATCCCAAAGACAGGACTTAACAAAGGTTTTTTGTTTTTCTTTGCAAGGCAAGAGCAGTCCTAAAACCACTTAAGCCATTGAAGCTGCACAGAAGTTAATGCAGCTCCACTGATGCACACAGTCTCAGAATCACTCTCTAAATTGTGGCATTTAGAAGGTAATTCAGTTGAAACATTAGCTTTTGCCTGAACACGTTGAGCTCTTGCTTTCAGCATGTTATGTTCAAGCTGTTAACTTCTCTTTGGAACTGAGCTAGAACACAGAGTGATTTTTAACAATCATTTTTACTCCTTGCAAAAAGCACCCTCCCCCTTTTGAAGATTCCCCCCACCGAAAGGCTGTAAAGAGTGGGGAGGAAAGTAGTCACAGCATGGCAGCCCTTCCCAACAATCACCATTCAGAGTGAAGCAAAGCTGTTCCTTTATTCTGAATTGACTTTGCAATGTCACCATGCAACCAAATCTGACAAGCTAAGTCTATGTGGTGCCACAACAAACTTTCATGCAATATTCTGAATGTATTACAATTTTGCCGACTTTATTACTTTTACAGGGACATCGAAAATATTGGATTTTGGTCACAGAAAATAAATGAAGCAAGACAAATTATATGGTACCTTGGTGAAAGTTTCAGGGAGGAATGATTTTGAAAGAAGCCTTTTTGATATGCAGAACAGCTGCTCACTGTGGATTAGTGCAGAAGTATAATCATTATGCAAGCTCTGACTCGGAGATAATATGAGCTGAAAGATATTCGTGAATCGATAGCAGCAAAAATTTTCCTCATAAGAACTGGTGACTAAAGAGCAGTTTCCCCACTGCACTTTAAATACATATAGAAAACTTGTCTGCATGATTTAATACTTCTGTCAAGAAAAAACAAGCATCACTGCAATTTATTACAGATTTTATAAAAATGATAAACTATATTCACTTTAATAACCTGAATTGGAATAACACTTTTCCCCATCACAAGATTCTACCTTGCTATGTTGCTTCTGTCATGCCAGTTCAAGTTAGGAGTATATTTGGCTGGTTGGCATGTTTCAGTGCTAAGAGTGATATTGAAAGCATATCAAGATCATTAAAATGGCAGCTGATGAGTTGGATGCAGAGCTAGTCGTGCTTAGATTCATTTATTGCAATGGTCTAAGCATGATTAAGTCTAGATCGAACCCAATGTGTATATTTGAATTCTATCCGCATAACATTTTCATGTCATGTGACCAGAGGAGAACTTCTCACTGAAAGGGACGGAGTATGAAGTCATTCACATTTTCTAACGTAACTCATGCCTAGATAATGCCCATGACTAATTGAGAAAAATCAAGGGTTGGATCCAATGCTGCTCAAATGGTGTTCTACTCCCATGATGCAATTTCCCCTTCCTCTCCTCTGCCCACATCCCCCCAAAATCTTCTACAGTCCCCTAACTCTCTGAAATACATCTTGAGGGGACACAGGAGAGAGCAGAGAAGAAGGAAAATCTGTTGCGTGTTGAGGTCCCCAAGACACCCCAAATAAGAACACAACGACACTTGATTTTTGTTTAAGGTTTTTGGCATAATGTTGGCCACAACTTTATTAAAAATACAGCAACGTGAGTAGTTGCTTAGGCATTGATAGCGACTAACTGACCCTGCAGGGGACAGCTCTGACATTTGCACCCCCTGCGAAGTCAGCAAAGGTAAGTCACCTGGGTAGAGAGACGGGACTGGGAACCATGCCTCACCTCTCCCCAGAATGCTCCCAGGGGCTCTTGCGTGGCCCTAGCCCCTTGCCAGGGGGTTTGGACAAAAGCATGGCAAGCCCCTGGGTTCCTTTAACGGAAAACTCTTGCAGCAGCAGCATTTTGGAGGGGCAGACACAGCCAAATCCATACCCCTCCACCAACCAATTCCCAAACCAATGCCTAACCGCAACCTTACAAGTTGCGACAATTTGCTACGCAGTAGGCAAAAACCAAATGGCACCAGCCAATCAGCCAAATGGACAAAATTCCTACCAGGCCCCTGCCCCAAAGCAGATGACCCCATGACAGGCATAGCAAGGTCAAGCAAACAGCCTAACATTAGGGAGGGAGGGCGAGTGATCCGAAGCACGCAGTGAAAGAGGAAGCTCGTCACTGTGTGCAGTGTATTTAACAAACAGGGCTGTCAATCACTAAATGGCAACATATAAATCTCCCCAGTAACAGCCCGCCCCTGCTTAAAGATGGCCGAACTCTTTTGCCCAGCAACAGTGAGGTGTCTTGTCAGCCCCCACCGCAGCACGTGCTCTCCATGAGGGAGAACACGCTTTGCAAAAGTGGGAAGGTGTTGTGTCAGCAGAATGGCAGCGTTGGATACAACCCCGACTTTATACATAGAATCAAATATAAGAGTTGATGGAAATCAAATTAAAATATCAGGAGTCTTATCTTGAATTTTATCACAAACAGATACCAATATGGACAACATTGTGCCTCCAGGTGTTATTGGTACAACTGCCATAATTCCTGACCATTGGCCATGCTAGCTGGGCCAACACAAAACTAGATGTGATTCATCGCCTAATTATCTCTGTCTGGCTGTTGTTGTTGTTGTTGTTTGCTTGGATATATAGATAGACAGATATTGATATATTTAAGATATTTTAAAAATCTCTTTAACTTTTCATAATCCAAACTGGCAACAGCAGATCATTGAAATCTTGACAGATTTCAAGATTTAAATTTACTGTTTTCAGGTTATGAAATAATAACAGCAACAACAACAACAACAATTTAAATCTCACCCTTCCTCCCAAAAAGCCCAAATAAGTGTGATAATTTAAATTATTGGTTTGATAATTCAAGCAGAATAATGACTTTGCCAGCAAGTGATATATGCAGAATTTATGCAACCCAAGTTTCAAATTCAAAGGAATCAGCTATTAAAATAGCTGATGTGATGGAAGCACAAGTCTCAATTAAGCACAGTTTAATTCTCCCCCCCTCCCTGCCCCCTTGAATTACTGTATTATTTATTGGTTTTTTTTTTTGGAAGGTCAGAATGTCATTCTAATGGGGCAAAGTTTTGCAATGTGGTCAAATCTTTATATATATATATATAAAAAAAATCACATTTTGGTGGCTAAAAACCTTGTGTAAAGATTACAGTTTTAAATTAAGCCAGTATCCCGTGTTACTATAGAAACCCCCATTTATGACATGTTTGCAGGCAAAAAGTCAAACGATGCATTTTAATGAGGGAATCGGGAGAACATTCCTTCTATGGAGAAATTTATTTTTTAAAAAACAACACAGAATTTCTTAATGATCTGGGAAAGGCAGCCTAATTAATAGCCCTGTAAAACTGACATTAAATCCTGAAATGGCATGTGCCATGTTAATTTTAAACAGTAGTCTCCACCTTGCAGATTATGTCTTAGGTACTGCAGGAGGTTGATGGATTGAGAAACATGTTTCCATGGAGATATATGCTGCTTTGCTGGTATTCCCTACAGAAAGTAAAGGGTTTCTTTGCCCCCTTCTCAGTTAGACAAATTAGCTATATATAGCAAGAGATGTTAGAAAACTGAAAACAGCAGTCTGCTGTGGGGGGGGGGGTGGAAAACTAGCATTTATGAGTCAAAAGAAGCACCAAGTAACAGACTTGTTCTGGAGGATGGAGCAAGGAAAGAAGTATATATCATTTATTTATAAGCCATTTCTTCCTTCTTGAATGAAGAACAGCAGCAGAGGAAAGGCAGCTTTGCCTAAGAGAGCATTGCAGCTGCCAGCGGTTTATTCTGCATGAGCTGGTTTATAGCTGGAAGCAACGCTAACAGCTAAAAACTTCTCAAGTGGGTAAAGAAACAATGGAATGGCCTGGGGAGCAGAATTATCCATGTAAATCACAGCTTAAGTTCGAAATGCAAGCACGGCCTCCGCCCCGCCCCCCTCATCCTGGAATTTTTGTTTCCAGCATTCTATGAACAATGGGTTGCCATCCTAAACCAACTTACTAGGAAATCTCTTCATGAACACAGTGGAGCTTATTCCTGAGCATTCGTTTATTACATTTATACCCCCCTTTTTTTGTCCAAGAAGCTCGAAGTAGCATACATATTTCTCTTCCTGTCCATCTTATCCTCACGACAACCCTGTGAGGAAGGTCAGGCTGAGAGGCAGTGCCTGGCCCAAGGTCACCCAGTGAGTTTCATGGCTAAGTGGGGATTTGAACTCGCGTCTCTCCTAGTCTGACACTCTAACCACTACGCCACACTGGCTGCTAGGTAAAGGTAAAGGTACCCCTGCCCGTACGGGCCAGTCGTGTCCGACTCTAGGGTTGTGCGCCCATCTCACTTAAGAGGCCGGGAGCCAGCGCTGTCTGCAGACACTTCCGGGTCACGTGGCCAGCGTGACGAAGCTGCTCTGGCGAGCCAGCACCAGCGCAGCACACGGAAACGCCGTTTACCTTCCCGCTATAAAGCGGTACCTATTTATCTACTTGCACTTAGGGGTGCTTTCAAACTGCTAGGTGGGCAGGAGCTGGGGCCGAACAACGGGAGCTCACCCCGCCGCGGGGATTCGAACCGCCGACCATGCGATTGGCAAGTCCTAGGCACTGAGGTTTTACCCACAGCGCCACCCGCGTCCCGCCACACTGGCTGCTAGCTGCACCTAAGTCTCATGACTAATTCACGGCTAAGATGCCCCAATGATTTCAAAGGGACCTGACTTAGACTGAATTCAACACAGCACCACCACCACCCCAGCATCCTTTTTAGTGTGCACTAGCAGGGAATGCCTAGCACTGCCTGGGGATTAAAAGAAAACCCCAATAATTGTGTTTTAAAATAGATAATGTAGTGTGTGCGCACCATTCCAAAGACTTTGTGTGCTGGGGGGAGATGGGCTTTAAATGTATGGTGCGTACACAGCCTTAGAAACATGAGAAGGAAATGGCCTTATACCAAATCAGACTGTCAATCTCTTGAGTCCAGTATTCTCTGGATTGGACTGGCAGCACCTCTCAGCTCAGTTGGTTAGAGCATGGTGCTGATAACACCAAGGTTGCAGACACATGTTCCTCCATTGTAGGCGGTTGGATTAGATGACCCTTGTGGGCCCTTCCAACACTACAATTCTATGTTTCTATGATTCTGCAGGGTCTCAGACAAAGGCCTTTCCTAGTCCTGTCTGGAGATGTCAGCAGTTGAACCACAGACCTTATGCACAAAAAGCATGTGCTGTACAACTGAGCGAAAAGAGTGAGGGAGAAACTGTGAGGCTGCCTCCTTTGTGGGTATTTCAGGTCAGCAATAGTCACTGTAGGAGAAGCAATGGAGATTAGTGGGAGAGATAAAGGTACCATGAGTCTCCCTTTCTCACTCTCATCCAAAGGAAAGGATGCAAATAACAATGACACAGATTTTTTTGTCTAGACTTTTCTTATGTCCAGGTGCAACAGGTAACATATATTCAAAATGTCCCGTTTTTTTATATAGTCTCTTGTTGTTTCAAACATTAAAAAATATTCCTATACTTCCTTGTAGAAAGTAATGTTCTGCTCAGAGGGAAGATCACAAAATGAGGTTACCACACACACACACACACACACACACACACACTTTTCAGTAAGACACTTTTGAAGAAACCCTTAAATTTGGCTGTTTCCAAAGAGATAGACAGAGCCGAAATCCAAATGTACACAATAAGAGGAAAAGCACTGCATCTGCATAAAAATAGCAGCAGTTTGCATAATGTGACATGTTGGCATCATCTTGGCACAGAATTTAAGCTTTCTCGAGGCAGAGAACTACCAGCCCTTGTGTCAGGTTGTGGAAGTGGGAATTATGAGGTCTGCCAGTTGAACAAATACTTGATCAGGGAAATCATCATCAATTATTTGATCAGGAGCTGTTCCAGAGGGGTAAATTGGCTGAAAGCAAAGGTTTTACAGCAATAGCAGTAGATGGGGAGAGAGAGAGAGAGAGAGAGAGAGAGAGAGAGAGAGAGAGAACTGAGGGATTTAAGGTCAGGCTTTTTTCTGATAAGAAAATGTTTGAGTATTTAACTGTGCCATGAACCCATCTGGGACCCAGGACTTTAAAAACAGTCACGCCGAATTGCAAGACACCACTGAGAAAAATCACAGCATTTCCATTCCCAGAATCAGCTGTTAGGCAACGTGCTATATTAGGCTCTGTCCGTTTGGTAAAGGAGACATATCAGTATGTCCCCACAGTGTCACTTCCCAGGAAAGAGTCAAAAGAAAATAAAAATATCACCAGCACGAATCTGGATGTGATGTGTGATGCCTCCCCCCCTCAAACCAATGAGCATCCTCCATGAATGATCAACAGGAGGTAGAGAAGATTGCTTTTCTTTAAAGCAAAGGAGTTCTAAAACCAGCTGAGATGTTTTGGTGCCTATGGATTCTTGCAATGCCACTTGGGAGCTGTAGTGCCGGGGCTGGTGAGCTGGCAGTGGCACCTTGCCTAAACATCTGTGCAACAATCCTGTGTGTCATGAATCCTGGCAGCCCAGCTTGTGACTGCCTGGTGGAACCTGGAGGAAGAGATGCCCGCAACTCCAGCAGCATTGGCAGAAGCAGCCATCTCACCCACCAGGCATCAGATGGCAGCTTCCCACACTCACCCCAGATAAAATGTGCGTGCGCCACTCATTCCCCCAGTTACGAACCAAGTAAGAGTGACAAAATTTGTTTGCAAATTTCACCAGCCTCTCCAGTTAATTCATGGCTCAAGAAGCACTCATACAGCAGGCATCCACGGTGTGGAAACGAAAGAAGCACTGCCATCCCGATGTCTTTTCCCCACTACAAGCCCAGAGAAAGTTATTAGAAGGGTGACCTTTATTGAACTCTCATAATTAGGAATCAATTTTGAGTTCTTGCCTATTTGGGGTCATTAGAATTTGTAATCTGTCATGTAGATTGTTCTTTGGATGTGAAGTATTGACTGGCTAGATAAAGAGAATAGACAGAAGTGTGGGCAGTTCCCGCTTCAAAATCATTGTTCGTGGGCAGTAGCCACTTTCCAATTGTTTCAAGGTTTAATTTATCTTCCTTATAAAATCCAGAAAGCTAATCTTTGGCAGAGGCGATAAAATGCGTGAACTATTTATTTTCTGTGTAAAGGTATCTGGAAACAAAGGGGGAGAGATGCATGCATTTGTGTTTGGTGTGTTCCTAAGACTTCTTGTGCTGGTTATAGGTTTTAGTGGAAACTGACACACCGTCATCATTTGGACCACCAAAAACAAAATGTCCGGGTTGTGCTCAGGCAAGGAGCAAACAGGAGGGTATGTGGCCATAGAGAACACTGATCGAGAACATCACTATATATATATATACACACACACACACACACACACACACACACATACCACTTAAAATATTTTAAAATCTGAGCAGTTTACATTAAAATAATAAGAAATAGAATAACATTTAATCAGTACTTTTTTCTGGGGGGATGCAGGGGTATGCATACCAACATTTTGTGAATCTAAGTTTGGCCTCATTGAGGGGCAGTATTTCATTATGAGTAGGAGAATGAGAGTAACCCTAAACTTTTTTGGGGGGGAGGACTGCATTTAAAAAACTTTCCTAAATATTTGATAAAAATGAATAAGAAATTATTATCACAAATAAAACAGACAAAAAGGAAGAGTTAGCATCCAGAATAGCTTAGGTAAACATAGAAGTTTTAAAGAGGTGTAATTACTGTTTCCATCTCCTGAATTACCCGAGGGAGGACATTCCAGTGTCTGGGTGCTATAACTGAGAAGGCCCACCTCTGTGTTGTCACCAAGTGACAGTGAAGAACCACCCACCAAAACATTGTGTGACACTGTGCCCACACTTGCACTGCCTGCAATTTGAAATTGGGTTTATTTTCCTTATTGGATTAGAACATGAACTTCTGGATTAAATGGGGGGTGGGGGGTTTGGACTGGCATTTTGATGAGGTAGCTAATATGTGGACACAACAAAAAGCATAAACACATGAGTAGCAGAGAATCCACCATAAAGCTCAGCGTGGACAAGCCCTAAATGTTTCAAATAAAGCCCTTACTGTGATGCATCCTTCCATTGCCTAGAAGTAGACACCAGTGCCAGAGCTGACAGATCTCACCTAGCCAAATCACTAAAGGAACACCCATTAACTTGCCAGTCCAGGGACTCCAGCCATTTGCCATGCTAAATGTGGTGCCTGCCCTGTTCTTCAAAAGAAAGATTGGTTCATCATCCTGGCTCGTACTTACCAACGGCTTTTGCCTCTCATGCACCCACTGATTCCTGTGACCCCTGACTTGCCTTGTGTACCAATCTGATCTAAAAATAAAAGTCTTGTGGGAAACTGAAATTGGGAGTTCCAGTTCATCACTTTCTGGGGGGAGCCAGGGCAGGAGAGGAAAAACTGGATCTACCGGTATTTTTACATAATCTTCCATGTCACACTTAAAAGGAATGATTCTAGTTCTAATTACTTCTGGGCTTTTTTAAAAAATAAAAAAGACAAGAAAAAATAATTCAGGGGCAACATGTTTAATATGACGTTTTGGGACTTCAATAGCACTGATATTCTAGAAAGACTAAAGTGATACAACTTTCATCTAGAGAAAAGCAATTCAAAGCCTATAATGCATATTTGATTTTCTTTTTAACTCTATAGCATTTCTGACAATATTGAATATCCACCCAAACTATCTATGGGGCCTAGTAGGATCATTTCAGCTGTAACGTGGCATGTTATTTGATGCTGCTGTGATGAGCATTTGATCTGTCCAATCTAGTAACTGCCGGTGGGGTGGGGTGGGGTGGGGTGGGGTGGAGCTGCAGAGCTGCTGTTCTAACACTGGTGTCTCTGCAGCTTCCCTGAATGGCACTGGAGTGGCACAGAGTGCTGGTAAGGTCAGGTCTACATGGACACATCAGTGTAAGTGCCAGATTGGCTCCACCCGTGTGCTCACGCAGCCCCAATTTCACCATTGCCCTAACCCCAGCCACACGTTCACTTGCAAAACTGCTTGCAGGTTGCGACCAAATGACCAAATCCTGTGTGCATTTGCTTAAAAGCTATTTTAGGAACCTTGCTTCCCAAAAATGTGCTTGGGATCAAGGGATTGCTGCCTTCGGATTGGTTTACGCTGTTGTCCCATGCTGAATCTAATTTGGAATTTCCCCTTTATTCTTCCTGTGATGCTCTTTGTTCTAGTGCTGCACCTTCTGTGACACAGACAAAACAGTACAGGAATAATTAAGGGGAAGGAGTTATAAGAATTGGAGAGAGTAGGCTGGAATGCCATTTTTCACATGTAAATTTCCCCTGGATAAAGGCTCCAGCCTGATTCTTGAAATGAGAGTCTAAGGTCCTTATTCATGAGCTTGCGCCCTAGAAAATGCTCTCATGCTGCTATTTCAAGTGGACAAGACAGCAGAGGCCACGATGTGCCTCACAATGCCTGCAGGTGACACAAGTAATATTGCTGCAAAATTAATGTGTAGTTGATATGATATTGAACTAGAACATGGAGATAGAACATTCACCATAGGACCAGGTGCAGATTGTACTAGCATGTCAGTGAATCCTAAACTTAGATGTATTTACAGTGCAATCCTGCGCACATTTACTCACAAGAAATGGGGTCAACAGAGCCTGCTCCCAAGCCAGCGTGCACAGGATTGTAGCTTTGACTTTGTGCCCTTCTGTTTAAACAAGAGTCCTCTTGTGGTGGCTAGCTGAATCGATTGCAAAATGTAATATTTGACTGCTGCCACATCAATATAAGAAGCTGCTCAGAGAGAACATGGCATTAGTGATCACCAAAGACAGACACATTTGCCTCCAAGGTCATGCCATGCGCATTTCTTTCTGTATACTCTTTTTAAAGAGCAGCTAAATTACTTCCTGAGAGTTTTTCTAGTGTTCTGCCCTGGTCTATCATTAGCCATTAGGCTTGGCTGCCTACTTTAAACAAAGTATTTGTCACAAAATCTTAGTGGCTCTAGCCGCTCTCAAGAAAAGAATGTAACACGACATTCCTTGCTAACTTTTATCATACCAAGACATTGCTGTCACGGCGCATATAACAGAGGACAGGTTTTTCATAAGGAGAGGTTATTTGTGGTGCAGTGAATGTAGGGAAGCAGCTCTTGAGAAAGCAGGAATGATGATGTGATCTGTTGACACACCAGGGTAATTGATGGACTTTTATTGCTCCGGCTAGTCAATGAGGCACTCATATTTTTCCATTCTTTGCAATAGATGGGCATAGAGAATAAGGGGAATGAGCAGGGGTTGGATACATCTTTTCTTTTCTTTGATTGCATTCCAATCTCAGATTAGCTGTTTAAACTGTAACTTTTTTGCAAGGTTTTTTCCCCTGTTTTGTTTTGGTTTTGCATTGCCAATGAGAAACTAAAGAGGTTGCATTTTAATTGGCAAGAAACCTTTTGTTAAGGCTCAGTGTGTTTTAAAAGTTGCACCTATGCAATCAGAAAAACGTAGCAACAAGTTCAAAGGACCTTATTCCCAAGAAATATGGATAGCACTGCAGTCATACAACCCTAGTCAACTATGCATAGAATAACCTGATAAACTGGTCGTTCTGCTATGTGCCGCTTCTATTCGTGGTGTGTGTTTCGGGGGGGCAGGGGGAAGGGGAGGTGTCGATACAGCTGCTTGCATCTTTGGACTCCTCTTAGAGTGTAGCTATAGGGCTGTCATGATAAGCTACTGGGAACTTTAAAACACACGCACACACCTCTACAACACTGTAAGTTATATAACAAGCGGAAAAGGAGATCACAGTTCAGTGAGAATCTTTGAGAGGTATGTCAAGTAAAGCACCATACATTCTGACGGGATATATTTTGCAATCAGACATGTTTGTTATATACCCATGGCACCTTAAACTTGGGTAATTTGGACAAAGTAACTGCTTTTGGGTTGCTGGGAAATCTGGTTCATCCTGTGGGGGAGGGTGAAATATTTCAATAAAGTCAAATATTCCAGATGACAGGAAGTTAAAATTCTGGCAGTGTGAGCACATGAACTAATCTGGGCTCCATGTGAGCCGCTGTGTTCCCTTTGGCAGCGCAAGTGCCTAAGAGCATTAAAGGTAATACATTGTTGCAACTGACGTCCAAGCCTGCAGGAGCATTTGTTTAATTAGGCAGGAGAATGAGCAAAGCCAGAGAGATAGAGGCTGCTCTCTTAGATGGCTTGCCTGCTGGGTTTTGATATTTAGAATTGATTTTTCTCCTTTAATGAAAAGTTAAGCATTTTGTGAAAGGGGGAGAGCAGGGAGGGGAGGAAATTATATCCCATCTCCCCTTGATTCCACAGCAGGCCATCAGTGGGCAGAGTGCTTATTCATATGCTTAGGAGGAAGCATTCATAGGCTGGTTCCTTCAGGAATTGCCTGCTTCTACATGCATCTCGTTGTATAATTTGAATGTAGATATGTGCCTTACAAAACCTAATAGCGGGACTAGGTCCATTGTGGTGCTGAATATTCTACATAACATGTGGTAGCTGGTTAAGCAGAGTTATTCAAGATCACATCTACCTAGAGAAAAGTCCCTCTGCAACTGCCTCTGGAATGTACACATTCCAGAGGTAAAGAACATGGTTCTGCATATAATGTAGCATTGCTTGTTTCTGTGTTTTTTTATATCCAGGTGTTTTATAGTCTAATAAGACTTATTAATTGATTGTCCAAATTATCTTCCGTGGAGAGGACACAGGGAACCTATGCAGAGATAGGCAGCCATACACACCTGACAAACTCCATTTCAACTACAGGAAAAGCAACTGACGTATTTGACTTGTGCTGAGATCAGCTCATGCCAAAACGTTTTTCTAAATATACTCAGACCCTTATTCCCTTTTGCTGGGGTGAAAATTACTATAGGGAACATTGTTCTAAGGTTCAAGAATGCATATAAGCCAGTGGTTCCCAATTAGCTAAGTACTGTGGACCCCTTTCTTTTTCAAAAGCCAACCCACAGAACCCCTACTTCGGAAAATTCTAATAGTTTCTATGGTCCTTTTTGTTAGGCGAATGGTGTTGCAGACCCCCTGGGTGGGTTATGTGGACCACCTGGGGTCCGCTGTCCACCAGTTGGGAACCACTGAATTGTAATCAAACACAATTGTCCCTCCTTATAAGAAAAGGCAGCTTCAGAGTGGGAGAACTGGAACAGAGAAATGGTGGGAGAAAACAGGCCCTTTCATCCTATGCCTGTCTACCAATTTCCTGCTGCAGTTCCCTTCCCTCAGCTGTTGCTTTTTAAGTTTTTGCGAGATTCCAGGCTCACTTGTGGAACCCAGCAGTGAGGGGACTAGCTTGAGACACGCAGCACAGAGTGGAGGGTTGGGAAAGGGTCAAGCATCTCTCTGCTTCCCACTGCCCCCTCCCACTGCTGCTACCCCTTTGGAGAAGAGTCTGTCTCAGGGCTTTGCCACATGTAGTCTATATAACATGTAGTTCAGACTTGCCCTTCAACAAGCACATATTGCAGCACAGGCTTAACCCTGGAAAGATGCATCTGGAAAGAAAACAAATCACCCTCCCTCTGGTGGAGTCTTCTTTCTGTGTAGCCTTTGAAATTAAACATATACATCATGTTGCGTTAGTGGTTCTGAAACACAAGGCATTAGTAGAACGGCTTTATTTGAATAAATTGCTACCTTGCCTTCCTTCCTCACTCGCCTCATTATACTCTTCCCTGAGACCAATGACTCTCTAATTTCATTGGTCATGGATGATGGAGTAGGGCAACCGTTCTGCTAATTTTCCGAGCGTAAGAATACTACTTGCATTCCTTTTAAGTTTCAGAACTTCGCTGTGTGTCTGCTTCTGTGCAGTTCCAGACACATAATGGATTGATAAATAAATTGGCTTTAGCTTATTTGCCGTAGTGTTAAATTAGGCCAAATATGCTTTGCAAAAGTACCCATGAAAATGGACTCGCAGGATGTTCGAGGTTTGCTTTCTAATTGGAGGCTCAGTAATCCACATGACTGGCCACCACAGGAGACCCTCTCGCTCCAAGCTGATACCTTCCCACATTCCAATTAATATTTACACAGACACATGTAGAGAAATCAAGAGGCTATGAGATGGAACACTTATTTAATTTCCATAGTTTGAGAGGCTAGGGAAAATGAGTCTTGTATTCTGTTCATACAATTCAAAATTATTCTGTTCGTTTATACACCATACATATGCACAAATTACTATTCTGAATTCTATGGTTGAAACTAATCATGAAATTGTAGTTCAGTTTATTATGTTAAATGCATCTACTTTGAAAACCATTATATAGCCTATTATTTTACAGAGCAACAGACGTAGCCTCCGGATATTACACTATGTATTTATTTTGCTACCACAAAACATCTTATAAAAAAGGGGTTTGGAATGTGCTCTCACATCTCAGATGCCTTCTGGTGTTTTCAGTTTTTAGATGGAGTATTTCGTTAAAATCTCATTTCTCACATACTTTTATGGCTGCTGTACTATGAGTGTAAAAAGAAAAAAGTCTGATTTGGTATAAAATTAAGGGTCCAATCCAACAGCGTTTTTTAACATGTAAAAAGGCGACTATTTTTTATCCTTCTCGTGTCAAGAATATGTAAAGTTCTAGATGCTTTAATAGAAACAAAGAGCAAATGAATCTGAACTTGACTACACATTGCACTCATTATGAGAACTGGCATCTTTGTAGTAAATTCTTGGAAACTATTGAAGCATCTCTTTACTGGCTGCAGCCAGCAAAAATTTTGCAAGGATCTTAGCAAACAGTCTCCTAACTATATCCAAGGCTACCCTTCCTGAATCTCAAAATGGTTTTCGACCTTCTAGGGGGACAGTGGACATGATTTTCACTGCTCGACAGCTTCAAGAAAAATGCAGAGAGCCAAACCAACCCCTGTATATGGCGTTTATTGACCTGGCTAAGGCCTTTGACACTGTAAATCGTAATGCCCTGTGGACTGCTCTTCTGAAAATTGACTGCCCAGATAAAGTTGTCAACATCCTTCAGCTCCTCCATGATAATATGTCAACAACAATTGCAGATAACAATGGCTCTCAAAGTGAACCATTCACAGTGGGATCAGTTGTTAAACAGGGTTGTGTTATTGCCCCAACTCTTTTTATTATCTTCATTGCCATGATCCTACACATTGGCAAAGGGAAACTCCCCACTGGAGTAGCAATCACATATGGAACAGATGGAAAGCTCTTTAATCTGAGTAGGCTGAAAGCAACGATTAGGGTTACCATAAATTCCGCCATAGAGCTTCAGTATACTAATGACAATCTAATGTGTGCACACTCAGAGGATGTCCTCCAAACCATCCTAAATATCTCCGCATAAGCTTATGAAAAGCTTGGCCTATCGCTCAACATCCAAAAAAACAACAAAGTGCTGCACCAACAAGTACAAAATAACCCCTCTACAGTGCCACAAATTCAACACAGTGGTGTAATGTTGGAAAGTGTCAATAATTTCTCCTACCTAGGCAGTTATCTTTCCACAAGAGCCGACATTGATGCTGAAATCCATCATCGCCTGAGTTTTGCGAGTGCAGCTTTCTCCCGATTGAAGTGCAGAGTATTTGAGAACTGGGACATTCGCAGGGAAACCAAAATGCTTGTTTACAAAGCTATTGTACTACCAACCTTACTTGTGAAACATGGACCACTTATAAACACCATCTCCAACTGCTCGAAAGATTCCATCAACCGTGTCTCCAAAAAATTTTACATATCACTTGGGAAGAGAGGCAAACTAATGCAAGTGTACTGGAAGAAGCAAAAATCACCAGTGTTGAAGCAATGATTCTTCAACATCAACTTCGTTGGATTGTTCATGTTGTTTGGATGCCTGATTATCATCTTCCAAAGCAGCTACTCTATTCCAAACTGAAAAATGGAAAGCGTAATGCTGGTGGTCAACAAAAGAGGTTTAAAGACTCTCTCAAGGCAAATCTTTAAAAATGTAGTATAAACGCCGACAATTGGGAAACACTGGCCTGCGAGCACTCCAACTGGTGTCATGGACTTTGAAAATGCTCAAACTCAGGACGAATGGGAGAAACGTGCTGTGATCAATTCCCACCCAGAAACCTATGTCACCACTGTGGAAGGGCATGTGGATCCAGAATTGGCCTCCAAAGCCACCTATCAACACACCGTTAAGACCGTGTTCATGGAAGACAATCTTACTCAGCTACGAGTGGCCCCCAAAGAAGAAGAGTAAGTTCTCTGCCACCCTGCTGTATCATTATTGCAAAAGGTCACCATGGGAATCCTGCCCATCTTATTCCACGTTTCCACATTGCAGCCAGTATTAATAGTAGCCACTGACAGGGAAAATCACTATGTGATGGGCAGGAGTCATGCGGTGAAATTAGCCACAAGGATGCCAATTCCTGCTGAACATGAAACATCTAGACAGCTATTATTTTCATTAATACATTAGAAATTCTCCAGAGCTACACATTCTCTCTCTCATACAATATCATGACATTTTTTATAGAGGACAGCATCATTAGTTCATACGTTTGCCTGTTATTACAGTCATAAATAATGTGGTCTGCCAAACACAGAGGAAACAATGAATTGAATTATATTTTGATTATCACACTACTGAGCAGTTATATAAAATAATGACAAGAAAGGTCGGCACAAAAGGGATAAAATACAATGCAGATTTTATTATTTAACTCACTTGTTCATCTCTTGATGAACATCTTTTCAATCGACCAACCATCTAGCTAGTCTACAAAATCTGATACAAATTTTATCTTCATGGTCTCTTGCTACCTACCAAGCAAAATTGCCCCCTTATTTGCAGTTCCCTTATTACACTGACTTTTTATTAGTGACTACATGTTTCAGAGAATGGATTCTTGATCATGGGCTGGTGTTTAGTGATTTGATAAATGGCATTAACTTATTATGAAGAAGGGTCTACAGCTGTGGTGAGAAACCTGTGGCCCTCAAGGTGTTCATCGACTCTGATGCCCATCAGCACTGCCCAGCATGGCCAATGGTCAGGAATAATAGGAGTTGTAGTCCAAAAAACATCAGGAAGGCAGTGGCGCAGGAAGGGGTACGAGGATGCAGTCCGACCCGGGTGCCATCACTGAGGGGGGTGACAAAATGACAAAAATATGAGTTTTTAAAAATAAAAATAAAAATTTGGGCTCACGAAATGTTTTAGTTCAGAAAGGTAGCTGGTACTGGGCACCACACCACAGGGGCTGGCACTTACCACAGTGCCTGCAGCGTGCCTGAGCCACGCATCTCTCCTGGGAGTGACGGGGTGGCTTGGGTGCCTGCAGGCTCCGCGCTGCCTGAAACAGCAGTGTGGGACTTGTGTCTGCCCTCCACCTCTCCCTCAGCCACCCTACAGCTGAGGGGGGGCGGCGGAGAGGCTCTACGCAGTGCACCCCACCCCCATGGGCAGCTCACCCCACCCCTGGCTGCAGGATGCACACACCGCACCTGACACCCAAGCAGCTAGCTGCAGGAAGCTCACAGGTTCCTCATCTACACCAGCCAGTGTGGTGTAGTGGTTAAGAGCGGTAGTCTCGTAATCTGGGGAACCAGGTTCGCGTTTCCGCTCCTCCACATGCAGCTGCTGGGTGACCTTGGGCCAGTCACACTTCTTTGAAGTCTCTCAGCCCCATTCACCTCACAGAGTGTTTGTTGTGGGGGAGGAAGGGAAAGGAGATTGTTAGCCGCTTTGAGACTCCTGAAGGGGAGTGAAAGGTGGGATATCAAATCCAAACTCCTCTTCTTCTTCTTCATTCCTAGCCTACAGAAAGTGTCTTTATAGAATCATCCTCAATAGGATGGCCCAAGATTTATGGAGACCTTTTATCCCAGCTACAGTGTAATTAGGTATATGAATTAAATATTTGTTAAGATTTTTATGTTACATTTTAATTTGATCCTTAATTTGATCCTTGCACTTAGTCCAGCAGTCAGTGCACAAAGAGCACAAAGAGTTCAGGCGAGACCTGGATCCCAGTTCTACTCAGACACAAAATCTCCTAGTAAAATAAAAATTAAAGAACACTATGGTGCTTGTCTGAGAACATATGCTATATAGCATTTGGCACATTAAATGCCATTTTGCACCCAGTGACACAGAGCTTCATTATTATATCACTGAGATAGAGGTTACTTTGAAAGGAAATGCTGCAAAGCTCATCTTCACTTTAACAGCCAAGTATGTCAACTAAATGTAGCTCGGTTTTTTTGTGTCATTTGGAATTGTTTGCTCCAGAGGCACATATCCAAGATTCATGTTCTCTCTCAATGTGGCACATGGCAATCTATACTGGGCAGGTCGCTCCTTAAGGGAATATTGAATTAATTGTTCTGCCTCGAAGTGCCTTTAGTTTAGGGGGCACAAGATTCTGCCCCAGCTGCAGTCCTCTGAGCTATCTTCAAGGACAGCCTACCAGGGATATGGGGGCGGCAGAGAGATGACTCCCTTTGTCAACACATGGGGGCAGCCTCTGCAGAACTACCCAGAGAGGGACTGAATGTCATGGCATATCACTGCTTCCGGGGACGTTTTCAGATGCATTTTTCAAAGTGAGAGGTGGATGCAATACTTTATAACTTCTCCAAGTGGCTAAAAGGAAAAGAAGGCAGAGTGAATTAAAGGCAGTACTTGGACCACCTCATAGGCTATAAGAATTGAAATGTGTGGCAAAAAAAATCCAGAAACTGTGGGCCAATTCACATCGCTATAATCTGCGCACTGCTCCAGAGAGTATGGATCAGATACATCTGATCTAAAATCAGATCAAAATCAGCAAGTGTCCGTTTTGTCATATGTGCCTACCTTGTGCCCCTGCAGGTGTTTCTGGACCACAACTCCCATCCTTCTAGGCCACTGGCTATGCTTGCTGGGGCTGATGGGAGTTGCGATTCAGCAACATCTACAGGGACACAGGTTAGCCCATACAGACTTATGCCTTGAACCAGATCAGGTCGCAGATACTTTAAATGATTCCTACGGAGCTATTCACAAGCTGGTGGCTTTTTAATATCTGTCTGATCAACATGATGTCTTACCTGTATCTATCAATCTTTATTACAGAAGCCTTAAAAAGGAACAGAGTCAGAACTATTTGTGTGACTCTCGCAACATATAAAACAAATTTCAGGCATTTATCTTTTTCTATTAAAAATCCCCAGTCTCTAAAGGGGGGAGTGCTTTTCTTTAAAAAAAAGTCAGACATAGGGTTGAAACTGAGGAGGACTTAAGGAACACAGAAATTCTGGCCACTTTCCTACTCCATCCTCCTTTAGATAGGCATTGATTACACTCTTATGATTTATTGCTTTGTACTGGAATGTTTTCATTAGGACAAATTGCAGCTCATTCAGAATTCAGAAATTGTGTTACTGATCCTGTCTTAAAACTAGGAACGAGTTTTTCCAATCTTAAATTCAGCTCTCCACATTTCCACATGAACATTCATCAGCATTTTAGTGCAAATTTCTCCTCCTGTACACATTTTTGTATAGCATTTTTTTCCTGATATACCAATTTTTGAAAGACAATTTCCCTAATGTAACACATTATTGTATGTTATTTTCACTATATGCATTTTAATGCACACTTCACCCCAGTACATGCAATTTGCTACACATTACTTGGCTGGAGAACTGCATTGCAAAATTCAGAGAAGTGTGAATTTTGAAGGTTGCCTGTGTTTCAGCTTTGGATAGTGCAAACCAGGAAGGTTCACCTTTAAATGTGATCTGCATCAAATTTCCATAGCTGTCAACTTTTCCCTTTTCTTGCGAGGAATCCTATTCGGAATAAGGGAATTTCCCTTAAAAATATGGAAAAGTTGACAGCTATGTAAATTTCTCCCCTATCCCAACTTAAAACTTGCCCGTTCACCCAGTAATTTGCAGGCTGCTAAAGCATAGCTTTGTTATAATGTTTTATGAGCTGCAAAATTGTTGTGTTTTAAATTGTTAATACGTGGATTCTTCTCTAGTATATTTCTACAGTGTGAAATACTCTGGTGTTATTCAAACAAAGGGTATCATAAAAAATATTTTAGATAAATAAGCAAATACTAACACAGTGAACCTTGTCCTGACTCTATATAACCATTCTAGCTTTGCCTCTCATCTGTGTTGTTATTTTTACCATGGTACCTTGTTTTGCGACCGGGATCTGTTCTGGAGCCCCAGTCGCTGGCTGAAAAGGATGCTGGACAAAGCGCCACATCTGCACACGCGCATGGAGAATTTTGTGCTTCTGCACATGCGCTTCTGCACACTTTAGTGCTTCTGCGCATGCACAACTGGCGAACCCGGAAGTAACCCGTTCCGGTACTTCCGGGTTTGTCACAGGCATTCGATGGAATGGGCGCTTGACGAGGCAGACGCTAGACGAGGTACCACTGTACAGATCAGCTTCACTATATGGTTGTTTTCTTTCCTTTTTTTATTTCACATGATATCATGAGTTGTGGGGGGGGAGCACTATTGCATAGACACTTGGCTGCTACCAAATTTGCTGCCTGTTTGGCACCAAGGGAGGACAATTTTAGTCTCCTGAGCTTTTAAGTGGATAATTTAATTTCTGCAGTTTCTGGTTTTATTGCTGGTTCTACTTCTGATTGTTTGTACTGTTGCATGAATTTCAATGAGCTTGACACTAATTTGCTGGATTTTTTAAAACATGTATTGCTTGATACCCTGAAGTGTTAGCTGAAAAGCAGCCCAGATACCTTTTTAATGAATATGAAATAAATAATGTAATGTAAAACCATGTACCCCTGAAAAGCAGACACAGCCATCTTTAAAAACTTCGCTTTACCTATACTCAATTGCAAACCCATCAAATAGATCAGGGGAAAGGGAACATTTCTTAGGAAGAGGAACACATTTCCTGTTCAGTAAGCTTTCCAAGGAGATGTAAAACTGGGCAAAGCAACTAATGTGAATTTTACTTTTGTACAGTAGGCTAGTTTCTGCACATACCCTATCTATCCAGGCAAGCAAGAAGCATTACCTGAATTCAAGGACACATTTCAACCAGGCAAAATTACTCAAAGTGGGAGCAGGACCAGTAAAGAGCATGGCCTGGGAAGACGGGTCATGGCTGTGAAGTGTGTAATCTCAGGAGAGTCCCACAGGTCAGATTTAAAAAGTCTGGAGGGCTGCATTTGCCACTCGCCCCCCAGGCCTGCACCCTGCTTTCCCTGAAATAGAAGTCATTGGGAAACATAGTCATTTGTTGCTGATAGGACTGAGATAATACAAAGTGCTTGTTTTACAATCAAGAACATGGAATTCACTCTTAAAAAAAGAAATCTGGCCAGGATCCAGGTTAATATCCATAAATTGATCTGCATTAGCAAACCTACCTAAGGGAATACTTGTATTCACTCATTTTTGTAATCGTACAAGAGGCTCATCTGGAATGCTAATGTAATGCGAATATTCCATTTGAGAGCTCAACAATCTTGCCCGGTATTAAATATATGGGGAAGGGGGGAGATCACTTTGGAAGCCAATTTGGACAGAATTGCAGGAAATATTTATAAAGTCTAGGTGAATTCTACTTTTTGACATTCAGCAGGAACACTGTCTGGGAGATTCTCCCCTTCATCTATAGCAGCATTTAGAAGAAATGCAACGGGCGATGGGAGGGGGGGGAGTGTTACACAGAACCATACATCTGAAAATACACAGATCACTCTATTTATGTCTCCATCCATGTACTAACGGTAAAAAAAAAAAAAATGTGTTCATTATGCCCCTAACAGATCAACCCATATAATGCAGTCTATTACTGAACCAAGTTATATTCTGCTGAAGTGTTGGGGTATTTTTAAGGATCAAAATGTATTGATGCCTGTGGGCATAGTTGCAAACATTCAAAACTGCAGAAGAATGAATACTCTTAATGGAGCCTGACAAAGCCATAGTCACCAAACCATAAAGAGATTGTCTGGCATATTTTGTGGCCTTTAAGGGGCTTGACAAAGCACCTGGCTTCCTTTGTTTTGAACACCTTAGTTCAGCTTTTCACTCCTTTGGGCCAGAAAAGGTTTGCTTAAGTGTGGAAAGAATACGAGATTGCGTTCTTCCTGTACTTGTCTCAACAAGAAGCATAGAATCATTGTTGGCACTGCCATACATTAATTCAGCAACAGAGTGTTACATTATAATCATTTTTCTCCTGAAATGAGTGAAAAATCTCTTTGGGCTTTACTGCAATATGTCCGCACGAGGTATTAATCTCTGTAAGATGAAAATCAATGTTGTCACCAAACTGTCCATCCCATTTATTATTTTAAACTGCAGTTTGCTTTTATAATGTACCCTGAATCACAAGCAGTACAAGCAATAAAGTATTGTCATTTAATTTCAGGAGTCAAACCAGCTTATAGTTTTTTTTAGTTTCTACAAAGAGAAGACCCAGACTGAAGGAACTTGCCCAGCAGCAAATGGAGGGCTGGAGCTGTGCCGCTCACCTCACCTCCATCTTGCTGAATCACTGCAGTCTACTGGAATAGAGAGGGGAAAGAGCATGTCAGTCAGGTCAGCAAGGTGCAAACACACCAGCAGAGCCAATCCCATGTCCTGCCAGCACATTTACAACATGCTAATCTCGCCTCCACCACAACCATCGTGGCATCCTGCAGCTAGTTAGTCATATACAGGTCAGGTGAGCAGAGCAACCCCACCCCACCATCCATTCCTGAATGGGCCATAACTTTATTTAAAGCAACACTTCAGTAGAAAACATTAGACACACAGGACTAAGTATGCAAAAATACACTGTGAAAACAGGAGATTCCAGATTGACAGCTGACCAGCAGTGTTAATTTGAAACCATTATATTTCATAAGTAGAGTGCAACCTTGGTTCCCGAACTTAATCCATTCCAGGAGTCTGTTCGATTCCCGAAACAGTTTGGGAACCAAGGCACGGTTTCTGATTGGCTGCAGCAGCTTCCTGCAGCCAATCAGAAGCCATGGAAGCCGTGCCAGGTGTTCAGCTTCCAAAGAACGCTAGAAAACTGGAACAATTACTTCCGGTTTCCATTCATTTAGTAGCCAGAACGTTCGACTCCCAAGGCATTCAGGAACTGAGGTTCCACTGTAAAAAGAAGGCGCTTGCTAGACAGGAACACTTATTTAAGCTTTTCCACATGATCAAACAAAGCATTCCCCAATTACATTTTATTCACCCACATGCCCTTATTATTAATAATAATAATTTGTTACTTGCCTTACAGCATGAGGTACCATATTATAGTGGCCTGACTGCACACTTCAAAACGACCTTGACAGATTAGAGAACTGGGCCAAAACAAACAAGATGAATTTTAACAGGGAGAAATGTAAAGTATTGCACTTGGGCAAAAAAAATGAGAGGCACAAATACAAGATGGGTGACACCTGGCTTGAGAGCAGTACATGTGAAAAGGATCTAGGAGTCTTGGTTGACCACAAACTTAACATGAGCCAACAGTGTGACGCGGCAGCTAAAAAAGCCAATGCAATTCTGGGCTGCATCAATAGGAGTATAGCATCTAGATCAAGGGAAGTTATAGTGCCACTGTATTCTGCTCTGGTCAGACCTCACCTGGAGTACTGTGTCCAGTTCTGGGCACCACAGTTCAAGAAGGACACTGACAAACTAGAACGTGTACAGAGGAGGGCAACCAAAATGGTCAAAGGCCTGGAAACAATGCCTTATGAGGATCGGCTAAGGGAGCTGGGCATGTTTAGCCTGGAGAAGAGGAGGTTAAGGGGTGATATGATAGCCATGTTCAAATATATAAAAGGATGTCACATAGAGGAGGGAGAAAGGTTGTTTTCTGCTGCTCCAGAGAAGCGGACACGGAGCAATGGATACAAACTACAAGAAAGAAGATTCCACCTAAACATTAGGAAGAACTTCCTGACAGTAAGAGCTGTTCGACAGTGGAATTTGCTGCCAAGGAGTGTGGTGGAGTCTCCTTCTTTGGAGGTCTTTAAGCAGAGGCTTGACAACCATATGTCAGGAGTGCTCTGATGGTGTTTCCTGCTTGGCAGGGGGTTGGACTCGATGACCCTTGTGGTCTCTTCCAACTCTATGATTCTATGATTCTATGATTCTATGATTCTAGGAAGGAGGGGACATAACCTTGATGTTGGGAGATCGACATTTTTGTCCACTTCTCCATCTAATGATGCTGAACTGTGGAAGGTTCAGAGCAGACAAAAGCAAGTACTTCACATGCTGTAGGTTTCTTATGTTCTTATAAAACTTGCTAGATATGCAGCTTAGCAGGGGGGAAGGGAAAATCTCCAAAGAGCTTTTTTGAAAAGAAAAGATCCACAAAATGACAGGGAACAGGGTAATGTGTAACCTTGCTACTCTTTTCTAAAAACATTTTTTTCTGGATGAACACTCTAGCATGGGAGTTGCACAATAGGGGAATACAAACCACAGAAGTTGGGGGAGGGAGTATTTTGTTTTTATGCTTTCAAAGCGATGCTTGCAGAAAAGAGGGTTCCATTACTCATCACTTTATGCATCAGTGACATTCACCTTGCTTGCCATAATGTGTTGATTACACTGTAAACTGACCACACAAAGCATTTCTAGCTCCACCTCTATGACCTAAGAGAACTGAGAGTAGAAAGAAACTGCCCAGGTTTCTTTGCAATTTTATGGCGCACGTCGGAACAGGTGAAGAGTAACACCTGACAAATGCTCAGGATAAAGCATGAAATCCCCTAAAGACCTGGAAGGATATTAAATTCTGATTTAATACCCAATATCTCAGGTCCTTGGTGCACACAAGTCAATGGGAAGGCTTGCAGATTAAAGTGCTTAGCAAAAGCCACTTTTTAGTAGTTCAGTTCCCCCACCCTGCCACATCAGTAGGCATGAGATGAGCAGTTATAAGATTAATAATACCTCAGTTATGATCAGGAAATGTTTATAGAGAAGAACAATAACGGAGAAGAGCAGAGAAGGCTAGATAATATTGTTTGGGGAAGTCAAAGTTTTCCTTATAAGGCTACATCGCCTGAGCTGAAGTTTTTAACAGCATCAATAATATTGCATTACCAACCTCCACAGACTGAATGTATCACACCCAGTCCCTAAACTAATTTTCCATTGAGGCATATTCAAAAGGCACAACAAGATCATCTGCCTATAAATATGCCCTAATTCTGGTTCTTTTCTGTCCTTGCAATCTCTTGATTTTCTGCAGTTTTTAAATGTACAGCTTCTAAAGCAAGTGGCCTTGCTATTATAGTAGTATGGGCTCCCCATTTGCCCAAAGACATGTTTGCAATATCTGCACTTACAGATAAACAACTACACAATGGCACCAACTCCAGGGGGCTCTGGGGGCCCGGACACCCACAAATTATTTTTTTGCTATGGGTGCCCGGCCACCACCATTGCTGCCGCTGGAGTGTGCACCCTGCACTGCACCGCCATTACGTCACGACGTCATGACAGTGTGGTGTGGCGTGCATGCGCTAGACACCCACAATCTGGGGCCCAAGTCAGCACCACTGCAACTAGAGCATAAGTGAGCATAAGTAGAGGCAAGCAGCATTCACACTCCTACCAGGCAGCCAATCTGCTGCCTTGCATCAGATCCCCAGAGGGATGCACCCCAGAATATCTCCAGCCTTCAGCTAGTTCTTAGCCCGCTCACTCTGCCTTTGCTCCCACAGTATAAACCACAGTATTGTTGCACACCACCCCAATCTCCAAGCAGTGTGATATTCCAGGGGTTCCAGATGCTTACCCAGGGTTTGTGTTTCCTTTGAAAATGAGGCACAGCAAAGACTGTGGTGTCTTTATGATCTATGGTTTATTTACACATAGATACAACCTGAGTCTATGATGGAGCCTTAACATCCCCAAAGAGTCTTGTTTCTCCCATACCCACAGCCTTGGATTTAAAGAGACATTGAACATTGTTCTTGAAGTATTGGTGGGTGCCCACAAGGCAAGACACAGTAATAACAGCAAGAACCTTTATTGAATTAACAGAACTAGACAACAGGGGCAAAGTAACTGCTTATATACATTTCTAAAGGCCTGGGCCACTCCCACTGTCAATGTGATTGGCTGTAAACTTCCAAGCTGTGAATCATAACTCAGAGTTTAAGGGCCAATGGCAGAGGCCCAAATCCTGAAATATTCTGTGATTGGATGTTGTTGTTGTTGTTGTTGTTTAGTCGTTCAGTCGTGTCCGACTCTTCGTGACCCCATGGACCAGAGCACGCCAGGCACTCCTGTCTTCCACTGCCACCCGCAGTTTGGTCAGGTTCATGTTTGTAGCTTCGAGAACACTGTCTAATCATCTCATCCTCTGTCGTCCCCTTCTCCTTGTGCCCTCCATCTTTCCCAACATCAGGGTCTTTTCCAGTGAGTCTTCTCTTCTCATGAGATGGCCAAAGTATTGGAGCCTCAGCTTCACGATCTGTCCTTCCAGTGAGCACTCAGGGCTGATTTCCTTAAGAATGGATGCGTTTGATCTTCTTGCAGTCCATGGGACTCTCAAGAGTCTCCTCCAGCACCATAATTCAAAAGCGTCAATTCTTCGGCGATCAGCCTTCTTTATGGTCCAGCTCTCACTTCCATGCATCACTACTGGGAAAACCATAGCTTTTACTATACGGACCTTTGTTGGCAAGGTGATGCCTCTACTTTTTAAAATGCTGTCTAGGTTTGTCATTGCTTTCCTCCCAAGAAGCAGGCGTCTCTTAATTTCGTGGCTGCTATCACCATCTGCAGTGATCATGGAGCCCAAGAAAGTAAAATCTCTCACTGCCTCCATTTCCTCCCCTTCTATTTGCCAGGAGGTGATGGGACCAGTGGCCATGATCTTCGTTTTTTTGATGTTGAGCTTCAGACCATATTTTGCGCTCTCCTCTTTCACCATCAATAAAAGGTTTTTTAATTCCTCCTCACTTTCTGCCATCAAGGTTGTGTCATCTGCATATCTGAGGTTGTTGATATTTCTTCCAGCAATCTTAATTCCGGCTAGGGATTCATCCAGCCCAGCCTTTCGCATGATTAATTCTGCATATAAGTTAAATAAGCAGGGAGACAAAATACAGCCTTGTCGTACTCCTTTCCCAATTTTGAACCAATCAGTTGTTCCATATCCAGTTCGAACTGTAGCTTCTTGTCCCACATAGAGATTTCTCAGGAGACAGATGAGGTGATCAGGCACTCCCATTTCTTTAAGAACTTGCCAAGAACTTGTGATTGGATATCATGTATCTAATCAGAACACAGGGGCTCAGAATCCTTAGTCCAGACTCAAGCTCAGGCAAACAGAGGCCACTGAATACATAACAGTTCTGTTAAGTTGTGGGCGAACATAGCAGACGACACAGTGATTCTTCAAACAGCTCTACTTTATTCAGATGTCAGAACAGAACTAAGCTGAGGGGCTCAGTCAGCCTGCTTATATAGAGCTCCAGAACAATGTAACTGTTGCCATTTTCTAAAACTATCCAATCACTGAACGTCACTTTTCGATCCTTCATTTGCATAACAAACTATCCAATCACTGAATGTCACTTTTCGATCCTTCATTTGCATAACTATCTACAGTATCCCCCTGCTGGCCCAGGGTGAGAACTTCAGTACATAACAAGTTCTGTCTCTCTGTCTTCTCCCAGCTTGCTGCTTTACATCTGGCCCACATCACAGCAAACTCTGCTCTCCACTCTGGCTTTGTTTATTGAGGGAGGGGACCACAGCCATTTGCCACCTCTCACCAAATCCCTAACCCCCCCCCCCTCGCTTCACCAGGAAGCTATTTTGGCTATTCCGGGAATTAGGGTTTGAATAGCTTTTAACGCTTGCTGGATCGAGACGAGTGTTAAAAAGTTTCTGGCATACAGCTTAACACACATACCCCAAACTCACAACAGTATTAACCACACCAGCATGTAAGCAGCAGTGCCTTAGCTGCTGGGAGGTAAGATGAGTGGTACCCCACCATCAGCTACTGTCAGTTTCATGGATAGTTCCCAGAGTTCCATGCTGATTTTCAGAAATCATTTGTGAACTCTAAGTTTATATGCTGCCCCCTAAATCTTACTGGGATTCTTGTTCTTCCCTTTCACTCATGCAATTATTCCTCTTCAAACTGTGCTCTGCTCTTTGAATAAATCTTCCTTATACTCTGCTTTCAGTAGAATGTTTTGTTTGAGTTTATTTTTCTGCAGCAAAGTACCTTTAACTGTGTAACAGAAAAAGCAAGGTAGATAATAATATGACATAAAAATGCACTGACCGGAAAAGCAGGCACTGATATCCTTCACTGAATGAAAACCTTTCATTTGTCCAGTTATGATTGGCCTGAAGCCCATCAAGAGGGACAGAAATCATTTGTTTCATCTCTCTAAATATTATATTCAAAGTGGCTTGCAACCAGTTAAAACAGCATGAATATTAAAACCAATACAAATCATCCTTTAAAAAACAAAACTTTGTGGCAACAGCATTCAGATTACACCATTAATATAGCACAGCAAACAGAAATCGCAACCTGCTGAAACAAATAAATATATGTCCAAATGCAAGTAGAAAATGCCAGGCAGGTTTGCCAGGGAGGATGTTCCATAATCTTTGTGCCATCATGGAGGAGGCCATGCCTCTCATATCCACCAGACATGTATTTAATGGCAACAGGACAATAGATCAAAGCCTCTGAAGCTGACCTTAACACTCAGAGCAGGTTCTCACAAGAGAGAGCAGTTCTTAATGTGTCCTTGTCCTAGCTATAGAAGAAAAGCCATTGGGTTTTGCCACTAGGGGAAAAGGGAGGCATGCTACAAGCTTAAATGGATACAGTAGGTATTGGTTCTCTCCAAGAGCCCATGCAAGATGGCCTCTTCTCAGTCGGTCACATCGCTGCAATTTCTAGGACTCTTTGGGGGAAACCATGACAATTATACTTCTATTCAACCAATGTAGGTTTGTAGTGTAGAGCTGTCTCAGTTCAAAAGCACTGAATAATTCTTTACCAGAGGGCTTTTAGCACAGCCACCCTTTTAAAAAGTTAATTCAATAATTTCATTTTGAAGAACCGTTTCATCTTGATTTTAACCCTTTCTTTTTGCAAATCTTTCATCTTTGTTGCTATAGAACCCTGTTAATGTTCTCTACTCTGGAATGTTCGTGTTTATTTTAGGCTTGATGAAATCATTTCACTGCTGACTGTTCATCTCAGTCCATGAAGCTGCTAAATATCTGATCTGAAAGGAAGGCTGACAGAATTCATACAGCATGCAAAAATAAAATTACGAACCTAACAATTCTAAGTCCTAATTCCAGACAAGACTTTATGGCACACTTGGAGAAACAAAAACAAAATAGAATCCCAGGTTTCACCTCAGTTGAATCTCCCCTTAAGTTATTGCTCATTTCTCCTGCAAGCTGTTCTCTGCCTGTGATTAAAAGTGTGTATAACAGAGATTTAAGAACCTTTCACAGTTTTGCTTATCTATTAAGGCACAAAGGTGCCTTACCAATAGTTGCTCAGGTTTTGTTTGTTGTTTTTAAGCATTTGAGCAGAACAGTTTAACTCCTTAGCAGCCAAAAAGGTATATCAGGGAACAGAAACCAAGTGAATTGTATTTTTTGTAGAAAAGCTTTCTGAAGCATGGAAGTAATGTTTAGACCTTGATTGATGAGATTACCAAAGGAAAGAGAAGGAGAGAGGGCATGTGTGTCACATTTATTCTGTCTCTTTTTATATCAAACATGCTGTAAAGACCAAAAGTAGGTACAAACATATAAAGAGAAATGTTCAGCTTTAGTCCATTATTCAAGAAACCAATAGGGTATAAAAATGAATTATGACTTCTTTCACTTCAGAGTTACTGAATGTTCAAATCTAGTAAAAAGCATTTTAAAAAAAAATACTATCATTTAATAAAATGGTGTGGGTGATCCAGTCTTTTTCTTCTTTGAATTTTCCTATACTGTCTGGTTCATGAATACATTAAAAACCAGGATGGCAGGTGCAAAGGCAGACAAGGCTTTCACACATTTGCCATTTCAGTTGAAGAGGGGATTCTTGCCAGTTTGTCATGCAAAGAGGTGAAAAGCTGCTCCAGATGATTTGCCCTCTTCTATCATAATATTAAAGGTCCAGAACACCTGTCCAGTTTGCATCTGGTCACTTTACTGAAATATCATTATGTTGCTTGTGAAAGGAAGTCAGTTACTTCATTACCAAAATGATATCTTTTCTGAACAGAAAGTTTCCCAGTTTAATTCTTGTCTAAACGGATAGTCTCAAGCATACTGGTTGGATTTATGTTAGCAGTTGCCAGGTTACTTGTAGCAAAAGGGTGTGAACAACTGTTCACTGTAAGCATGGCATCAAAAATTATGGTGCTTAGAAGTGACAGAAAAGCTTTCCTCATTATCATATGAGACTAATCAGGAAAACCAGAACCGGACACATTTTTTCCTTTACTATTTGGCATAGTTTTGTGCAATTGAAAAGGGGGGGAGGTTGCCACCATCGTATCTCCACAGTACATTTACCTTACAAAGGGTACATATGTTCAAGAACCTTTGGCACAACCTTCCCCAACCTGGAGCCCTCCAAATGGACTACAATGATGGCTGGGGCTGATGGAACTTGTAGTCCAAAGTATCTGAAGGCCATCTGGGTGGGGGAGGTTGTGCTAAACGTTCTTGAACAGGTCTACTCTTTATAAGGTAAATTGACTGTGCTTTCCAATAAAAGCAATAAGATGTCTGCTAATTTTGCTTGTGTATTTGTGTTCTGTGAAACAACCAAAAACAATGATCTGAAGAATTTTTCATCTATGTTTATAATACTGTTTATGAAATGAGTGTTCCTTGCATAAACCATGGCCTTACTAGGGGAACCTGCACAAGCCCCTCCGTCAATCTCAGCCCTTACAGAAATGCTGAGTATTTATTATGAGGTTTAGAACTTCTCAAGTTCATTTTGTGTGTGTCTTATTTAAACATGATGTCAGGTTCTGCAGTGTACAATTCACAAGTGTACCCTCTGCCATGACTAATCTACAGTTAAAGACTTGCTGTTCCAAAATCTCATTGCTGTAGATTGAAATGGACTAGCATTTTGTGTAAGTATTTTCCATAGATCCTTCAGTGCTTTATTAACTGACACTGAAAAAAATGAAAGGAAATTTTTGCTGGAGAGTTTCCAGAGAATCATTTATAGTCAAGTCAACAAGAAGTCAGTAAATACCATAAGATTAGAGTTTATGCATTTTGCACATAGCAGAATTAATACTGGATCCATGGCAAACACTTTAAAAGTACTATGAACTTATCATGGAAGCTGTAATACAATGTAAGGATATAGGTGGTATCTCAGGTGTAGGATAGACTGCCAAGGTGCAACCTAGAGATTCACTCTGTCCCTTTAAGCTATCTTAGGCCCAATATTTCCCTGGTCCTTTTTGTCCATTTTCTATCTCTGTCTTTCTCCTTAGTTGTACAGACAGGATGAAAGTCATCTCCTGCATAATTGTTAATTTTAAAGGGGCAGAGTAAATCTCCAGGTTGCTTCTGGCAAACCTATCAACAGGACCCAAAAGAGATCACACTGGGTTTGGTCTTTTCCATACACAGACATACGCCTCTCTGGGGAAATGAAACCTCAACTCAGGAGCTGAGTCTCTAAACATTAGCTGACCTTGAGGAACAGTGGACCATGGAGCTGGGCAGGAGAGGATTCCAGGGCAGGGAGAGGTGGCCCTGTCCACTCACTTTCTTTGGAGGCAGGAACAGGCTGCCGAAAGGTAAAGTAGTCTCATGATGGCCAAGAACAGCTCCTGGTCATCGTGAACCTTTGGGGAAAAGATCTTGGGATGGTTCAGGCTGCTCTCAGCCATCATGATTTTGAAATGCCTGGCTATTTATTTATTGTATGCCTTAGTCATCCAACAATTAATGTTCTCTGGGCAACGTACAGCACAATAAAAAGGATTAAACTATAAAATACAGTTCTAAAAAAACAGCAATAAAGAAATCAATATGAAACAGAAAGAAAACTCAGATAATACTAGCATTGAACAAGCTTTGTATCAAAGGGTCAGCTTTAAAAGGCCTGTAAGAATTTTTTTAAAAACTGGCACCAGAATGTTGGGTTATACCAGGCTTCTCTCTCCTTAAAGGACCAGGAAGGTATGTGTTTTCTTTCATGCTGCCTAGAGATCAAGATTTCCTCCCCCAAAACTGATCCCACATGATCATTTACCAGTAATGATTGTAAATAAGAAGGTTATGACCAAATTTAACCGCAGCCTCAGTGACCCCTTCTTTCTTGCTAGCTGCAAGAACTCTGTTGCCACAAACCTTATCCAAATGAACAAGATACAGCCTTGTGATTTGTCATGATGCTTTGAAGAACCCACATATCTTTTGCTTAAAATAATGAGAGCCAGTCTGAAAAAGTTCAAACTGTATGAATTGCCATGTTAGATCATCAGACCAAATGTCCAGGTCATCCAGCACATTCACAAACAAGCAGGTCAGTTTGTAAATCAGTCATTCCCACCCTTGTTTCTTTCCAGTGTTTGGTCATCAGAGATAGCCTACCTGTGAATGTGGAAGTTCTAGTCTAAGCTAATGCCACTGAGAGATCTCTCAAACCCATTATTAAAGCCACATATGTTCCCATCAGATACATTCTAGCCAGATTAAATGTATAAAAAATAACCCACCCCCCTTTTAAAAAAAATCAGAAGGAAAGCAATCAAGCATAGCAATATTGTTACAACTGATCGCATAGATTAAAAGCAAAAGGTTGCTCATTTAACTACAGTGCTACTTCAACATGAACTTGTCTGAAATTTCCATGTGAATGAGATTGAGAGTTTGATTGCCCAATATCAGGTCAACCATGTAATGCTAAAGTCAGTTGCAGCTAATAGAAATTTATCACAGTCAGCTGTTCTATTAATGGCTTGCCAGATGTTGTTTGCAGAGCTCTCTCTCTCTCTCTCTCTCTCTCTCTCTCTCTCACACACACACACACACACACACACACACTGCAACCAAGGTGTGCCAAATGACATTTTGCTGAGAACACCATCTGCTCTATCTTCCTGCCCTCTCTCTTTGTCTTTCAGAAGGCAAAGACTGGTGGCAGATTGCATTTTCTTGGGATTGTAGCACCAGATTACCAGCCGGAAAGGCCACCATAACTTCGGCTAAGAATAAATTAGCTGAACATGTAGATTGATACTTAATATCTGGGGAATAAGTGGGGCAAAGGTGAAAAGAAATGCAAGAAAAACATAAATAGGTACTATTTTCTGAACCTCACTGCAAACACCAGGTTCTACATTTATACACCTTCAGTTGGGGATGGGAATCTGAACACATTGTTCCTTCAAATTTAAACAGCACATATATTTTTTGCAAGTCCCTTGACCCCAAGCAAAGTACTGAGAAACTTTTAAAAAGTAAAACTAGTATTTCCTATCTAGAATTCATAAAGCTGTGGAAGCTTTGAATTATTTGTGCCCCTGCTGAGCTGCACTAGATATCTCTTAAGATGTATTGGCTAAGCAGGTTTTTTAAAAACCATGCATCAATATGAAATGAAGATGATTCCCAAATATATCAGTTCACCCAGTTCTCCTGTGTGTGAAAAAGTTGATTCGCTCCCAGGGGAAAGGGACTATTTTTAGAAAAACCAAGAGATGGGCCCTTTTAGTTTGGGCACATATTATAACTGTTTGGCTCCTTTTGTCTCCCTGGGCTATTTTTACGCTAAGCCTGCTAGTGTGGTGAAGTGGTTAGTCAGGGGTTGCCAACCTTTTAGGACCAGGGGGCACATTTTGACTTCTGAGGGGGGATTCTAGCCACAAAATGGGTGCCATAGGGTGTGGCATAACACAAAATGGCTGCCATCAAGGGCATGGTGTAACATTAGAGCTTTTTTTAAGCTGGAACCCACCAGAACTCAGTCCCAGCACCTCTCATGTGCTCTGCCTGCACCTCTTTTTCTAGAAAAATAACACTGCATAACACATTATAGAAAATACATCTTGGTAAACTTCCCCCCTCACCATAACTGTATTTCTATATAAGATAAGACAACCTGTCGAAGTTGTTGTTGTTTTGTTGTTTACACCCCACCCACCTGTCTGGGTTTCCCCAGTCACTCTGGGCAGCTTACAGCATATATAAAACTTAGTAAAACATCAAACATTAAAAAACAGAGCAGGAAAGGTGCTTTGAAAGGGGCGGGGAAAACAGCAGCAATTGAAACCCTATCACTTGGTGTCAAAACAACTCACTTATCCATCACAGCTCTGACTTCAATAATCACTGGCTAAAAACACTGACAGGCAGAAGTAGCCAGGCTGGCTCATTTCACAGAAATTACTTAGAAAGCTACCTACACATTTTGCTTTGTAACTTTATTTGTAGGAGGCATAACAACTTACCGGTACTTTAAAAAATATGAACACTCAGAGTCAGGGGCTCCTGCCTGCAGGTATCAACAAAGGCCTTTGCAGGTGTCATGATGCTGACAGGCACTGGGTTGGTGACCTCTGGAAAGTTGGACTGGGGTTTACAGACCAGAATGCAGATCCCTGCTCAGCCATGAAGCTCATTAGATGGGCTTGGGCCAGTCACAGTCTCTCAGCTTAACCTACTTCAGAGAGTAGTTATGACAATAAAAGGGAGAAGGGAAGGACTGATACTTACTTTTCCTTATTAAGAGAGGATAAGTAAGTGCAAATTCAGAAAATCCCCGTGGAACAGTTCTCTTGAGACTACATCAGCTCAGAATGCTGATAGGACGCTGTATGCCTTGAGTTACTCTTCCATGGCCAAAATGTCATGCCAATGTCCTGCTGGCATGTCAAGAAGATGAATTCTAACCTAGCTTTCTTCCTAATGAGCTCCTTTTCTATGTGGAGGATTTTCCTGAACAAGTATTCAGAGCTGAGGTTCCACCTGCATATAAATGGTACAATCCATTTATGGGGTTGCTGAACACGTAGCTCGGCTGTTGCATTACTGCTTATGCATTTATAGCGGATCATAATACTGTAAATTGTTTCATTTCTCTACTGATTTTCATAGCAAGAAACAAACAAACACAACAGCATCCTTCCAAAGATAAATGTATTTCAGACTTGGAAAAAAGAGTTTGCTTTCCCTGCATCTTTAGAACGCTGGGGAAATAATAAGTGCACACTACTTTCTCTTACTTTTCATTGTACACAGAAAGCAGATAAGCTCCTGTAGACATATGCAATATGCATTAGCAACCTTTACACACTGAGAGATAATTGGTATTGTTCTTATTAAACAAATCCGGTTGGTAGGCATGGTTCTCCACCCAGCCCAGCAACTTGGCTTTAAAGAAGCACAAGGCATATCTGCCTTCTTCTCATATCCAGCTGAGACCAAATGAGCATTTTGCTGTGCTCCTGAGAATGAGATTCATTAGCAGCGAATAGTCGCTTCCCCCCAAAGTGGATGTAAATGCTGATGCTGAATCACAAAGCAATTGTTGTCAGAATAAACTTGTGGGTAAGAATTCTGTGACTTGATTGTGGGGTTTTGTGGTTGTTGTTGATTTGTTAAGATTGGATCCCAGTTGAGCTTCCTCTGGAGCAACAGAAAACAAATTTCTGTCACATTCCAGATACCTGAAGATGGTTATCATACTGCCTCTTTGTCATCTCTTCTTCTCCAGGATAAACATTCCTAGTTCTTCATAGGACTTGGTCTCCAAGCTTTTTAACACCTTTGACACCCTTCTCTGGAGATGTTCCAGTTTGTTAATAACCTTCTTAAAGTGCAGTACCTAGCACTGCACCCAGTTATGAGTTTTCTGGTGACATCTAGCAGGGACAGAATAGAGAACTAGATAAGCATTTGTTGTTTGATCCAAGAGGACAGTTTTTATGTTCACCCGTGTCTAGTTCATTTTACATATTTTTTGTGAAAATATGGATTCCTATATATTGTTGATCCAAAGCTTTGTGGATAGGCTGGGTAACATTTCCCATGCAGTACAGAAGATTATTAAAGTTCAGTTAATCTTATCTATGGATACAGTGGTACCTCGCAAGACGAATGCCTCGCAAGACGAAATAGTTTTTCGTTTTCTGAGTTGCTTCGCAAGACGGATTTCCCTATGGGCTTGCTTCGCAAGACGAAAACATCTTGCGCCTTTTTTAAAAAACCGCCAATGCATTCCTATGGGAAACCGTCAATACACAGTGGTGCTTCGCAAGACGAAAAAATTCACAAGACGAAAAAACTCGCAGAATGAATTAATTTCGTCTTGCGAGGCACCACTGTAATTTCACCACTTTGATATGTTGTTGATTCCTATTTTCTTTTTCTGCACAAGTCCACAAGACTAGGTTAGCAAATCATTGCTATGATGAAATAGGACTAAATCCCTTATAGACATATTTTGTGTTTATCCATTCTTATAACTCAAATGAGTGAAAAATGAGAACATCTCTTCAGCCTGCTAGTGATTAAAAGTGATATAATTCATTGGCGCACGATTCATTAAACAGAATACATCTAGGAGTCTTGGATTTAGGTGTGCTTTGATCTGGTACAAATCAAGTCCACCAAATTAGACTGAAAATAATTGGAAGGTTAAATATTTAAGCACCGTTATCAGGGGTTTTTAAAAGGGAGTAAAACTGGCTTCCACATGAGACAGTAGGCATTAAACTCCTATTTCCATAAAATGTACAATATTCATTACAGGAACATAAGAAGCTGCTTTATACTATCCAGCTCAGTAATGTTTATACAAACTGGCAGAGACTGGCTGCCCCAACGGCCTTCAGACTTCAAAGTCTTTCCCAGCTCCACCAAGAGATGCCAGAGACCAAACCTGGCATCTTTTGCAAGCAAAGCAGAGGTTCTACCATGAGCCTCACCTTCCCCATTTCTCAAAGCTGAAGCAGCTGAAATAAGATGGAACATCATAAGCCAATCTGTTTGCTAAATGGTGAGTTAACAAGCCAGTAATTAAAACTTTAAAATAAATACATACTGTATTTGCTGCTTTATGCCAAAATGCAGGATAAGAGTAGGTTATAAATAAATAAAAACTTAATTGGCGGGTCCTCAGCTACCACGAGATTGAAAGAGAGGGCCATGTAAGATTATTACCTTGAAACCTTAATTTCTGTAATTGTTTTGCTGGCAAACTACAGATATAGAGCTCCTAGGTCACTCATTTATGGATTTGGCTCAAGTTAATTTTGAAGGAGAGACCCAGAGGAGAAAGAGATCTTCTTAACTGGCTGCGCTGATTGTCTGGAGCACAGACAACGTGAGGCTGCTTAACTGGTTTGGTTCAACTGCTGTCCAGGAGACATCAACCCCAAACAAGTGACCTTTAAAAGCTTGAGGCAGGTTATCCTATGGCATTCAATCGCTTTGTAGCAGGTGACCTCGTGGGGTGGTATCACTCACCTGGCCTCCAGTCAGTTGTGTCACTGCTGGTTACCAGGGGGAGGAGTGAGGCAGTAGCGAGGTGGGTGTGGTGAAAACCCACTGGCAGAGTCAATGTGCCACTCCTGCTAGTGCTTTTGCAGCTCCGCAACAGCCTCACCCCTCCCTTCTACTTCCTGGGAAGCAGCACCAACATGAGCAACCAGAGGATCAAGGGAGTAACAGAGCCCCACCATGTCCTCAGCATTAGTACTAGAAGTGGTAGTATTACCTGCATTTCAGTAGATAGGTTTTTCACATTGTTTTAATTCCATAGTTAAATTACTTTTACACAATAATCGTTTGTATGTTTTTAACTATGTGTGTTTTATTTGTATTTGTTTTAATTTTTGTGAGCCACCTTGAAAAGGTGGGATTTAAAGAAATCAGGATATCATCATGTGGCTTGGACCATGTGCTAAAAATCACCTGGAGCTATTGTTCTACAAAAACACCTGTCTCTGCTTATGACCTATTGTGATGGGATTTCTCAGGTTGACGTGGGGACAAAGTTAATGTGTAGATTGCTTTGCTGCAAAGTGAGGACTTTGGTTGCAAATCCACCTGGGAATTGCTATTATTCATCATTCTCTCTTTCTCCCATTCATTCCCAGTCCTGCTTCGGTGGATGAGGGGCAAATCCAACTGAAAAATCATACACTTTGCGCATTCACTCATTATGGAGTTTCATATAATTAATGGCCACTTATAAAAACACTCCCACTCACACACACACTGCTTTTCACACAGTGTGGCAAGGATTCATATTTGAGATTCCCAAATTAAATCTACCATACTAATGCTGCAAATTAGCCTTGGAAATACCAGTTCTAAAGCAAACATTACATCTTACAAAGTAGGCTTCAGCAATACCCTAATTTTGTCTCTGGAGCATTCAGTTCAAAAATTCAAAGGTAATTCCCTAGCAAAACTGCAGTCTACAGATTTAGACCCCCTGTAGATCCTCGTCCCCCTTAATTATTTGTCTCATTTCTAGTCATCCTCAGTCTCATCAGAGAGATTGGGCTGAAATGGACTGATAAGGATATCTTGAATCAAAAAATGTCTCTTTACATATCACTAAGGCCTGACTTGGAGGGTTGTGCTAGTGGTGGGTGGAACTGTGAAGGAATTTCAGCATAATCATCCTCACTAAACTAACCACAAAGAGCAAAATTAAAAGCTATGTAGTCAGAGGTGTCAAAGCCCAAATGTTTCAGAAGATTGTTATATCTGCTTCTGCTTCTTTTTAAAAACTCCTTTCTGCATTCACTAAAGTTGACAAGTTTGAACTTGTGCATAGCTCTAAACCCACCTGAAACAGGTGCACCACCCTAATACATGCCCAGCTGAGGAACTCCTACCAAGCTAGCGTGTGCCTTTGGGATCTGAGACTGCCCTGGGGAACTGTCAAGAGGCACCACATTGCTAATAGGTCGTGCATCTGGAAGCCCATCTTGCTGCATCAGAGTAACCACTGATTGGTGATGGAGGAAATACTCCTGGACTATGTTGTTAGAAGGAGCGCAGAAGAGATTTTCTTTTTAAGGAGCTTTCCTCAAGGGGGATGCTAGAAAACAGCTCAATTTTGTCTTTCTCAAGATACCTTTGTTTCCTGATTCTAGCTCCTCATAATGGTGGTGTGGGGCAATTGTGGTCCACTAGGTGCCTCGGACATCTGGCCTCCTACACTCTCCCAAAGCCCCTTCCCTCTCCATCCCTGCTCTGGGCATCAGGCTGATAGAGCAGAGTGAACCATCCCTGCTCTGCATGCCCCATTGTCTTCCATACTGGCCACATAGGAAGTGAATATGCTACCTTAGGGCACACTATGCCCCCTGACTGCGCTAGTAAGGCAGTCAAAGAGCTTTCCGTTTCACCAGACTGTGACTTCTGAAGAAAGGCCGTCTTTTGGAGTTTGTTTCCCCCCCCCAAATGTAAATGTAAACCAAAATGTAAATTTGATTAAATGCAAAAAAGAATTGAATTTTGCTCCCATCCCTACCAGAGAGATAGCTAGAAGGGTTTTATTTTTTATTTTTTTAGGGCAGAGACTAAGAGAGGGAGAGAAAGCTTTGAGTTAGTGAAGCATCTTGGGGAATTGCTCTCTTCGGGACTCTAATACAGGAGATCAGTAGTTCTGCTTTAGAAGCTGGCCATTCTTGTGTTCTTAGTATGCAGTACCTATTCTGATAATCTTCGTACAATTTTAGATAGAAATTATGTAGCAGGAAATGTAATTGGGGGACCTGCAACAGGAGGTGGTACAGACGTAACTGATAAATCCCTGAGTTACTTCAGAGCCATTATAGCTCCACATTTTAATCCCTATGCCCTGCTATTTTGTTATATTGGGGAAAGACAGAGATGTGCATTTGTTATTCCATTTCATTATCCAATGTGGAGTAATCCAGGGAGGCAGCTTTGTTACCAAATGTAGTAAAGACCTCACTGTAAGGGTACTTCTGTTTGTCCCGTGATTTATCCTGTTTCCCCTGATTTCTAGGCATGGATCTGATGGTTATTTGTTTTTTGTTTTTGTCCCACTCCTTTCCCCAGGAAAACCCAGTGCTTACTGCTGAATTGGAACAAGCATCAGTCTGCCAAAAAAAATACCCAATTTACATTTGTTCCAGTTCAGCAGTAAACATTAGCAGCAGGATGGGGGGAAAGAAACCTCTTGGACCCATGGTGAGAAATTAAGGGACAGGAGGAAGTGTGGGTGAACCCTCAGAGCTGCTTTGCCAAACCTAATAGCCCCTCATGAAATAGGCAGGTTTTTTTGAAAGTGTCCTATAAGTTGATAGACCCAAACACAGAAACATTACTGCATTCTGAGGTGTTAGACCTTACTTTGAAATAAACAACTGATTGGGAAAGAAAGTACATGCTTGATAGCTAGAAACGTTCTGAGACAATGGAAAGCCGAGAGTGTATTCTTTTGGAAGTAGTTTCCCTCCATCTAGATATTTTAACAAGTCTACTACAAAGAAACAAGTCTCAAAAGAAAAACAACATTCAGACATCTGTCCGCTTAGTATCCAACATGGTGTAGAGAACAGAGTACTGATATTTCATAAAATGTTTACTACAGAACAAACACACCTTTTATGTTTTTTTCTGTCCTTTCAAACCTATATGATTCATCCATGTTTTGTCTATTTTAAAAGAGAGATTTTAAAAAGGCTGCTGTGGAAATCTGAAGCAGCAGCACTTTTAGAGCCAGACTACCAGCACACAGGACCTGGCCCTACAGTCCAAAAGGAACCAACATTACTGGCCACACCAGCAGTTGCCAGAACATCTTTTCTTTATTTTTTAAAATCTTCGTACAGAGCTGATGCACTTCAGATAGCTCTGCCTCCCATCTTCATTTTCCCAGAGTGCTCCATGTGCAGCATTCCTACTTAGTTTTAACTTAGGTTGGGGTTTTTCTGACATTGTGGAGGTTGTCACCACCTGCACCAGGTGACAGGGTGAAAGGCTGGACCAGGGAGCTGGAAAGGAATGAATGTCTTCCTCTTTTCCCTTTCCCAAATGTTTTTGCAGAGGTTGCCATACACACTGGCAACCTTCATAAAACATTTTGGGAAGATTTTTTTAAAAAGAGATCCAACTATTCCTTTCTCACTGTCTAGTAAGTCGGAAAGGGGGGAGGAACAGTAAGTGACCAGGCATCACATACCATGATGAGAAGGGAATGGGTTCCTTTTTTTATCTCCCACACACCAATGAAACTTTTCACAGAAGCTGGAGGAGAAAAAGAAACCTATTTGTTCCCTATCCAATACCAATGCCTGTTGAACAGGGAGAAGTGTCCAGAGGAACATTAGTGGGCTGAAGTCTCAAGGGCTGTGTTCCTAGGAGCTTGGCATTGTGGAGCTCAATCATGGCAGCAGAAAAGGCTTGGCTGCACAACCGCAAAATTCTTTATTGGCCCTAAAAGTGGTACCCTAACTACCAGACCTCCATGCCTATTTCAGTAATTAGTGTTTGTGAGCTTTTCACCTCTACCCTGGAGTGGTACATTTCAGGTTTACCAACCCATGTGGAATTTATGAAGACTAGGTATGTTTATATATACAGTGCTACCTCGGTTTAAGAACAGTCCTGTTTAAGAACGATTCAGTTTATGAACCCCACAAAACCTGAAGTAGTGTCCCGGTTTGCGAACTTTACCTCATACTTAGAACAGAATCCAAACGGTGGAAGGGCACCGGCGGTGGGAGGCCTCATTAGGGAAAGCATGCCTCAGTTTAAGAATGGTTTCGGTTTAAGAACAGACTTCCGGAACAGATTAAGTTCGTAAACCGAGGTACCACTGTATGAATGCCTGTACATAGGATGCATTCATGAAGAAACTGGCAACATATGTATGATTGAGTATAGAAAACAGAATAAGGAAATGGGAGAAAGAAGCGATTCCCATATATATAGGTGGTAAGCATGTTTATTAATTTTTTTGACCGTCTGTGATGCAGGCGCAATAAAAAAAAGGGCTAACACAATTTCAGACAGGATTTCAGCAGGAAGTCACTGGCTGAAAACAAAGTAATAAGGCCACCTCATAACTTTTGCAGGTGCAAACAGTATGGAAAGTGGGTTCAAGTATAACCGCCCTGATGCTATAATGAGCACAAATCATCTTGAATGCACAATTAAATGGATGCATGGAAGGATCCTTAGTTATCAATGACAAAAGCATTGGTTGTTTCATGCATGGGGTATTGTGAATATCAAGGTGCTGATTAATCAAGTTTATGTATGCACATCAGTATTTATGCTCTCTTTTTTCTTTCCTGTCAGCTAATGTGCTGGAAGGAGACTCAATGGAGCAGGACGTGGAGAGCCCTGTTACAATCCATCCACCTAAGTTACCCAAACAAGCCAGGGAAGATCTGCCGAAGCACTTAAAAGAATGTACCAAGAGGAAAATCCAGAGGTATGTTAGGAAAGATGGAAAATGCAACGTCCACCACGGAAATGTGAGAGAGACTTATCGTTACCTGACTGACATCTTCACAACCTTGGTTGACCTCAAATGGAGATTCAACCTTTTTATTTTTGTCATGGTTTATACTGTGACGTGGCTTTTCTTTGGATTCATCTGGTGGCTAATTGCTTACATCCGAGGAGATTTGGAGCATATAGGGGACAAGAAATGGACCCCATGTGTCAGTAACCTCAATGGGTTTGTTTCCGCCTTTTTATTCTCCATAGAGACAGAAACCACCATTGGGTATGGTTTTCGGGTCATCACAGACAAATGTCCTGAAGGAATTATCCTGCTTTTAGTTCAGTCTGTTTTAGGATCTATAGTCAATGCTTTCATGGTTGGCTGCATGTTTGTGAAAATATCCCAGCCCAAGAAGAGGGCGGAAACCTTGGTGTTTTCTACCAATGCCGTAATTTCCATGCGAGACGGAAAGCTGTGTCTGATGTTCCGTGTTGGGGACCTTAGAAATTCACACATTGTGGAAGCATCGATACGAGCCAAGTTGATCAAGTCAAAACAGACAAAGGAGGGGGAATTTATACCACTCAACCAGACAGATATTAATGTAGGTTATTATACAGGGGATGATCGTCTGTTTTTGGTTTCACCGCTGATCATCAGCCATGAAATAAATCAACAGAGTCCATTCTGGGAGATTTCCAAAGCTCAACTGCCCAAAGAGGAATTAGAAATTGTGGTCATCCTAGAAGGAATGGTGGAAGCAACAGGTAATGTTTTCTCAGGTTCAACTTTTTCATAACACGTTATTTTTAAAAGGTGCATAAGCATTATGAAAGAGGTAAGATATAATCAGAGAGAAAATACAAGATGCTAATCTTCTCCAGTTTTGTCCCAGTGAGTGTCTTCCGGCCTCCTAAAAAATGTAGGTTGAGCAAAAGGTTCATTCTTGAAAGGTGATGATGCAAGCAGGACAAATAACAACTCGGAGTAGGGTTTAGAGGGCACTGGATCTTTTTGAAGTTCTAAAGTAAATGGAGTGTGTGGTGAGGGAGAGAAAAAAGTTGCTTCTTTCTTCCCCAAGACCTGCAATCCACCCATCACTGTTTGATGCTCTGACTCATTGCCCGGTGAGGATAAATTCTAGGTGAGATTCAGGGCAGCAAATTAGCTTTCTTTGAGAACTGTTGTGCTAAATTATTTGCTGATGCCCACCTGGTGGTTCATTCTGCCAGGAAAAGAAAAGTATTGCTTTATCTTCACTTCATCACAGGAATCAGATACTCTTTTGCTACAGACTATGCATTATTAGGTTTAGAATCCAAAGCATACTCTGGTTAATTGCAAGCTCAGATCAATTCAATATTTACATTTGGTTTAATCTCGGTTCAAAGAGAGAATCACATTTTCGGACATTTTCACATTCAGCTAGCCCCCCAAACACATATGGAAATCCCTAAACAGATCCAGTTTCCAGCATGTCAGAGATGAAATATTTCCCATAGTATGCCTGAGAAGGAGTTTGTTTGTTTAAAATGATTGTGAAGGTAATAATAATAATAATAATAATAATAATAATAATAATAATAATAATATATTTATACTCCACCCATCTGGCTGGGTTTCCCCTGCCATTCCGGGTGGTTCCAAGAATAATAATAATAATAATAATAATAATAATAATAATAATAATGGTAATAATAATAGATTAAAAACATCAAACATTAAAAACTTCCCTAAACAGAGCTGCCTTCAGTTGTCTTCTAAAAGTGAGATAGTTGTTTATTTCGTTGAAATCTGATGGTAGGGCATTCCACAGGGTGGGCGCCTCAAAATGAAGCCTCAGATAGCTGCTACCACTCAGAGTAGCAAGTGGTTCTGGGCTAGATGGAAAATTCATATATTCATATTCTTCTGTAAGACAGTCTTCCATGTACATGCCCTCAAACTGTGGCACCCTGTGCTTTGGATTCCATAGGCTGATCCTTGGAGATGGGGCAGCAGGTAGATGGACTGTATGGCCTGATGGCTCCTTTCAAGTCTTGGCCCCATAGGAGCAGAAACCACAGTTGCAGGGGGGGTGCTGACTGAAAGCCCAGAGCAGATTTCTAAGCCATAGCCCTTCTCTTGCTCCCCAGGTAGCCACCACATGTAGTTCATGTCATGCTTCCATTTCATGGCATTAAGAAAACACACGGGTGCCATAGCAATGAGAATGCTTCTTCTATTATTATTATTATTATTATTATTATTATTATTATTATTATTACTATTGTTGTTGCTACAGAATCACAACTGCCATCTTCAGGAAGAACTAGGCTAACTTTACCCCCTAGGGAAACTCAATTTGATGAGCCATACAGCTTACTGATTATGTCAGAGAAACAGGCGCATTCACAAACAAGAAAGAAAACCAAGTGACCAAAGTCATATAGGGAGAGGCTGGTCTGAATAGACTGATGGATCTGACACTGCAAAAACAGGAGGCACAGCCAGGGCCACTGCAAACTGTTCTCTCCAAATAAAAGACAGTAATAGGCATTGGGAACCCAGAAGTGCATTTCATCAAAAATTCATCAAGGCAGAGTGCAGGAGAATAATGGCACAAACCAGGTGTGTGCACAGTAAAAGGAAAGGCAGCTACAAACAAACCCTGCTAAATGTCAAGGCAAAGGCACAGGTGACCAGTCAAGATAGGCATATTGCAAATCCATGTTGCTTTGAGAACATTGGCAACAAGAAATAAAATACAATCCTAAATCTGTAGTTTAGAAATGTTGATGGTGATTACCTTGAACTATAATGATGAATTGGAAATAATTCTTTGATGGCTTACATAAGACCTATAATAAAACTGGGAAGGCGTGAATAATAATCAAGTTTACAACAAGATGTCTTATCCATTTAAATCATGCACAATTAGAGCAGATTAAGCAGACTAACAACCCAACCCCAACACCTTCACAAGTTATCCTGTGAAGTGGAATATTACTACAGTTGTCTGCTTCTCTGGCTGTCTGTCTGTCTGTCCGTCTGTCAAAGGAAGGTTGTCTTCCAGGCCCTGCTGGTACTACTTACAAATAGTCCCATTTTTCAAAAAAATAAAAATGCAAACTTTAAAAGAACACATTTATCTTCTGGACTGGCAACCCCACAGAGAAGTTCAGCTGGACGGAGCTGGGTCTATCCTCCAAACTGTCTGGTTCAGTAAGGTTTGGCAGACTTTATTAGAGAGTAGTCTACCTTGAATATAACTGAAAGCCAAACTTTGGCTTAGCATGAATGAGCGAGCATGCACTGCTGGTGCACAGTGGGACAATCCTGGCCACTTTGTTCCTTTCCCACTCCTGTTGTTGCCATGCTACCAGGAGCTCAGTCATAGTTTGGGGTTTATGGTTTGTCTCATTCCAAACAAGCCACAAGCTGTAACCAAGGCTTTAGACATAATGCTAAACCAAGTTCAGACATAATGCTAAGTCAGACCATGGCTTAGCTCCCTGGCACACATGGCTTCAGTGAGAGGACTGCTTAGCATGTTCACACTTGTGTGTTGCTTGTAACCAAATCAGCCCAATCGAGTTCACAGTTGTGTGTTGCTTGTGTGTTGCTTGTAACCAAATCAGCCCAATCAAGTAATCCAAGAGTGTAGTTTTTGTCATCAACAACGGAACTGGAAGCAGATGTGTGTGCCTGCCATCCACCAACTAAAGCAATCAAGTTTCGTTGTGGTTCCACATGTAAGAATTTGAACCATGTGTAACCACAGGGGGTTACGGACACTCTTTCCACCCTGCTTTCTGTACTATGTCAAAAACATTTTTGTTTGCTTAAAAATAAGATAATTACATGTGAGTTTTTTTTTTTTTAAGGCTCAAATTACTCTTTAAAAAAAACCTGTATAAAAGTAATTTCTTTATAGCTAATCATCTAAATCTGTTTGAAATTTCATTTATGTTTCTGACAGATGAACAGCTCTAGCGTAATGTTTGTAGAAGGGTTTGCGCTTACATAAAAAGCATGCTCACCAGCTGTGGAAAATGTGTTTGGAAAGCAGTAAACTGTGCACACAGACCGTTATTTAGATACCAAATGAGGCCATCAAATAGATTGCCACCTTACAAAGCTGGCTCGACTCTTAACTATCACCCTGTTGACTGATGGATTATTGTCCCTTTAACAGTGTGCTAATGAATGACTTCAGTTGTTCTCTACCATCAGAGCTATGTGTCCTCTGTACTTTAAAAAGCCATAAGTTTCACATCAAGGTAACTCAAATCCTATAATCTGTATGCAGTTAAGCACAATTTCACATTTCATAACGACCCCCTGAGGGTCATCTAGTTCAACCCCTGCAATGCAGGAACTCTTAGCTAGATCATAGAATTATAGAGTGGGGAGCAAGAAGCTATGTAGAGCACTGAAACCCTTCCCAATGGATACTGAAATTCCCACAAATTTGGGAGGTTCCCCATACTGTGCCTATTTTCCTGCCAATAAAAACAAGAAACCTGCTCTTTTTAAAAAGGGAAAGTAGAGTCTCACAGTATACAAATATTCTGTACCAGGAGTAAGTTCAACTTTTTTTTCTGCACAGAAATGTAATGTAATCAGATCTATTCTAACTAAACTATAAAATATTTGGCAGACCTGACTTATCACATTATTATTTTTCATTGAATTAAATATAAAGAACACCATCATTATGACTGGGTACAATGTGAAAACATAAAGTGTGGATGAAAAAACCTGTGGTTTGGCAGAGATTGTTGGACTACAACTCCCATCATCCCCTGACTAATAGCCATGCTTTCTGGGGCTGATGGGAGCTGGAGTCCAACAACATCTGGAGGGGCACTAGCTTCTCATCCCTGAATTCTAAACCAGTACTTAGGCTTGCGGCCCTCATGTTTCAAATCTGATCCTGTATTATCACTGTTTGAGGTATGTCTTTTTGTGGATCCTGTTACTTCAACATTCAGAATTTGAAGAACAGGCAGTGTTTATTTCAACTTTGTGACATGCCAAATAGCATAGCTATTGATTCCTAATACTGTGATATAAATGGCTTAACAACAACGGCAGCAAGAAAAACAGCAACTTATCTTTCTCTTCCACCAAGGAACTTAAAGACAAGTTAATTTTGCTACCAAATATGAAGGTCATAAATACAGATATTCTGGTGAAAGCATCTGAATTAGAAATAGAAAGAAGAAAAGCTTCTACAATATATCCAGAGCAGCAGAATTTTCCACTGATTTAAGTATCAGGGTATTTAAACACTGCATATCTGAAACCCAAACAGTGCAAGTGGAGTGAATTAATGTCAAAAGATTCAGGTCACTTTTTCAGAGGAACATTTTAAAGAAAGAAAATAAACTGTCATTTCAGAAGTGTGTGTTGATTATAACTCCCCCAAAAAATTGACCTATGAAATTGCTAAGCAGAACACTGCTTCCCATCTGCTAAGATCTGGTCAGGTGGCTTGAATGCAGCCATCTGCACCTACAAATGAGCTTAATCAGGTATACCAAGCATCTGGAAGGGTGGACATCTATTAATACGAACACTCCCCTACAGTAGCTTAAGAGAGCTGGTAGCATCCAGAACAGAATGTTTGGTGAGCTGAAGTGGACCTCCCTGGGAAAGGCAAGAGACCCACCATTTTGCCTATTACCAGCAGAGGAAAACAAAGCCCTGGAAGGAGAGGCAGAAGTAGGCTCCTAGCTCTGAAGACTGGAAATACATTCTTAGGATCTGACAGGGCATGGGCTGAAGAAAAGGTCTTTCCTGTAATGGAACAAGGGGGCTCATCCCTCCCCCCAGCACCCATGAGATCAATCTCCCACTGCTATTTTGCCTGAAAGATCAGCCCTGCTGGATAGCACCCAACTCTGTGCCTGAGAGTATTTCCAAGGACATGGGGGCAGTTAATGTCGCTGTCCCACCATTGTTGTATTTTCTTCCTATCTATCTTCCCTTCCCCAGCTAAGCTGATTTAGGATTCTGCAGCCATTCCACCAGCATAACAGCAGCAATGCTGGGCACCATCAACAACATCTTTCTGGCACAAAGTTAAAACATATCTCTTTTCCCAGGCATTTGACAGATCATGACAAGTTGGTTGATGGCCCGCTGGATGAAATGTTCTTGCTGCTGAGGTCTTAGTTGTTTTTCTGCTGGGTTTGTTTGTGGCTCTTTGGAAAAGCTTTATTAAAATGTGTTGCTTTTTAGCTTTTAACGTTTTTGCAAATCACTTAAAGGCCTTTTTGATGTAAGCAACAAATAAGTCGAATAAATCATCATCATCATGTCCAGATCTAGTATACATTAAGCATAGGATTGCTTGGCCCAAGCAGAATACCTCAAAACACACAAATTGTAGGTAGCCATGAAATAAAACAAAAAGTAACAATATGATAAAACCTCATTGAAATGCACTAGAATTTTATTCTGACTTAATGCCCTCAGGAATTGTTTTCTCCCTCCACAAAACAAGGGCGGTGCACTCTGTGTTTCAAACATATTTTGTTTCAGAGGTGAGCAGAACCTACTTTGTTTGACAATTTCTTTCAAAAAGCTTTTACTGCAGGTAAAAGATAATTGAGGTGTTTAAGAGCTAGAGCAAGACAGTAAGTTCTGATTGATTGTGACAGAGATTTGGCTCTGAGCTTTTCCTGATAGGCAGTGATGGATGCCAAAGTCCCATTAAGTTTATAGAAAAGAAAAACTTTATGTTTATATTTTATTTTGTTTTTCATAATCTCATTTAAATCTTATGGTCCATTTATACCCTGTAGATTTCCTTGGATTTGAAATGCGAATAATCAAATCAAATAACAAATCTGCCACTAATGTCAATGATAACATTTTCAGTACCACTGCATCATAGCTACGGGTCCCCCTCTAAATTAAAAATAAAATTCTGGGATTTCAGATTTTTCACACTGCTACTTGCAAACAATTATATTGTTGCACACTACCCCAATCTCTGAGTAGTACAAAATTCCAGAGGCTTCCAGGCGCTTACCCAGGGTTTGTGTTTCCTTTGGAATGAAGGATAGCAGAGACTGGGGTGTCTTTATGCTATGTGGTTTATTTACACATATGTACAACTTGAGCCTACAATGGAGAGGTTCACAGCATTAATACCTTGAGAGGATCTTGCTTCTCCCAAAGCCACAGCCTTTGATTCCAGCAGAAATCAAGCATAGCTCTTATCTCGCCTCTGCCCAGCCTGCAGCCTTGCTTCTATCTTCTAGTTCACATAACTCAAACTCTCAACTCTGGCCTTTGTCTTTCTAACTACCAGCAAATGAAAGGAGGGAGACTCATCCATTTGCTGTCATTTCCTTTGTTTCTTAATGCTCCATAGTTAGAGGACCATTACCTCACCAGAAAGCTAGTCTGGCTATTCTAGGAATTGAATCCATTAAAAGGGGGCTCAATCATACAACCTACCCCTCCCCAAAACTCACAGCAGTGTGTGTGTATGTGTGCGTTCATCTTCCTGACTTGTGTGGAAGGCAGCTAGAATTTAAGTAAATCACAGTCTAAGGAAGAGGAAGAAGAAACTTTTTCAGTGAATTATTGTCCCACTGACTTAAGACATCTCAACTGCCTTATGGTCATGCTAGAAATGTATCCCTTTGCAGAACAAGTGGAGTGTGTGTGTGTGTGTGTGTGTGAGAGAGAGAGAGAGAGAGAGAGAGAGATGTATTCATTTTATAGCTTCTGGGCACCATTTTTATTTAGCCTAGCTGTAACTAGGCTCCCAGACTGTAGTGTGACAATGAATTAAGGCCTAGATTCACAGTTGGCAATACCTTCATAATAAGAACTCCAGACGTTCTGGAAGAGAATATTAAACGTGTTAGAAGCACAATCTTAAAAAAAAATAAAAATTATAGTATTCCTTTTCCACCTACACAACATCCACCTTAATCATCTTACTCCCACATAACTGGCTCGACTTCAATGACACTGTCTCCTCTGCTAGCTTAAGAAACTGTTATATATTTCCATGATAGCTGAAAATGAACAATTTTCAAGTCAAGTTGTTAAATTCTACATGCTTGGAACAGTGTGTGGGTGTTGTATGGATTGGCATAGATGACTGAAGAAATCACCCCCCTCCTGGGTGCGCGCGCGCACGCACACACACACTTCTGATGACAAGCTGCTTGTTTACTTATAGACTTGAATAAAGGCTTTTACTGCATAGCAGTCTTTAGCTAAGAAAATTGTATGTAACATCAAGATCAATAGTTTCAAATGCAATTTAAAAGTTTAGTGGGATCAATAGGATGCCCCTGTCCCTGTGGATCCCTAGACAAAGACAAGCAAATGTGCCAAAGTTGGAACTCAGGCTCAGTAGTCCTGTTAACTTATGCCAGCTATGTTTGAAACTTAGAAGCAATCAGATGCGTTGGGCCAACAAAATGGTGACTTCCATTGACAGTGTTTCTTTCCAGGCCACTTCCATGTAGTTAATCTCTTTTGAACATTATCAACACTGGGGTGGGAGTAACCACACTATGATTACCAGAGTGTGAGAAGTATTTTAATGACTCCCAATCTGTTAACTTTAGTGGCTTGGATGCTGGGTTTGCCTGTCCATGAAGAGCTCCTTCTGTTTACAGAAGAGTTCTAATCCACCAGAGCCTCCTATCTGTGGCATGGGAAAAGTGGTTTTTGCTAATTTCTCCTCCGTAGCACCACCATCCATGCTGTTCTGGGGGGTTCCCTGGCCCTCTGGAGCAGATCTGCAGAAGAGAAAGGGGAAATTGGTAAATAGCACCTCCCCTCATTTGAACCAGAGCATAATTCGAGTCATAGAAATCTGGATTCCAAGTTATTGTCTTAATACCACCTGCCGCTGTTCTAATTGTGTTTGTTTTTATTACACTGCTTATAGTCTGTTGTTAGCTAGCTTGAAACATTCATCAAAAGGCAGAATATAAACTCTTAAATAAATAAATAGGCACTGAAGGTACAGTGGTACTTTGGTTCCTGAATGGCTTGGCTCCCGAACAAATCGGCTCCTGAAAACCACAAACCCGGAAGTATGTGTTCCAGTTTGTGAACGTTTTTCAGAAGCCGAATGTCCAACGCGGCTTCCGCTGCTTCCGATTGACTGCAGGAAGCTCCTGCAGCCAATCAGAAGCCACGCCTTGGTTTTCAAACTGTTTTGGGAGTTGAACGGACCCCCGGAACAGATTAAGTTCGAGAACCAAGGTTCCATTTGGAGAGCCAATTGGTACCTGCTTGCTTGCAGAGTAAACCCAATAGTGTATTACTAAACAGCATGAAATGAAACTGATGTTCTGATTATTTCTGCACCAGAACTCATGACACAACTGACTAGAGTGATGTATAGTATGGAACAAATCCATAGCATGCTATCTTGTTGGAGTTTTTGTCCCTGATTTCCCACCGATATGCTCTGTAAGTGACATTAAAGCAACACATGAAACATTGCTACAATACTCAAAATTCACACAATTTGCTAATAAATGTTGAGCACACAACAATAACATATGCAAAAAACTTCTTTGCAATCAAAAGTATGGGTACCTGTATCCATCATCTTAAGAAGGAGATCTTATAAGGCTTGTATTAAACCTTTCTCATTGCTTTGTTCACATAATCTCAGCAGACAGCACATCAGCATCTCATGGTAATTTGTTGTTCAGTTTCACCATATGCTTATTATAGCCTGATCTGATCTATCCATCATTTCCTACTTATTCTCTTGCAACTACGTCTTAACTGTCCCACTGCTTCTCTGAAGTCTGCTAATTGTCTCCTCCCTGCTGACAGTTAAATTTCCTTCACCACCCCTCAGATGACAAAGGTAATTTTCACGTTATGATAATCAGTCCATGTCAATAACTACGGGGAAAGACCAAATAAATTCTATGGTATAGTTCAGATTCTGTTTTTGTTGTTGATTAGTCATTTAGTTGTGTCCAACTCTTCGTGACCCCATGGACCAGAGCACGCCAGGCACTCCTGTCTTCCACTGCCTCCCGCAGTTTGGTCAAACTCATGCTGGTAGCTTCGAGAACACTGTCCAACCATCTCGTCCTCTGTCGTCCCCTTCTCCTTGTGCCCTCCATCTTTCCCAGCATCAGGGTCTTTTCCAGGGAGTCTTCTCTTCTCATGAGGTGGCCAAAGTATTGGAGCCTCAGCTTCAGGATGTGTCCTTCCAGTGAGCACTCAGGGCTGATTTCCTTAAAAATGGATAGGTTTGATCTTCTTGCAGTCTCAAGAGTCTCCTCCAGCACCATAATTCAAAACCATCAATTCTTCGGCGATCAGCCTTCTTTATGGTCCAGCTCTCACTTCCATACATCACTACTGGGAAAACCATAGCTTTAACTATATGGACCTTTGTTGGCAAGGTGATGTCTCTGCTTTAGGAAGTCATTATTTTAGCTAAACTGAAGTTCCAAAAATTCTAGGTCTTTTTATCCACTGAGGATTCCTGAAGTCCTGAAAGCACAATATCAGTAACAATGGAATCCAGTGCCAAAGTTCAATGAAATTACATGGGCTACAGAAAACTCTTCTATCTGTCTACATGCATCCATTAGCTATTTACTGTGACGACAGAAAATGTCTGTAATTATTCTAACTGCTAAGAGAGGAAACAGTTGACAATAGGATCATCCTGTGAAACTGATTGGCAGTTTCCTCTCATAAAGTGCAGATCCTCCTCATCATCAACATCTTCTCCTCCTTCTTTTTAAATCACACTGAGGAATTTTTAATCAAAGAACAACACTTTAATCAATTAACCACACCAATCAATTCATTCAATCTTGCAGCTCTTTTATTTTCACATAGTACTGACAGGATAATGTCAGGATAATGAAAAATAGACAAGTTCAGCCATGGGTTCAGAATGCCAACCCCTATATCAACACTTCCCAAATTAGCATTGCTTTGGCAATGATAATAAAAGCACAGAGAAAGATACTCTGCAATTGCTTGACTTCTGTTGTCATTAAGAACAATGCTGTCTGGAGTTGGTTGTGAGGCACTCTCTTTCTTCAGAAAACAGAGGAATAGCATGGAAAGCACAATAAATACTAGCTAGCACCAAAAAAGGGGGCAATGTTTTCTCTTATGCCTTCTCCGTTAAGTACCACTAATAACCGTCAAGTTCACTCTCCCAAGCCCTGCTCAGTTTGCGTGAGTGTTGCAGGTGGAAGTGCTGTCTCGTATACTCACCATTACATACATACATCATGTTACTTGTATGCAGCCTTTCCATAGGTACAACCAGTGCTTTTTTCTTGGGGGCGGTGCAGGGATACGCTACCCCTAAACATTTTGTGAATCTTCGTACTTTTGTCCATTTACTGTATTTATTTTTCCCAATTTGAACGATAAAATTGTTATTTTCTTGAGTCAAAATGAGAGTACCCCTAAACAATTTTTTAAAGAAAAAAAGCACTGGGTACAACCATGCACAAGGTGGCTTACAGCATGAAAAGATTTGCATTACAAATATAATAAAAGTAGTCATAACAATAAGCACATCAAAAAGCACACAACCAAATTGAACAATTTCCACATAAATAATAAGATCTAAAATAAAGATGCCAAAGATTATTTTAATAACATCAACAACCCCGTCCCACCCACTCCACCCCCCAAGAATTTAAAAATATCCTAACCAACACCTCAGCCCAATAGGTTGCAGCCTCGTCTTTTGTAGCTAGAGTCAGTCAGGGCCCTCCTCTCCCAGGCCAGGTGGGCAAAAGGCCTACAGGGCAGGAAGCAGGTCCTCCAGGACTCACAGCCAAGATGGTATTGCCAATTGAACTCAAGGGGTCTTATGTTTAAGTAGGCATATCTAGGATTGTGCTGTTAGTAATTTTCACTGTCTACAACACCCATGTAGACAAGGTGGCTATGGCAACAATCTCAGTGCTCCTTAGGTCATGGGTCGGCAAACTAAGGTCCGCGGGCTGGATCAGGCCCAATTGCCTTCTGGATCCAGCCCATGGACAGTCTGGGAATCACCACGTGGATCACCAGCATGCACGTTCTTTCCCTCTCCCTCACAGGGCGGCGGCGGCGGCGGCTCCTCTCTCCCTCCCTCCTCCTGGCTTCTCCCTGCCCTGCCTAGAGGAGGAAGGGGGCTGGGCTTTGTTGGTGCCAGCAGCTCTTGAGCGGCCGCCATTTTAAGCAGCCCCTCTCTGGAGCCCTTTCGCCTGCCACTCATCGTCCCACCGCCTCACCAGCCCCTGCCACTTACAAGACACAGTTAAGCAGCCACCGGGGCTCGTGGTGCTCTTGCATCATTTTCCCAAAAAAATATAGTCCAGCCCCCCGCAAGGTATGAGGGACAATGGACCAGCCCCCTGCTGAAAAGTTTGCTGACCCCTGCCATAGGGAGTGACCATCTGAAGGTGCTTCCATATGTTTTGTAGACTGCTTTTCAGCTTCCCCTAAAATTTCTTCCAAATTATTTGGAATAGTTGCACTGAAGCCAAAGTGAGAGGAACAGGGGCCTGAACCAGGGCCAAAGGATGGAGTAAGCTTTTATGAAAAGAGCCTTGTTCTATCTGGATTCCCGCCAGAGAGCTGGAGAGAAGATGAGACAGAATTCGTACAGAAAAATAAGGCAGGCAAGAGGCCCCCTCAATCCATGTTTCACTGATGGTAGAGGAAATTAAGACCCTCTTCCCACCTCGCCACATTACCCCCACACACATACAGAAGCAGGAGCACTTGTGTCGATCTAGCTGCTTTCATGATATTATGCTGCATTCTTCCCAAAGGAAGTCACTTGGTGCAATCCTAGGCATGGCTGCTCAGAATTAAGTTCCACCAAGTTCAGTGGGATTTACTCCCATGTATATGTGTGTATGGGGTTGGAGCCTCAGTGGCAGCACCAGAAAAAAAAAATACGGAGGGGTTCACCGACTGGGCAAAGTACAGATGGAATGAGAGAACAGATTTCTTCCACATGTTAGTTTTCTGAAACAGAAATAATGATACATTTCACATTAATGCTCCCACCCCAACATACCTTCATTATACTAAGTCCCATTGTTGTTTTTTCATGGTGTTATCTTTGAAGTTAGCACATTTCAGATTACAACGTTATTTTATTTTTTCACTTTGTGGTTCAGTGAAAAGTTTTTGCTGTTGTTATTGTTGTTGTTTTATTTGTACCCCGCCAATCTGACTGGTCACCAAGGGTTCAAGTAACCAAAGGGATGGGGTGGGGGGAGTTAATGTTGGAAAGGTTGGTTGCTCCTCCCTTCACTCTTCTCTAGAACGATTTATTAAGTGACTAGGAAAGCTTGTGACAGACTCAGCCGGTCAACCCCCTAGAAATATGTAAGGTGGCCAATCAAGCATTGCCAGGTGTCAGAACCCTTATGCTATCATTATTGGCCCTGTGAACATACTGCTGATTTGGTCTGACTCATCATTCTTAAGATATTGCCTTGCATTTAGAAGCGTCAAGTCCTTAAGGCTGTGGCTTGAAAGTGTGCGAGCAATTGATGATGAAATCTCAGGAAGGCAGGGGAAGTGGGAAAAGGCAAGCAAGACTAGCAGTAACATTTTCCCCTGCTGCATCCTACCTGCTTCTATTCATTTTGGTGGCTAAACTGAAACTAGGGATAGGATGAAGTTTCTCAAATAGCTTTTGACTTGTTTTTTTGTGTGGGGAGTGGAGTTTGGGTCCCCAAAGGTAAGGTGGTGGGGAAAGCAAATTTCTTAAAGGATTCATAAAGGGCAGCTTCACCATTGCCAACAACACAAGGGTGAGTTCTTCCTCTCCCCACTCCACCCCCCAAAAAGAAATTCACACAACACTCTCTAGCACCTTCAGGTTGTAGGGGCAGTTGTCTTTCAGAGAATCTTTCCTTCCATTACTGCTCTGCTCAGTGAGCAGAGCCTAGTGCTCCTCAAGCTTCTGAGGATTCCGCTAGACTCCTTTTGAAAACCAGTGTACCAGATTCCCTTTCCTTCATTCTCTTCCTTTGCTTATGCCTCTCCTTGCTCCGCCTCTCTGGGGAATGCCAGCTTCCCACACTGCTGCTCCCTGCGATCATTTCTGAGCACACACCTCTTTGTCATTCATTTCCCTCACTTTAAAGCCGCAGTGTTGCCTCTGCGCTGCCTGGCTGACCCTACTAAATGGCAAATTTCACCGCTTGCCATGTATCCAAACGATCTAGGGCAGAAGAGCACGTCTTTGCTTTATGCTACATTTCCAGACATCATGTCTCATTAACATCTGTCTGGTTGAACAAAGCACTTCGCTCCACAGAATTGATGAAAGCCAGGCAGGGGCTCCAGCAACGTCCTGAACCACAAACAGAAGAGGAAGCAGCCATGATGTGACACTGAGCTGAGGGCGCGTCTCTGGCTATTGATCTACAGTGGCCTCTTTCAACTAAGCACTCCCAGTTCCTGCATACAGATTTATACATGATGTGGAATCCACCTGTATGATATAATGAATTTGACATCTTGTCAACCCTCTCAGTTACCAAGTGTGCCACAAATGTAAAAATGTTATCTAAAATAAAGACAGCTGCAGCTACATACCATTTATTTAGTTAGTTAGTTAGGTTTTTTGTAATAATAAAAAACACCCTACACCTTTCATAGGTGTCAGTACAAAACGTATTATATATCTCATCATTTGCCCCTAACAAAATATTCAACCATTTTCCCAGGCCTTTTTTGTAAATTCATGCTGATCTGTTTTATAGAGTTGCTGGTTTTAGTTCTCTTTTTTTTTTTTTAGTATTCATTACTTAGTTGTGTTTTTAAGTTTATTGCAAGCAGTTCTGATAATGTTTTATTTGAATTATGAAGTAGGAATCTAAATAATTAATAAATAACTGTGCCAAGATTACATCAAATAGCTTTAAAGTGCTATTTAAGGTTCCCCCTTCTCCAAGGTATATTAACTCAGTTGGATGTTAGTTAGTTAGTTAGTTAGTTAGTTAGTTAGTTTGTTTGTTTGTTTGTTTGTTTAAAAAGTTTAATTTAATCTAGAAATAACAGGGCAATATGAAAATCTCTAAAGAGTGACAAAAGTTACAGCTGAATTGAAACAACTCATCCATGTTTGTGTCCAGTCTTACCAAGTGCAACCACTGTAGCAGAGCTCACCCTGTGTCCTACTTTACAAAGGGCAGGCCTCCATTTTAGAGGGCTGCCATCAGAGGACAATCCTCTCTTTGTAGGAGTCCTCTGGTTAGGGTTGTCCAGTCCAAGGCCAGTTTAAAGAATCAGAAGAAGGGAGACAAGGGCCTTGAATCTGCCTGTCAACAAACTGAAGAGAGAATATGGCACCTAGTCACAGTCTTCTCCACTCAGGGGAGAGGTAATCTACAACAATCATTTCTAAATGTGCATCTTTATATATAAGTCACCTAATGCAGAACTGGTCCATTTTTATTGGCGGTGGATAAGTAGCCACCCCAATTGTGGCTCCAATTTTGGACACATCTCAAAATGTCCATCTGTTTAAGGTGGTGAGATCCAGTGACATTATATGTGATTACATGATCACACAGAGATCTCTGTATTCTCTGATTCATTGTCTTGGACCACTTGACTTTGTTCACTCCACAACAATGATAGGAACATAGGAAGCTGCTTTATACCGAGTCAGCCTATTGGTCCATCTACCTTGGTATTGTCTACAGTAGCTGGTGGTGGCTCCTCCAAGGTTGCAGGGAAGGGACATTCCTAGCCCTGCCCAGAGATGCTGGGAGCTGACTGCCTGCAAATAAGTTGCTCTACCGCTGAGGTACGGCCCTTCCCCATGTAACTATGACAGTTGTCATCAGGTCACATCACAGCACATTCAGCATGGAGTATTGTTGGCTGCATACCCTCACAGGAAATTGTTTAGAGAAGTCATTGTCAGTCATGGAGTTCAGAGGTGATGGCAGCAGCTGTTCTTTGACACCAATTTGGCATTAGCTCCTCCGTGACCTCATCACCGACCATAGACAGATGCAGCCATGTTAGACGCGAAGGTGGATTTTAAGGGAACACTGGACATTTACCCTTTCCCCCCTTAAAAAAAATAGAATCTTTGATTTGAAAGAGGAGACATAAACAATACCATAGTACTAATAGAAATACATCATTTAGTAAGATTTCTCTTCCTGGCATCTCTAGCTGAATATTTACTCAAGCTAGCACTCTTCTGCATATGGGGCTTTGAAAGGACAGTTAACTCACCACATTTTGCCTTTTGTATTTTCTTCTCTTCTTCTTTGGAGTTCTTCAAAATGACTCCAGATCTCATCCTGAATACATGAACCTGAAGTCCCGTTTGTTTGTTTCCCCCCCACTGCTTTTCATTCCAAATGAGTTGGTTCAAAGGAAAATATATTTTTGTTTATTCTCCAGGCCTTTTCCTTGCAAGGCAACATTTTTTTCTTCCACGGGATCACTTTAGGAGGAATACACACAAAGGGATGGTGTGTCAAGACTCAAAATCCACATGGATTTTTCAGGGGGGGAAGCAGATGCAACTTACCTGAGGAACGTTCCAATTTGCAGGTGACAATGTATCTGAGATCTTATCCTGATGTCTGTTCCAACAAGGCAGGAGTAATATACTGCTGATCACACCCATTAAAACATTAAAACGATATATATATATATATAATGTAAGGAGCAATTTTTTTGTACATGCCACAAAGGCAACACCCTCCCCACCACTACCTGTAGCCTATTGGTTTGAATAGCCTTTCTCAGACACTTGTCAGGCTGTGTACCCACCATATACCTATTTAAAGTGCATTGAAACATATTTCTTCCCCAAATAATCCTGGGAACTGTAGTTTGCCCTTGAAGAGCTACAATTCCCAGAGTTTTTTGCAGGCATATCCAAGCATACTCAGTTCCAGGATACATTCCATTCAGGCAAAACCACTTGAGGCTGCACAGTGGAGCCAGCTAGGGACATGATTTAATGATTTAGGAAGGAGCATGGTTTGAGGAGAAGCCAAAGGCTGGCTAGACAGGCCTGGGCCTGGCTCCTGCCAAAGAACAATGACAGATGTACTGTTTTGTCAGTAAGGAAGCCAAGTTTTAGTCTAGCAAAGTGACAGCATATAATCAGCAGCGGGAGAAGAACAGAAATTAGTCCAGTCACCCGAGGAGCCCATAATGAAGGAAAAATCAAACCAACTCCAGAGAGGGGCTTCAGGGTTCCTGAAATGTTTATCGGGGAGAAGGTCTGGGCTCAGGATTCTGCGATCAGGAGCAGCAATCTAAAACTGCACATCAGCATGAAATTGTTCCAACAGTTGACCCTGCCTACCCACCCACCCACCTGCCTGCCTGTGCTTAAATGCTGGGCTCCATTTTCACTTCTATGATAATTCTTTTGAAAACATTACTTGAGAGCCCTTTTCAGGACAAAGACCAAGACACCAGAATGGTTGTTTTGGGACCCATTAGGAATCCTGTGTTAAACTTTTGGATGCAAATGTGTTATGTCCTCAAGATTTTCTGGAGCAACCTTCAAAGTTGTCTGATTCTGTAACTTTGAGGTTGCCTTTCCACTGACAGGCCAATGACTGGCACAACAGGTGAGAGGAAATGATGCAAGCTATACTTAGAATAAAAGTATTAATTTTTATACTTTTTAAGAAGTACGGTATTCTACGCTGCCAGGCTGATGCAGAAATTGAGAAATAATTTTATGTGATAGTTTGCTGATGATCTATCATTTTTATTTTTACATGGTTTCTATTATAAATATGTATAGTTGAAAAATGCTTTGCATTTTTTAATGAAATTTTGGTATTTTTATAAATGCATAAATATTTGTCCAGAGACCTCAGGATGGGATAAAAACTAGATCCATGCCTTAAAAAATGAAGCATCGTGGATAATTTTATCATCTTTAGTTGAATGTGATGGTAGATAATGAAGACCCAGGGAGTTAAACACTGTGAGCAGAAGCCTGGTGATGTCCTTGTGCTCACAGAAGGATTTTTGATGGAGCAGAATCTTCCACTAAGTGGGGCAGGGCATGGGCCCTACCTGAAAAAAATTGCTCCAGAAAATTCAGAGACCCTCTAGGCCACTGTGGATGCAGGAGCAGGGCAAGGGGGAATAGATGAATCTTGTGGTTCAGGGACGTCCAACTCCCAAGAGACTTCAATCTGCTCCCAGAATAAAAAAAAACTGGCAGTGATCTACCCATGGGGGGGAGGACCCAAAGTTGTTGAGCTTTTTTAGGGGGCCAGGGCAAAGCTGTTCAGCTAATTTTAGGGGGGGTGGCACCAAAGTTCTTGAGCTTCTTGGAGGGGGGGCATAAATCACTCACCAAACAATAAACCAGGCAGCAATAGCACCGTCTTCCACAGAGCAAGGGAGCGGGGCAGATATCACCCAGGGATCCACCTGTCAATCGTGGTCAAGCGGTTGTACATCCCTGTTATAGCTCAATTCTTTTAGCAAAGGCATCCACTAAAACCATTAGCCTGAGGGCACCAAGTAGATTCTACTTCTTCTTCATTTGGGAATTGGTAAATTAGCATAATGATAAATAAGGTGTTTGGGGTTTTTTGTTTTTTAAAGGTCTCAAACGTTTTGCTAGCCATTTTCCAATGAGAAAATATTTGTTGAGTTCAACTGGGGGAGGGGGAGAGAATTGCGCTGAAGAGAGAATTTTGAACTGTTATCATAATACAGTAATGGAAAAAGGGGAAAGGGATACAATAAAGTTGGCCTGCTAAACTCACTATTATATCATTATTTTCACATACTAATAGGTTGTCAGTGCAGCAAATTTAGTGTTGCATATCTAGCATGACGTTCCTGTCCATCATAGCTATGTGTGCACCGTAGCTTTAACATACAACAGACCTGCTAGGAGCCATGTTGCTTCTGATTTCTCTTTCCTTTCTTCCCCAGGGATGACGTGTCAAGCCCGAAGTTCTTATGTTACCAGTGAGATCCTGTGGGGTTACCGTTTTACACCTGTTCTCACGCTAGAGGACGGATTTTATGAAGTTGATTACAATAGCTTTCATGATACATATGAGACCAATACACCATCTTATAGTGCCAAAGAACTGGCAGAGATGGCCAGCCGTGCAGAATTACCCCTCACTTGGTCTGTGTCCAGCCAATTAGACCAGCGTGCCGAAATGGATACTGAAGAGGAAACCAAGAACCACGAAGAACAAACTGAAAGGAATGGTGATGTGGCCAACTTAGAGAACGAGTCCAAAGTTTAGCACTTAACAGTGGGGACAGAGTACCACTAATCTTCCTTTAATAGGGGAAAGAGGGAGGACCGATTAAGGTGTGACAAGCCTCCCTGCCTGTAGGCAAGCAAAGATTTGGGTTAAAGCTGCAATATCCCTGCAATGTTGCCATGTAATCTCTTATCCTTGTTCTATTTTTTCAGCTGGAGAACTCAGTGTTCACACATGCAGGTGTGTGGTTTGGGGCTGGTTTCTAAGGTAAAGGGCAGAAGTTTGTTAACCTGGGCCAAAAGCAAAACACAGTGACTGTAAGTGAAGTCCATTCACGTCCTGAGCTTTAACTCCAGTTTTTTATATACTGTATTCTAAGACAGTTTTGAATGAGATGCCTGCATTGCAGCTTTTAGACCCAAGGAGGTGAAGAGAAAGGCCTGAAATTCAATGAGATACTGTACATATGCCTTATGTATTTTCTTTCTCTTTCAGTTTAGTAATAAACCCAGCATGTACAAAAGTACTGTAGTAAAGAACCTCTAAATAATGTACATACGTGTGTAATTAATGTAGGTTTAGAGATATAATTTAGAAAATAATGGGATGCAAAAAAGAAAACAAAAACCCAACCACCTGTCATGAGGAAGGCAGTTCTCTTCTAACACCAGACGTTTATTAGAGTTTGGCACCCATTTATAACTGCCCCATGAATGCATGTCTATTTCCTCATTGTACCAGACTGGCAGCTGCTTAGAGTACCTCACTGTTTTCTTAAGCGATGATTTAGCTGACTCTAAAAAGCCATAGGTCTGGGGTGGGGGGATAAGGGCAGAAAAATTACAACATGATTCCTGATAAACTGTGAAACTGTTTACAAAACAATCGTTTTCTTTGTAATGTTATATGGTTAAAAAAAAACAACCACTTCTGGTTACTTGGGCAGGACAGGTAGAATTTAACTGTGGCAGATTCTTGTCCAAGGCAAGGATTCCTTTTGTATGACATTTGTCTATCAGAGATTTTGTGTCGGGCTATTAACCCTTTAAGTGCAATACTTTGGGAAACTTTGGTTTTCAAAACCATTCAGCTAAAAAAAACAAAAAACACCTGTGTAATTTGCTATATCTATAGCTATATAACCTATATAAGCCATGAAAAGTTTTGAATGTTATACCATAGTTCAGCAGAGAACATTTCCAGCTGATGTTCTATCTGAAAAAAACAACTGGACTTCAGCTGGATTTCATTATCGTAATAGGTACTTCATATGTCTTGAATACTCCCTGCAAAGATCTGCCAGCATGTCAGCCTTGCACATGTGTCGTTTCTGTGATGTCAATGAGCACAATCTGTAGGCCTCATTCTGCCATCTTTACTTATAATGAGTAGTGCCTTAAGTGCTTTCCAGTGTTACATTCTCCCAGTGGTTGACAACTGCAAATGAGTAGATGCAACAGCTATACAGCATCCCTGACCCAACTGCCACCAGTTCATGCATTCAAAGCTGAATTATCTCCTGAGGAAATAGGTTTGGGATTGTTTTGGTCCTCATCACTTACTTACTTACTTACTTACTTACTTACTTGCTGCCCATCTGACTGGGTTGCCCCAGCCACACTGGGCAATTCCCAACAAAAAAACGAGTAAAAACACCAGTGTAAGGCATAGCAAGCAATATCATACAGTACTGTGTTCATTTTCATGGCTCAGATCAGCATTTTAGCTATGACAAAAACAAAAGAACAAAATAGAAGAGGTCTTTATTCTGTTCCCATAATATTTTCTTGAAGAAGAAAAATTTGCAAAGATTTTCCACCAAAAAGCTTTCAGGCTATCTTGTAGGGAATAGACCTAATAAAATGTTTAGCTACGTATCCATGGATTCATGGCTAAGAGAGCACTCCGCTCTGGCAAGCCATTAATATACTACCAGATAAGAACATTGTAGCATAGACATAGACATTGATTTAATCATTGGGCAGCCCCACCCCAAAGTTCTTTATTATTGTTTGGTCATTAAGAAAACTTACCAAGTACTATCTTGGCACCCAAATCCCAATTAAATATGGATAGCCATAGCATCACACACCAACATTTACATGGCAAATGTGTTACATCAATCCATATGTATGTTAGGTGGAATTAGCCTTTTACATTTATTATGCATTAATGCATTAATACTAATCCTATTCTAACCATTTATGCCTTGCCCTCACCATAAGTAGACCTTGAGTACTGCAGGGTTGCTGAGCATTTTTGCATGACAACTTAACGGCCAGGTACACACATCACAGTAAACCATAGTCTGAACCAAACGACGACTTACCATTAATAAGTAGTATAATAATCACACCTCTCTGTTCCTCACTTTGCCAAGCCAGGATGAGGCCAACCCTAGCGGTGGCTTAGTACCGCATGAGAACCATCACTAGTGGTTTGCTTCTCTTCAAACCAATCAAGAAGGCGAAATTTGTTCTTGGCAGTTCTTGGCTCACTACTTGTGATTTGTTTGGAGAGAAACAATAGACCAGTCCTGCTTCAAGTATAATGCTAAACTAGACATATAGTTCATTCCCCTCCCAGCTCGGTGGGGTGGGCACAGGATAGCAGCAATGTAAACACACTGCTCATTCACTGTCAGCCATGGTTTGTTTCAGACCATGGTTTACCATGATCCATGAATCTATGAATGGGGCTAAAGCAGCATTTGCTAATGGTCATGTCTGCTGGTGGCATAATGGTACATTGACATAACTTGCTGCATGGTACACATTTAGTTGCTAAGGCAGTGAGACTAGGATAGATTTTTGTCGAGGATAGATTAAGCTCCCAAAGGAACTCACATTGTGTAATTTGTGCATGTGGAAATCTCTCTGTAGAAATAAAGTAGTGCAATTCAAATCAAAACCATTTATCCTGAACTGACTCTGTTGAATTTGGTAGCATCCAGAGTATATTACTGCTCAGTCAGAGTAAGGTTGGCAGAAGGTTGGCAGTGTAAATAGAGGACAATGGTTGTAACTCCATAGTACAAATGCCCTTTCAAACAAAACAAACAAACTACAGCCTTAATTTTGTGTTTATGCCTGCCTAATCTGAAAACTAAAAGTAAATTGAGAAGAAGTTCAATTATTTTTTGTATGAAAATATATATAATCATGTTTTAAAATACATGACTCAGGAGAAAACTAGTAGGCAGGTAGAAATTTTGCACTGTGATAGATTTTTCACATTTAGTTTGCATCAATGTGCTGATTTTCTCTTAATGCCATTCCAGTTATTTAAGTTTTATGGAGTTATGACAAATATGTCATTTGCACTTCCCAGGAGCTGTGTTCAGTTCTAGCCGAAGATGTTGTGCCACTGAGCTGGATTGATAAAACCAGCTGCACTTATGCTTATTAGAATTGGAAAAATATTTCCTGGTCACTTGCACAAAATAAGTTTTAACTGCCCTGGCCATGCCCCAAAAGGTGGTGTGGGGTGTGTGTGTGTGTGTGTGTGTGTCAGGTTGACAAGTTTTACCAGGAAGATATAGAATTACTACTTCCTTTCATTTCCACTTTTGGAAGCTGGTTTCATTGTAGATAATGTTAATATGTAGTCATAAGCCCTTTGTATGCCATCACCATGTTGGAATGTGCCAGTTATTTAAGTTTATATAGCTCACCCAGATCCCAACACAACTCTAATAGCACTTTGCTATGTGCAACCTGGATCCCCAGGTGCAGGTATATATTCCAGGTGATGCATCCATGTTGGGTTCAATGGAATAGATGAACATCCCAATCACAGCCACAGCCACACACCCTGTGGGTCTCCCTGTCTGGATGAAGCACCTGTCTATAAGGCTGAGTTTGCATGACAGAGGAAGTTACTGGCTAAGTTCACATAAACCATCCACCTTAGTAGCTCACCCAGTAGAGCATGAGACTCTCAAGGTTGAGGGTTCAAGCCCCATGTTGGGCCAAAGATTCCTGCATTGCAGGGGGTTGGACTAGATGACCCTCATGGTCCCTTCCAACTCTACAATTCTATAATTCTATGAAACCACCCTGTGGACTTTTGATGAAGAATGGTATAGAAATTTAATTATTAGATTATTATTATTAATAATAATAATAGGATTGTTATAGCCACCGCCATGCCCCCAAACTAAGGGGAGAGGGCCCAGAGCAGGGGTCACAAACTTTTTCAGCAGGGGGCCAGTCCACTGTTCCTCAGACCAGGTGGGGCGGACTATATTGGGGGGGGGGTTTGACAAATTCCTATGCCCCACAAATAACCCAGAGATGCATTTTAAATAAAAGGATACATTCTACTCATGTAAAAACATGCTAATTCCTGGACCGTCCACGGGCCAGATTTAGAAGGCGATTGGGCCGGATCCAGCCCCCAGGCCTTAGTTTGCCTACCCATGGCCCAGAGTGTAGAAAAAGAGGACTATTTTTGTTTATCTTAAATATTTTTGACAAGGGTGGCTTGGTTTAGCCCTCTCCTTCCAGTCACAACTCTGAGGACTAAGAGTGACTTTTCCATAAATTTTTGTGATGGTGCGTTAACATACATCAGAGTTGGCCTTATAACAGAGAATCTACAGGAGAAAGAACTGTGGAAAGCTCCAACAAGGTTCTACTAAAGATCCAACTTACTCTACTAATGAGAATGCATGAGAAAGAATTTTCAAAAAAACAAAAACCAAAAAAGTGAGCTTATTTGGGAAAAGAAGCTTTTTGCTCTTGTGATTTTGGGGTCCTTTCTGTAATCAATTGTGGCAGGTTTAGTAAGGTTTGTTTTGTTTGAAAAAAGATTAAAAGCGTCCCATATGAAAATTCGGTCTGAAGGTCCTCTTAGAGCTTTCTTTGCAACCTTTAGCACATAAAAAGTGAATCTGCATCATTCTGACACATGCATGTGTAAGCTGTAATGTTGTGAGTAGGGCACAAAGCTTAAAAGTCTCTCTCAAATTGTCTCTGTTATTATCAATGACGCATCCAATGTAAAGTTTACGGAATCTCGTTTTTGTAATATAAGCTTAAAACTCAAAGCTTCTGATGCTTTCAACGGGGAGGCATCACCAAAATTTTGTACTAAGAATGTCCCACACACTTCTATTTTTCTACAATGACTGATTAAGAAGTTTAACAATGTATTTTGTGTCAATTATTTCCACTGAAATGTTGAAAAGCAGAGAAGAATGGAATGCTGTTAATTAACAATGGATTTTCAAAGCCAATCAACAATGAGTAGTGTTTTTCATTCTTTCAGTACATACATATTGATCCAGAAATTTGTCATAGTTAATTTACTTTTATATTCTGTATTTACGTATTTATATTATGCCTTTTGGCCCCACATCTTCCCTCACACAAGGGGCTCACAACATAAATGAAAAGCAATATACAATTCCCCCCCCAAAAAAAACCAGAAACCAGATATTAAAATCACATAAATGGAGGGCGAGAGAATTAATCCATACCAAGGTGTGGGAGAACAAAAAGTGTTTGGCAGTCTTTGGTTATTAAATAACGGGGTGGATTTTCTGACCAATAACACTTGTGGGATCTTATGTTTAATAGGGATGACTACACCATCTAAGGCAGCAATCCTGTACATCTTTATTGGGAGTAATTCCTATTGAGCACAGTGGGACTTACTTCTAAGTTGACATGCACTGCCTTGTACCAATAGACAAATTTTCAGAAGCATATAGACGTGCTTTTCATATGCAGCTGCTAAAATGTATGCCTCAAGTTCCGGCTGAAATTCCTATATGTGTATTTCCTGTATATTTCCATTTCCCTGCCTCAAATTATCTTCCACAATTTTAGAAGCAAAAGGGCAATTCATGTGCCGCAAGGTGCAATCCACTGTGTACCACTACTGTGCAGCTTTCATTTCAACGTTGCTTCGTACAGACCCTTTCTAGAGAAAAGCATCTTCATCACACTTGAATGGAACATGTGCAGGTTTTCATCTTTCTGTGGCCCCTGGTGGAATTAAAACCATCAAGGGAAGCTTGCTGTTGATTTTAATGGAACCAGAATTACATTAATTAACTGCAGTTAATGCCCACCATTAATTTCATGTTCTATGGTTAATTAAGCTCTGGCCATGAGCAAAAAAAGTTACATCAGTACTAAAACTAATCCCTAAATGATCTTGATCAATAGTGTTGCAAAGATTTATGCATGTAAATAACTTACCCGCTTAGAGCATGAAAACCACTTGCATAAATCAAGTTCCACCTGGGCTTAAATGCATGCAGGTTTAGGATTTTTCTCAATACATACCAGTGATCTGGAAGGTTCGCTGGTGCCCTCTACAAACAAAACTCAGTACTACAGGAGCCAAATTTCTGGCTTCAATGCATATGTTATTGCTGCTTAGTGAAGTTCTTACTTAAATATGTCATTAATTACTTTTAACATGTAACCAATTTGTCTGACACTCAAAAGAACAGAATCTTAATTTAACTGAAGTTCAGTGAAATTCATTTTTGAATGGTGCAGTTGGCTCTGAGGGTCTCCAATTGTTTCCTTTGGGGAATTGTTATCTTTCCTTTCTTTTATTTTTAAAAAGCCAGTTGCTCATAGACTTTGGTCACAGTCCACCAGAAACATTCACTTAGAGCCCTGGGATAGCTCCATTTTCGTTTCCAAAGGCCAGGCACTAGAGAATGCCTTCATGGACTGCACCCTATTTGGTTTGGTCCATTTCTAGGAAAGTTTGCGTTGTGCATTTGATGTCATTTCCGACAATTCTCATAACTAAAATTCAGGAATTGTAGATGTCTCACACCATCATTTCATGCATAAATGTTCAGGTTGAGAAGCAAACTAGCAAGTTCAAGAAAGGGTTTCTGTTGTTCAGTTAAAATCATTCTGTTTAATGCCCCTGTTTAATGCCACTTAAATTCCTTCTTAAGAAGATACTTTGTTGTTGTTTAGTCATTTAGTCGTGTACGACTCTTCGTGACCCCATGGACCAGAGCATGCCGGGCACTCCTGTGTTCTGAAGATACTTTAAATCACCCTTATTTTGCAGATCCAGTTTCCTTTTCACTTCACAAGCACAACAGGAGCAAAACAGTACCCTAAACTGCTGCATCCCTGTGGATTTCTGCATATGTTTACTTATTTACAACCTATACTGACATGCAGTTTGCAACAGCCATTCTGATAATTCAGGCTGCATGTCAAACTCCACTTACCTCAAGTCAGTATGACACTTCTGAGTATACATGGCTATGATTATGCTGTTCCTATCTGATGAAGAAGAAAAAAATACATAAGGAAATAACACATTGTCTTGTCATTTCAATATCCCCACTATATGGAAGAAAAGTGAAAACACAGATTCAGATATGTATTGCATTATTTTTCTCATGACATGGTCAGCATTATTCACCACCCCTTTTTTCAACAGATGCTGCCTTTACATCAGGATGGAGAACCTGTGCCCAGTAAGCCAGATGGCACACTGCCTCAGCAACCTCAGTCTCAACCAGCAGCCTCAGCCAGCCCCCAGCTGCCTTCCTTCTTACCTGCACTCAGTCCACAGCATGGCAATGCCTGTCACCTTCCTCCTCTTTAACCTCACAAGGTTGCCTTTGTAGAACTCATCAGGGTGAAGGATCATTGGCTCTGGCCATAGGTGCCAATTCCCTGGGACCCTGGGTGCCCCAGCACCCACAGAATTCCCCATGAAGGGTCCCGTGCACCCACAAATTCTGGTGCCAGGGCCATGCACCCACGCCCCCAGGCATCCATGGTCAAGCTGGCACGTCTGACTCTGGCTCTATCTACTGTTGGCCTGTCTGCCACCCTGCTAGCCTCAATGGAATTAACAATGTCTACTGTGATACCCCATAGCAGACAATGAAAGATGAAGGTCCAGGGAACTGAGAGGCCTCTGCTCCCTATCTTCAGGAACCCTCAATATATTAATTATAAGTAAGGGCTCTGGCACTGTAGTCCCAAGTCACTGATGAAAAGTTTTTCCAATATATTTACAAGTGTTTGTTTTTTTCTAATTCTTTGTTGCTTCAAGTGTTTTTCCTCTTGCAGATATTAACAGGTTGTAAAGCTATTATATTTATCTCTATAGCACAAGTCAGTTCCTCAATTGAGGCCTGAATTTCCTAGTTTTTAAAAAACATTTTCCACAGAGACTTTGAGAGATATTATTCAGATTGCAAAGTATTGGTTGCAAGGAAAAATTTAAAATCATAAAACATGCAGCAAAGTAAAGTATGGAAATATAATCTGTTAGGCCTTTTAAATATGCACTTGTGAGCTTCTTCCAGAGTTACCCTCTTCCCTTAACATAAAAAAAGACCAGATGTTTAGTAAGTAAAAAATGGTTTACTTACAACCTCTCCAAAGGTCAGATTCATGTGCTTATCCATATAGCAGTCAGAAAACACAGGCAGTAAAACTTGGCTTAGTTACAGTAAAGTTCCTAAATTATTGGCATAGGAACTCAGGGGAGGCTGGCTAGAGCCATGCAGTCTGAACTGGGGCAACCAGCTCAGACCTTCTCACATTGAGCTTCTCAGGTAGACTAAGAGGCGAACAATGAGCTTGATTACCTTCCTCCCAAGGTGAGGGGAAATGATCTTCATGTATTAATTAGACTTAAGCATGTTGGTTATATGAAGCTTGTTATCCCACACAAAGGAGGACAAACCTTTTAAAATAAAGTCCAATCTACTATAGTAGAGCAGTTGACCAATTTTCAAAAAAAAAAAAAATCTTTGTCCAATTACCAAGTTTTCAATGACCAAATAACCACTTTTTTAAAACTAGATGAGCCTAGGGGTCCCTTCCAACTCTACAGTTCTATGATTCACATTCTACAGCACCTTGATGAAACTGTTTCCCAGTTATTCTTAAGTGTAAAAATCTCAGCCTTAAAAAAATTACCCTGCAATTTGTCACAATCCAGCCAAAGCTGGATTACAAATTCTTGTTGAAAGCAGTGGAATGGAACAGAACTTAGTCACACTCCCAAATAAAGATGCAAAGGATAGTATAGTAAGCCAACCCCCCCCCCCAAAAAAAACCCAGTTACTCAAGCCCCAATGAACCCAGGGTCAGTTACTCTCTCACAATGGCAATTAGGATTGCAACCCTACTTCAGATTTATGAAGCAGGCAATCTATTGACACCCTCTGAGTTCAACTGAGTCTTCATGGAACAGGAACAGGAAGTGCAATGGTTCTGTTCTCCCAGCCAGCTGGTGTTCTTCAATTATGAATTTAAAACACATTAATGTATTAATGCTGGCAGAGCCAAGGGACATATTCAAGCTTGTCTGCAGTAATTTCAGTGCTCAAGTCCCTTTCACAGGGCACTGATGTGGCTACGAATTTTGTCACATACTCCATATTAAACCTCACCTTTTGGAGCACCAAGAGAAATGCGCAGAGCTCCCCATGCATTTTAGAACCTCAGAAAAATGGGGTTTAAAAACATGCAGGAAACATTCAAAGGTACAGAAGCATCCCCACTTCACACATGGAGAGCACCTCCTAGGATGATAAGGGAGGGTGGAGTTGGCATGCTTGAGCAAACACCAGCACTACCCTGAATGATTTCTGTACCTGGTGAAAGGATGCTTCTACAGAGCTAGAATGAGGTGGCTACTTTTGGCAGTGGGTGTTGGCAGGGGCGGAGGAAGGGGTGTGTGCTGGGTGCGGGCCGCCCTGGGTGTCACCACTGAGGGGGGTGACAAAATGCTGGGTGGCACTCACCGTGGGGCCTGCAGCGCACCCGAGTCACGTGTCTCTCCTGGGAGAGACATAGTGGTTTGGACGCGCGCAGGCTCCCCACTGCCCAAATGGTCAGCCCGCTGCCTCCTCCCCAGCTGTAGGGAGGCTGAATGGAAGGAGGCAGGCAGACTCTGGAGGCCCTGCGGTGTGCCCACCCCTATGGATGACTCACCCCACCCCCAGGTGCGCCGCCCCAGGCACCCAAGCAGCTTCCTCCACCCCTGGGTGTTGGGACAGCCCTCATATAATATATCAAAGAAACAGGGGGCCCCAGATGCCAGTAAGTGATTATGCTTTAGTGGAGTGTGCGTGCGTGCGTGCGTGCGTACGTGCATGCGTGTGTGTGTGTGTCTGTCTATCTATCTGTTTTGAAATGAACAGGAGAATATGAAGGAAGTGAGCATTTGCACTACAAACGAGTGGATTTTAAGAAAACCATTATTGCCTCTTGCTAACCTTCAGATGGCTATGTTGCCTTTTTTTATTTTGAGCAGAAATATATCATTTTTGTTTGTTAAAACCTGTCCCTTGAAATACTTGGAACAAGATTTCTTAATAAAGTTGAAGGAGAATTATGGCCAAATTACAGTGCAGATTACTAAAATCCTGTAAAAGGAGTCAAACTCCCATGCATGCTTGTCCATGCAAAGCTAAACAGGAAAATGCATTTCTAATTTGGGAGATGGCAAGAAAACACAAGTCGGTCTTGTCGAACTAAGTAAATTCATTGGAAGTATTAACTGTAGGTGCATCAATGACAGAGGTTTACTGTGATATCAGGGCAATTCACACACTTTTTCTTTTTTTCTTTTTTGCAGCATCCACACAACATTGCTCAGTATTTATCCACAGTCACTACTAGAATGGAAGCTCTAGAATGGAAGCTCATTTGTGTTTTTTGTTTAGTTTTTTTCTGGGTGGTTTGTCATGTTTGTGGTGGCAATTTTCTCTGGGGGGGGGGGCCTCTGTCACCACATATCAATGTTTGATTCTTCCTTACCTGAGCACAACCAAGCTACAGTGGTACCTCGGGTTACACTTCAGGTTACAGACTCCGCTAACCCAGAAATAGTACCTCAGCTTAAGAACTTTGCTAATGCATAAGCACCACTTTAGCTAATGAGGCCTCCTGCTGCCGCCGCGCCATCTTGAAGCAAAGTTCTTAACCTGAAGCACTATTTTTGGGTTAGTGGAGTCTGTAACCTGAAGCGTATGTAACCTGAAGCGTATGTAACCTGAGGTACGACTGTATATGGATTCCTTGTGAGAAAAAGGTTAGACATGAAGAGAAATGCAGCAGGCTATAGTAGAAAAAGTTATGACAAAAGCTTAAATTTACCTGAGAGGAAGTCCTGTTGGTTTTAGTGAGATGAATTTCCCTGTTAATATGATCAGAGTACAAACCCCATTGAAATCAATGTGACTTAAGGTAAGCCTTTACTTTCTTCCTTAGATTTCCATAAGACTCAGTCACACCTAACCTTTTCTGGCTTCTTTCTATTAAACATGATCTCAAAAATGATATAAACACTAAGATACTAGGAACTAGAACCTGAACATGGAGTTTGATTGCATCTGTAGTCAGTTAAACCACTTTGAGGTTTCATCAGAATTAAGCAATTCACAATAATAAATTTTGTGAAATAAAATTAATGGCTTAGCATTACCTCTGAAGGCAGTCTATGTGAACCAGTGCTTGTTGATGGATTGCACAAACTGTAATCCTCAATTCCAAAATGCAGTTGAGGGCCCAACTAGAGACGGTGTGGGAGACATATAATATATTCCCCAACATTTTCCTTTAAAAAAAACATTTATACATCCCCAGGAGATCCCAAATTTAATCAGAGCAGCAGCTAAAGAGCCAGGAGATGTTTAACCCTTTCTCTGTAGGATGTTTGCTCGCTAAAAATCCAGTACATATTGCTAATACCTTACATGTTTTTAAAAAATCCCTGCTGCCCCTTTTATTAGATGATGGAAATTTTGTATATTTGCAGATTTTAATATTGGCTTTTGCATTATTATGCAAACCAAGGCAAAGGTACTGCAGTGCTGTAAGTGATTCAGTCCTGTTCTGGAAACAGAAATTGAACATATTTTGACATGTACTCATAATGCTGTCAGTAACTTTTCTAACATCCTTCCTCTTTTAGAAGAGAGAACTAGATACATTTATACCACCCGTTATTAGTAAAAGTCTATCATTCTGCCTGCCACTGTGATCAGCACTCACATAAAGCTCTATGCATGCACACACATTGGCTGGATCCTGAGTTGTTCCATTAGCAGAAGGGCTCTCTCTGTTAATGGAAGGGACCCCTGTCCCGTGGAAACATCTGATGGTGAAAGGCAAGATGGAGGCAATCTCCACCATGCCCCCATGTTCTCTCACAGGTCCCAGAGCCAGCTCCCATGCTGTTCTGTAGGGTAACCCCATAATCTGAAGACATTCAGGGATTGTAGTAGCCTACAGTGGGAAAGAGGTGAACATTCCCTCCCTCTGTTCCACCAGTGGGAACATCCAGAGAATATTGTAGAGAATATTGTAGAGAAGAGCCATAGCTCAGTGACAGAGCTTGTTTTGTCTGCAGGAAGCCCCCGTTTCACTGTGAGGCATCTTCTGGCAAGAATGGGAATATTCCTCATCTGAAACTGTAGAGAGCTGCAGCAAAACTGTTGACAACATTGAGCTAGGAGGACCAATGGCCCTAGTCAGCGTAAGGCATCTTACTATGTTCCAAGCCGTTGTATTTTAGTTCATACAAGGAGCTCTTTGGTAGCCAAGTCAAAATGTCATTCTCTTTGAACAGCTTGGCTCTTTTGCCGCATCACAACGTTGTCGTGACATTCCAGACACCATATGGGGGGGGGGCTGCGGTTCAAAAAGAACAAGTATTATTCTCCTTTGTGATTATTGAATCAGGGTTCTCTGGATCCGTGCCTATATAGTAATAGGATAAGATGTGAGAATGAAAACACTTTAGACTAAGAGAGATGAAACCACCAGAAAAAGGATTACATATCCAGTTTGTCATACAAAAACAATTGGGGGAGGGTTCAGTTCCGTCATAAACTACGTCAAGAGACATAAGGCTTATTTCTTAAGCCTCTGCTTGCTTAAGACTGCCTTTAAGCAGCAGCACTTTTAATTCTTGCAAATATTAAAAGCAAAAAATAAAAAGGGGCTTGGGGCTTGGCCTGGCACAATCTGTTAAATGGAAGCTGCCTTTGGGACTCAATGCTTCTCCATCTCTGGGAAATGTAGTTAGAGGAAGACCTTACTTGTAAGGTGCTTATGTTAGAAATGGGAAACCTTAACACTCAAGAACATGAAATTCAGATTTAGGAACATAGGAAGCTGCCCTAGACCAGAACAAAGAATTTGCAGTCTTCCCCAGTACTATTCTATTCTGACTCACAGAAGCTCTCCATGGGCTCATGCAATAGGTCTTCCACAGCAAGAGTTGCTTTTGTGGGAGGGGGAGGAGAAGAGGAAGAAGAAGGAGAAGGAGAAGAAGAAGAAGAAGAAGAAGAAGAAGAAGAAGAAGAAGAAGAAGAAGAAGAAGAAGAAGAAGAAATAATGATGTATTTGTTGTTAGAGCTAGCATGGAGAATTGTCTTACCAAAATAATCAGTTCGGTATTTTTCAAAACAACAACTAAAGAACTCCTCTTGAGAGTCCCCTTTATTGTTCCTGTTCTTCTAGAAAATTCTAGATTTGAAACATTTTGTGTATTTCACTGTCTCCCTCCAAGTAAGTATAGCTCGAGTCATCTAGCATCCAGCTGATTTCTCAAGACTACATAGCAAACCAACGAGTGCAGGAGTATAGCCTGCAGAGGTCACAAGCAAAGGTAATCCTTGAGGTCTGCTCCTTTTCCATCCGGACAGTTTGGTCCCATCCCATAGGTCATCAACCACCAATTGCCTTCTGGGAAGGATCCCGATTGGGTTTTGTACTTAAAATATGTATTTTTTCATTGGGTCTTGATTTTACTTGTAAACTGCTTTGGTAGATTTTTAAACCCACCAATTTCAACTCTGGGATGCATTACGAGCAATAGAATTTGCACAATTTAAAACACACATCCTCTCATTTTAGACCTATTTTAGGTTCCACTGGATATTAGAATGATAAGAGATACTATTATTTCCAAATCAGTAAGAGTAATGAAAATGATAATTAAACTTCAGTAACCTCACTAATGCCTACAGTCCCTTCATTCCCTTTTTCCACAGTGCAGGTAAAAAAACCAGGTTTTCTCAAATGCCCAAAAGAATAGCTCAATAAATCTTAAATTTAAAAAAGTATCTCAAGAAATCAACATTAGGGATAGGAATTGTTTTATTTAAAACCTAACAAATCAGACTGTCAGCTCTCCTTGCTTGTAATGCATCACTGATAATCTCTCCTGCCATCCAAAATGCTTATATAGTAATCCTTTAATTTGAAATAATGCCATAATGGCATCTAATGTGTCTCCTATCTTAGAATTCATCCAGTGGCTTAGACAACATGTCACAATGACGATAACTGAATAATTTCTTCTGGTGGGGGAGACTGTGCATATGTGAGAAAGGATGAATTAAACTGCTTCCTTCCAAAAATATTTTGCTAAACATCCTTTCCATGTAACAACAAATAGTCTTTTACCCAGTTTTCCTCACAACATCTCCATAAAATAGGCATGCATCATAGCTACAGGAACCTGAGGCATAGACTGCAATCGTCGGCCCATTTATCTAGATCCAATCTCTCAAACTAAACTAAATCTAAATCTCTGGTCAGATTTTTTTTTCTATCAATCAAATTTTATTGTTAAAATCATAGGCCACAGTATTAAAAAATGCAATCCATTCAAAAAGATGACTAAAAACATCATAAATGTAATAAAGTAGTGAATCTTCTTCCTTACCATGACCAAAACCATTTTAGCATCTATGAATTTCTGATGCAGTTTAGCTGCAACTACAGCAAAAATGGACACTGTCAGCACTATAATAAAGGGTAAAAAAAAAATCTGCTATAGAGGCCAGCAGTTAAGCTTTTCTTTTTATTGAAACAAACCATAGTTGAAGGATCAGTATCAATTTTGTCTGGTTTGGTGGTGAAAACCACATCACACCGTTTTTATGTACCCTCATGCGCTATAAATCACCCACCTCTAGATGGCAGTAGCGAGGAAGCACAGAATAAATTCTCTTAATAGGAAAGTGAATGCTTTAAAAATAGATTTCTGAAAAATTGAAATCCTTCTCTTAAAAAATATTGCTGAGGCTATTTCCATAGTGATTTTTTTAAAAAAATAACTTCAGAATCTAATTCCTTTACATTAGGGGGTAAATATTTCATCAATATTGATAGTCACAATGTAGCTTACGTTTTCTTATTAGAGCAGGTGGGAATAACCTGTGGCGCTCCAGATGTAGGCAGAATGGCCAACCGTCAGAGATGGTGGATTTTGGAAGTCTATAAACTTAGACCCTACGGCCCCCAGCCTTGCAATATTGTTTATGCATTACTCCACCACTTAAGAGTACAAGGGCAAAGTCCCTTTCACCCGGACACTGGAGGCAGAAATGGAAAAGTTGGTTTACCCAAGTTAGAAGGCTCCCTATGCTCATTCTGGAACAGCAACAACTTAATCAAGAAAAACCCGCTGCTAAAATTGTTTGTTGACTCCTTTGGTGGATTTGGAAAGCACGTTCATTTTAATTGTGTTTTTAATGTCAGTTGTGATTACACGATTGTATATTTTTTTATATTAAAAAAATTTGGTTGTAAACTGCCCTGGGAAATATTTGTATACTGTTACAATAGCATTAAACAATAAAATAATGTGCATAACACATCATATTTGCATTAATGCCGGTGGTTTTTAAAAGACCAATTCTGCAAATGGAACATATCTGAACATAAACACACTCTGGCTAGTTGTGTATTCAGTCCTCTAAATCAGATCTAATTCTAAGTGAGAATTATTAAGCTATTGTTCTGTATTTTCTTTTTTTGCTGCGGGTAAGCTAGGAGGGATTTTATGTGCTAACACATCAGCACATGCATGGTGGAAAATGAGATTTCTAGTGTTATGTTTTGCGTTATGTTGCCGATTGTTCAATATGCACTTTCTTTTAACAGTAAGAGCTGTGCTGGCCTTTACTTCTGTCTTATTTAAATAAACTGTAATAGAAAAGCTGAGTAACTTTTAAAAAACTTCTGTCCCTTGCTGACCTAAAAAGCCAAAGGAGGCACAAAGCATATGCAAGCTCATTGGCGGGAGACAGTACCTTCATGCAGTTACAGTATGCCACAATCTGGCTTACTGTGATGTGCGAACCAGACCATTGAGGGTTTACAATACATATTCCTATGTCTGTCTCTGACCCTACGCATACAGTTAGCAGTGTGTGGGATGTTAATTAACTCAATACTTACTGAGTTTGTGTAGATTATAGCTTTGCAAATTTTGAGGGAGCAATGCAGAGCTTTGGGTGTACTTGCTATTTTTGGGTGCCCCAGTATACTGTTGGGTTTTGTACATTTTTATAAATCCCTTGAACTGTAGACATCGAAAAGTCAAAATTGACCCAAATCAGTAAAACGAATGGAACTAATTACTGTACCTTCAGTTGTGGTAACAGTTCCCATGTACCATGTTCAAACTTCTGTTGAGTACATAAAAGAACAAGCACTCTAAACATTTATGTAGACTTTACAAAAATTAAGATACTCAACCTAGCAGTGAGGAACTAGGTCTCTGCATATATGCAAAGTGAAGAATTTGGGTTTTTTCAGCTAGCTTGGATAATCACTAGGACAAGATGTGGGATCATGAAAAAGAAATTCCATCAGGAATGATTGGAAGTATTTGATCTAGAAGCTTGGGTTTCATTTATTTCTTACTTTGCAACTGTTCCATTTTATTCTTTTGTTATTTTACTAGGATAACTGGTCAAGAGATACAATTTTAGGGGAGAAGCATCTGTCCTTTTTTTACTTTGGTCTTCATGGCAAATGCATTGATAATACCTGCTGGGCTGTCAATGGGAAAATGCTAAAAATAAGAAACAATCTATGTGGACTTCTCTGATTACTAGTTTCTAGTTACATTTCCAATTGTAATTCATCTGATCACTAATTTTTAGTTGCATTTCCAGTTGCTATTCATTGTGCATAGCATAAATAAAGCAAACTAGCTTTACTAACACTAGATGATCAAGAAATGGTGCAATGACAAGCAAATGATCAAAACTCTTGAAGAAGCTATACATTATACACAAATTATTGAATAGGGCCACATGCTCTATCTGGGGCATGTGATAATGCAATACTATAGCAATTTTGAGATGGAATTAATGCCCAAACCAAAGGGAGACCAGGCTGGAAAGGAAGTAAAAAAAATTCTGGGAATATTTCAAAAAGGGTGGAGTTAGAAAAGGACAATTGCATGAAGAACTGGAAAAGAAAAGAAGACAAAGATGGCTCAAAGGTATAAGGCACAAAAGCACAATACAGAGCCAGTGCTGGAAGAAAATGCATCAGCTGACTTTGCTTGAAGCAAAAAAACAGCAGTAATTGTGGCGATACAAATGAAACCTGGAACTTCCTATTGTAAACCAAACTGATTAAAAAGGCAATGAGAGTTCAGCTGCAGGTATGGGGTGTTGCACTGCTGTGAAAGATGACTGAATATGGGCAGTCCTTCCCCCAATCCTTACCGCCTCTCCCCTTTCTGCAACTCATTCAAGGGCTGTGCCATGCCTTCTGCATGCTAGAATCTACTCAGCTACCAAGATCAAAACCTGCCCTTCTAACACAATCTAGCCCTAATACAGGCATAGCTGCATGGAAGGACCAGCAACACTCTCAGTACAGCTTGTTTGAGTGAACTCCCCAAGGCAAACATACATGCACTATGGGAATAAGATTCATGCAGTCTCTACCTGTATCCCCATCTTGCATGTGTCTCCTAATTCTTGGTAATGGCACTAGCATGAGACTACAAGCTTGAGGGTTCACAGAGCTCCATCAAGCCCTTTGCCAATTCCTCCAAGTAGGCTGAACCTTTATGGGGATGGATTGTGCCCTTAGACTAGTCTAGCCCCAGCTTCAGATCTGGAGTACTGAGTACATATATAACCTGCTTTATGAACTAAGTTAGACAAAAGGAAATAGTGGATGCAAAACTGTATACAATTTGCAAACTAAAAATAATACTGCCTTTCAATATGAAGGTGTGAGCATTTCATTAGTACCTTGCTATTTCAATTAAAAACTCAAAATAATGTATTCTGCCTCCAACTTTTAATTCTATAATCCTTAAAATTCTGTGTCAAATGTATCTATGATGACATGTTGATTATAATCATACCTAGCAGACCAGGCCTTAAAGTAGGTTAATTGCATAGGAAGATTTTACTATGTTTACATTTTTTTTCTTAAATTATTTTTTAAAGCACAGTAAAGAGTCTGAGGACAAATTATTCAACTGTTTATCATACATAAGACTGCATGACTATAATACAAAGGGCTTGTCTTTTCATTTAACGTTACAATATACACAGCAAGTCCGGACTAGATCTTACAATCTGAACACAGGTATTTAACCTTTTCCATGCTGTTTATGTTTACAATGCACAGAAGTCCTGTAACCAAACTGTGTAGTAAAGCACACAAAACTGGACTGTAACATAACACAGTATGCAGAAGCATTGGAGTTTATGATTTTTGATTATGTAGGTTTAAAAACAGTATTAGTTTTTGGTGCTTGCTAAGGTGTGGCAACCAGCACAGAGAAAAAAAAGTTACCCATATTTGATACCCTTATATTCCTGGACAGCAGTAAGTACTGGATTCCTTTTTGCATTGCTAAGCTCAGTGTTCCATTTCTAAGGTGACAGCCTTTCACTCACCAAACATCTTTGAACTACAAAAGTTCAAAAATACTTTAACTCACATGCTTGACATTTCAGTACAAAAGAAATATGGATCCCTTGATAAAAAAATTGATTTACAAAAATGGTTTAATTCCCAAAGCATTCTTTCACACTTGCACTGTATTCAGCCTCTCTGCTGCCATTGTGAGGACTGGTTTTTGTTTTTGTTTTTTTAGTTTTCTAGTTTTTAAAAAAACACCTTTTGTTCAGAAGACCTGACCTAGTTGGTCATGTGAAACTGACCAGTATGAAGTACATGGTTTTCTGCTGAATGACCTTTTTAAAACTAGTTTACTGGCAGAGGTAGATTACTGCTTTTGTTAACACATAAAGGGCAAACAGTGTTAAGGAAAGATAATCACTTAATTACCCCAATCCCTCAATTTTATTCACTGTGTTTTTATCCATAATTTTAATATTTTATGTGGGTCCACAAATTTAGCAACTGCCAAGCTGACTGTGTTATATTAAGGCAGCAGAACCCAAAAATTAGGCACCTGTTAAGTACAGCCTGCTAACCTCAGGTCTCACGAGCTTTTTGCTTTACTCATACTAATGTTTTGGACCTGTTCATGCAATCAAGGTCTTGCCTTCAAGTTTACATTTATGCTAATAAGGAATACAAGAATCAACTGCTGGTTTCATAGCTTCTGGATCTAGTGTCCCTTTTACTTTCAGAAGCCTGAACACACTTATAATGTAACAGATGTTGTTATAGTCTTGAATTAGATGTCAAATCTATCATGTTCAGTACACAGTTTGCTGTAAATGTATTGGCTATGAATTCAACAACAGTTCCAGTTTTGTTTAAGCAATAGTACAGCCATAATTTTCAACTGACATTTAAAAATGGTCTAGTTACACCTTGTGTCAAAGTGCAGAACTGCTACATTATTGGTTACAGACATCTATGTGCTATAAAAACAGCTTTGGTACAATAAATTATCAAAAAAGAAAATAATTTTTTGTAAAATTCACAGCATAATTGTGAGGCAAAAAAGCAGTCACATAAAATTCTGCATTTTTAAAAATGTTCAAGATGAACAGAAGACATCTTTGTGCAGAAGTAATGGTGGAGAAACCACGTGCCCAGAAAAAGCAAAACAAAACAAAAAAAGTAAAAAGCAGGGAGGGACACAGTTGTAGCTATTTCCATCAAAAGCAAACCACTACTCCTGTGACCTTCAACCAATAAGGAAGTCAACTTTATGACACACGCAAAGTGACCTTGCAATACCTTACAATAAGTGGGTCACAAAAGTCTATTTTAAAAGAAAGGCCTCTTGAATTACCCATTCTGTGTTTTCAGCATTAAGGACTGTCTGCAAAAGCATGTCCAAAAGTGATTGCATCTGAAATGGTAGGCTCCTCTAACTTAAGAGTCCAAATCCATAAGGCCAAAGGTTATCCCAAAGACCACCACTTAGACTTCCCCCTGGACTGGCCAAGACCAACCTGTTGATTGCTTCTCAGTGCACCTTAGTTACAAGACCAGCCATATTTCAATACTAGCTGATTGTGGTCTCAAAATATGAGACACACAGAATCCCATTATAATTGCTGCTTTGATTCTCAGTAGGTTCAGATAAGGAGAATCCTGATCACCGCCACTTAGCATGCTCAATGTGCCTCATGAACACCATTACAACCGTCCCTTTTTTTTTAACAGCTGAAGACTATATTTTGTAATCTGAAGGTCCCTCTTCCTCAGTACTGCCTTTTCGTGCTCATGTGTGTTTGGGAAATTAAAATTCATATGACTCTCTCCCACCCTCTCTTATTTTTTTATTTTTTATTTTAAAAAAAACACTCCCCAAAAGCCCATTTATATGATCCTGGGCAGTGCCTTTAAAAAGCTGTTTGCAACTAAGACCAACATTTGAACTTTTACTCCTGTTGAATGGGTGGGGGGAAGGAATCTATGACTTGGTTCTGGTAATTAAAATAGGGGCAGCAAGGTGAGACATCACCTCAAAGCTATCTAGGATACGTATCATGGCTCTAAAAACTTTACTGTCCCTTTGCAATCTGTTCAAGTTTAAAAAAATAATCAGCTTTGCCCTTCTGTAGCGGTTCAGTTAGTCTATCTCCTTCTGATTCAAGCAGCTTTGCACTTTTTTTGGAAAAACACCACTTCTATAAAAACACACAAGAAACAAATTTGTTTCAGTTTAGTCACGAGCTAGCCACAGGACTTTGCTGAACACAAACTCCTGTCATGGGAGACTCTTCTCTATCAATTCCCTGCCTCATTGCAAGGTGTCCTTCAGTCATGTAATGAGCAGGACCTGTATTAGCAGAAAATTGGTATGTTGGATGTCCTGCTATGCCAGTTTCTTGGCGTGGATTAGAGTAGACTGTTAAATTGACGTCCATAGCTCCATTTTGTCCAAAGTCCAATGAATTAGCAGCCACTGGGCGGTTCTGATAGGCTTGATTGCCTTGATTACCAGTTGAGGAGGAAGATGTGGAGGAAGAAGTAGTTGAGGAAGACAGGGATGTCATGGAGTGGTGAGTATGAACCACCTCCATAGAATCCTGGGTAGAGGAGCTGTTTGTTGGAGAATTGTAGACCCTTGGCCTGGTCCGGCTACCCAAGGCCTGCTGTCCATGGTGGTGGTGGTGGTGGTGATGGTGGTGATGGTGGGAGGTGTTTCCATGGTGATGGTGTAATGCATTCTGTTGCTGAGGGGTTACGTGGAAGGAGGTTTCTTGAACTGGATGGGTTTCAACAGTGACTTGTGTAGGAGCTTCAGTGCCTGTCCAACCCAGAGGAGGAGGAAACTGCTGACGAACCTGTTATTAAAAATAAATAAATTAAATCCTTCTATTTTATGTCATACCCTTCAAGCTAAATATAAAAAACTACTTTTTAAACATAACATGTTGACCCTTATTTGATATCTTGCTTGTTTTTTTCAAAGAAAAAATATAAAAGCAAACTTTAGTATGAACATTCAAAAGTGAAACACTGTCGCAATCATAACAGGAGGGAAACAATGTCAGCTGGCATTAATAATAAAACTATTTTTACTATCACAGAGTAAAAAATTAGAAGTGATCCACTTTGTTGCACTGATCACTAGTTTCCTTGTTCTGCAGTACACTCAAGTTCTAGTTCAGACTAGCAGATCTGCATTTTAAAATGCATACAATGAACATTCACATATTCCTAGGTGTCACAGGGTGGCTTAAATGGTAGTAGTTTAACAAGTTATTGACCTAGAAGGAATTATTATTTATCCTGGCAATAATTTAGGTGTCAAAGTACATAGATAATGAAACAAGCTGCAGATGTGAACAAGGTCATTGCTGTATATTAAGCAAATACTAATCTAAGACCTTGATAACTGACTTGACATTTGCAAAGCCTCATGTGGAAGTTTACTGTGCAATAATCTGGATAGCTCACTTCAGGAATAATGTTGCCAAATTAAGGATTAGAAAAGAGATGCAATTTATTAGTATGATAACATATAAATTGAACTGGATTTGAATGTAAGAGGCCCTCATTTAAATCTCCATACTGCCACTAGCTCACAGAGAGAGGAATTCAATGTGCGCTAAGGCAATCATTCTGTCAGGGCAAACATTTTAACTTGCCAGACAGAACAAGCACTGTTCTGGGAGTTCCTTCTAACCCCCCCCCCCCCCCCGCGCACCTGCCAGAAACAATTTCAGAGGGTATGGGTCCTTGCATGGGGCTTCTGCTGATGGGATTCATTAGCTGAATTACACTCAAAGTGGCAAGGGTATGTCACCATTTTTCAGAGCCTAACCTACCAGAAGATGCAAAGGAATTCAGAACAAGAAAAGAGGTAGGAGAGAACAGGCCAGCCTGAGGTATAGCCCAACAAACTGTTATGTGCCTGAAATGACCATTTGGTCAGTTCAATTCTTTGAAATCAGAAGAGTCTGAAAGAAAGAGAGACTTCCTTTCAAGAGTCTTACCTGTGGACTATGTGTTTCACAATCCATAGCTTGTACAGCAGCAGTGAAGTGTCCACCACTATGTCGATGCTGATGTGTAGGATCTGACCGTGCCCTTCCACTGTTGCTTGTCCCAGAAGAGCCACCTTTTAAATTTAAGCAGAACCAATGTATGGAAAAGGCTATTAACATGATAATCAAGACGTCCATAATGAGTCAAGAAAGCAAGGCTCCATCTAAAAATGAGTTTCTGATATACAGTCCGCTAAGAGTTTGCTGTTGCCATTCAAAGGAAACTAAAGCAATGTCTAAAATCTTTTGGGAGGTTTAAGATTAGAGAAAATAATGTCATTTTATTCAGACAGCAAATATTCTGACAAAAGCTTAGGGTGGTATCTAACTAAGTTACTTAAGTCAATTTATTTCAGTGGGTCTATAGTGATCATGATTAACATTGGATATTTTTAGCTTTCCCCCCCTAAATGTGATAATCAGAATGTACCTGAGCTTGAAGATGTGCTAGAAGTGGTTCCTGAAGACTGTGACTGCTCCATAGCTGGACTTGTTGACACACTGTTGCTTGTGTTTGTACCTTCATCTGCTGTTTTCTTAAAGAAACTGTGCTGCAGGGCATAATAAGGTTGAATTCGAGTTTTCGGATCATAGTCAAGCATCCTTAAGATGAGGTCTTTGAACTTCAAGTAGTCAGCCACAGTATGACCCGATTCCCCAGCACGACGTCCCCCTGGGCCTCCTGTTTCAACTCCAAGTATATTGTGAAGTTTACGGGTTCCAGGTGGTTTATACTCCTGTTAAGAAATTAGAAATTCCTCAAGCTATCAGTTCTCAAAATATTGTTGACAATATTCTAATATTAAGTACTTTAATTTTACTTTCATTGAACTTAAAAGTCTCTTTGTAAAATGAATATAAGCACCACATATTTTATGATATAATAGTGTGATTTACACAGAATGCTATACAGTGGTACCTCGCAAGACGAATGCCTCGGAAGACGAAAAACTCGCAAGACGAAAGAGTTTTCGTTTTCTGAGTTGCTTCGCAATACACATTGGTGCTTCGCAAGACGAAAAAAATCACAAGACGAAAAAACTCACAGAACGAATTAATTTCGTCTTGCGAGGCACCACTGTACCATCGTTTGTTTAGCTGGTGTGATTTGTTTGAACTTCTGAACCCAACCCTGGTTTGTCTTCTGGCCACCAGCCACAATGTAAAGTCATGGTTTGTTGTTAGCTTACAAACAACTGTTTGTTTTAACTATGATTGTGTGTTACTTCTAAACCCTACTATATTGCTTAACCACTGGTTATTTAGCCACCTCACCCCAGATGTTTGGCAGGCTCCAAAGGCATGAGGCAAAACCAGCTGGAAAGTACACTAAGCTGCTGACTTGTTTCCTTACTAATGAGATGACTTGTGGTTTGTTGAACAAAGATAACTGAAAGAAACTATGGCTGAGAATTGGTAGCAGACCAATATCAAAAGCCAAATTTGCTGGATCAGGATGGAGGACATTCTTCTGATAGGGATAGTTTCCCACTGGTGTTTACAAGCATGGTCCTGAATAGTCGTCTGCTTCTCCAGCAGACATCCCACTCAACACCAATGACCCTGCTTACAGTTGGTGGTAGTTGGGTCAGACTTGCTCTCTCCAGGTTTCTTGTCCTGGCATTTTTATTCTATAAAGTTGAGCCTCAAATTTGAGTGTGTGGCCCTATAGCATGTTTGTGTTTCTTTCCCTTCCATTCAGCTTTTTTTATTCCTGAATGGTGTGAGTTTTGGGGAAGTTTTTCTCCTGAGTGTTGTGAGATTTCCTCCATTTTTTTCCCTTTGGCGTTTCCCTCACAATCTTAGCCAGTTGGTCTAGTGGGTGAAATAGACCCTACCCCTGGGGAGATGGAGGTAGTAGGCTGTTTAGGACCTGCCTGCCATCTCCAGAAGAAGGCATCGCCCCATCAGAGGAATGTCCACCATCTTTGTCAATGAACAGAAATATATGGTAAGACAAATTTCCATTGTCTTCTTCCTTAGAAATAGTTATCTTTAAATCAATGGGAGCTATAAACAAATTAGTATAAGACTGAGATTCAAATTAGCAACTTACCCTTTTTCCATCTTTGGTCTTCTTTAAGTTCCAAGTTCCATCTGGCAACTTCTCAAAGAACTTTCTTGCTTTTGGTGCTTGGTCAAGAATGTGAGCGGGTGCAATACCTAAAACTTCCACTATTTTATTCATCTGATCCACCTGTTTAGGAAGCAGAAGAAACCAGTTAGGAAAGAGGGGAAATCTATGATGGTAAAATACTAAGCAACACCACGTAACATCAGTGCATGTGGAGGTTAGCTCAAACCCTGCATTCTAGACTGCATTCCAAGACACCAAATAAGGATTAATTCACACAATCATTTATACTGTCTGTTCCAGATAACATTAAGCCTTTGCTTTACACAACATTAAAAAGTTCCATAAGATTATCCCCACCTTTTTGGAATTACATACCTCATTTGCACCACTGAAGAGGGGTTCTCCAGTGTGCATTTCTACTAAGATACAACCAAGGGACCACATGTCAATTGCAAGATCATAAGGCATTCCCAATAGCACCTCTGGTGATCGATAAAAGCGACTCTGGATATACTGGTATATCTGTATTGTAAAAACAATGTTATTAGATAAGCTTAAGTCTATTCTTAGTTTAGGTATTAAATCATTTACAGCGAAGCATTGTTATCTGAAGTACAAGATACGGGGGAAACAATAAAAACTATTTGCAAGAAAGCTTGGCAGTTATTTAAAAACTACAGAGAAATCTCAAGGTGACCAATGTGATAGGTATTAAGAGTAAACATTACAAAATATTTTGTTTTAGTAAACACTGTAAGATCATTTTGCTATTACACTTGAAAACTGAAAATCCTATTTTAGGTTAAAATTACAACTTTAGAAAAGGTAGTTCTGATCAACTTTTCAAAAACCAAATACTTCATATACTAAACTGCTGCAGCTTCCCTTTCTTCCCTGCAAAAAATGGAAACACTTTGACATGTGTACCAGACATTCAAGATTTATTGAATGCCATGTTAACACATCAACTAATCTTTTTAGAAAAGCAAAGTATTTACATACTGGTCATGATAAAAGCAGTGAATCATTTTAAATTCTTAGGATTTGCTTGGGGGGATGCAGAAGAACTGGCACTCCTTTTTTATTTGCTGAAGAACTTATTTAAATCCTTTCCCCATACAAATTATGGATCTAAAATCTGTTTTGTTTATACAGATTTTTATAAACCAAACAGATTTATTGAAATATCCTGAAATTTATACTGCTTTTCAAGCTGCCCTGCATCAACTGTTAACACACTTTATAAATACTCACCCTCTGCCCAAGTTGGCAAGAACTGCCAAAATCAACTATCTTGATAGCGCTTCGTTTGGGGTTACAGAGCAAGATATTCTCGGGTTTTAGGTCACAGTGAATGATGCTAAGTTCAGGAGTTGCAAGAAAAAGCAGTGCAGTGCACATCTGTTGTGCAAACTTTCGTGTCAAGTTCAGTGAAACCCCTCTGAAGTTCGTATTCCGCAACAGGTCATAAAGATTGTAGGAGAGCATTTCAAAAACTAGACAAAGATGGTTTCGGAACATAAAATGACGCTTCAAATGCACTAAAAGAAGAAAACCATGTAATTACAAATGTATTCTTATAAGTGAAAATCATAAATACAAAACTGTCAGTTGCTAAGGTAATTTATTTCCATAATTTTTCATGCTTTAAAGCTTTATTTGAGTATCCTACATCATGTATGTCAAGATAGATACATATTATTCAATGATCCACATGATAACAGTATTAGTGACAAGTCAACAGAGCACAAAATTTCCTAAAGTGTCCACAAACGTCTGCCCCAACCTGTTTTACGTTTCCCTATTATGGAAGATTTACCAATTTGGCCAAAGGATCATGCTTCACACTTGCTGATAAATTAAACTACCTGCATCAATGTGATCTAAGGAAAGTGTTAGAAACCCACTTTTCACAAGAAGGTATAAGCAGATATGATTTGTTGTAAGTAAAGACAGGAGGTGATTATTTGGGGAGGGTGGGATCAGTAACTGACATGTTCAACAAATACACTGGAAAGAGGGTGGTTTGTTGTTGTTTTTTTAAAAAAGAATAAACCGACTAGAAGTTCCCCAGACCATTAGTTCTACCCTAAAAAATAAAATGAAATTCTTTGCAAAAAACAAAACAAAACAAAACCCAATCCAAGGAGGTGGATTGACCCAACAGCTCACTCATAAATATTATGTTTACTGAGCCACCATTAGCAACTGGTGTACAGAACTGAGGTGGTCATTTAGGACGTAAGTTGCTGAGAAAGCTCTATGCAAAAGGTGATTTGAAATTGTTTCTAGATACACAAGCAACATTGTCCCTTTTGGATTTGACTAGTGAGGAGTTTTAACTGCCAGCCAGCTGGGTTAACAAAGTAGCAATGTAAATGTGTCTGAATTTGGGCAAAGTCAAGCTTTGGCTACTAATATCAAGCTGCTGCCAAAATATAATTACTATTAGAGCAACCTAAAATGAGCAATCAACACATATGGACAGTTGTTTAAATAGCTACAGATTATATAGCTGTCAAAAGTTCCACACTTGGAGCAATAATGAGGAACTATTTGGCAACAACTTTGGATACCCTTTGCAATCTGTTTGCAATTAATTGAGGTGATGCTCTGAACAAGACAACTGCAGTCTTCTGAAATGTGCATCTTTGAATGGATTTCTCTTACTATAGGTAATTAGAACTATTCAGAACTTATAGATCAACCATCCTAAGGCCCTCCACATGTTTTGGATTGTGTTGATGGGGATAGGTGTCAGTAGTCCAAAACATCTGGAGGGTACCACAACAGGGAAGGATGTTATAGACTGGCCTTCCAAGTGAGGAAACCACACATCTGGACAATGATAAAGAGGGAAGGAAGCAAGAGACCAATAAATTACAATAAAGATTAAGTAAGAGATCTTCATATAGTTTGTTTCCCAAACATTAGGTACAAAGTGCATATTGGCAAAGATGAACTGATTTCTTCCTATTGAAAAATTTGACTGAACTACTTAAAAAAGAAAAAGAAAATGCAATGCTTCATCATTGTGATAAAGATGCAGATATAAAGTTCTCAAATAATACCTATATAATATTTCATTTCCGTGTCATGTTTGTTCATAAGCTCAAGAAGTCGCACTTCAATCTGGGCTTGATTTAGGAAAGCCTTTTTGTTCTTTATAATTTTAATAGCCACAAACTCTTGTTCCACACGGTCATATGCCTTTACAACCTGTAAAATAAAAATACGTATCATCTCACATATATATATATTAAGATCTCTAACACAAAAATCATTTTCTATATAAAATATTTCTTCAAAGCAATAGAATCTCTCAAAGATGCAGTTTGAACAAAGAACCAATGATCCCTCATAGCTTTACTTTGGACAGGGCCTATCAAATGCTGAGTCAAGCTGATAAAACTAATAATGGGTAGGATTCACCTAATGACCCCCATCGGTGTAAGCCGTGTGCAAGGACTTCTGCTTGCACAACAGAGCTTTCCCCCGTCATGCAGGGAAAGGAGAGATGAAATCATTACATCTGGGAAGCATAAATGCTTGTGCAGACAGAGAATTCATCAAAGTGCAGTGCTGAATCCCACCCATATTTTTCCCATTGGTAGCCTGGATTATATATAAATGGTGAAGCAGCTTGTACACACAGTGGCTACAACTTGCCATATCCGAATAATGAGGTTGCTTAGGTTGCTTACCTGTCCAAATGAACCTTTGCCTATTAAAGAGTCAATTTCATAGCGATCCATCCACTTTTCCCCATTTTTCACAATGTAGTCATAGTTATCATCATCATATCCATCGTTGTAAACCTTTCGCTCCTTTTTGTGACTCGAATCATCACCTTGGCCCTGTTGGTGTCGCCGTTTCTTTTTTGCATAGTAAACCTGAAGTTACAAAACATAATTACAGGAACCAATCACCAGACAATGTTTTGTTGTTTTAAAACACTACTGTGTTTTCCAAAAAAACCCCACCTCAATTCAGGGAAATTGTATTAATGAAGTACAACTTATGCCTTCTAGTGGCCCCATGCCAATCACTCTGAAAGCAAAACAAGGCCACCAAAATGACTACTGGAAAAAAAAGATTACCTTTTGCTGGTAATCTTTAATGCCAACAGGAACCCACCACCTTATTAGAGTAAGACTATACCACTCAATTAGCATCTTAGTATCAGGAAATGCATCATGTACAGAAAACACAAAACCTGTTAAGATACTACTTATAATAAACAAAACCATTTGTGTGCAAATAAAAGGCAGCTGGGTGAATTATGAAAATTTACCTCATTAATATGTTTGTAAGTTTTGATCAAATCCACAGATAGTTTTCTCAGAGGAGCAGTTGCTGGATCACGGAAGGTTTGGGGCATCCGCCTCTGTAAAATGGCAATATCAAATATTACCTTAAACAAATTGGAATAGACTAACACAGTATATAAAATGAATGAATGGATTACCTTATACTATCCTCCTCAAAAGAAGAGTACAGTGGTACCTCGGGTTACAAACGCTTCTGGTTACAAACTCCGCTAACCTGGAAGTAGTACCTCGGGTTAAGAACTTTGCCCCAGGATGAGAACGGAAATCGCGCAGTGGCAGGAGGCCCCAATAGCGAAAGCTCACCTCAGGTTAAGAACAGTTTCGGGTTAAGAACAGACCTCCGGAAAGAATTAAGTTTGTAACCCGAGGTACGACTGTAGCTTTAAAAAAAATCCAAAATCTGTACACTATTACAGTGTAAATACTAGTATCACATTTCCTTCAAAGATGAAATCACCACAATTAGATAGCTGGATCACTCCCAATAGGATTTGAAGGGGTTTTAAAGGCTATATTAATAGTGGCTGCAATCACACATCACACTACTAAACCACGTTTCAGTACAAGGTATAGCCACAGCGGTCCTTTGGTTTGACATTCTCCCATCAGCCGCATGACTGGGAGGAGGAGTTCGGGAGCTCTGGCTTTTACTTTCTGAGAACTGTGGTTTGTTGTGTTGTCTGGTTTTGTAAGCTGTGGGCAACACGATCAATCCAACTTCAAATTGTGGTTTTTGAAATTGTCATGTTGAAACTGTTTCAAAAAGGAGAGAGGGGCATGCAAAGGTTTGGAAAAGGCTAAACCTTGGTCAGTATGTTTTGTTTTTCACATGTTATTTAAATTAGAAGACAGGGTTTGTTCTTTATTAAAGGCTGTGTAGCGCACCCAACTAAGATGTCCTGAAAATATTAGCCAGTTTACCCATTCAGGAGATCCAAAGGTAAACCATTTCCTGGGTTGCACCACTTCAGATGGGAGAAAGCATTCTGAATACTCCGACCACCCAACAATTTAAACAAACATCTTAAAAATCTGACATTAAGACATTAAGATAGTGGTTTTCAACCAGTGTGCCATGGCCCCCTGGGGTGCCTTGAATGATGGTCAGGGGTGCCACAGGCATCACTGGCCCCTGTCCCTCTTTCTGTCCTCCCTTTTCTAATGCCTTCTCACGTCTCTGCCTCCCAAAGGCTTGCACAGCTGTTTGTTGCAGCAGCCTTGTCTACAGCTCCTTAGGCAAATGCTGCCTCTGGGGCTGCCTAGGGGGTGTAGGTTGCCAGGAGCTGCCTCAGAGTAAGCAAGCAAGTAGGTGGTGTAACCCAGCCAGTATGCCAGCCCTTGCTGTTGGTAATGGGCAGACAAGTGGGAGGCCGGGCAGGCACTACACTGGCCTTTTCCTATGCTTGCTGTGTGTGAGGCCTGCCCAGGAGCCGAGAAGCCTTTTCGCCATGCTGGCCCGGCAACGCCCACTGCTGCCACTGCTACCTCCCAAGGAAAGGTACTGGCCTCACATTTACCTTTGGCCAGTCTCCGTTGGGCCACTAAGGCTGGGGGCATCCTCTTCCGAGGCCCCTGGAGGGCAGTATGACAAAGCACCTCTCTTTGGGCAGGGGGCACAGCTCAGAGACTAGGGGTAACAGCAGTGACTGCCCAGTCCCAAGGAGAGGAGAGGAGGCTGAGGGAACCCTCCACAAGGGAGGGTGTTCGAAAAAGTGTGAGAGGCTGCCAGCTCTGCAAGCTAGCGGTAGTAACTCTTTCTTTACTAGACAGACTGACAGACTTCAACATGAGGTTGATCCGGTTTTTTCCTCTCTAATGATGATTGGCTACTCAGGTTATCAAGAACTACATTGTATCACTTCCCAAGCTTCTATTTTAGTTATGCCTATCTAACTTCACTGAGGACCTGGCTTGGATGTTAATAACTACCGACTACACTATTACCTTACCCAAAAAAGGTAGAAATATTGCTTGGGTCCTCTTACTGACTTTTCACTGGATTTTCTAGTCTGAGTTTAACAACTGAATTTAACTATTTTACTTGAAACTTAAAGAGACTTTGTGGAGTCATATTACAGAGCATATATATTTCTGTATTCTGGTATTTTGAAAAAATCAAAGTATGTTTAGGCGGCTTGGGTTTGTTTTTTTCCTTTGAAGGTTTGTGAACATGGATTGACCAGGTATCTGAAGGAGTGTTGAGCCATTCCAAAAAGATGTACATGGATACCCATCACAAACAGAATACAAAATAGCAGTTGTCATCTGCTCTGGCTATTGCTCATGTTATCACTCGTCCCAAATATATCAGACATATGCACCTGTCCGCATACCTTGCATAAATGCAAGATTTTTCAATATACTGAATTCAAAATGCTTTGGAATTTCAGAGGTTCATTTTTTTCTAGCTCACATTTTAAGAGTTCTATATTTATAGATGCCGATATAAACTGACATGAGATAGGCAGAAAGACAGATAGATAAATGGAAAAAAACTGGTTGCTGTCCACCTTTTTCTGTATCCCAGCCACTTATTGAGCTGCTGTGATGCTATGGGATATTCACAAGTGTTAAAGCTACTTAGGATAAAAGAAGTGGAAATAAAGTTTTGGACATAGAACACAGGCAAACAGGAAAGTGAATACCTTCTGGCGGGAAAGTGAAAACTTAATTTGATTGAGTAAAATTAGAGGCAAATGGCTGTGGCAGAAACAAGGGATATTGGGTGGAGAGATTTTGTTATTTTAAGTGAATCTTCCCAAGTTTTTAAATCCCCTATAACAGCAAAATAAATATAATTGCTAGCAGTAGCTGTGAACCTGATCTATGTGTTACAATTCTCTCTGGCCAGCAGATGGAGCCTAAAGTCTGTAAAACAAGTTGTCAAATGGTTTTAACATATTCCTTGTGAGTGATAACAGTTTTCCAACAAGAAATGAAAAAGGGAGAAATTTTCATAGTCTAGCTCACTAAGACACCTTAAAACCAAATGACTCCTAAGAATCATCCTACAAGCTTTTCAGTTGTAATCATATTGGCAGCATCCACATAGGACTGGAATATAAGAGGAGTGCAACTCCTTTAAAAACAAAAGGCAACAATGCTGACAGAACTGTGACTGATGGTCTAGTGGATGTTGGACAACTAGATAATACAAAGATTGAAAGGATTATTGAAAGAAGATGGGGAGACCGAAGAGTTCAATGCATTCATTGTGTATTATTTTTAACAGCAAAAAATACTGGTCAGAAGATATCCATGCTTGAAGTGATGTGTTTTTGGTTTTTTTAGCACTGTAGAAGACAAATCAAAGTGATGAAAGGTGAAGTTCCAGAGAAAATGAACTGAACATTAACAGGCCAGCAGATCCAGATGGTATATTGATTTCCTTACACAAATCTGCAATTTGTCACTAGAATTGGCTTCTGTACTGGAAGTTTGACTACCCATTAATGTAACAACAGTGTTGTTGTTGTTTTTAAGGGAGGGGTACTGGAGGGGAGCCAGGAAGTTGCAGGCCACTTAGTCTGTATTAGTTGGGAATATTAGGCACTATAGTCTCATACCTGGTACTGCTCAGGAACTCTAATAAGACAAAAAAATCAGTGCAGTTTTGAAAGGTTCAGTCCAATATATTGATTCAAAATGGTGTTTAATTGTATCCAAACACAATTAAGAACCTGGTCCTTGATCTCAGGAACCATCATGCAAAAGATGGTTGTGGTATCTTAAGAGGTGTCAAAATGCACAGCAAACAGGCCCACTTTCCAAAATGTATAATGAATACAGAAGAACTAGCCACACTGAAGAAGAATTACGACTTTTTCTGTGAAGGGAAGTTGTGCATCACCAAACGTTTCACATTATTTAAGAGAACTAATGTGTGGATGTAGCTGACATTCTACATATGGATTTCAAAAAAGTTTTTGACAAAGTTCACAACCAACATCTCCTGCACAATCTTAGCAATTAGTGACGGTTATAAAACAGGAGCAGAACATAGAAGTAAACATAGTTTTTACAATAGGAAGGTAAGCAATAGGGATAGGTTCTATTTAATTTATTCAAAAATGACATGAAATTGGGGTAAGAAGTTGGCTAAACTTTTGATGACTTCAAATTACAGGTGGTGACCATTTTAAGTGCATCCAATTGATGTGTGATTGCCAGCATACAGGTCCTTATTGACTCAGAAGGGGGTGGGGCTCCACCAACGTGGGGGAGAGGGAGGGAACAGAAGCCCTGTGTGAAATGGTCATCACCTGTATTCAGAATAGCAGAAGCTCAAGAAGACAGTGAAGAGCAAACCAAAATAACTTTTCTAAATAGCAAATTAGGTTTGGTGCAAGGATGCACTTGGGAACAAAACATCCTAAAATCACATATGCAATGATGGGGGCCTGAAATGGTAGTGAATACCTAGGAAAGAGATCTTACAGACACTGCAGGCAGCTCAAGGAAAATGTCACCTCAGTGAGAAGCAACAATATAAAAGGCAAACTTACTGCTGGGAGTTATTAGGGAAGAGACTAAAGTAAAAAGAAAACTAAAATAATGCCCTTGTGGAAATATACAGTCTGGCCTCACCTGAAATACTATGTAATTTGGACAATCCCATCACAAAGAGATAATCGTTGAGTTGGATTTGGTGCAGAAAAGGTCAACAAAATTATTAAAGGGTAGAAGGATAAAGAAAAGTGTTTGGAGTAATTTAACTTAGAAAAAAGACAATTGAGGAAGGGCATGATGTAGAACAAGATGGAAATTCTTCTCCCTTTCTAATACAACTAAAATTCTGGGACACCAACAAAACTGATCAGCAATTTTTACGGCTGCAGCAGTATGAAGCAATTGCCATGTGCCAAGAAAGCTTTAAAATGAGACTGAACAGATCCACAGAGAACATGTTTGTCAATGGGTTAGACATGACAGCCAAAAGAAACCTCCAGTTTTAGAGATTGTGTTCCTGAGACAACCTGTCAGGGGTGGAAGGAAACAGTTGAAGGTTAATGCCTTCCTGTGTGCTTGCAGCCACAGGAAGTGTCTAGATGGACACTTGGTCTGAATTAGGAGGACTTTCAGTGGGGTTTTAGGTAAACTGTATGCTATGGATAAGATTAATTTAAATCCCAAGGCAAGGAATTTAGAATTTTATAATGAAGATTTAAAACAGGAGACAAGTGACTAAAAGAATATAAAGAAAAGCCCCACTAAATCAGATTGAGATTTTAGCTAGTCTACAATCTCATTCCAACAGAGGCCAGCCAAATGTTCTAGGAAAACTATGAACAGGATGTGAAGGCCTCAAGAATGAAGACTATAGAAATGATAATAGATAGAAATACTGGGTGAGATCTAACATTGTATGAATAGATGTCTAGTAGCACAATGGGTTTTCTTGGTCTCCCCTTCTATTTCCACCCCTCCCCACACACCTCAAATATTCTCCAGAGGGTTGGGAAAACCCGCATAGCAGATCTAGGGATGGGTGGACTGGAGGAAAGAAAGTACAAATTCTGTTTCACTATTGAAGTTCCTCTTGCACAAGTGGGAAGACATAACTGCATCTCATCCACTGAGACTATACTTTGGAAATCTTATGCAGCAATGATGTCTAACAAATTATTACCATTTGAAGAGAATTTGTTTCTGAAGTAGTATCTTCAGAACTATGTATTTTAGGCTTGATTTTAAACAGTTAAACAATAAAATGTCAACTAGCATGGAATTAGGATGCATCCTAAATGCACTCTTACCAGTAGAGGCCAGTGGTAGGCTGAAAGACTGAACAATTTACTAGTTGGTGGACTTTGTTCCTGGTTCCTTTGCTTGAATACACCAATTATCAAATATTTTAAACTGCTTAATTCCATACTGTAAATGGGTTGAAAGTATCTTCTACTTTCAAGTATCATCTAGGTGATGAAGAAAGTGTAATTTGCAGTTGTAGATAGGCTAGTTTAACAAACACTTGGCTTTGGGTACCCAAATGAAGCCTGAAGATGTAAGAACACCTTGTGGAATGGAGAGATGGAACCACAAAGGAATAGGCAAGGTAAATTTTGGGGTAGACTTTTCTTGAGTTGATGAAGTAGCTCCTCAGGAATAATATCATGACATATTTTAGGGACTACACTACACTTTTAAAGAACACCATGCTACTACTATAATCACAGCGGATTACTGATTGTGGGGAAAAGAATCTGGTATTAGTTACATAGAAAATCAGTGAATGCAAAGTCAGGACTGGAGTTTCCATCCCATGTAAAAAAAATTAAATCTAATTATTGTAATTCCTGAATACAGAATGCAATATATATATTCAGTGCTTTTTTTCTTAAAAAAATATGTTTGGGGGTACTCTAATTTTCCTACTCCATTGAAATACTGCCCCTCAATGAGGCCAAACTTAGATTCACAAAATGTTTAGGGGTATGCATACCCCTGCTTCCCCCCAGAAAAAAGCACCACATATATTGCTTACTATTAGCATCTTTCTCCCCCTCGATCCATCCCTATCTATATTACGGGTCTATCTATATAAGTTATAGATTATTATAATTATCTCTCTATTGCACATACATGTGGCTTGTCTAAGGCCACTCAGGTTTAGTACAAATGTAGTATTTGCTACATGACCATGGTTAAGAAATCAAGAGAGAGATGGAATCTTCCTTCCCCGCTCGCATACCTCCACCCTCCAAACCCCACAATCCTTCCTGGAGTATGACTTGCTACAACCTGTCTAAGCCATGAGTTATTGTCAGCATCACGTTACATGATTAAAGCTAACCCAGCTCCTTGCCTTAAACAAGAACTAAACAAAGTTCCAAGGACAATTAACAGAAATAGTTAAGCTATCAGCAACGTTACGCATACTTTTAGTGAGTTAATGGCTGAGGTGAGATATGAAAAAAGGGATTTCCCCGCTCATATTTTTATACTAGAATCATGTGTTACCATCAAATGCCAGGTGGGAGTGACGTGAACTATTAGCGGGAGGGTCTGGAACTCCAGACTGATGTGCATGAGCACTATCTCAGCTTAAATATTTATTTCCTAAATGTTGCATACCTGGTTGGTGAGAGGCTGTTGAATCTGGTCAGCATATGATAAGGCAGAAACTTGTTGGTCATTTAAGTTTTGCTGCCGACGATCGCTGTACTGCTGATGCGAATGGGACATCTGTCCAGCCATCTGAAGGCCAGCAGCATGGAATGAAAATGACGGTGCAAGCCGAACAGATGAAGGTTTGCATGCTGAAGTCTCTCCTCCTAGAAAGGACAGCACAAGAATTTAGTATAGCTTTCTTAATTCCATTGACCTTTACCTTCATGTCAAACATACAAAAATGGGGAGGACTTTTTCAGTATGCATCAGTTTTCATTTAGGGTTTTTTTAAATACACACACACACACACACACACACACTCCTGGATGTGGGTAAGTCAAAAAGTTTCTCATTTCTAAAAACTGTTGATGAACCTTGTTGAGGAAATTGCCTATGTCTGTATAATATTTATTTTCTTGTTTGTGGGCATGTGTGTGCATTGACTGATTTTATTATATGGATACAGATATATAATTTACAGATACACCTTTCTGCTTACTAGATTTTACATCAACATTTCCTTTCTTCAGCCTCTTCAATAACCGATATGGCCAGTCCAACCAGTGGTGCAGAGTCTACATGTGGGGAGTTTCCATGGGGCTCAATAGGGGCCCATTTTCCCTTCCTACCTTGGTCATGTTCAAAAGCTTGTGGGCCATAACAAGGAAAGGAAGACTTGGGGTATCTTGCACCTCCACCCTGGCTCCTGTAGTTACCAGTAGTTACCAGCCCTTGTTGCCTGAAAGTTAGTGTACTTTGCCAGTGTCCTTTTATATATAAAAACTCTGAAATAAAAACTGTTTGTTATATGTGGTTGACTTCTAATAAGCATTCCAATGTGGTGAGCAGAGAATGCACTATCATATATGCAATTTCCTAAAATAAAATAAATGTTAGTTTAACAGTGCAATACTAACTACAACCACTTCAAGGATGAGACTTTCTCCCTGACTGTGTTCAGAGAATATTTAGCTGTAAAAATTCATTAAACAATGAATATGTATGTTTGTTTAAGAATTGTGTGAAGTATAAAAGGGAAACTTAATTTAAATTATTTATTAAATATTCTTTCCCACAAAACAAGCAGGGGATAAGGCAGACACCTTCAATGAACACTTAAAAATATATATTTATTTTATGATAATATTTTATGGCTTTGCTTCTGGTTGTTTATATATAGCATAGTTATAGGCTATTTTTAACTGCTTTTAACAGTTTTTAACTGTTTTTTAGTAACTGCTTTATGGAGTTTTGTTATCAGTTTTGACAATACAAAAATTATATAAAGCGTCGTGAATTTTCAATGCCCTACTATGATGTGTACCAAAAAGACACTAAGATTACCGTATTTTTCGCTCTATAAGACGCACCAGACCATAAGACGCACCTAGTTTTTGGAGGAGGAAAACAAGAAAAAAAATATTCTGAATCTCAGAAGCCAGAACAACAAGAGGGATCACTGCACAGCGAAAGCAGCAATCCCTCTTGCTGTTCTGGCTTCTAGGATAGCTGCGCAGCCTGCATTCACTCCATAAGATGCACAAACATTTCCCCTTACTTTTTAGGAGGGAAAAAGTGAGTCTTATAGAGCAAAAAATATGGTAAATCTTTCTCACCTCGGAGTAAGTCCCCTGAACTAAATGATATATATTTGTGAGTAGACATACATAGGATTGCACCTTAATTGTTAATATAACTTTGAAACTCTTAGACAATAAAGGTTATTTGTAATGGTTCTACTTCTGTTTTATTTAGAAAGATGATATCATAGTGTAGATGAGGTCTAAACACTTCTAGAACGAGTCTATTCAGATACTAATGTCCATTCCCAGACCAGTGAGATATTGCTATCTGACTGTAGCTCACTTGACACTAAGTATATACATATGAAAAATATCCTTGCTACAATTTTTCAACAACAACATTATACTGCCACTATGGGAATGAAGATGCAAGATACCAGTACTGTAATCTCATGACCACCATTAAAACTGGAGATGTTTCTACATATGTAAAACTATATAATACAGAATGTTTCTATCTATCTATTGTTGCATGAAAACGCTTTTGGTATCTGATGTAATTCCTAAACCAATTTCTGTTTTTAGATAATAAATGTCCATATTGCAGCAGGCACCATCTTTTTGCAAGGAAGTTTTGTTTGTTTGTTTGTTTGTTTGTTTGTTTGTTTGCTTGCTTGCTTGCTTGCTTGCTTGTTTTACAGATTTATAAATCACTTCACAGCCTGAAGCCATCATACTGCTGTGCAAAAAAAGAGAGATCAACATAAGATACTGCAAGGGTTGTAAATAATAGGAGTATTTTTGACAACATTATTTTGTTTGTTTCTGGTAAGTAACTTACTGTTTTCCATCAAGCAAAAGTTTGTATCTTACTAGAAGCAAGCTTAGTTGTTTTGCTTGATGGAAAATAGCAATGTAGTATACCCACCTTTACAAAACTCTACAAAATTTCATCTAGGAAACTGCTCTGTAAAATTAATGCACACACTGGAGTTCATTAAAATATTTAGAGAAAACTTACACTTACATGACTCATATTAACACAAGTAGAAAAGCTAACATGCACATGGGAAAACAGATTTCTCTAGAAGCAGCATGTGGATTGGTACATGTTAACATATATGCTAAAGCAGTATTTCTATTTGAAAAGATACCAAGAACTCAAAACTACCAATTGCAGTTTGAGTAACTACAATTGAGGGTGCAGCCAGTAGTAACACACAACTCTTCTTAAAAATTCTTGATCATTCCTCAGCTGGAAAGATTTGGTGCTAAACTCTCCATTCAAGCCTGGATTCTCCAAGACCCTTTAATAGTAAAACCGGCAGGCACTGTCCAGTTCAGATCTTTGGAACAGCAAAAGATTGTTGGCAAAACGACTCCTATTATAACCCTTGCAGTATAAACCTATACATGCAGGAAAAAAGCTCTTCTGAGTCCAGTAAGACTTATTCCCAAGTATGCATGCATAGAAATACAGTGCCTTGCTATTTTAATGTTCTCTCAATACATAACTATAATTCCAGGAAAGGGGGTATTCCAGTCCCAATGCATTTTTCCAACTGGGTTGAGATCGAATAAAAACCTAACACTGATGCAGGCTGGGATGGACACAGTGACTCCAAGAACAGGACCAGAACTCTGAATTAACCATGCTAAATCTCTTATAGGTAATCAATGAATGACAGATTAAATGCAGAACTATTACATCAAAACCCTCAGGAGATACAGTCACTAAATCAGAATCAGAACAAAAATGTGCCCCTTAAGAAATGGTTAGCCAGGGATGGGGGCTTCTTCAAAGAAGAATCACATGTGAGTGACAACCAGTGAAAGCTCCATGCAGGTATCTTAGGAGCACCCAAGCAGCAGCACCATACCATCTGCTACTTCCTTCAGCATGCTGCTCCTAGTAAAACAGCTGGTAGAACCACTGAATGCCACTTTAACCACTCAATTTGGGAGTTCTTGGACCAAGGGGGTTAAGAGGCAGCAACTATTCTCTGTGCCTGCTCCCCCAAAACCAGAGGGTAGACATAGAAACAGAGCCTTGATTGGTGTTGAACAGGAACAAGTGGCAGGGCACATGTTCCTTTCCAACCCGAGGCGGCAATGTTCAGCCAACAGTGCTGATCTGCGTGGAGGCTTAGGAGGAAGAGTAAGCGAGCAGCAGCTGCCTACTCTTATGTTCCCAGCTTAACCTACACAAACTGCTCCCTTCTTAGCACACTTAACTGCATGAGGGTCCCAAAGCTAATATTTGTTTCAGGACCACAGTAGTAACTACCCAACAAAGGTAGTTACTCAAGTTCCTTCTCTCCATATCCTGCAATAAAAAATAGGTGCATTTCCCAAAGTAATCATACCAAATGAAGAATTCTAAAACTTGTGCATCCTACAGGCCTGTTTTTATCAGCACTCTAACCCACACTTCTGGGAGAAAAACTGAAAGTAATACTAAATTCAGTGCCAACACTTAAGTTGCAAAATTAAATGGGGTTTGACTTTTATGAGTATTATGTTTCCTAGATAAAAGAAGTAAACAGTCACTCATCAACACTCTAGAAAATTTAGCTTCTACTTAGAGGCAATGTGCAACTTAAAAGGAGTGTACTAGCATTCTGCAGTAGGATGGGAAATTATGAGTAATGGAAAATTTCCCACTACAGGTCAGTCATATCTTACATAGGAGTTAGTTCCAGGGATAGTGTGTAAAGCCGAAATTGCATATAGTCAAAACAATCCATTGGAACTGACCCTATGTGAGCAATCTTACCTTCTGAAGCTGACACACTGAACAGATTTTACCCCACCCAAGCAAGGCACAGATCTTTGAAGCTCTTGCTTACCAGGCTCTGGGAGGCTCTCGCAAGATTTCACAGGGCCATCTAAGATCTTGCAAAAGCCTCCCAGAGCCCAGTAAGCCAACCTAAGAGCTTCAAAGCACCTTCTGCACTGGGAAAACTCTCTGCCTTCCATGTATCTTATTTCAACCAGCCATCTTTCAACAGTGTAAAGTTGAGTTTGAACATGTAAAACACATGTTAAATTGAGAATGGAGTGTACTATATTTTCCCACAGAACAATTTCCATTTCTAAAACGGAATTATTTCATAAAATTAAAACATAATTATCATTACTAATAACAAATGAAATTGCCAAGTTTCAAAGTTGCAGTTAACTTTCTTTCAGCATCTCTAAGAAGTCTATATAAGAGAGACAGTCTCAGTGCAAGACAGAGACCCCAAGACTAATCAGGTCTAATTGTAAAGGTGGCAAGAAATTCGCAATCCACATGTGCTAAACCAGATCCTATTCTAACTTAGTGTAAAAAAAATCCTCCAAAATTTATGAGAAGACATACATGACTGGATTCTGTAAGGATTCCAACTACATGCATACTGAATATTCTTTATCTATTTGAATGAATGTATAGGTAATAAAATAACCATAACTGCAGAATCAGAAAAAATCACCACCACCTCATCATGCCCCCATGGGCACACAAACAACACAGCACATTGTCCATTACTTGAAATGCTAAGACTTCCTGTTCCTAGTAATCACCAGTATGCTGTGATGCATGTGCAACAGAGAATATGGAGAAAGGACAGCAGGCTCCATAAGGCCCCATGAGAAGAGCTCTCTATAAGCATATGTGGGGAGAGACTGTACTCAAAATTCGCCCCATATTTTTAGGCATGCTTTACTGTTAATATTTGGGATGAATCTGAAAGAGCTATTAAGTCCTAGAATCCTCCTCTACAATAGGGAAGAGACTTCAGAGAACAGCTCTCTGAGAAACATTTTAAACAAAAATGGTACAAGTGTAAACTATTACATACCATGTCAAAAATTAACTTAATTTTATTATTTTTGAGTTGTCACAGCACATTGGTGGTAGCAAATCTATCACAATCTCTCATTCAAATTCTATATCCAAAGGAGGGGGGAGTATAGGTTCCCCCCCGAAAGAAGTCTTGCTCTAGAGCAGGGGCAGAGAACCTGTGACCCTCCAGGAGATGCTAGACGGTAACCCTCATCATCCCTGAACATTTGCTATGCTAGTTTGTGATGCTGAGAGTTGGGAGTCCACTAACAACTAGCGCAGTAGTTCTTGAAGGGTGTGGCATGCCACACTGATGTGACTGGAGAAGATAGCAAGTGTGGCTGGAAGATTCAAGAACAATCAAAGAAACTTGTTTATAATTATATTTTGGGAATTGTTAATGTTCTTATGTAGGTGCATTGTTTTATGCTATCTAGATGTCCCATGATCATATTATAAAGTAATTGTGTTCTATGTTATAAATCAAGTACTTTTAGGATTTGTTTATTTTTGTTTTCCAATGTATTTCTTATCAATAAGATAAGACGCGAGTAAATTTTTATTCTGAAAGTGTGGCCCAGGAAAAAATGTATAAGAACTACTATCTAGACAGTCACCAGTTCACTCCCCTTACTCCATAGGTAGTCATGATTTAACACAATTCATTAATTAGATTGGAATACAATACAGATTGACCTAGATAAAGGTAAAGGTAAAGGGACCCCTGACCATTAGGTCCAGTCGTGGCCAACTCTCGGGTTGCGGCGCTCATCTCACTTTATTGGCCGAGGGAGCCGGCATACAGCTTCTGGGTCATGTGGCCAGCATGACTAAGCCGCTTCTGGCAAACCAGAGCAGCACACGGAAACACCATTTACCTTCCCGCCATTTACGTTACCTATTTATCTACTTGTATTTTGACGTGCTTTCGAACTGCTAGGTTGGCAAGAGCAGGGACCAAGCAACGGGAGCTCACCCCATCGCGGGGATTCGAACCACCGACCTTCTGATCGGCAAGTCCTAGGCTCTGTGGTTTAACCCACAGCGCCACCCGAATCCCTTAAAGGTTAGAAAAGAAAAAAATGATTTTTTAAAAATCCTACATGTATGTAACTCAAACAAAATTCAAGCATCTGCCAAAGAAACTCAGCCATGTATTACTTGTTGTAGCTGGAATTGGAGATAAAGAAAAAAGTGGCATCAGTAATGCATTCCTTTTTTGATATGACTGTACAAACTAAAACCAAATTGCAAGGGTGGGGAACAAAATCCAACCAACTAGCTGGATCCTTAGTTCCCCCAACCCCATGGGCCAAATTCAACAAGCGGCCAGGGTCAGTCACTGGTCATGCACCTGGTGTCAGCTTGACATTATGTGACCCATTTTTGTTTGCCTGCACAGCCTGACATCAAATTCTGCAGGCGGAGAAACAACTGACTGGCAGTGCTTACAAACGCTACTTTCAGAGTAAACCATTATCCTACACCTGGGGCCATACATTGGATAAAGTGGACTTGCGGATCACATGGAGAGGCCTGGTGGACCTAATTATTTTATTCTATTTTTTATTAAATTTATATCTTGTCCCAACTCTCAAAAGAGCTTAGGGTGCTAAATAGGCCTGTGGGAAAACAGTTCCCCACTGCAAGCATGTTGAAATTATCTGTAACTATTTCCTCTAAAGATATCATATGTTGCTATATAAGAAACAGTATCATCTGCATGTATATTCTAGTTTCCTTTCTAATCTGTTATTCAAGTTTTTCATCAGAAAGAAACAATAGAAAAAATGAATAGTTCTGACTAGTACTTCTATTCCAGTTTATAACATGTTTGCCTTACAAAACACCTTGATCCCATTCTCAAAATTAGGACTTATATTATATCTTTCCGTAACTGAAAAATACCATCACCCCATCTGTTGAAAGCTTTTTTTTCAAAAGCTAGTAGCTTAAAAATTAAAATGCACAATTATGCAAAAACTGTATAAAGCAATGCACATCAGCATTTTTTATATAAAGAAAACGTAACTAATTTACTCATTTTTTACCAATTAATTTTGCAAGCAACACTACGTTTAAAGGAAGAGAGCATGGGTAATCACCTGACTTTCTATAATTCCTGAACAATCTAGAATTAGTAGTGAGTAATGAGGGGGCCAAGTTTGCTGTTGACACTAAACTGTTCAGGGTTGTTTTTGTTTTGTTTTTGTTTCTAAAGGGAGATTGAGAAGAGCTCCAAAAGGACTTCTCCGGATTGACTGGATGAGTAGCAAAAATGGCAAACAGAATTCAACATAAATAAAAGAAAAGTGATGCATGTTGGAGTAAAATAATACTTCATATGTAAGCTCATGGAGTCTGAACTGGATGTGATTGACCAAGAATGAAACCTTGGGGTCATAATACAAAGCTTAATGAAAATACCAACCTAGTGCATGGCAGCTGAGAAAAATCTAACTTCCAAACTATAGGTCATTAGGAAAAGTACTGAAAGCAAAACTGCTGGTGTGATAATGCCACTATGCAAATCTATGGTGCAACCACACTTGGAATACTATATACAGTTCTGGTAACCTCACCTCAAAAATGGTAGAGTTGGAAAAGGTTCAGAAAAGGACAACCAAAATTATCAAGGGAATGGAGAAACTCCCCTACAAAGAAAGATTGCAGTGTTTGGTGCTTTTTAGTTTAGAGAAAATGCAAGTAAGAGGTGACATGACTGAAGTTCATAAAATTATGCATACAGAAAGGTTTTCTCTCTCATAACAGTAGAACTTGTGGACATCCAGTGAAACTGACTGCTGGAAGATACAGGACACTTATTCACACAGTGCATAGTTAAACTATGGAGTTTGCTCCCACAAGAGACAGTGATGGCTACTGACTTGGATGGCTTTAAAAGAGAACTGGACAAATTCATGGAAGAAAAGGCTACCAATGGCTACTAGCTATGATGGCTATGTTCTGCCTCCACAGTTGGAGGCAGTAATGCTCCTGAATATCAGTTGCTGGGAAGTGGAGGGGAGAGAGATCTTGTGCTCAGGTTTTTCATGCAGAAGGTTTCCTACCTGCATCTAGTTGCCCACTTTGAGAACAGGATGATGGACTAGATGCGCCTTTGGCTGGACAGCAGGCACTTCTTATGTATTTATCTTATTAAGAATTGTCCAAAAAGAAATGTGCAAAATAGTAATGCAAACTTTAGAAGACTGCACATGACTATAAGACACAGCAGATAGCTGAAGTCTGTTTTCTAGAAACATAATTTGGTTTGCTTCTATATGAAGGAGATCAGGATATGTATGTGGACTAGTATACATACAGGATATGTATGCTGACTCTTTGACACTGTGCACAGAGTACCATGCTATTCAATGACCATTACTTATATATGCTGTTGGTATTTTTATGTTGCCATGTGATCTTCAGATGAAGGGTGTTAATCCAAATTTAATAAATAATTATAACAAAAAGAACTGCCTTGAGTACAAACTTTATTTTACCATAATTTATTATCAGTGACATATAATTTTCAGTATTTCCGGCTGTAAAATACAGGGGAAATGATTATGCACAGTACAAACACAGGCAATGGTGCCCATGAAGACATCCCCTGGTGCCCATGAAGCTTCTGCATATATACACCATGGCTCACTGTCTCATTCTTCTTGAGGTGGTTAGCTTTGTTTCCAATGTTAAATGTTCATAGAGCTTAAGAAGGAAGCTGAAGGAAGATGATGTTCTTTCCTGCTTCCTCTTTCAGCTCTATTTGCTTTCAACAGCTGAACAAAAGCAGTTTGACTGGGGTGGGAGAGAAAAACAGAGTGGACAGGAGAGAGGAAGTAGGGTTCCACAGGAGTCAGGAGACAGAATGTGCATATTCACATAAGCTGAATCCAGTAAAAAGGGTTCCTCTTGAAATTGTTTCTTTTTTATTTCTCACCACCACCACCACCCAAAAACTGATATCAAATCACAGTTTTGCCATGGATTTTGCATTTAGTCAATGCTACCACGATTTTTTAAAAGGATGTCTTCAGAACTATCATCAAATCATAGGTGTTCTCTGTGTCCATAGACGTGATATGTTGGTGGGCTTTCTGATCATCCTATCTAAAGGGGGGGGGGGATCCATGAGAATCAGTGCCTTCAGTCAATATTTTTGTGGTGCTGGAAACATTAGATTTGTGGATTTTACTGTGTGGTCTACTCTAAGTTTTAATTTGCAGGTGCTCTTAGAGGACCACATGCAGAATTATGTGAACTCAAGAGGTTATGTTTAAATTATACTGGATCCAACTAGAATCTATATACCTTGGAAAAGAGGTCTGTGTGTGTCAACACATTCTCTCTGCCTGTTTGAGAGGGGAAGGGGGAAAATGACGAGGGAAAACAAGCAACCAGAGGGAATTATTGCACTTTCAAAAGTCTAATGCTCTCACAGGACCAAAATGGTTGGCAACCCATGGCTTAGAACTTGGGATAAAACTTGATGGTACCAAGTACAGTTCACATTGATGCAGAAATGCTGTTTACCACTCAATAGGTCTGCAACAATTACTAGCACACCTGCCCACATCCACCTATGTGTCAGACATTTGTGGCATATTTTGCCAGTCCAAAAGAAAAGAGCAATTCTCTTCCAACTGACACAGTCTTCTTCAATGGCTGCCTGGAAGCAATTCATACTCACCATAGGCAACCACCAAGTTATCCTTCCAAGTGAGGATTATTACATAATGTATACATCTGTCAGAGGGCAATATATATTTATCTCATTATGAATGTTCTTGAACCAATGGAATTATTATTATTATTATTATTTTAAAATCAAGTCATGAATTAACTTTTTTGTTGGCCTTGTTCCATTAAACACTATATTGTACAAGTGTGCTAAAAATAAATGTGTGATTCTACTCTACTATTTTACTTCTGTGTTCAAACACAATCAAACTTTAATTCCTTTCCTTCTACTGATATATCCAAATTATTTTTGTAGTGCATCCCTAAATCAATGCAACTCCAATACTACTAATAAGGGTAGAGATGCATAGTCATATTCTGCTTCTTAAATTGTGTGTATGTGTAGAAAATCATTGACACACATTATAGACTGCTCTGTCCTATCTAATCCAATAACTGCAAGCTCATTATGACACAAAGGTAATAAATTTAACATTCTTAGCACAAATTAAGAGCAAATATAAGATAACCACATGATTATTAGTATCATGCAAAAAGATGACAGTCATTGATCAGCAGATGAGAAAAAAGGCAGGACAAGTAAAATTTGATAGATGGCTGGACAGTACATATAAGTGGAGATGACAGGAAAGAACAGAGCTTAGGATCTACATGGGGAAAGAACCCACATTTTTCTTAAAGCACAGAACTATGTACAATATATTATGAACCCCTTTAAGAATATCCATGAAATCATATATTTTTTAAAAGAGCCATTTTCCCCAAACATAACCGTCCATACACAAATATATCACAAATCACATCTATTTCAAACAGAATCCTCAAGCACTTGTTTCTGTCTTTTAAGTATCCCAGGTTTTAACACTGCATTAGAATTCTCAAATACAGTAATGTCCTTAATCTCATATCCGTAAATAGTAGCAAAGATAAAACTGCAATTCTCTTCTCCCTGGAAAGCACCAAACACTGTACTTCTAAACACAAAATCCTATAAAATGCACATTTAATGGTAAATATTTTGTCTGCATAAAAATCTTAGCATAAAGATTTTAAATATCTGTGTTTTTCAATGTAGGTAGGTAAGAGAAATTAAATCCTTATTTCTACTTCTGTTCTAAAATCTGTGTCTGCCTGCAGTGAGTGGAAACTGCTGCAGATCATTAAATACTCATTTATCAATGTCTCTCACCAGGCAACACAATGCAGCAGAACAGCACACAGAAACCACCCTGAACCCCAGCAACAGCAGCTAATTAGCATAGCCTACCACTAAAACGACACCGTATGATTGGAAGAGTTAGTCAGAGAGCTGGCCAATCAAAGCAGGTTATGCAAATAGCAAGCTTTAGTTGCCAGGGTAGAGCTGCTTCCCATTGTCCAATAGGAAAACAAGCAATAAACAAGAAATGAAATTGAGCTTTGTCACATTTTCAAGTTGTTGTTAACACTTTCAAGTTTACAGCAAAATTAGCCACAACCGCACAGGATTAGAATAGCGTTCTAAATTTCACCACCCCACAGAAAGGGCAGTGCAATGCAATAATGCTACACAAGAATTTGAGCTAATTACTGCATTAGGAGTTAGATTTCTCTTTTCACAATACAGCTGTATTACAGCAGGTTTGCTGGATATTTTAGAGCATTTAATTAGTCTTAGAGGTGTCAAAATATTTCTCAATAATTATTAAGATAAATAAAACACTTAAGTCTAAGGAGAACAGAGGAGAAATAGAGACCATAGCTTGTTCTTGTGAAGAAAAAGAGCAATTAAAAACTCAGAAAATATACAAGCCATTATACTGTTGCCAATCCACTACATTAAGTTGTCTCTCTTCAATTTATATGCAATCCAGAATTACTAAGAAACAATAATATTGGGAATACTCATACATCAACTTCATATAAAAGGAAAACATTTAACATGATTAGGTTTTTATTATGAGGTAGCAAGCACAAATGCATTGCATTTCAAAGTGCAAATGGAAACTAAAACATGAGTAAGTATAAATATAGGTGTGATACATATAGATGCACAATATGCATAAAACCAAAAAATATTGTGGCCAGTATTTCTCATGGGAATTATGAAATATTGATATGTTTCCTAACAGAGTGCCCCAAAAGTCTTATCACAAGACACAAATACTAATTTCTACTTTCAAAGCATAACCTCTTACAAGAACAAGTGCAATGCAGCTGCAGAGCTCCACATCAGGCTGAAAACTAAAGTGATATTCAGGTGTTTTAATGTATTTAAAAGGAGGGAGGATCTGAGAGCAGTCAAACGTATTATTAAATCATTACAAGCAAACTCAACTCACTTCACTTAAATACCTGTGAAAAGCATCAGATAAGTCATAGAAAATGTTTAGAATGTTTGGCTATTTTATTTATGTATTTGAAATGCTGTTTGTTTGCTGCCCTTGGTTCCTTCAGGAGAAAGGGTGGGATATAAATTTGATTCAAACTATCCAAATGGATATAAACATATGCTGCTGAATTGTAAGAGAAAGGTACAAATAACAGCTTAAAAGCCTTGATGAAACACCCTATCCACCTCAGAAGTTTGCACATGCTTACAGAAATATTGCTCCATTTCCCACAGAATCATAGAGTTGGAAGGGACCTTGAGATCATCTGGTCCAACCCCCTGCAATACAGAAATATGCAGCACCACACTCTAACCAACCGAGAAGCATTTACCAGTAATTCTGTAAGTGAGATGGGTAGGATCTGTACTATGTTACAACCCCAAACTCCTAAATTATGAAATTTGGGAGTATGTTAACTATCAACTACATATATTTATTTCCCAATTTCCTCCTAGGAACTTTGAAATAGTAGCAAATTCAGTGGATTAGTGTCAAGAGCAACATAATTAGAACTGATAGCTTGTCACATATATAAAAAAAACCCTCACAGAATTTAACAACATGTAACAGCTGACACAGAATCCAAAGACATCCAGCTTTAGTTTTAAAACAAGTTTCTAGCCCTCGCTATTGGAAAGACAGTGTTTGAAATAATGCAGGCAGTGCCTGCAAACAATGCAGTGATAACATCTAGAACATCTGTGTGGAAAGTTCTATAAAGTATCTTACTATTCAGAACTGGCAAGAAGCTTGAGTATCTGCAACAACTCATTTGTAAATCAACAAACTGTACCAGGGCAAGAGACACCATTCTTGTCTCAGCCTCACCACATTTCTGCTACATGCAAAGCACAGCATCTACCAGCTAGCAATAACAGAATGCCCATAGGAGGCTGCAAGTACAGAAGGGGCTGGGGAAAATGGAATGTAGCTGGAATGGTAGCTTCTGCCCTGGTCTATGGGTTCTATCTTCTCTGGTGGTGCTGCATTGTCCTACCCCACACACTATGAACAGGAGAGTGTTCCTATTGTGTGGAAATTAACACCGGGACAACAAAAATGGATTCTACGTGCCCTAATGGTGGCCAAGAGAGTGATATTGATGGAAGAATAAATATATGATACACTTTAATCAATGTACCAACAATATGATAACACTTGCAACTTATGGACAGACTGCTTACAGATGTAGACTTTGTTTGGATAAATATGACAACATTTGGAATGAGTTTATACAGAATATAGAAGGCTATTATCAAAATATGTATTAGGATAATAACACTATATCAATTTATATAAGAATGTATGGGAGTATACTGCCATGAATTTTGTATATTGCTTTTTCCCCTCTTTCTTATACACATCTTTGTACCTCACTTTCCCCATTTTTCCTTTGTTAAAAAAAGGAGTGTGTGAGCAGAAGAATGCAAATGGTGCTCCTTTCCATAACATGTTTCCCCTCATATTCGTAATACTGTACATCAATGTGAGCACACAAAATTTACACACAAACAAACAATCTAAATGATATAGAAAATCTAGCAGCAAGTTCATTTTAAAAAAAGTTTTTTGGGGGGGCAGAGACAGTTGCAATGAGGAGAAAGAGATTTGGGGGGGGGATCATACCATGATTTTCCTTCATTTTGGTGCAGATATGCTTTTAACTCACCACCTCTTCCCAAAATATAACCTGATGCATGCCAAGAAAATCCTTATTCAAGTCAGAAAAATGCAAATTGTACAGTTTATCATTTAATTGGGAATGTGCACATATGGTCTCAAATGGTATGTTCTAGGGGCAGAGGCAGGGTGGGAAACTATCATTTCATGAGCTGATTCGCCTTATCTCAGGATCCAAGTGCATAACTTTTTTGTTGTTGAAAATATAAGCTTATAAACTCTAGAGTTCTGTATAACTGTGCAAGTAACATTAAACAACATCCTGATTTATTTTGTTGGGTTGGGTTTAAAGCAGCTCTGCACTTCGGTTTCCATGGGATGGTGATTAGCACATTACCCTTCTCTCCTTGCCACTACAGGACAGCAGCACTAAGTTTCCTTGTACAGGCAGGATAAAAAACACAAAAGATTTTCAATTGCCACTGCAGAGTGCTTTATTTTCCCAAGTTGGAGAAAGAGTTACTGTTGATCATTACAGAATGAATACTCACCTCCCTCTCTGGCCTAAACATTGTGGATTGGGGAGCAGACAGGAGACTAGCCATAGTGTTCTTATACTTCACTCACAGCAAAGCACTAAGGACTCTTTTGTCATATTGTTTTTTAAAAGTTGAAGGCCAGAGCATACCACAGCTACTGGCATTATAGTGTTGTGCTTCAGTTCACTGTTACATACAGTCATGGGGAAAAGAAAGTGCACCCTCTTTGAATTTTACATATGAAGTCATAATAACAATCATTTGTTCCTTCGGTGGTCTTAAAATTAGGCAAATGCAACCTCAGATAAACAACAACACATGACATATTACATCATGTCATGATTTATTTAACAGAAATAAAACCAAAATGGAAAAGCCATGTGTGAAAAACTGTACATAGCACAGAACTATAATACCTGTGGCTGTGGTATGCTCTGGCCTTCACAGTGAACTGTAACAGTGAACTGAAGCACAGCACTATGGCTGCCACAGGAGGGCAAGTATGTGAAATGTATGACCCAGTCACTTGTTTTGGACAACATCTTCCCATCTTAGGTAAATATCAGTGGCACATTCCCAATTTAAAGATAAGCAAATAGCTAACTGAGAATAGTGTTATGTACCATATTATTTATTGCTCAGGATTTGTTTTATAAAACATTCAAACTAAAGACGTGCAGTGAAAAAATTTCCAATGCTTAATATTTCTGTGTAGTAGTGGTGGTGGTGATAATTCTATTGTTTGTTTGGCTGTTTGCCACTCTGGGCTACTTTGGGAGGATGGGAAGGTTATAATTTTCAAGACAAATGCAGTAAAACAAATCAGATCCACTAGATTTCCATTTCATAAGTTCATAGGTAGAAGTGAATGGATGCCAATACAATATTAGACCAGTCCTGAAGTTTCAAAGTGTTTGGCTTTGTTTACTAAATACATGGAAAAATAAACATTGTAAATCAGATCGTTCTCTAGGGATCTGATGCAAACTGGAAGATAGGTAAATCTACAGAAAAAAATTCATTGCAAAAATTTAAGTCCTTAGTTCTAATCAGAACCTACTCTGCCAGTTGTCCATACTTGTAGAAACAGTATGTGCAGATTACTCGTGCATTTTCCACTCATTTAGCATGCATCTCAATTGGTCCATAAGCTTAAAAAAGTTTGGGAACCATTTTTTTAATATAATATAGCCACAATTCAGAATTCTCAGCAATACTTTTTATTGAAATAGCCTTTATTTATATTGCTTATTTAACTCACAGAAAACTGTCAGTACAAATCCTATGCATGCTATTCAGAAGTAAACACCACTGAGTTCAATAAAACCTACCATATTTTTCGCCCCATAGGGCGCACCGGCCCATAGGGCGCACCTAGTTTTTTTGGGGGGGAATAAAAAAAAAAAAGTATTTCCCCCCCAGGCGCGGGGCTGGGGCGGGGGAAGCCCAAGCTTCCCCTGACCCCATCCCCCAGAACAGGATGCTATCCGCAAGCCTAGGGAACCCGGCGGGAAGTCGCGCGGGTCTCCCCAGGCTTGCAGATATCTGCCCAAAGTTGCGCAGCAATCCCACGGCTTGCGGAGAGCTGCTCGAAGCCTGGGGCGTACTGAGCTCAGCGCGCCCCAGGCTTCAGAATGCAGGCAGCTCTCCGCAAGCCTTGGGAGAGCTGCGCGACTTCGTGCCGGGCTCCCATGGCTTGCGGATAGCTTCCTGAAGCCTGCATTTGCCCCATAGGACGCACACACATTTCCCCTTCATTTTTTGAGGGGAAAAGGTATGTCCTATAGGGCGAAAAATGCGGTATTTCTAGGTGGGTATGCAATTTCTGCTTATGTTTATTTTATTTTATTCATTTTTAATACCTTTTATTATTAAGACTTAAAAAACATAGCACTAGTAAATCGTAACACAATAATGCTAAAGTGGGGGAAACCAAGTCACCAGTCTGTCACGGTTATGTTTCTTTATTGAAGCATTACTCCAGAAAAACAGCCCTATTGTTTTAATAGTGAACAAGAAGCAAGTTAATAAATCTCCACTTTTCCAGAATAGCTAATTCTCTACTAGATGTTTTATTTAATATATTTATCTCAACATCTTTTTAAAAAGTTGTCAAGGCATCTTACAAATAAAAACCTAAATCAATGAATGATTAAACAAGTCTATAAACAGCTTGGCAGTAATTAAACAGTCTAGTTAAAAACAATAAATCAAAAAACAATGGCAATAAAACAATGATAAACCAAATTTAAATGCCCAAATAAAACCACATTGTGCCTAGCATTACAATTTTGTGAGAATAAGCATGAAGTACAGAGAACTAGGGAGGCTATTCCACACGTTGGGTGCCACTACAAAAAAGACTTGTCTACCAAGTCTGCTAACGTTAGTGACCAGGGGAAAGCCTCAGATTATTTTAAAGGAATGTTGAAGTTCATTACATCACAGGTTCAGAGCACAAATTTATCTAGGTTGTTACATTTGTCTGTATTACAACTCAAGCATAATTCAATTATTCCTACACCACCCCAAGTTCTTCTGCAGCTTAGAATATAAAAAGAAAGCCTGCACATATATGGTCCATGTTCAGCTTAACCAAGCTACTTCGCAGGCGTTAGCCATACTCTGAAGTGAAACTTCTGCTGTGAACTTTGTAACCAGACCACCCAACCAAGCAGCCTTTTATGTAGTAAGGCTGATCAATTTTCTTGAATATTTTCTTGCGAATGTTTTACATGGGTACGGTTCTGCCCCCAAGTCCAAAACCCTCTTGATCTTAGATATATTTGCTTGGAGGGAGGACGCAGGGAGGCTCCAGAATTCCCAGGAATCTTCCTATCACAGTTGGCGCTATGAGTTGTATGCAGAGTACAGTGGTACCTTGGGTTACAGACGCTTCAGGTTACAGACTACGTTAACCCAGAAATAGTACCTCGGGTTAAGAACTTTGCTTCAGGATGAGAACAGAAATTGCGTGGCGGCAGCGGGAGGCCCCATTAGCTAAAGTGGTACCTCAAGTTAAGAACAGTTTCAGGTTGAGAACGGACCTCCAGACCATGCGGTGGGCTGGAATATATATTGGGGGGGGGTGAACGAATTCCTATGCCCCACAAATAACCCAGAGATGCATTTTAAATAAAAGGACACATTCTACTCATGTAAAAACACGCTGATACCCAGACCGTCCACAGGCGAAATTAAGAAGGTGATTGGGCTGCATCCGGCCCCTGGGCCTTAGGTTGCCTACTCCTGCACTGGATGAATAAACTCAAGCTCAATCCACAAAGAAATGTGGGGCTCGAACCCACAACCCTGAGATTTAGAGTCTCATGCTGTACCAACTGAGACATCTCAGTCCATTATCATATACTGTGCATTCTGACATCTATGTTGTCTATCATTCATTATTGGGATCTGTTTAAGGTAGTGGTCTGGAACTGTAAAGTCTTCAAAGGCCTTAGTGCTGATAATCTCAGGAAATGTTTCCACCTGCATAATCCTGGCGCTTATTCTCTGATAAGACTGCTTCAGATTCTAACTTTCAGAGAGGATACATTTGCCTCTATGAGACACAGAGGTCTTCTCATCGGCAGCCCTGACACTGTGGTATTCTCTCATGAAAGAGGAATGTATAGCCTCCTCCTTGCTGTCTTTTTTAAAGCCAGACTAAGCATTATCTAATTCAAAAATCCTTTTTTTGCTGACCGGCTATTTCTGTGCTTGCTTTTTCATTATTATTCTCATAGTTTTGAAGAAACATTTTATTTTGCTTTAGTATTGTTATTTAACATTTTTATTACACTTTCTGTAAGCCACTGTGAAGTTTTATTAGTAGCATATTATTTTATTATTTTTAAATACACACACAAGCAAACTTGATAAACCAAAAGAAAGCATAGCAGCTTTTTCAAAAAAATTCCCAACAAACATTTTAAATACCAAGCTGACTCCAAAGCAAGTTGAGGGGAGTTCACCAATCACTAATTTGAAACCACTAAAACTTACAGTTTACCCCTTAAAGCAGGGTGGTACAAAGTGCGGCCCTTGAGGCCTTTTTGGCAGCCCTCAGCAACATTTGACACACCCGCCGCGGCGGTGTTAGAACCTGGGATAGAAAAGCTAGGAACCAAATTACTTCTTGGACATGGGTTGTGGGCACCAAAACAGTATGTGTAGGCCCCACTGGGGGGGGGGGAGAGAGTGTCAGCAACACTTTTTATTATTTTGATAAGCATGAACTAATACGCAATTCATATAAGTGAAACATTGTTAATATCACATTTTAGCTGAAATTGTTATTACATGTTTAATTTGGCGTCTACAATAAAAATATTAGTACCCTACTTCAGTTTTCAAAACACTCTTTATAGTTAAACTCCTTAACATATTGTCTATCCTTAACATTTCAAAGCACATACATTTCAGTAATACGTGAGTGTCAGCCAGGCGCAAAAAAAATGGCACCCAGACTATTTGAGGTGCTTGCAAATGGAATCATTAGGTGCAAAATGCACCTTGCACCCTAATTTTGAACCCTGCCCCCAAGTCCTCGCACTGCCTTCCCAAAGCTTAGTAAGCAAGGCACTGGGTTTGGGAAGGAGGTGTGAGGGCTCCAGGACCCTGCCAGAGTCTTGTGCATTTCACAAAGCCCAGCGCCTTGCTTACCCACCTTTAGGAAGGCAGTGTGAGGGGTGGGGGAGAAGTCAAATTTTGACTTTGTGCTCCCCATGCAACAACACAGTGTGTGGCCGCAGGTTCCATGTCAAAGTACTCTTTTGGCCCACTTGGTATGTGCAAGTGCAAGGATACTTTGGTCATGCACAAATATTTGCATGAACAAATTCTTATTAGGTGCAACACATTTTTACACAAGTTGAACTGTGCAATATAGTGTTTCTTTCATGCTGACCCAAGGACAGGAGTAGCAGTGAGTGAGTATGCATCAAACCCAAAATTAAGATCCTCAGTATCAACATGCTAATGCATTTGTACTGAACTGTTCAAATAGCTCTTCTGGACAGTAAGTTTTTTATTCTAAAAAAAATCAGCAATAAATTAAAATTGTTCTGAATATTTAGTGTAAAATTATTACATTTCATCATACAGTATTGTTTCAGTATGTGTGTTTGTATTTACCATCCTAAGCATTTATGTGCTGGCTCAGTAAGTCTTAGGATATGGCTACTAGCAGCTTTAATTCTGCTGCAATATTTTATCTAGTGAAGATATGACTCATTTTTAATTAGAAAGGGAGTAGGCATATGAGTGTCTCAGGGGTAAAAGTTCCTGAATTAATGCTTTATCCCTGTATTAACCATATATACAATAAAAAGGACAGGATTGGGGACACTTTGTTCACTCCTAGCCACCTTGAACTTAGGTGTAAGTTTTGAATTTAGGTTTAAAAATGAAATGAATAATGCACACCATCTCAAGTTTGCAAGGTAAATATTTCATTACAATATACTTTTATTTTCTCTGCACCACCACTGAAAAAAGGTATGATGGCCAAGAAGATGTTTAACATCAACTGGAAAATAATAATAATAATAATAATAATAATAATAATAATAATAATAATAATACTGTAATCAGCAGGATCATACCAAATGCCTATCTAGCATGGCATCCTGTTTCCCACAGTGGCCAACCAGATGCCTCAGAGAATCCCACAAGCACAACAATAACAATACAATAACTACTTTTAAGGTAGCACTGGGTCCTGTTACAGGTATTCAGAACCATGGTGTCTCTGGTCCTAGATGGTCATTATGACCAACAGGAATCAATAGCTATCTTATCCATGAATCTGTTATCTACTTTTATAAAGTCATGTAAGCTAGTTGCCATCACCACATTTTGAGGCAAATTTTAACTGTCGCAAGAAGTATGGGATACATCACATTTCATAATGAATTCTCAAACTTAAAATTAGTTATTATATTAAGATGTGTTCTACATCTTTCCTACCTGCTTTCAAAATTGTTGCACTAGCTGACCTGGGGTTCATCCTCGAAATACAAAGACTTTTCACACCTTATTTCATCCTGATGCCTCACTCTTCATAGCCAATATTGCATTCTGCTACGTCTTACATTTTCCTCTCCATTTTGAACAGGAGATGCAGGGATGGTTACACTGATATTCAACCATGAAACACAGAATTGTATTTTAGATGTTTGTACCAAATTTCTTTATGATATTTCGACATTCAGGGAGGAATTCAATGTCACACTCTTCATTTCTGCTTGCCAGACAAACTTACCCCCACTCTCCTCCCCCACATGCTGTGCTAGGTATTCTCCTGACCATCTACAATGGATTTGGGGTTGGCATGAGGAGAAGAGGGGAAGCCCTGAAGCACTATCAGAAGCTGTGTCAGAGTTAATAGCGGTACAAACAGATAGACAAATAAACCTATAAATGGAACATCAAATGCGCATGTAAAACCAAAAACCTCACACTGTGCAGCAAATTAATGTTTTCTTTAGATACAAGTCCTTTTACTTGACCTAGGAAAGATTGAAAGGATGATGTTTGGTAACCCAGTCAATCTAGGAGAGGTAGCACTGCATGTCTTTCCTCTCTCTAAAAGAGCAGGGCTGGGGCCTTGGCATGCTCCTGGACTTCCGTTTGCTCTGAGGGGATCATTTTGTGGCAGTGGCCAGGAGTGCTTTTTCCAGTTTCATCTGGAATGTCAACCAAGTCCCTCTCCCCAGGAATAAGTATTTTTCAACAGGAAAGAGTACAGTAGTACCTCGTTTTGCGACCGGGATCTGTTCCAGAGCCCCGGTTGCTGGCCAAAAAGGACGCCGGACAAAGAGCCGCATGTGCACGCACGTGGAGCAGTTTGTGCTTCTGCGCATGCGCAAAGCGCGATTTAGTGCTTCTGCGCATGAGCAAGTGGCGAACCCAGAAGTAACTTCTAGGTTTGCAGCGGACGTTCGACGGAATGGCCACTCGACAAGGCGGACGCTAGACGAGGTACCACTGTACTAATTCCCTTTTAAGGGCTGTCCTAGGAGACTGTTCAGAAGTTTCATGTGATACAAAGCACAGAAGTATGCCTCTTTTCAGGGGTTCAAAGCAAGCAGTCCCTGTGTTTGTTGCTACTGTGTTTCCAAGCTTGATTCACTGTGTTGTCAATGACCTAGAAAAGTCTGCACAGACTAGGCTCAGCATTCTTGAGACATTTTTCTCCCTCATGAATCCACACCTCCATGCTTTGGGAACGACTTCTAACTGCCCTGACTCACAAGAGGCGGGCAGATGATAGCCCTATCAACTGTCCTCTACCCTCCTCTTGCAAGTTGAATTGGGCCTCAGAAGAGAGCATTCTCTGGGATAGAATTTCCTACAAAAAATAGACCTATCTTTCTCATGTTCATTTTCTTATTAAGGATTTACATACTGCCCTTCAATCAAAATTATCCCCTACAAAACTCCAAAACATAAGAAAACAATTTAAAAACATGCAAAAAAATACTAAAGGGGGCAAAATATATAAGATACAAAACAGCCAAGATAAAGAGCGACTAAAAGATCTGAGAAATTTAAAAGGTCTTTGACTGGCACCAAAATGATATTAAGGTAGAAACTAGGCAAACATACCCAAGGAGAATATTGCACAATCAGAAAGTCATCACTGAGACCTTCTCCCAAGAAACCCCTTAACGTATCTCAGATGGCAGTTGCCCCCAAATAATGGCCTCTGCTGAAAAAATGGAAACTGGTACAGTGGTGCCTCACAAGACGAAATTAATTCGTTCTGCGAGTTTTTTCGTTCTTCGAGTTTTTTCGTCTTGCGAAGCACCAATGTGTATTGACGGTTTCCCATAGGAATGCATTGGCGATTTAAAACTCTTTCGTCTTGCGAGTTTTTCGTCTTCCGAGGCATTCGTCTTGCGGGGCACCACTGTACTTAATTTCTGTTTACTGGTTGAGTTGGAAGATGGTTAATGAATAAGATGACACTTTCCTCTGAACACAATAAGCATTGTCTTAAAAAAAAATGCCTCCTCTTCCAGAGAGAGAAGTTGAACTACCTTCTGGATCCAACCAGAAGAGCAGAAATGACTTCTGAACCCCCAACTAATCAAACTCTCTAGAACTCTGACAACTCCATAAGTTAGCTCATAAAAAGGGGAAACTACAAGACACCAAAAAAAAAAAAAGCAGACTTCAAGTAACTCACAACACTGATAAAAAGCTGACTTTTCTCCCTAAGGAACAAAAGACCTGACCTAAATCTCCTGAAGAAGGTAAGATCTGCAGGGCAGGATGATTCCTTCCATGGAAGAGGAGGCAATTTTTTTTTTTTTTTTTTTTAAAAAATCTTGCCCATAATGTTCAGAGGGAGGTGTCACCTTATTTAGAGATGTCCTCCAATTCAACCAGGTAAATTTTGGTTTATAGACAAGCACAAGTGAAGACAGACAGGCCCATGTTTAAAAGACTTCAAAGGGTTAAGCTGTGGCTCTGAATTGGGCCGAGAATGAGCAGAGTGTCAGCTAAGTTAGTGAAGCACCAATGCAGTATCATTACACCCAGTCCCAATTAGCCCAGAATGCAACTGATAGTTTGCTGACTGCAGTTTCCAAACTGTCTTCGAAAGGCAGCTCCAAACAGGAGCAGCCAGCAGGGCTGGTTGGCACTGCCAAGCTGAGCCACAAACAGTGGCATTGCTGCTGCTTATGGAGATGGTGTAGGGGCGAAAGGTCAGGGTAACTGAATGAACCTGCTCCTTCAGTGTGAGTACAGTCCTATCCAAAACAGAGTAAATACAATACTTTTTATTAATGTGATAAAAACTTAGTTTTGCCATTTGGTGAACAGTTGGCTACCTTATGCATTTACTGTTTTGTTTTTAAGTTAATTTGATGATGTTTTGTTCTGCTTTAAGTACATTTAAGCCAATTTAATGTTTTGTATGCAGCAGTGGCCAGTTCCGGCAGTTGGTCCGGGCTTCATCACCTAATATTTCCTAAAATTTGGGAAAGGGCATTGGGGCTGAATGCTCCTTCCCTTGTACACTCCATTGGTAGTTTACTATATTTCTGACTTGTATTAATCCATAATTTTCCTGGCTTTCCATTCTGGCTTCCTAACTGGGATTTTACCAGAGTTCTTCAGTTCTGCTACAGCGCTACGGCCAAGAACTCTCGCTTAATACAAGCCAGAAACAAAACACCAAAGCAGCTCATGAGGCAAGGTAGGGGGGAGAGTGAGGGTTTGGTTCCAGTGCACATTCCCAGCCTCACAAACCATGGTTCATGAAGTCTAAGATTATTGTGCAATCAGGTTACTAAGGCAAATCTAAAAGGCAGGGTATAAATTGGAAATTGCTGAATTTAAATTCAAACATAAATATACCGTATTTTTCGCCCTATAGGACGCACTTTTTCCCCTCCAAAAATGAAGGGGAAATCTGGGTGCGTCCTATGGGGCGAATGCAGGCTTCGCGGACCTCTCCGCAAACAGCAGGAGCGCTCCCGCTGCTGGCGGAGAGGTGCCTGCATGCAGAAGCCTGCACGCGCTGAGCTCAGCGCGTCCAGGCTTCGCGGACCTCTCCGCTAGCAGCGGGATCGCTCCCGCTGCTGGCGGAGAGGTGCCTGCATGCGGAAGCCTGCGCGCGCTGAGCTCAGCGCGTCCAGGCTTCGCGGACCTCTCCGCCAGCAGCGGGAGCGCTCCCGCTGCTGGCGGAGAGGTGCCTGCATGCGGAAGCCTGCGCGCGCTGAGCTCAGCGCGTCCAGGCTTCGCGGACCTCTCCGCCAGCAGCGGGAGCGCTCCCGCTGCTGGCGGAGAGGTGCCTGCATGCGGAAGCCTGCGCGCGCTGAGCTCAGCGCGTCCAGGCTTCGCGGACCTCTCCGCCAGCAGCGGGAGCGCTCCCGCTGCTGGCGGAGAGGTGCCTGCATGCGGAAGCCTGCGCGCGCTGAGCTCAGCGCGTCCAGGCTTCGCGGACCTCTCCGCCAGCAGCGGGATCGCTCCCGCTGCTGGCGGAGAGGTGCCTGCATGCGGAAGCCTGCGCGCGCTGAGCTCAGCGCGTCCAGGCTTCGCGGACCTCTCCGCCAGCAGCGGGAGCGCTCCCGCTGCTGGCGGAGAGTTGCCTGCATGCGGAAGCCTGCGCGCGCTGAGCTCAGCGCGTCCAGGCTTCGCGGACCTCTCCGCTAGCAGCGGGATCGCTCCCGCTGCTGGCGGAGAGGTGCCTGCATGCGGAAGCCTGCGCGCGCTGAGCTCAGCGCGTCCAGGCTTCGCGGACCTCTCCGCTAGCAGCGGGATCGCTCCCGCTGCTGGCGGAGAGGTGCCTGCATGCGGAAGCCTGCGCGCGCTGAGCTCAGCGCGTCCAGGCTTCGCGGACCTCTCCGCTAGCAGCGGGAGCGCTCCCGCTGCTGGCGGAGAGGTGCCTGCATGCGGAAGCCTGCGCGCGCTGAGCTCAGCGCGTCCAGGCTTCGCGGACCTCTCCGCTAGCAGCGGGAGCCAGCACTGGGCTCCCACGGCTTGCAGAGAGCTGCCTGTTTGGGGGCTGGGGTCGGGGGAAGCTCGGGCTTCCCCAACCCCGCGCCTGGGGGGGAAATAATTTTTTTCCTTTATTTCCCCCCCAAAAAACTAGGTGCGCCTTATGGGACGGTGCGTCCTATAGGGCGAAAAATACGGTATACCCTTTTGTGGGCAATAAATAGTGCTTTTTAGTTTGCATATTGCAACTTTAATTAAAAGCATTTGAACTTTCTAATCAAAAGGTTTCTTAGTCCTCAATACAAATTAATTTTTTTACCTATGCGTATAAATTCTCAACAAAAGTCAACAAATTAAATCAAGCATTTCTCACTTGTACATGCAAAGACATAAGATATATCTGAACAGTTGGTAGAGGAAAAATGGCAAGCATCTACCCTATCAATGTACAGCAAGCATGCCAAACCATTACAGCAAGAGCTAAACAAGGGATGAATACATCATGTGCAATACCCACATTACATAAATCATTTAATACTCTCTTCCATAAAACAGTCCAGAGACTGGGGGAAATCCGTAAGTGAGTATAGAAAAATTGTGATAAGCAAGCGATATATTGCATTCTTCTTTGAAATTTGCTTTCTAAAATTTGAGTATATTGAAACTATGTCATCCTTCAAATTGTTTCCATTTAAATGAATTCTGTTAATATCATTCTGTTGTCCCTTTCAGTTTTTCTTGGCTACATTTGCATAATGCTCAACCATACTTTTATCATACCCCTCACCTCCTCTGGTATGGCAGTGAGAACACAGAAACTTTGGCTTCTGTTTTCCACTAACAGCCCTCTCTTGCCATGTCTGTTATGTCCCTTATTTTTTGTTTCTTTTAAAATTGTCATAGCTACTCACCATCTTGATCAATTTCAGAGCAGTACACTACAATATAATAAAAACATCATTCGCAGGGCCAATCCTACCATTAGGCAGAGTGAAGTGAGTGCCTCAGGCAGCATATGCTGGGAGGTGGTGGTGACCCTCAACTCTTCCTCCCTAACTTCATGACCATACCTTGGAGAAGAGAGCTATGTGACATGCACCTAGCCCTCCACCTTTATAGCTACCCTGCTGATCACCCTCAGAGGCAGTGTGATGCCCCTTTGCTAGTATTAAAGTAGAATTTGCTACTATATGTGGAATAAGTGCATGTGTGTGCCATTTTGGCCTTTGCCTCAGGCAGAGAAATGTCTTGGGCAGGCCTTGAGCCTTCAAATAACACTAAAAACTGAGAGGCAATACATTCTAAAACATATCACATACAGAAAGTATTCACCAAATTTCCAATAAATCATTCTTTTTCTACTTATAAAATAATTGAATAATAAAATAATTGCATAGTTATTTACTACTCCATCAATCCTCCTGTGAACAAATGTGTCCCCAACAACATTTCCCCCCACAGATAAATGAAGGCACTGAAGCAACATTAACAAGGTCTGAGTACAGTTCAGTCTCATATTTCATTTGGAACCCAAGAACAACTAATTCTCAGGATCTATCGCATTATAACATACAGTATTAGTTTATAAAGTAAACATTAGAGTAAAAGTAAGTTTTACCTAGTAATCTAAATGTAGTGAAACACCAATGAAGAAACACCATCCACATGCATTTTCTGGAGCTAGGAAAGATGCCACTGGGGGGGGATCATTCTAAAATATGATCCTAGTGAATAGAAACCAAACTGGATAAACTAAACCTAAATTGGTATCATTCACTGGTGGGCATTAGAAAGATCACTTGATAGTGGTAAACATAAAAATCTTTGAAGCTTCTCTTGATGAGCATATGAATGTTGGGAAATTCCATTCCACCTTTAGTTGCAGACATGGAACTGTTGAATGTCACATGTCTGTTTACATACCAGCACAGCTTGCTGGGAACTTCCGTTGTGTGTATAGCTTTTGCTTTTCACTCTCGAACTGAGGAGACGAAAGAGAGACATGTTTTCTTTGTCCTGATTTATGCTTAATAAATCTGTAGTTATTAGTACGCTTCCACAAGCCTCACGCCACTTCTGTTTGCGCAGTATGATCTGCTAATATAGCATGCTCAGGCTTTGAAGTTGCTGATTTACGTCGCACCAGAGATCGGGGGATCGTCACGGCTGGAAGGGCATGATCCAGCTGGGGGGTAGCCAGCTGGCATCTCGACCCCCGAAGGATGCCAACAGTGAATACAGGTTACAAAACAACATAAAACTCCTTGTACAAGATTGTACTAAGATCAAAGAAATGGTCCTGTAAGCTTTCTTCTCACTTGTGTGCCTGGCTTTGGGAATTTTAAATGAATATATCTAGGCTTCGTAGTAACTTGTTAGTCCACAAAGAGTAGAAATTCACTTACTGTAAAATCTATACTTCAGTAAGACTAGAGTACCACCTTTGTAAAGTGGAACAATCTACCTTCAACACCACTCCTGAATCCAATGCAAAAGAGAAATGGGGAAGTATCCAACTAAGTAACCGCATTAGCACAAGGAATAGCACTAGCACAATGGGCTTTCCCTTTCTCCTCCTCCAAGCAACCTGTACCATCCCCAATCTCCTCCTGAGGGTTGAAGGGAAACCCAGAACAGATGGGGGCATAGGAAAAGAGAGGGGGAGATTGCTCAATTGTGCAGGGTGATATCTTTATGCTGACACAACAATCTGCTTAATGCTACTCTGAATGCAACCCATAGTGTTGAGTGCATATTGCATATTGATGATGCCCAAGAGTGAAAGATTCAGGAGAAATTGTAGGGTTGCAGTTCCAAAGGAGCCAGGCCTAAAACATATTGAAACAGATCCAGATAATCAGCTTCATCCAAGACTATAAGATAGTTGGTAATTATCTTCAACATAATTATGTGTCCCTACTTTAATCCAAACTGTGCTGGAAGAAATTGGACCTGTCCCAATTTACTGGACATGAATATTTTTGTGGGGAGGGAGGATACTCTATTCCTCAACAAAGCCTTTATGCTCCAAGTTAGAAGAGATCTGACATACAGAAGGTTTTAAGGTGTTTTTTTAAAATCTCAAAAGCTCTTTTTTAGAGCTACCATGTTTTTCACCACCACAAATAAAAAATCTCATTCATGTACTCCATCGTTAATAAATCTGAAACAAACAGTGATTCATGTTCTCAGTTCCTTCATGAGCATGTTAGACATTACCAGTCCTTAAAAATATTGACTATAAGTATCATAATGTGGCTAAAGATTGTTAAGTTATGGATATCCATTAATTGTCTGAAATATGAGCGCTTAATCGCACCTCTCCTGGATTTCACTTATGATTAATAGTCGTCATGTATACATGATTTTTTAAAATCACTCCAGGTAATAGAATATGAAATATGCCTGTGACTGGATGAAACCCCATGTAGCAATCATGCTGACAAATCCATTATTTTCAAATTCAGGACAGCTTCCATGGAATTTCCTGACGCAATATAAATTCCACTGGAACTGAATGGCATACCAATGTCCCTAGGCTCTTTGATTAGCTGGGCTTCACTAGGCCTTGAAGAGGCTTCTAGGCAGCAGTGTGCACTGACTATATACAAACTGAAACTTCAGAGGCCTTGAACGCTCCAGTGCATGAGCAGTGATGGGCAATGGGAATAGGTCTCATGAATCTATGCTACCTTGAATTCACTTAACAACTACAGAAGGCATTTATGGCTTCTGATCAACCATGGTAATCTTCTGGGTCACCTGTTGAGATCAGGCTTAGAAGACATTGTTATACAACAGTTCCACTCCTTCCAGGATGATAAAACTTGGAAGGTGACACTATGGTCATTTTGCTCTGCCTCAGAGCCTATGGCTTTCAGAGTCCCTCAGGTCTCTAATTTGTCCTTCATGCTTCTCAACGTCTACATGAAACCACTGGGATAAGTAAGCTGAAGCTCATCAGTATGTTAAGACTCAGCTTTACCTTCCTCTTCCTTTTCAGGTTCCAGGGAGGCTGTTGAAATCCTGAACTAGTGCCTGAAGTCAGTTTTAGAGTGGATGTGAACAAACTAGTTGAAGCAGAATCTGAGCAATACAGAGGTGCTGTGCATAGCCTCAGCTCCAGAAGGCAGTTTACAAGCTGAGCTGGTACACCCCCCAAAAGTCTTAAGTATGCAGTTAAGAATGCCCCTGGATCCAGTGAAGACATCAGTAGCATTGCATTGCGTATTGTATTGTATTGTATTGTATTGTATTGTATTGTATTGTATTGTATTGTATTGTATTGTATTATTTTACCAGTTTGAGCTATTATGCCAATTGTGACCCTATCTGGAGAGGGTTGATCTTGACTCAGTGATCTATGCTCTGGTCATGTCAAGAACAGACTATTGCAATGAGCTCTACATGGGATTGCCTTTAAAGAAATTTCAGCTAGTCCAGTATGTGGCTGGACAATCGGAATCTGTAACATTTTTTATATATCGGCTGCACAGCATTTCCAGGCCAAAACATTATATTGGACAGTCTGCACCTTCCTGCCCACAGTTTAAGATCTGCTTCAGAGCCTCTCTTGGGGTGTTTAACCCTATGTTGGCAAAGTAGGTGACCACAAGGAAGAGGTCCTTCTCTGTGACATATTTTGGTAAACCCCTTCCTTTGCCACCCCACATTTAATCACACCTTCTACCCAAGTAAAGCTCCAATACACTACAACATTAAGTTTTAGGAGAACACTTGAGCAATATTTTTTACATTCTTTATTCATCTGTGTTACCGGGTTGGTAAACAATGGGGACATAAGACCTTTTCAGGGGTGATCATGCTCCATAGGAACTTCCTTCCTAGGGAAATATGTATGTCATTGTTGGTCTTCAAGAGAACTTCAAATGATATTTTGTTCCAGTCTGTGTTTTGTTAATTATAATGTGATGTGCTTTTAAATTTGTATTGTTGTTACTTACAAATTATTAAGTTGATGGAATATTTCATTTTATGATGGGATTTAAACACTCACAAACTGCCTTGTGAGGGCAGTGTACCTGTAAGTCAAGTTTAAAATTTTATGAATAAGTAATTTATTTACTCATATTGCCATTGTCTTGACCAAAGTGGCTAAGCAGATGTTATACTACAAAATAAGCCTGATCCAGAAAAAAGACTGTAGATCAAATCAATGGAAAGCATTTAGACATTTCTTAGTAATTATTAATTTTTTATGAGAGCAATGCCTTCTCACAACTCCTAAGTAGTTAAAATCAACTTAAAGAGAGCCAGAGATTTAGTGCACAGTACACACAGACTTCAGTATTTTTACACGTCACATACTCTGTACAATATTGTGGCACCATGCAACAACTTCATAACATATTGATGTAGCACCCTCCTCAATTGTGCACCAATGGCATCAGTTGCAACAGACAAAAAGATGTGAAAGGAAGTTGACAAGCTACAAGGAAATAATCAGGAACAATTAACAGCACATAGTTGGAAAGAAATTTCAAATTCCTAGGTATCATTAAGCTATGAGAAGTTTGATATGAAGGGCATCTGGCATGACTCAGCCACAATAGGGGCCAAAGCTAGTCCAATGAACAAAGTCCAAATAAGACCCACATAAACTGGCATTCCCAAATGCATCCCATGCCTTCTGCTCAGTATCCATTGATATCACAGCATTGGCAGGCAAATAGCCTTGGCTTTTATCATCAATTTTCCCCACTGCTTTGCTTTCTATATTCAATCTGTCACCATATCCTGCTGCTTCTCCCTATAGAGCATTGTCTTATAATACCATTTATGCTCCGATTCATGCTCTATTCTTGTTACCACTTACATTTTCCTTTCTGAGCTTCCATTGTCACACCTGTCTTCTCAAAGCTTATGCAGCCTCAGATTGTTTTAGTGGCTCTGTGTCTTCCACATCCAATGCAAACTCCTTGTCCTGATCATTTAAGAACTCTATATACTTGTCCAGTTCTATCTTTCTGCTTTTGGTTTTTGAAACAAATCTGCTCAAAACCTTCACTCTTCCAGACTGTCAACCATCCAAAGGTCTCTAGCTCTTCTATAAAGCTTTGCTTGTTCTCTCTTGCTGCCTGCTTAAACTTTAAATGATTTGAATTCTCTCTCAGAACTACATACTACCACCTCCCTCTTCCTTCAAGTCCCTCCTAAAATGCACCTTTTCCATAAAGCCTCTTTTGCAGTTCTCATCTACAAACAAAATAAAGTCTACGTATGTATAGATACATTTGATCTCATTCATCGCTCTTTAAGTATTGCCTCTCTCGGCTACAGTATTCAGAACAGATAAAAGAAAGTACTTCTTCACGCAAAACATAGTTAAACTATGGAACTTGCTTCCACAGGAAGCAATGATGGCCAAAACTTGGATGACTTTAAAAGAGGACTGGACAAATTCATGGAGGGCAAGGCTATCAACGGCTACTAGCCACAAAAAAATATTTTCTGCCTCCACTGTCAGAGCCATATGCCTCTGAATACCAGTTGCCGGGAACTGTAGGTGGGCAGAGTGCTGTTGTGCTCCTGTACACTTTGCAGTCTTCCCATGGGCATTTGGCTGGCCACTGTGGGAACAGGATGCTGTTCTCATAGTAAACAAGATGCAGCACTCTGAGATCACAGAACAAATATCAGGACACCTTAAGAGAATGAAGTAATCTATATACTTGATGAAAAAATGGGGGGGGGGGATTTTAAACCCCAGTTACTAGTCGATGTGCCTGTCAAACATTAGCAAATGTCCTTATCTGGAGCCAAAACATTGATAATACATGCACTGAACTACAAATCGTTGATGTAAAATATCTATAGTAATGATATCCTCTTTAATGAAGACACAGAAGTTATTTTCTAAACAGTGTATAGTTTTAGAAGAGACACCAAGAACTTAGTGATCAATAGATTTGCCTGTTAATTTTTAAAATACAGTGGTACCTCGGATTACAGACGCTTCAGGTTACAGACTCCGCTAATCCAGAAATAGTACCTTGGGTTAAGAACTTTGCTTCAGGATGAGAACAGAAATCATGTGGCTGTGGTGCAGCGGCAGCGGGAGGCCCCATTAGCTAAAGTGGTACCTCAGGTTAAGAATGGACCTCCAGAACGAATTAAGTTCTTAACCCAAGGTACCACTGTCTGTTTAATCTCTAATTGCCAACTGCTTTCAGTATTAAATACCGTATTGGCCTGAATATAAGCTGCACTTTTTTTCCAAATTCCGACCATGAAAAGTTAAAGTGTGGATTAAATGCGCGACCTTACACAAATTGGCTTTTATGATATCTCTGCTGAAACAGACATACGGTAAAATGGAACAAAAAATGTTTTATTGCCGATTTGCGAGCTTGAGACTGTTGTGCAATTAATTCTAATGTCATTCATCACTTTCACTTGCAGGTCCTCTCTAGTACCAGTAGGATTTTCTTCTACATTTGCCATTTACGGGTGTGAGCGCATGCAGAATTTTAAGGGAGCAACTTATATTCAGGCATTGTCTTTTTTTCTCCCTGCCCCCCCCATGAATTTTTAAAGTGTGACTTATTTGCGGGTGCAGCTTATATTCAGGCCAATACGGTAATGACTATCCTGTGCTGAGTTGGCAGAGGGTGCTTGGCTGTCATTCCCTATCTTTCACCCTTCTTTTCTCACAGTGCTAGACCAATTAGTGTAGGATTTTGTAGTGAGATCTTGAATTAGAAACTTTCAGCAGACATCCTACTACCCTGTTTAAAGATATGCACTTATTAAGTCCATAGGAGTCCACCCACCAATCGAATAAGTATACAAAGATACTGATTCTTGCATGTACTGATCTCTTAGTTTGCCTGCACAGGAGACCCCCAACTTTGCCTCAAGTGTTTCAATCTAGATCATCTGGGCCCTGATGATCACACGTTTCCTTTCTCTTTCTATCTCATACCAGCTGCTCTTTTCATTACTTTCACTTTCTCAATTCAAATTCATGAGAGCCTTTTATAACTGGCTCCCTATATTTTGTCTTCCCCTGGTGACAACTTCTTGCCCTGATGTTGCTTTTTCCCAGACAAGAACCCAGTGCATCATGCATTCCCAGTTCCTCCCAATACCTATACAATTGCCAGACTGTTATGCTAAAAACTTGTGTTCATCAATTCTTTATTTTAACACTATGATCTAAGCATCTTTTCTGCTAACTTTGTGGCTTTTAAACTGCTTTTAGTTATGATTTTGTGTAAGCCCTCATATTACCTTCCGTCTATGTATACTTACTCAGAACATTATTTATCAGCCACATATTATATGAATATGCACATGTTATCCTAGTCCTCAGGATATAGTGGTGAAGGAATCTGTCTGGCTTCAGCTTCAGAAAGGGGCTTGTGTGTGCTTGGGGCACAGCTGGGATTTACACATGTAAAGGAAATTAAGGGATAGCTGGATGATTCCATAATGTTTTACATTTGGACAAGCATAACAGGTTTTGTAGAAGTAAGCAAATGGAATGCAAGATCTGTCTTAAAGCCGACAAAAATTAAAATCAAAAGTATATGTAACTGTGGTTTGTCTGTATTTTTCTAAAAAGGTAATTTGTGCTACACAAAGAACATAAGTTTTAACACCTCAGATATAAATGGAAGATGCTCCTCAATTATCTGATCATGAGCAAAGAGTCTTCTTCAAATATCTACTTCAGTAAGTTGGGGCACCTCAATTAAACCTGGAGATCTCCAACTAAATGTAGCTTCCCATTTTGCCTGAGTTAGGAAGCAGTGGTTACCAGTTTTACAAAAAGCCAAATCTTAAACCACAGCTTGAAGTTAAAGATCCTAGTTTCTTCCAAATCTTGTAACCATAGATTCCTGATTTGGAGGGAAACAGGAAATTATGGTTAGTTGCCATCTTCTAGGTTTAACATTTTAACTAAGTAACAGAAAGGGGGGGGGGGATGACCAACGTTGGATGTTAACACTAAACCATAATTTCTTTTAACATTCTCTGCTAAACAAGCCAGGACCAGGCTCATTCAAACAAGCCATGTTTTGCTTTGCTTAATGTTGGCTTTGGTTGGACAGTGTTCTCGAAGCTACAAACATGAGTCTGACCAAACTGCGGGAGCCAGTGGAAGACAGGAGTGCCTGGCGTGCTCTGGTCCATGGGGTCACGAAGAGTCGGACACGACTAAACGACTAAACAACAACAACGTTGGCTTGTTTTACTACCATTTCCTATGAACACCTAGTTGCTATACTGAGGACCTTTGCGAGGTCAAGCTATCACCGTATCATCAGTTCTATCATATTAACTAGCCACAGAAATAGGGTGGGAAACACAACACTCTCCTTCCAAGAGATTATCAACCACTATTGGATGCCCCTAAGCAACATGTCATCCTAAGGGTTTCTCCCACTACTAAATGCTCCTCACAAAGGCTTGATAGCTCCCTTGGTGAACCCTTTTCTCCAAAACCCTTTGCCCAGAAAACAAATGTATTTCTCACTGAGGTCATTCTTGCATTGAAGACCCTGTTACTTTTCAGATCTGTACTAAATTTCACTCATAAGTTGCAAAAACAAGGGTGTTAGGAATAACTTGGGTCCTTAGGATATGAAAGTGAGTGGGTGGATTGTTAACAAAAACAGAGTATAACAGGAATAGAGCATGGCTGGTGGATACTTTTACAAAAAACCGTGCAACTGCATTTCCTAACAACATAAGAACCACCTGCTGGATTCCCTTCCGGGTTCTTTTCTCTGCCCCATTAGATGACCCTCTGCCTCTACAGTAGTACCTTGGGTTACAGATGCTTCAGGTTACAGATGCTTCATGTTACAGACTCCGCTAACCCAGAAATAGTACCTCGGGTTAAGAACTTTGCTTCAGGATGAGAACAGAAATCACACTGCGGCGGCATGGCGGCAGTTGTACCTCAGGTTAAGAACAGTTTCAGATTAAGAACGAACCTCCAGAACGAATTAAGTTCTTAACCCGAGGTACCACTGTAGTCTTCCCTCTCTAGCTCTACAATAGTAAGTATGAGCCAGGTAGAAGACATATGGACCAAATGTATGATGCATTATTAGCTCTTTCTAGTCTGTATGTTTCTCTATTTATTATATTTCTTGACTGTCCTTTACCATAAGGTCCCAGCATAGGTTATAAAAATGAAAGACACAATTATAAAATGCTTACAACCATAGAACAAGAAAATTGTAAAAACAAACAAATACATATATAAAACAATTAAATAGAATTCGATACATAAAAGCAATTTAAAAGATCCAATACAGATGCAGACTAGGATAAAGATATCCACATAAAAGACTTATTGAGCGTGGAAGTTATTTCGTAGGCACCAAGAAGGCAACAGAAATGGTACCTGTCTAATACGTGTTGTTGTTGTTGTTTAGTCATGTCCAACTCTTCGTGACCCCATGGACCAGTAGCTGGAGGCAATTCCAAAGGGCAAGTGCCACTTAAGTCCCAATTCCTATAAAATTGTATCCTCTCATGCAGAGTGCAGTGAACAATTGGGTATGTAAGGGGTGAGATGATTTTCTGGTTATCCTTGTCCCAAGCTGTACTGGGCTTTTACACAAGTACTAGCACCTTGAAATTAGCTTGGTAGCTAACTGGCAGCCAGTGCAATCCTTTCAACAGCAGCATAATATGTCAAAGATAACCTGACCCAGTGAGTAGTCAAGACATCACATTTCACACTACATGCAGCTTCTGGGCCAACCTCAACAGCAGCCCCACATAAGAGTACATTGCAATAAACCAATCAGAGCATAGAATACAGTGGACAGGCTCTCCAGGTCTTGAAACAGCCATAGATAGCTCTCTTACCAGCCAAAGGTGGTAAAATTCACTCATAGCCACTGAGGTTACCTGGGCCTCTAATAACAGATGGATTCAAGAGTACCCCCAGATTATGAACCTGCTCTTTCAGGAAGAGTACAACCCCATTTAAAACAGGCAATTGATCAAATATCCAGACTTGTGAACCACCCATTCACAAGGGCTGCCATCTTGCCCAGACTCAGACTCTGGTTGTAGGCCCTTATCCAGTCCACCACCAAATCCAGGCACTGGTTAGCCAGCATTTGCATGGCCTCTACTAATTCAGATGTTACAAAGAAATATGCTAATAACACTTTGACCCAAAACTGCTAAAGACCACTCCCAAGGCTGTCATACAGATGTTGAATAGCATTGGAAACAAAATGCTATCCTGCGGCACTCCTCAGCACAACAGCCAGGGGACCAAAATACAATCACTCAATTGCATTACCAAAACAGTTCCTGGAAATAGTGAGATTATTATCTTAGGGTGGTTGGAAAACTAAGTCATCTCAGGAGGGTGTCATCGTCAAGGGTATCAAAAGCCATCAAGAGATAAAGTAAGAATAGTAGTCACACTCCTGCCATCCTTCTCCCAATAAAGGTCAGAATGACCAAGGAAAATTCAGTTCCATATGTAGACCTGAATTCAAACTGGAATGGGTCAAAATAATCTGTTTCACCCAAGAGTATTTGCAATTGTTGCAGTACAACCCTCTTTACCACCTTACCCCGCAAAAGTGGTACAGTAAGTCTGCAACTTATGCAAGGGTTACGTTCCAGGGATTGCACCTAAAGTCAAAATCGCATAAAGTCAAAACACACTGGGATTGCCAATGACTTTCTTCCTGGATGCCTGTCCCCTTTCAGTCCTTTATTTATTTATTTATTTATTTATTTAAATTAAAATGCCAAGCATGTAAAGCTGAACATCTCTTTCAAGGCAGTTGGGATCCCTCACTTCTGTAAAAACACATTGACCACACCCTGGATCCACATAGCCTTACCAACTGGCAAGAGACGATGGCCTGCTTGTTTGGGCAGTTGTAGGAAGTAGAAAAAGAAAAGAAAGAGTGGGAGAACAACCCAAATGACAGCCAGAGTAACAAAGGAGAGACAAGACCAACCATACACCCACATGGGAGGTGCAGAAGGAGGCCATACCAGACCCCATTCACATACACAGACAGATTAGAGGGGGGCAGATGGAAAAACAAGCCTTAATAGAGGAAAAGCTTGAGAGAAAGCAGCAAATCAAGCAGGAAAGACAGACCTGCCTATGTCAAAGCAAGAACATGACAAACTGAAGTGACATGGTGCATCCTGGGAGTCACCTGCTTCCTAAGACATTGTGCCTGCCTTCAATCACTTGGTAGGACCCTAAAGCCCAGCCCAACTGGCTCCCTCCCACTACATACTAGCTTTTCTGTGAGCACATGTGCATGCATATGTGCCTATAGAAACACTAGCAGACCTGGAATCAGTAGTTAGTTAGCCTGGTTGGGTTCAGATGTCTAAACAATCCAGTGTTGAGCTAAACCATTAGGTCTTCAACTTTTGGATCAGAACACTTTTTCAGGTCCCAGCCTGTTTCAAGACCAAGCAGCACTACCATCACTGCAAATATATAGTGAAAAATTAAGAAATTGGTACCCAACTGGTTGTTTGGATAAAAATTGGGCCCTGGATCTGAAACAGTTGGAGACTATTGAGCTACCAAAGCATGGTTTGGTATTACATCTGAATGTGGGCAAGTAAAGTAGCTTGGTTGGTTTTCATGGAACAGGCACTTCAATGAAAGGCATTTTAGCAAGTAAAACATGTCTTGGTACTGTAGAATGCCCAGCACATTTTAATATACTGTCAGAAATAATGGCTGCTATAGCTTCTCTTTCTCATGTTGGCAATAATACTTTGGTCAACAATTTCAAAATAACGAACTATTATTATGCTGTCTGAGTTTTAAAATAGAAATAACTTTAAAAAGTCACACAGCTGCTCAGAAATTTCCAATCTCAACATTCCAGACATCTATCATTCCACAGTTTGTCATCTCCAGCTATAATCAAAAGATTGTCACGCACATTGAATGAAAGGCAATCTTTAAATACTCATATACTTTGATTTCTTTGTTAGCCACATGCATCTCAGAAAGGAAAACTTCACTCCTGGAAGTACCCGAATGGAAACAAGTATCACCTCAGTCCCACCTACACCTTCCACAAGAGCTAGCATAGTTTTTATTACTTGTTTTCCAATAGCTTTTTCACTTTCAGAAAAGCATACTTATACATAGGACCTCGACATTTACTTTCAGTATTTAAATAAAAATATTTTGAAGCTCATAATCCACCTTGGGCACCTAGAGCAATTTTATTTATTACATTTTGAGACTGCTTTTATATATACATGGCCCTCAAATGTTTTACAAGGGGGGAGAAATGAAACAAAAAAGCTTGAAGTATAAAAAACAATCTATTACACAATTCAGTTAACACAGCTTTCAACCCACAGTTTTTTATCATGATTATTATAACTTGTTAAACACAGTAGAAAGTAAATACAATTAGACAATAAGGAGAAATATTTATCCATCCAAACCCTAAAAAACAATAGAGTTTTAACTAGTTTTCTGAACAAAATAAGTGAGTGGGATGGCAAGAAACCCTAGAAAGCAAGCGCTGTTTTAAAAATCCTTACTTCTACTAGGCTAGCCTCTATGGAATACAGTGGTACCTCGGGTTAAGTACTTAATTCGTTCCGAACCTGAAACTTAACTCCGAACTTAACCTGAAACTATTCTAAACCTGAAGCACCACTTTAGCTAATGGGGCCTCCTGCTGCTGCCGCGCCGCCGGAGCCCAATTTCTGATCCTGAAGCAATGTTCTTAACCTGAAGCACTTTCTGGGTTAGTGGAGTCTGTAACCTGAAGCGTATGTAACCTGAAGCACATGTAACCCGAGGTACCACTGTATAGAGCTGGCTAATTAGAGGCATCAGATTGTTAGTAGTTCAGATATGAAATGTCCAAGCTATATGGTATGTGCTTGCTACACGGAATACCATGATGTGCAGTGGTTCCTGCATTTTGGTTGGTCTTTGCAACCAAATTTATGGTCTTTGGGATATCCCTGTAAGAACATAAGAAGACCCTGCTGGATCAGGCCAATGGCCCATCTCCTCCAACATCCTGGTTTCACAGTGGCCAAACAGATGCCTGTGGGAAACCTGCAAATAGGATTCGAGCACAAGAGCACTCTCTCTTCCTGTGGTTTCAAACAACTGTATTCAGAAGCACTGCTGTCTCCAACTATGGAAGCAGAGTACAGCTAATAGCCATTAATAACCCTCTTCTACATGAATTTGTATAATCCTCTTTTAAAGCCATCTAGGTTGGTGGCCATCACTGACTCCCGTGGGAGCGGGTGCCATAGTTTAACTATGAACTACATGAAGAAGTGATTTCTTTTATCTGTCGTGAATCTTCCAACATTCAGCTTCATTGGATATCCACGAGTTCTTTTCTCTAAACTAAAAAGTCCCAAATACTGTTATATTTTCCCATCCCCTTGATCATTCTGGTTGTCCTTTTCTACAACCTTTTCCTCCTCTATCTACAAAACCATTTTTGAGATGAGACGACCAAAACTATACACAGTATTCTGAATATGGTTGCACCATAGATTTGTACAACAACAATATATCAGCAGTTTGATTTCACTGGTTGGTGCTGGGAAATAAGCACGGAGGAACAGTGTGCAATTCAATGGATGTGTGGTGACTTGTAATGTGTTGTCAGAGGGTAAAGGATTCTCCACCTAGATTCATGAGCTGAGTGGATTTATTAACTCTTAATGATGAAGAGGCATTTTTTGCTGGCATTATATAGATGCCAAAATATTTCAACCATCTCTAAAGGTCTGCAACTAGCCTTCTGTAGAAACAGGAAGCTTGGCTAGCTAGAGACTTGTCTTACACAACAAGGCTTTGTTTTATTATCTAATATGTATAGATATTACAATTACTATTTGCAATTATTTATTATCAGCATGTGGAAAGAGACAGTATTTTTCTTCTACATTTTCAGCTACGTATTTTGAATTTGAGCTTTTACCAAATAAAGGATAAAGCATGATGCTTTAACAGTAGCCTATTCTCTTATTGCTGCAAGCATGGCCCTATATTCTATGGGAGTGCACTGATTTACAATAACCAATGAAAAATTCAGTCCTGAAAACAAAGCCTAAATGATAGTTCTGCCAATAAGCTAAGTGGCTAAGGGCTGCAATCCTATATATGTGTACCCATTAGGCCTTACTCTAAGGTTAAGTAGGTACAGGTTTACAGCCTAAATCATAATCTAGAGATAAATTTACATTTTATAATTTAGATCAGGAATTGTCTATATGTTTCTCAAACAGTCAAAATAAAACAAAAAGTATGTACTGGGGAGAAAAATAATAATTTCTTGTGTTGCTTGTTTCATTTAAATATAACCTGTAAAGCTGTTTCTGCATGAAGGACTAGTGCAACCAAGAATTGTCAATCAGGAGATCATTGGCATGCACGTATAAATCCCTCTATCTTCCTCTTTCCCTCAATTAAATATGCATAGGTTTTAAACAGAAGCAAACAAATCTGAAGACCTGCCATGGGATGTGAGACACTGGTATTTACAGCTTTGACAGATTCATATTCTTCTGAATTTCATATTATATTTAAGTAAAGCCTTAATATAAAGTATCAAATGAATTATATTAAGATAAAGCTTACTGTCAGTACAATCTGTCATAACTGAAGTCATAAATGCTCAGATTTAGGATTTTATATATTAAGTTTATTAGGTAACCAATGTCTTATTGTGCATTAGTCAAGACTTACACTTAATAAACTGTTAGTTTTCTTAACTCTCAATAAGCACAAATCCCAAACACCTCACAGTAGGAGGTTTCCTCTCCATTAAAGATAGCAAACGTATGAAGCCAAAACAATCAAGTACAGTCATTACTTTTGATACTTGACTTAAAGTACTACTGCCACTATTGCAAGCTGCTGAGTTTCTCTCACCAACAACACTTGGAAATAAATAAATTCTGAATAAAACAATATTTCTGAAGTGTCTAACAGCCAAAGCATTCTTATTTTTTTGAATTAAATTCAGAAGTATATTTCACTCTAACCTGCTCTCTCCAAAGGAGTAATAATTACCCTTTCTCTAAGAGTCCACCCACTAGGTAAATGAACCTCTGGTCTTGGCGAGCCTCCTTACAGAAAAGAAGCAAACACAGAACATACAGCCATATCTTTAGATGAGTAGTTTTGGTTTATAGGAGCCTCTATTTTCATTAATTTCTTTCTTGGGACACACTAAGTTCTCCAAGGACACAGTGCTTGGTGCTGACTGTCCCAAAACTTAAACAGCAAAAGCAAGCTCTATACTTTTTTTTTAATCACAAAATGCTTCACCTACCTGAGGATTATAAACACAGCAACAGACCTATAGCCTATAGCCCAAAAATATGTAGTGGAAAAATGGAACAAGGAAATTAGGTCTCCTGTGGAAGTAGTAGGGCTGCAAGCACTAATTAATGTATGATCAGCTAATTAAAGCATTAAACAAAGACTATTTTTCTATGTAAAAGGAAAAATGGTAGGAAATATCTGGCTTTTGAGGACGAGAATTTATAAATGTAAAATATGGATACACACACAAAATATGAAGGCAGAGATATGTAAAATATGAATAAAATATGTAGTGTTTATAGTTATCATACTGGCTTTCTACTGGACCCAGTCAACAAATCCCAAACTTTCTGTCCTGTATCTCATTAGGATTATCCAACAAATTCACCTGAGCAATTCTCTATTATCTGCCCTCTACTTGGGTTCTTAAAATAAGTTCAGTTTGAAAGTTCTGGCCAATCTTACACCTAACTCCATCCATGACTGACTTGGAAATATGCACTACTGAGTTAAATGGTTCATGTTTCCAAGTAAATGCACATAGGATTACAGCACTAGACTTCAAATGAGTGATCTTGCTTAGTGCCCTTGCAAGTATACAGAAAAAGCGAAACAGAAATCCATTAATTTCATGATTGCCCTCACTTAGATACAATTCTGAAATCATGTGGAAAAGGAAGATGGACTGAGTGATAAAATATTTTCAATTATCAATCTAGTTAGAGCCTTTATTCCATTTATTTGAAAACCAATTTCAAAACGGGAAACATGATTTCTCTCTCTCTTAATGATAGCCTTTTAAAATTAAAATTACTTTAAAATTCATTCACCCTGTTTGCAAGGTACTCAAATTCTTCATTGCTGGTCTTCCTTTTTAGTGAGGTCTTTCCTTCCACCTTGAAAAATAGCCAGCAAGCAAGCCTCTGTTATGACTAGTAGTTCTAGCCGACAGCTCCAAAGGCAAGAAGGATCTCCCCAAGAATCAGATATAGTTTCAACAAGAGGTTAGACCAGGTGTGCCTAACAGGTGGCTGATAGGCCTCATCTGCCCCCCCCCAAGAGCTTTTTTGTGGCCGACAGCTCAATGAATTTGTCATTTTAAAAAATTAAAGTAAATACTTTTTTAAAAAAACTATTGATTGCTCCACCGTGATGATGCAAATAGGCTTTGTGCCGCCCCTCAAAAAATGTGTGTCTGTGTATACATATGCACATACCACTGTATTTTAGATAAATACAAAAGAAAAAGCATTATAAAGAGAATATATTTACAATCATTCTGTGAAAGAGCTAAAAAGATACAATGTGACACGTTATTCTGGAACTTTAGGATTCAGCACATGAAAAAGGATACCCATCTTTCAAAAAAATTATCTGATTGTAAACCAAAGTCCTTCTATAGCAAATTAGATGTGTCATGCGGGAAGGGGGTGGGGCAAGCTGCTGTGCTAAATTCTCCCAACACTGGAGGAAAAAAGGTATCCATCAGGGTTGGTGGCCACTGTTAGCCTGTAATCCTTTTTTAAAACCATTCAAGTTGCTGGCCATCACTGCCTTGCGTGTTCAAGTTCACTTTTGTCCATCTGATGCTTCAAGAAGTGTGAACACTTTTTTAACACACTTTTAAGCAAAAGAAAAAGGTGGAGAAGAGGTAAGTGGAAAAGATGTGAGAAAAACCATCTTGCTAATTTAAAAAATATATATCCAATATTCCAGGTGATGGTTAAAGGTAAATCTCAGGACAGCAAAGACAGTAGACTCCACTGTAAACTACATATACAAAAATACAAGATAATCAATGAACCACAAACTTTTCCAGTTCTGCACTATTCCCCAAAAACACACTTCATTTGTCTTCTCATTATGAATTGTTTTATAAAATAGAACTTTAGCCAAAGAAAAAAAAGCTTTATAATATTCAGAACTCTTAGGGGGGGACTGTGATGGTTGAAACCATTTTTTGTACAATATATAGTTTATATATAAACAGTAGAGGTAGGTAACCTTTTGCCTTCCACATGCAGTTGATCTACAGCTGCCATCATCCCTGACCAATGGCCATGCTGGTTGCAGTTGATGGGAATGCCCTTTACTTTCAGTATAAAAATGCAATACAAAACTATCTGAAAAGTAATAATCTTTGCCAACATTATTCTATAAGCCATGTTACTGGGGATAAAATTATTGTGGTTCACAAGCTGATTAAACTCTGAATAACTTGAAACCATTTTTTCATTCTTTTACAAGATGCCAAACTTGCTATTTTAATACTTTTTTATCTAAGTTATGCCTCTCAAGCAAGAGTTTCTGATTTCCCTGCCCACAACATGCAGCAGAATGAAATGGTAGCACAAAGATACAATATAACAGAACATACCACTTCAGTCCAGACAATCAATCAATCAATCCCCTAATTAAAAATGTTTTATGTAAATGGAACAGAACAGCAAATGCTTGAGCTAGAACTTTTCAACCTCATGTGCTAGTTTACTGAAACATGTTTCCTGTCATGGCTTCCATGGTGGGTGGAATATAAAGCTAACTGAATACATAAAAATATTCTACCACCTCATAATGCTTCGTGTACAACCAGCTGATGTTAACCGACAAGCTTTTTTGTTTGGTGACTTACTTGCCACAGGTTACCAAGATAGTGCTGATTATTAAGATAGTGCTGATTATTATTAAGATAGTGCTGATAATTATTAAGTCTGACTTAATAAAATCAAAGTATACAGTGATTAATATAAATCAGGAAACTTATAGGTACTTTGAAACTTAAAGAATTACCTGTATGCATCGTCTTCTTTCAAATATCATACCATCCTGTGGGGTGGGGACGTGGGGAGAGGCCAGCAGCAAACACTGTGAACACAAAAAACATTAGTTACCTATGTGGATTCAGACACAATCTAATAGGGTAAGAACACAGGAACCTGCCTTATCCCAGGTCAGAGTATCTAGACCAGTAATGAGTAGAGCTGTTCAAAACCTTCAATTGCCTTTCTTTTAACAATTTGAGAAGGGGAGGACACAGAACATGCTTTCAAAAAGGGTAGAGTGGGAGCAAAGTTCAAAGAAATTTATTCCTGTTTTCAAAGGAGGGGGCTGTGCTTACCTCATTTTACTGTTTTTTCTTCAAGCATTGTGTAAAGTAAAAGCAGAATGAAGCTCTTATGCCAGCTACATTGCATAGCCATGTGGGAAACTAAGGAAGTGCTGCCACACTGGAAGCCCTGCATGGCTGAGTGTGTGCATGATGATTTTTAAAAGCTTTAAGAGAACCTTAAGAGCTTAGCAGCACTTCCTGGGACACCCACATGACTACACAACATCATGCTGTCACCCCAAGAAGTGTTGCCAAGCTGAAAGGCCAGAATGGGAGTTTCGTGCTGCCAGAATGGACAAAGTGGTTTTGCTTACACAACATTTTAAAAAAGACTTCCTAGGCCACATTGTACAGTAAAATAAGTTGTGTATGCATCTCTAAAAATGTTATGAGAAATTTGCATTGCACCTATGAAAGGTGCAAAAAATAGCTCCCAAATTCTCCAGGAGTGAATGGCCATGTGAAATTGGGGAACAAGTTTTGGCCTAGCACTAGTGAAGGCTACTCTGACTGGTAATAGTTGTCCAGGATCTTTAACAAACGTCTTTGACAATGCCTGGAATCACACCCTTACATCCCTATATAGGGGTTATATACGGCAGGTATACAGTGGGTAGGAGGCAAAACAGGATGACAAACTCCTCCTCATATTCTTAGGCAATGGCAAAGAAAATTCAAAAGAGAGAGGAGATGGGACAGGGGCAGGTTTTAAGCCTCCCTGACAAGACTGGAGTAGCCCTAGGAAACTAAACGTCACCTGCTCTCTGATCCTATTTAATATGAGATGCCAGGGACTGAAGCGGCTGTCTTTGGCAGGCAAAGAATGTGCTCTACAACTGAAACATGGTCCCTACTTTAGAAAAGTTCATCCAGACTGTGGCTGGGCTAACCATCCTTCCAGAATGGCCATTCTCTATTACAGTCAGCTGACTTAGTACAGTGTGGCCAATGACCAGCACATTGATATAGCTGGAAACAATTCTGTGTGCAATGGTTCCAAATCCTGGTCAGAGCATTTGAAATCCACACATCAAGAAAACTGTCTAGAGAGTTTCAATGCCAGCAACATGCATTCTTCTCCACAATAAGTGCAATACACATAGTGAGAGTGGCTTTCAGAAATTATGGTTTTCATATGGAGCTGCTGTCATTTTGAAATACTTCACCCATCTCCAAGTGGTAACAACGTTATAGTCGCTCTATGCAGGATTCTTTCTATTATCAACATCTATATAATTTTCTGAATCAACTTACGTATCTTAATCCATAGTTTCAGAAGGGTCATTTATGTTGCTCTGTACAATGTAACTTATTTTTCCACACTCTGCTTCTTTGTCTACTTCCTATGTCTGCTTACCAGACTGTAGACCAAGCACATTCCTTTGTCATGAGTAGGGCTGGGCGATATCTGGTTTTCAACATCATGATATATCACCACTCTACCATCTTATGAATTCAAGCTCACCTTGATCACACTTCATTTAATAAAGTCACTAGCTTACAAACTAGAAGAATGGGGCAAAAATATAAAGGCACAACACAATGAAGCTAATTCTGCATTAGAAATGGACTAACAAATACCGTATTTTTCGCACCACAGGAAGCACCGGACAATAGGACGCACTTTGTTTTAGAGGGGGGAGAACAAGGAAAAAAAATTCTCCCCCCCTCTGCCCAGCGCCCCTTCAGCGAAGCGGCAGGAGGCGCTGCGCAGAGAGGGGGAGAAGTTTCCCCCTCTTGTTTTCTCGCTCTAAAACAAGCTGCCGTTTAAGGTGCGTTCAGGCGGCTACCTTGGAAGCCTGGAGAGTGAGAGGGGTCGGGAGCAGCGGAAAGGCGCAGCGGAGAGGCTCCTGCCATAGCCACGCGTCACCTCTCCAGCCAGGAGAGGGTCGCGGGGGGCTTCTTTAGCCCCGCGTGCACTCTCCCGGCTGGAGAGGTGACGCACGGCTGTAGAGGCTCCTGCCATAGCCACGCATCACCTCTCCAGCCGGGAGAGGGTCGCGGGGCTATGGCGTCTTCGCTCCATAGGACGCACACACATTTCCCCTTCATTTTTGAAGGGGGAAAAGTGTGTCCTATAGACCGAAAAATACAGTATCTATTATATTATACTCACTTTCTCCTGAAAGTGTTTGTCATACACTGAGATCTCAGTCACAGGGACTTTAAAAATAAATAAATTCAAGTATATATAGTGCCTACTAAAATGAAATCCTCATTGATCTGCTACAACTCTTATAGACTACTATCATAGTACTTAGGTATTTAGCAAGAACCTAGGTAACTGCTTAGTTAAGCAAGTGAAGCTTCCTTCTTATTTATGGCATTTCTAAGAAAATTACATTTTAGCACTCTGCTGTATCGGTCTCTACACTCACAGCACGCACCATAACCTTCCAACAGTTTGACTTCACCCCCCAAGGTGCATTCCTCCATTGTCTCCCAAGACAGGCAGATGCCAACAACATTTTATCACTCATGCATGCTAATATACTCTACTAAACTCTAGGGTTTGAATCTGATTTTCCTCTTAAGTTATAATTTATTGTCTAGAACTGTCACTTTTACTAGAATGAGGCTTGGGGACCTGTGGCCCTCCAGATTTTGTTCAGCTCCCATAAGCTCCACAATGGTATGTGGAGTTGTATGAGTTGCTTAAACACACTACAAAGCACTCCCGGTAAACTCCAAAATATTAGTTATCACTATGAATAGGAAAATTAATTGAGAAAAATGTGGATGCTAGATAAACAAACCAAATTAATCTTATCTCATAGTCAGTTAATTACTCATTAGACCTATTTTGCACAGAAAGGGATGATATCCAACTAACTTGTTCCATCAGTGCAAGAATCTACACTTGTGCAACAGAACTTCCCCCTCTCCTCTCTTCATACATGTCCTGTGTCCTCCCCACATCTGTTGCAGAGGGCTGGGGAGGGGGGAGCCCAGGACAGATTTAGGAGGCACACAGGGGGATAAGAGAAGGAAGATCCATTGTGCAAGTGTAAACCTTTCCACTGATTAGACAAGTTAACTGGATACTGACCAAAATGCTTTAAATCATTTCACACAGTCTACAGAAGACATCTTTTCTGTTGGATAAAATATTTAAAATAAATTACAAACCTACAAACATGATGGTACTGAGCAACAAAGGATATGTAGCATCTTATCACTATATTATAACAACAGTAGATTGGTGGTAGAAGAAGCTGAAGAGCTGAACATATCCAGTGGATTATTTTTTTTAACCTTTGGATGGCAAACCCTATGGCATGTAGTGAACAGTGTGTGTGTGTGTGTGTGTGTGTGTGTGTATTAAAAACCCTTCAATTTTGAAATACATTCACAGTGTGGAATACAGGAGGGGAAAGTGGGGGCTGCTGTTCAAGAAAAACCCTCTGGCACATGGAACTAGTTGTATAATTCTTTGGATTCAGGGCAGTCTGGTCCCAGTCCTTCCTAACAAACTTACTTTTAGTAAGAAGTCCATGCAGCATGCTACAAACAACAGCATGCTTAATTCTTTTGACATTAAAAGCCAAGGTGTTTATAATTGCAAGATTTATTTTACTGGCATTTTCAGTAGTGTATGTTTTGCCAGAAAACAGCCTTTATATTATGATAAACTTTTCTAAGAGCTATTGATGAAAGATAATAGCATTATTCAAAATATGTAACATCAGTGAAATAGTACTACAACTTCTAAAAAGCTTTACCTACAAGCCAAGACAAAGAAATTTAGAAAAAGTTGAGAAACCTAGTGAATTTTTAAACAGATCCAATTCAAAGATACAGTCCATAACACTAAACCTTTTACACCAGGAATGGGGAGCCTTTGGGACTCCAGATGTTGCTGAACTACAGCTGCCATCAGCCCCACTAAATATGGCCAATGGCAAAAGATTATAAGAGCTGTAATTCAACATTATCTGTAGCGCCAAAGGTTCCTCACAACTGCTTTACACTGTTGAAAACAATTATAAAAACAAACTCACAAATATGATATTGCCCAGAAAAAATACTTGCCCATCTTCCCACTCATACCTATCAATTTTTTTACTCAAAATGGAGAACTGAACAACTTGTACAAAGTTTCACTTCCTGGATACATGGAAAGCATTCTTACCACAGGTGATCAGATAGTTATTTAAATGTTTGTACAAAATAAGATATTAAACAGTTTTCTGCTCTTACTATACATTAAATCCTTGATTAAAAAGTGATTGAAAAGCAACACCAGCATTGTAATGAAGGATGTTTCCTTTAAGGCAAGTGAAAATACTTCAACCAACCACAGCTGATCACAAGCCAGAAGTGTATCATGAATGCAGAATTAAATTCCCATGACAGAAAGATCACACATTCACAGAAACTAAAGTGGGAGAAAGTACTCAATAATAGTAAAAAAAATGAGGAAATAAAAATTTAAAATAATGGTTGAAACCAAACACCAAGGCTACTACAACATAGACTTTCTTCAATATTAAACACAATTTAACTATGCATGGGATTAAGGTTTCTTGCAAAATGTCTAATCCAAGTAAGGCTATTTGCACACTTACACAGAGGAAGTAGCAATTACTGAAACACAATGGATGTTGTTCTTCTGTCACTTTTTAAATTGTACGATGCAAGCACATGCAAGCGTAATAGCACCAATGCTATTTTTAGATTTTCAGCGCTATTGAGCTTGTATACACTGCTGTTTCAGCCCTCAAGTGCTGTGAGAATACTGTTCACAACTGTAAAAGTGTGTTGTTTCCACTCTGAGGCTCCTTAATTTAAGCAGCCAAGTTCCATGCAACCTGAAAGCCTCTTTGCGCTGCTCTCAACTTAAACAGGAAAACGGTGATAAGCAACAAGACCACAAAATGCCCCAAGTAAAGATCAGTAGATAAGAAATACCAATGCTCCACTATTGTGGTCATGATATGTACACATGCACTTCCCTCATGCCACTGGGAAATATATCTGGCAAGAGGACAGCATACATGCACTAACCCAGAAGGGGTGGGGGACTTGTGAGGGTTGAGAAAATTTGATTTCTATTATGCCACCACAAAGAGTCATCAGGATATTTTGTATTATCCCATCTACCAATTTCATGAAAAAGGGTTGACAGGAAGGAAAAGTGGGCTACTGCTAAACCCAAACTTCTCTCCTTCAGCACCAAAGGACCACCTTCACTACTGTAAAAATCAGAGGGTTTGTGTCTGAGGACATATGCTACAGGGCTTCTCCAATCAAAGCATAACACACCCATGCTCACTACCCAGATCCTTTGCAAAGGTAGCAAAGGCTGTCTCTCCTCACTGTATATTTGAACAGGGGGTAATTTGCCTCTCGGCCTCCACCCCAGTCCTGCTCAACAATGCTTTTAGGAGCAAGTGTGATATGAGGCCCTCTTCACTATCAGAGGGGTCATTGTGAGGTGGGAGAAAGCTGGACTAGACTGAAATCTAAATCTGATTTACTCCTCAGGTATGCCTGATGCACCAAGTGTGATTCATGGGTCACAGAACATCCATGTGCAAATCCAAAGGGCACAAACCATTCAAAAGTAAATGCTGTGAAAGTGAAAAATCCATATACAAAACCTAATGTTTCTGTGCTTGAGTTCATGGCACTTCAGATTTTTTTGTCACTGCTGAGTAAGTTTATCAAACTTATTAAATACTGAAGGACCAAACAACTAGTAAAGTCAAAAGTGCAGTCTGGCATCATATTTAAAATCATATGTAGCATCCATTGCAATCCTCACCAGGATTGTGGCAGTGGGAAGAGTAATTCTTTCTACCCACACCATTGTCCCAAAATCCCCTAACCTGAGATTGCTATTTGACACAAGAGGAAAGTTACTAGGGCACAGATAAGTGTGATTAGACTACCCTGGCCAGGAGCAGATGCAGTAAGTGAACCAGCCATAGCTGGTGAAAGACACTCCATGGGGCAGAAATAACTGAGGATCTAGGGTAGCCCACAAATCTCAACCTGCTCATTTAGAAGGAAAGCAACTAACTGAAAGTGGGATCCATCTGCTCACAGCAACTTAATTTTGTCATTCAGGTTGTGTTTACTGATGAGAACAACCAAAAATATCCTTGATCAAGTAACACAGAGACCTAGTTCAAAAACCATTGTTTCCTGTTCTGAGCATATGCCGAAATGAGCCTTGGCTCACATTCTACCCTCCTTCATACAGGAGGAGAGGGTATTTGTAACACTTCCTTTTGCAGTTTGGAATAATCCAGTTTCCCACTGCTTTCAAAACAGGAAAGTGATTTGTTCAAACCACAGTTAGCTAGAAAGAATAATATTCAGATGGAGTCCATGGGGAGAATCAGCGGAGAACAAAAGTTCAGCAAGTAAACAGTACCACGGACAGCTCTGAGTGAAGCTGGGAGTGATTCAAGGTGGAGACTATCCAGCTACAGGCAGAATCTACAAGCCTGTATTTGCAAAGAAGGGCAAGAGTTCAGGCAGGGAAGCAGAGTCACAGATAGCTCCAAGTGAGACTGGGCAAAGCTCAAGCTGGATGCAAAGCATCCCAAAGCAACCAACTGGAGGTACAGTGGTACCTCGGGTTAAGAACTTAATTCGTTCTGGAGGTCCACTCTTAACCTGAAACTGATCTTAACCTGAAGTACCACTTTAGCTAATGGGGGCTCCTGCTGCTGCCGCCACGCAATTTCTGTTCTCATCCTGAAGCAAAGTTCTTAACCCGAGGTACTATATTGTTGAGTTAGCGAAGTCTGTAAGCTGAAGCATCTGTAACCTGAAGTGTATGTAACCTGAGGTACCACTGTATTACTCAAGCAGAGATCTGGAATCAACTGAGTTTAGGCACCCTGTAAGGCTTGTTGCCACAAACGCCACCATCCTCTGAGAAAGTGGCTGGTGTTTAAAGGATGCACTCCCCAAATGCTAACTTCAGCTGGACTAGAAATAATCTCTGTCAAAGATCTGGAAGCAAAATACTGATAATCAAAATGGAGGCTGGACCGGCTCCTGGGGCTCTTCTCACACAGGACTGTCTGGCATAGTAATTTCTTCTGAAGCCTGTTGTGAAGATACATTGGCACTTAACCTCTGCCCTCCTCAGTCTCTTTAATTCAGGGGTCTCCAAACTTTTTGGGCCTGGGGCACATCTGAAAATCTAAAAAGCTGCTGTGGACACAACAAAATACCCATTTCACAGAAGAAAAACTGTTGCAAAACATCTACAGCCCACCCCGAAATAAGCAGGCAACATCTCTCCTACAAGCACGTGTCGCACTCATCAAATAAAAGCAAAAGGCAGGAAGCAAAAAATACCTCAATTTCTAAAAAACGGAGACAGAAGCGTGACAAGGGCGAAATGGGATGTCTGAGAGCTTTGTGTTGTCGATGGGCATCATGTTACTCACTTAGGAACCTCAGAGGCTACCTTGGCATAATGGTCTTAACGCTGCCTATCCTTATGGACAAACATACTTCTTTGATTTAACATAATCATGGATATTGAAAAGTTACAAAATTCATGATTAACTTTATAATCAAGAGTATTCAACATTAGGTTTTTTTGTTTTTTGTTTATAAACTCCAAAGAGACTTGAATATTGGTACCTCGGGTTACAGGTGCTTCAGGTTACGCATTTTCAGGTTGCGGACTGCGGGAAAGCTGGAAGTACCGGAAAGGGTTACTTCCGGGTTTCGCCGCTTGTGCATGCACAGAAGCGCCAAATTGCGTCATGTGCATGCGCAGACGCGGCACTGCAGGTTACGAACATTGCGGACGTGCCTCCGTCACGTATTATGTTCGCAACCCGAGGTTCCACTGTACTAGGCAAAACTAAGGACCCATCTAACTAATATTGTTGTATGCCCCCAGGTGATATATAAATACAATAAATAATTTCAGTACATTTACTTTTTTATCATTGATACTGTTAAACTGCCAGAATCTGGAAGTGACAATCTGCAACTTAGGGACAACCAAAGCCAAAGATCTGTCCTGGTCACTGCCCTAAATGATTTCTGCAGCTATCGTCTATGTGTCTAAATTAAACTTCTCAAACTGTCCACAAAAAGAACTATTTGGGTGGTCTGCAGAAAGATTGCAAAACAGTCAATATCTCTATTTGGCTGTGGATTTAGTTCATTTTTTTCTGACAATACAAACAGAGGCCACATTTATCTTGGTTTATCAAGAAAGCTAAGAAGGCCTTGGTGTAGGGCTCACAATTTTCATAGCATGGAGCTAGAGCAGTCTGCTTAATTTCCCCCTAAAGGTTTACAAAATAAAGGTACCCTTCTCAGCAGCCTGACTAGGGCCCGCAATTTTCATAATGTGGTGTTGGCTTTGATAATGAAAGTGCTAAATGAAAAAAGTAAATTTTAATACACACAACATACAAAACATGTATCATTATGATGAGAAATACATAATATAACAGATAAGAATTTTGCTTAATAAAATGATATCATCAATGACTACTACCCATTTAACCATGTGTGAGAGGGAGGGAGGGACAGAAAGACAGACAGACAGGGAGAGAGAGAATGACTGATTAATCTGATACTAATATGATCTAGTTGCTAGGGTAAGAAAAATGCTCTATACTCACTTTAAGATCCAGATTGTATTGCTATTTAATATAATAAATAGTTCATTTATTTTGTCTAACTTGGAAATGATTAAGTGTTAACTTAATAATTGAGGTTATATACCATTCCTTTAAAGCTGAAGTGTGATATAGTCTCTATTTAGAAGCTCTAACTAATTTTGCTGCTGTTAAAAGGCTACTATTAACTCCAAATGTTTCCATTACGACACCTAGTAGTTTTGTTTAGCTGAGATATAACCTTTTCCCGAAAACTGTTTTGGGGCTTGTTATTTGTTTACAAGTCCATCATGGGTGAGTGAAATTGAGATCATTTCCTCAACATTTCCAACAAATATTGCTAACTACAAGGTATATAGTTGCTATTTTTGTGGTGCCATGTATATACAATATAAAATATTTGGGGGAAATTCTTTTAGATTAATACAAACGGAGTTGCTGGATCCATTACAAAAAAAACTATTTCCACTGATCATATGCAAAAGTTTATATAGCTCCCGAGGTCTCCAGCAATTTTCAAGTGGTGTACAACAAAAGTTTTCAACCTTTCTGAGTCCACAACTCCCTTGATCAATTGCATTCTTTCTGTGGTACCCCTGTGGGGCTCATGAGCTCAGTTATGTCACCCCTTGCCTGCAGAGCTGGCTGCTTCTCACTCTTTTTTGAACACCCTCCCTTGCAGAGTGTTCCCCCAGCCTCCTCTCCTCTCCTCTCACCTTGGGAGTCCCCTGGGCAGCTGCTGCTGCTGCCTCTGGTCTCTGAGCTGCCCCAAAGAGAGGTGCTTTGTCACACTGCCCTACAGGGGCTTGGGAAGAGGATGCCCCTAACCTTAGTGGCCCAACAGAGACTGGCCAAAGGTGAACGTGAGGTCAGAACCTTAACTTGGGAGGCAGCAGCAGGCGCTGCCAGGCTTGCATAACAGAAAGGCTCCCCTTTGCCACCAGGCACTCAGCTCCCAGGCAGGCCTTGCACACAGCAAGCCCAAGAAAGGCCAGAGCTTGCCTGCCTGCCCAGCCTCCCACTTGTCCATCCAGTCCCAACAGCAAGCACTGGTGGACTGGCTGGCTGGGCTCCCTTGCCCACTTGCTTGCTTACTCTGAGGCCGCTTCAGCTCCTGGCAACCAGCATCCCTTGGCCAGCCCCTGAGGCAGCATTTGCCTGGGGAGCTTGTAGCCAGGGCTACTGCAACAAACAGCTGTGCAAGCCTTTGGGAAGCAGAGAGGGCATCAGAGGAGGGAGGAAAGGAAAGGAAAGGAAAGAGGTATGGAGGCCAGTGTTGCCCGCAGCATGCCTGACCATTATTCAATGCACCCCAGGGTGGCATGGCACACTGGTTGAAAACCACTGGTGTGTGCGCGCACACTGATTTAGATCACTTTCTTACATTGAAAGCACCCCTACATTAGAGAAGTTAGTTAAAACAGTTACTGTACTGTACTACATAGAGGGTGAGGCACTTGTATTAAAAGACTACAGCCAGCAACCCACAATGATTCAGTCATCGTTTCCAGCAAATGAGCATTTTGCACCTTCCTCTTACTAGCTCACAACTGAGTTAGAAGAATAATTTTTTCTAGCTCTAATTTTAAATAAGAAAATATATAATTCACCAATTGTTAAGCAATATATTTACACAGCTCCAAAATAAAAACTGCTTAGCAGTCATTTTAGATTTTAGGGATTTTAATGTTCTATTGTTCTCTTCCAAACAATATTTTCCAATCTCCCAATTATTTTATTATTGTCCTTCTCCATACTTTAAAATGTACTTCATGAAGAAGCATGATTGATTTTTATAGCTGCATTATATTTCTTTTGCCCACTTCCTAATCATGTGTAATGTAGTCTTTACTTTGTACAGAGTCTGCAATAAAGTTTCTAGGGAGCTGTCCACAACAGTCTCTTGCCCAAGTTAGTAGAAGGAAAAGGATAGAGCACAGCAAGCTTCTTTATGCCAGGTAAGATAATCATTGGTCCATCTAGCTCCATATCTACAAGTGTGGCAACTCCACAGATTGTTAGACAGGGGTCTTCACAGGCCTGCATGGAGATCACAGCAACTTGCTTGGAGATTTCCAGCAAGACTTTATGATGCAGCTTTCTCCATGCAACGATTGCAACATGAAACAACCAATCAACACATGAATTGCCTGCATGGCACTACAAACACTGTCACACAGATGTGAAGTGTACACACACCCGGCAGAATCTGTCTCCTACCTAGCAGGTCTTCATCTTTCCCTTCATCCCAAGTTTCCATTCTTTTCACTTGAGTACATAAAACAACAGAAATTGAGAACCTCCAGGTAGCAGGGGTGTTGATTTGACCTTCAGGGAAGTTTTCCCCAAGCCATGCCTACATCACATATGATGTGTGGAACAGGTAACACAGCTGAAAAGGAAAAATTGGGAGCCTTGACATGAGCTCCTGATTGTTCCTTTGCAAGTGAGGCTTTCATCTGGCACCTTTGAAACTTGATGCTAAATGCAAGTCACACTGGGATTGGTTCCGCTTGGGAGTTCTAATTGGAAGCTCCAAAGTTGAACTGATCCCTGCCGAAAGTGAGGTTTGCAGTCAGCACTATCAGCTGATCTGAGTGCATCCGATCTCAGCAGGGTTTGCAGTGAGAGCTGATTAGCACTGACTGCAAACCCCTTTTGGCACAGATCTTCCTTTGCAACTCAGCTGGAGTTCAAGTCAGGCTGCAAAGATTCAGAAGCACACTTAGACTGCCCTTCCAATTCCAAAACCATACAAGATACAACCACATCCAAAACACAACCTCATTCTATATTGTTTAGGCTGTATGTTCTGTTATGTTCCATCATATTATTGTTGTTTATTGTTTGTAAACCACTTTGGGATTCATTTGAAGGAAAATGGCATAGAAATATAATAAATCAAATCAAATTCTTTCATTTAAAGTTGGGCCACAGTTATGTCAGGTGATTGACAGGTGGTTATCCCCACCCACCTGTCAAAGTGATCCATTCAGGGTGGTGGAGAAGCCACTCATGCCATACAGCTATACTGGAGTTAAGAGTGGTGATTTTTAATCTAGAAGCGTTTCAAGTGGCAGTGGTCAAAAATTAACAAGCATACAGCATGCAAACCATAAATGTTGAGATTAATAGTGTAGGTTCCTATCAGGGATGGGAAACTGTCAGCAATCAATTCAGATCTGGCCTGTGGAACCTCTCAATCCACACTACAGCCTCCTCTCCATCAGCCCCACCCCCTCCTCAGCCCCTACCACAATTTGATCAGATTCACCAATGTTCTGGTGCCCATCAGAAGTTCCTTTTGATTGTTCTAACTCCACTCTCCTTTTTCATCATTGGAGCTACATAATCCTTACTTCACTGGCACTACAATGACTACCATGGCACAATCAGTACAATGCTAAAGAAAGAATGATAAACAGGAGTCTCCCTTTCCACATTCCCCTGTCTTTCACCCTGGTTCATATTCTTCAGAGGGAGGAGGGCTTCAGTTTCTCTACAAAGCTGGTTAAAAAGGTTCCTCTCCTAGATTACGAGTCTCCTTCCTCCCTTGCCTGTGGCTACATTTCTCACACTGTCTTTCCATTTTTGCTTCTCCAGAGACCGGCCTCTGGAGTTGAGCTCTCAGATACCTTCCTTTCTAGAAACTGGGCTCACAACATATATGAGAGAGAGAAAGTTGATGCCAACTACATAGTGAGCCCCTATCATTTTTCAAAAACTGCTTTGCACTGCGCCAGAAAAAGAAAAACCCATTTGCACTGAGTCATCGGGGGGGGGGGGTGCTGAGAAAGGAAGTGAAGGGTGGATAAAGTAGAGTCAACTAAAGCAGAAGGAAGGGAAAGCAAAGAAAGCAGCCCAGAGTGGTCAGATACAAGGATAGTTAAATCAGAGGAAGCAAACACTATGAACAGCTTACTTTAGTTTCAATATCTCTGAATGAAACAGGGATTCACCAGCCATTATTCCCATCCTCCCTTTCCACCAGATGTCTCTCTTTCTGCTCCTTCTCCTGAGCTTGACTTGGCACTGAATGTGGAGTCCCTATTTCACCCACAAATTCTACAAAAGGAGTCAGCTCAGCTTTCTGCTGCTGATTCTCAGGGTCTGTAGCCACAATGAAAGTGAGTCTGTTGGTTTGGAGATTCTCTGGGTATGATATTGATTTGGGGAATAGTAACCAAAGGGAGTACGAAATATGGTCTAAGACGTGGGAAAGGAAGTAGTCCAGAAGAATGGGATGAAGTCCAGAAGGAGGAGTTTGAGAAGAGTGGGAAATGGGCAGAGAAGCATTGCACATTAAAGAAGCTACACAGGTAGAGAAGATATTGATTTGAAATTGCTAGCCAAATCTTATGCTGCAGGTCTTTCTCTGAAATGCCTCATATTCCATACAATGGGAAAATACAGCAGCCAATAGACACCAGAAACTTAAACTTGAAAACAGCCTGACCAAGGAAAAAGACATTCCCTGAGGGAGGAAAAACTGGACATCATCAGAGACCCCTTTGAATAGCAGTATCAGATAAACTGATGTTACAGATTCTTGTGGATTTTGTTTGTCTTCATCTAAGCCTTTGGCTCAAATTAAATTATACCCTGTAAAACAGCAGAGGCAATGAACCCAATACAATGAACACAATACAATGCCTTCGTCCAGTCGGAGAAGTATGGTGAAATGATGTGAAAGGAGCACCTACCAGGAAAAAGTCATGAGAAGAACTAAAAACAAATGGAACTTTTACGGAAAATGTAAGGTACCTCCACTACCTAGGAAATTAAGCGTGCTTATTCTGGGGGAAGCTGAAAATAAGTTGCTCTCAAAAATTATTTCACAGCAACCCAACTTCATTCCTTTTCACCCAAGCTCCTGCTTACCTATGCTATATGACCTGCTGTTTTTCTTAACTGTTAATGAGCTCCCTTTCCCTGCTTTATATTTCTGCTATTGATACTAATAAGAAAATGGACACAATGATACAGCAGCAGAATCAGTTGCGATGGTCAACATAACAAAAGCCAGTTGTGCACAGGAATTAAAGACAGAAAGAGCTCCAGCTGGAAATTATGCCATTCCAAAAAAGGAAGAAAAGGCTTCCAGTTGTGTAGCTTTCAGACACCCAAGATCAAAATTAATATTCTATATAGAAATAAATCTAGTTTAAACTATATATGACTTAAAGCTTGCTTTCATGTGGAAATATAGACAAATATACAGAGGAATCCTAGAGCAGAGTTCTTCAAAACCACTGGCTATGAAACATCCCAAATAAGGAACAATTTTATTTAGAATATTTATTATTCTACCTTTTGAATATAAGATCCCTCAAGGCAGCTAGTCATGAGAACATTCAGAATACAATCCTATGCACATTTACATGGAAGCAGTTTCCACTAAAAGCTTCTCTTCTGACTACGTACTATTTGATATTGCTAGTAGGTAGGGATCTCAGAATGTGAAAGAGTGCATGATGGAAAGGAAGTCAAGATACACAAGATTTTCTTAGTTTGCACATTTTATTTGCCTTGATATGAATTTGCAGGACTTTTCTAGGTATAGAACTTTGCATTTTCACTTGAAAAAGCACATGTACTACTGTCTGCAATATTGAATGATTAAATTGCCATTACAAACTATGCCAGCACCAGCAGGGAAGTATCATATCAGAGCTAATGCAGCCTTTAACTGCTTTGACCATTTTTATCAATAACTGGAGTCCCACAATTAACCATTCCTTATAGTGCAACAGTAATTTACACTACATATTCTGTTCCACTACTATTTTTACAAGCACAATATTTTACAAATTAGTTTTTATTAAGTTTTAAATTACAAAACTTAATTCTTCAGGGTGGATAAAAGTTGGGGCTATTTACAAAATAAAAAATGGATTAAAACAAAGTTTAAATCAGAGTTTTAAAAGTTCTTAAATAATCATCTGTTGGCAAGTGAGGTGGATGACCATCTGTCATGTATAATCTAGTTGAGATCCCTGCATTGCAGGGGGTTGGACTTCCAACTCTACAATTCTAGGATTCTATGAGGTCAAATGCATCCTGAGCGCACTAGGACAAATAATAAAAATTTTGTGCCAGTCCTCTACCATTCAGTCCTCCAAGTATTCCTCAACTATCACAAGGTGCAAATTTCCATATAAAATTTTCATAAATCTAGTTAAAAATTGATGTTTTTACTCTTTTAACTTTTGAAGTTATTTCTACCCCATAGGAAAACTGAGAAAACTGAAAAACAATGAATGTAAAGTGCTAGGAGTCAAAGTGACCTTGCAAAGCGCCCTTTAAATTCTTTAGTTACTCTTCATGTATATACATTCTTAGCATAAAACCTGTTTTTTATGCTTTTTCTCACGAGAAACAGACAGGGTGAAAAAGCAAAATAGACAAATTACTTACCATATACATTACCATATACGGTATTATGGGTCAATAGGACCCCAAGGGTTTACAAAATCCCTGTACAAACCTGAATTTATAAAATGCTTCTCTAGTGCGAATGCCTCCTTTGGCCCCACCGCCGATCCTAGCTATCTTTTTGCTTAGTGCTTACTAATTCAGCTTTTGGGTTCAGTGCATCTGCATTTGATTGCAAACATCCTGCATCCTCAGCCCTGCAGGTAACCAGACACAGAAAACTGCCTTATACAAGTCACACCAATTGGTCCACCTTGCGCAGTACTGTCTACAGCACACTGGATGGTATTCAATCCGGAGGCTTTGCGTTGCTTCCGCTGAAGCCAGGAGAGTCTACTCTTTGAGGCTGGCGGTGGGGGAAAGCAGCGCCTCCTCCATCGCCAGCCCCAGAGGATGGGGGGTAGCGGGAAGGCGCGTGACGCCTTCCCGCTACTCTCCAACCCGGGTTGGAGGCTGGCAGGGTTGAAAGCAGTGCTTCCCCCATCGCCAGCCCCAGAGGATGGGGGACAGCAGGAAGGCGCGCGAAGCCTTCCCGCTACTCTCCGACCCGGCTTTGAGGCTGGCGGTGGGGAAAACAGCGCTTCCCCCATGGCCAGCCCCAGAGGATGGGGGGGGGGCAGCGGGAAGGCGCGCGATGCCTTCCCACTACTCTCCAACCCGGGTTTGAGGCTGGTGGTGGGGAAAGCAGCGCTTCCCCCATGGCCAGCCCCAGAGGGGAGATTAAGTAGTGAGGACTGAAAGAGCCTGGCTAGTACCGTATTTTTCGCCCTATAGGACGCACCGTCCCATAAGGCGCACCTAGTTTTTTTGGGGGGGGGGATAAATGGGGAAAATTTATTTTCCCCCCCAGGTGCAGGGCTGGGGCGGGGGAAGCCGGAGCTTCCCCCGACCCCTGCCCCCAGAACAGGCAACTCTCCACAAGCCGTGGGAGCCCGGCGCTGGACTCCCGCGCCTTGCGGAGAGCCGCGCAAAGTCTGGGTGCGCTGAGCTCAGCACGCCCAGCCTTCGGCATGCAGGCAACTCTCCGCAAGCTGTGGGAGCCCAACGCTGGGCTCCCGCGCCTTGCAGAGAGCCGCGCGAAGCCTGGAGAGCGAGAGGGGTCGGTGCACACCGACCCCTCTCGCTCTCCAGGCTTCAGCGAAGCCTGCATTCGCCCCATAGGACTCACACACATTTCCCCTTCATTTTTGGAGGGGAAAAAGTGCGTCCTATGGGGCGAAAAATACGGTAATTGAAGCAAATACTTCTGGAACACAGAACCTGTTGTTAGGACATCAAAACTGGACCATATGAATCTGCCATTTGCATTGCACAAAAGTGAAATCCTATATATGTCTACTGAGAAGTAGATACCATTAAGTTCAATATGGTATGCGACTGTAGTCTTAAAGATTAATTCATTAATTTTAAAACTAACTTAATTACCACTGAATTTAACTTGGGATTTCAATTTTACTATTAGAATACAATAAAGAGGGGTGATCAGTGTATCAGTTATTTTGCAGTGCTTATCAGCAGGTTTCACAAACTGTTTTTGTGGGAGAGCAGGTATCAGAGGAGGAGGAGAAGGATTATCTAGTACATGTTTCTTTACCAAGACCTCTGTCAATCCCAAACTACTTTTTAAGCTTTACACATGTTTAAGTATGAACCGACTTGGACCCTACAATCACCTGAGACCCTTCTTCATGTGTCTCCTCTGCAAGACGTCTGGAGTGCAACAACACAAGAATTGGCCTTTTCTACAGTGGCTCCCTGCTTAGGTGATGCTCTCCCCAGGAGGCTCACCTGACGCCTTCATTACATACCTTTAGGCACCAAACAAAAACATTCCTCTTCTACCAAGCCTCTGGCTAATTAAACAATCTTATAGTCTTTTAAACCGTGTGTGGGGTATTTTTGTTTCTTATTATTATAAGTGTTGTTGCTGTTGTTATTTTTATATTGTAAACCACCCTGTGATCTTCAGATGAAAAGTGGTATAGAAATTTAATGAACAACAATAATAAGCAGTAGTAGTAGCTGGTTTTTTGTGATCTACCAATAGAAAAGGAAAACCACTAAATTAGGTAAGCAGTACCACACAAGTACTTTGATATTCTGCACATAGTCATTAACATACAATTAGAAAATATATTTTGAAAAGATAGTGTAATAGAGATCATCTCCTTATTCACTGGACTACTTGACTACTTTTTCTAATGAACACCCATTAAAATATAACTGTTCCTTATATTTAAAATGTCCAAATGTCTACTTCTGTTTCCATTTATGTGTTTATTTAATCTTAAAAAACTAAAGCTTGGCTAATGCTGTCAAACTAACAGCAATAAATTTTGCTAAGGGTACTGAGCAGACATTCTTCAGAACCGAAATCATTTTTGCAGCTTTCTGAAACCAATCCACCCTTATCACTTCCACTGTTCTGGTCAAACACATTCTTTCACTTTCTCTTTCTCTAGCACATATTGCAAAAACATTTAACAAGAGTTTTAGTGTTGCAATCACCATTGAACCTGACCCATTTAGTTTATGCTAGACTTCCAATGCCTGTTGGAAACTCCATGGAGTTTTCTTGGCAGGGATACTGGAGTGGCTTGCCGGTTCCTGCTCCAGGTGGATCACGTTTGGTCAAAACTCTCCACTATGATCTGTCCATCTTGGGTGGCCCTGCACGGCATAGCTCATAGCTTCTCTGAGTTATTCAAGCCCCTTTGCCATGGCAAGGCAGTGATCCATGAAGGAGACAGGAGTGCCTGGCGTGCTCTGGTCCATGGGGTCACAAAGAGTCGGACACGACTAAACAGCAAACAGAGTTCCAATGGTATCTCTAAGCACTACACTGGCACCAGAATTTAAATGGTACCAAGAACTCCTTTCAGGAGCCAAAATTACTTCTATGCCCCAACTAATTTCTCATTCTCCAGTGCTGCAATCTGCACACGTACTCAGTACATGCAGAAAGAAAGTGAAGACAGTACAGAAGAGGAATCATTACAAGACACAGAAGCAAAGTAAAAAAAACACCTCAAGAATAGAATCAGATGTCACTTCAAGGGAAAAACATGTGAATTCAATCATGACTAGAGTGAAGAATACAGCAGCAAAAAAGGAGGAACTTAACTATTCACATCATGAAAATCTAATATCAGAAATGAAGACAATTCATCAAAGGCTGCAATCCTACACACTTACTAGGAAGTAATCCCCCATGAAAATGGGACACTCCAAGTAAACCTATATCATATGAGGCTTCAACACATGGTCAGCCGATAAGTGAAAGACAGTAGAACTAGCCTTTTTGAAGCAGATTTTAATTTTCAAAAAATTCACCACTGAGGTACTTTTAAGCAATACATTCTCTTAGCCAGCACACTTCTGGATAGCATAATATACAGATCAGCCTTACTAGCTAGGCAAATAAGAGATTGCTTTTTGCTTGGCATGCACACTATGCAAAATATGTTATTTCATTATTTCACTGGAATGTGAAGAGAAATTATAACAATGAAGCAGTTTTCCACCATTATTAGTTTTTGGTTTTTTATGAGCAAAATATATATTATACTGTGCTGTTGCGACATGTTACCTTTAAAAGTGAATGCATGAGTTTGGACAGATACAAAAAGAAAATTTGCTCCTTCCTCTCTAAGCACTGACTTGACCTAAGTGGTGAGATTATTGTAGAAAACTACTTCAGTGTTTTATAAAACAATTTTAAAATGCAGTATAATGGTACTTGGAATGTAGGAACAACTGAATATCATGATATTGATAGCAGCGCTATAACTCTACTCCTCTTGTGTCGAAAGCTGAAAGGGGCAGTAAAAAAAAGTCTGTGAGGACAGTAGGTTGCCCCTCCCTAAATAATGGAACCTGCAAGGGTCAGAAGCAGCAATGGGATGGACTTCCAGGGGAGAAACATGGCAGACTCAATGTCTTCTGTTGGCAGGTTGCCGATGAAATAATTACATGGTGATTGATTATATCCAAGACATAAATCTATAGAATTCACTCTGGAGATAAGAGTGAACAGGGGATTAACATCTGATGCTCAGAAAAAAGCTGTTTTCTATGTCTGGAGCCCGAGAAGCTGTCTAGGATCTCGGATGGAGGTAAATGACTTAGAGAGGAAGAATCAACATGCTGCCCAAAAGCCACGTAAGAACCCTGAAAAAAGGTATTTTAAAAAAAATGTTTCTCTGTTTGCCAGTTGAAATTTACATCAGGTGTGTGAGCTACTTGCCGGCTTTAAGAAGAGTCTATCATTAAAGAGCTGAAGCCAGAAAAAAGCATGGTCTAATTATTTGAACCAAGAAAGTTTTAAACAATCATGAGAGTTCTGAGGACTAAGAAACTATTTTTAATTCTGTTTTTCCAACAAAAGTGTTGCCTAGAAATTGAAAGTAATTTTGCTACTTCATATTTCCTCTGTGAGAAAGGAAAGTGTTTTGTTAAGAGATAATGCTGTGAAGATCTTAAGGTGGAAACTAAATTGTTAAGATCAAGAACATTTAACATACATTGTTTGACATTCCATTGATTGTTGGCATCCTTCAGCAATTGTTTGATGAGCAAATAAAAGTGATTAGAGCTGAGATTGATGAAATGATGAAAGTGGACAAAAGGATGAAACCAAAACTGGAATTAAAGATGACACAGGGATTTCAGAAAACAATATGGATGAAGGATTGCCAGAGCAGGAGGATATAGTGGTAGAACTAGAGGCAACATGGTGAAATGGAGAATTTCTTCACGCAGGTGTTTAGAAAAATGAAACAGCCAAGTGGCAGAGTTGTGGTGTTGCAGGAGTGGAATCAGGCCATGTATGGAGAAATGAAGAGACATCCTGAGCTGAGAGAGATAGAGCTGAGAGAGAAAGGACTCTGTGTACAACTTAAGAGTAAATTCAGAAGGCAAAAAGCTATCAAACCTCTGGTGCTATTCTTGCAAAAAGAATCGAAGAATCCTTTACTAACTCTTTTGTCATGGACAGATTGCTCTGATTAAGGATTTCCAGTTCCTGCTAACCTCTGTAGGGTGGAATATCAGCCAATCCTGCTCTATATGTTCTGCCTCTTCCCTGCTTCACTGTATTAAGTACACCAAGGGAAGGGTTGATTTAGGTACCACCACTAACAGTGCTATGGAATTCCCTTCCAACAGAAATCCATTAGGCCAACTCTATTAAAATGTTTGGATGTCTGATTAAAACTTTTTTTTTTCTGCCAAGCATCTGTCACTGCAAAGGGTGTTGACATTAAAATTTTGCAGCTGTTTTAAATTTTGCAGCTGGCTTTAATTATTAGGATTTTGCTCTTTAGCTTTTGATATGATTTTATATTATTACTTTGCAAGTTGCTCTGAAGGCCTTAGCAGAGGTTATGAGAAAGAGTTGTTTAAAAAAGGCATGCTGGTTGCTATCAAACCATGGTTTCAGATTTCAGCAAGGAAAACAGAAACATTAAGGTGTGCCACACCATAACTGCTTATTTCAGTCATTAACTGGCACAGATAAATTAGCCAATGTTTTTGACAGTGGGAAAGCAGACATGTAGAAGACATACCATATAAATTCACTTTACCATAGAATACAATCTAGTTTATGACAGAAATTCAATTTCCTTCATATCAAAACTATTTCCTTTATATTAGTATAAAACTGAAATGTACAAAGTAACTAATCTTTACTTGGCATATAAAATTATGTTATAGTATGTAACAACTGTAGCTGTTTGCTAACTGTTTCAGTTATATAGTCAGAATACCCTACCCTGCTTTCCTTGTAAGATGTTGCAATCCTGTTTAAAACAAAACTATAATAAAACTCCTTGTGCAAACCGGAATCATGCCAAATCCATTTGGTGAATCAATGTACTTCCCTGCAGTCTGGCCAGGCATAGAAATTAAACAGGAACATACATGGGGCACAGGTTTTTAACACATCAACCTTATTTTACCCTATCTTACATGGATAAAAATAGTTACCGCGAGGTATACATTTTATTAAATATTGATAATCCCAGATTAATTCTGTCGATGTCTGAAAGCAGATATATTTACACAACAGTGAACCTCAAAAGTTTTGGAAGATTCAAATGCACTGAGACTTACTCCCAAGTAAGCACACACAGGAATCCTAATACAGTGGTACCTTGCTTGTCGAACGTAATCTGTTCCGGAAGTCCATTTGACTTCCGAAACGTTCGAAAACCAATGCGCGGCTTCCAATTGGTGCAGGCGCCCTAGAAACAAAAACTGACAGCTGCATCGGACGTTCAGCTTCCGAAAAATATTCGAAAACCAGAACACTTACTTCCGGGTCTTCGCCATTCAGGAGCCAATTTGTTTGTCAACTAAGCCGTTCTAGAACCAAGGTTCCACTGTACATGAGATCAGAATGTAGGAGAAGTTAATATTACAGCTGTTCACAAAGATATAGACCAACTTCTATGAAAACGCAGTGCCACTGGAAGACTATATACCGTATTTTTCGCTCTATAGGATGCACCCAACCATAGGACGCACCTAGTTTTAGAGGGGGAGAACAAGAAAAAAAAATCTCCCTCTCTGCACAGCGCCCCTTCAGTGAAGCAGCAGAAGAAATGGAGCCCCTTCCATTTCTCCTCCCGCTTTGCTGAAGGGGCGCTGTGCAGAGAGGGAAAGCTGCGCAGCGCCTCTCCAGCGAAGCCAAGCCAGAAGAGCAAGAGGGATCAGTGCGCACTGATCCCTCTCGCTCTCCTGGCTTCAGTGAAAGCAATGCAAAGCCTCTGGAGGCTTTGGGCGGCTATCCCTGAAGCCATGGAGCCTGCATTCGCTCCATAAGACGCACACACATTTCCCCTTAATTTTTGGAGGTGAAAAGGTGAAAAGGTGCATCTTATACAGCGAAAAATACGGCATATAGCAATTATAAGAATATATTTCTTGTACCCTATCCATCTGACTAGGTTGCCCCAGCCATTCTGGCAGTTTCCAACAAAGTATAAAGGAAAACACTAAAGGATCAAACATTAAAAGCTTTCTGAAACATGGTTGCCTATATATGAAAGGATATCTGAAAATATTACATACAACTATTGCGTCAAGTAACATTATCTGATATTAATCACCAGTTCAGAGCATCACCTAAATTCTAGACTAGATTTAGGTCCTGCAGATTTAGGTTTAGGTGATAGGGAACAAGCTGCAGCAAAAGCTTATGGGCTTCCCTTCCCTGCTTTTTTTTATGTGCAACAAAAAGCTTCCACTTTTACTCTAGAACTAACCACAATTCCATGTCACATTCAAATCTAGGGAACTGTGGCTTGTTCTAACCAAAGTTACTGAACAAACCAGGATATGAAATCACAATGTGTTCTTAGTTTATTTAAACTTCGGTTAAAACAAGGAATAATAACCCAAGCCCATACATAATTTGGAACAGTGGTTTAATCTAAAATTGAAGCAGGAGCTTTCACTCTCTTTCTTGCATACAGACAAGGAGTAGTGAATGTATAAGCCCAGAGCTCATTACAGTTTACTTTCAATCACCCAAACATTGATTGCAGAGCATCTGAACCAGCATTAGAAACTCAGATATGTAAGCTATTCGCCAAATGGCACCTTAAATCTAGGTTTCAGTCGCCACAACAGAATGTCTAGACACCTGGGGGGGGGGGGCAAGATTGCAAAGCAATACAGTAAATACACCGTCAACGTTAATATATTTAACAATTCAGTTGCACATTTTACAAATTACAGGTTCCCTACCACCACCACATGAACTAATACTGCAACTGTCGGGGGGCAGAGGGAGGGAGAGAGAGAAATGCCTCTCGGGGAGGCCTGGCTGGTCCAGCATGGCTGCTCCAAGGTGCCAAGCAACTGCCTCATGAAATACAGGGTTGGGCAAGCTTGGCAGTGTAGGCACAAAGGTGAACGTGCTTCCCCTTCTTTCTCCCTAGGTGCATTTGCATGGAAGTATGCCCCATCAAGTCCAGAGGGACATTTTTACCTTCAAGAAAGTGTGCCTAGCAGCTTGTCCAGCAGCACAGAAGCAAAGTTTGCTGCCCGCACAGAATACAAAAGCACAAGACGTGTGTCTTTTGCTGCACGCGAGTCTCCTGGCTCATGTGGGAGCCTCACCCAGCCAGATTGAGATGTCAGTCACCAACCTGGCATCCAGAAATCTCCACTTTGTCGCAATTGGACCCATATCAGTCACAAAACACGCCTGGGGAATTCTGAACACTTGTCTGAGCCAGACCATATATCAGTATCATCAGCCATAGAAAGATTCCCACAAAGAGCTTAAGTCCGGCTCTTTCCATGGGAAACTATAGGCCTCATAGAATCTTAAGAGTTGGAAGGGAACTAAGGGTCATCTAGTCCAACCCCCTGCAATGCAGGAATCTCAGCTAAAGCATCCATGACAGATGGTCATCCAACCTCTGCTTAAAAACCTAAAAGGAAGGAGAGTCCACCACCTCTCATGGGAGTCTGTTGCAATGCCAAACAGCTCTTATTGTCAGAAAGTTTTTTCACATTAGTCAGAATATCCCTTCTTGTAACTTGAAGCCATTGCCTTGAGTCCTACCCTCAAGAGCAGGAGATAATAAGCATGCTCCCTCTTCCATGTGACAGTCCTTAAGATATTTGAACATGGCTATCATATCTCCTCTCAATCTCCTCTTTTCCAGGCTAAACATACCCAGCTCCTTCAATCATTCCTCATAAAGCTTTGTTTCCAGACCCTTGATCATCTTGGTTGCCCTCCTCTGCCCATGTTCCAGCTTGTCAAGATCCTTCTTAAATTGTGGTGTCCAGAATTGGACACATTATGCCAGGCGTCCTTATGCCAAAGTAGTTTTACTGGCTCTGCATCTTACTCCTATCCACTGTGCGTGACTGTGGCCCGATATAAATTTCTCCTCTGGTTAACAGACTCTGGCCTAATTCTCACCTAGGGAGTGTCCAGGGGTCAGCAAACTTTTTCAACAGGGGGCCGGTCCACTGTCCCTCAGACCTTGTGGGGGGCCGGACTATATTTTGGAAAAAAAATTGAACAAATTCCTATGCCCCACAAATAACTCAGAGATGCATTTTAAATAAAAGCACACATTCTACTCATGTAAAAACACCAGGCAAGCCCCACAAATAACCCAGAGAGGCATTCTAAATAAAAGGGTACATTCTATTTATGTAAAAACACACTGATTCCCGGACCGTCCACGGGCCGGATTTAGAAGGCGATTGGACCAGATCCGGCCCCCAGGCCTTAGTTTGCCTACTCATGATCTAGGCCATACTACTTCACATAACAGAATGCTCCTCAATACTAAAGATTCCTTTCAAAGAAAAACTGAACTCTCAACACGTTACTCATGTGAAGGGCTCTCATGTATCAATGGAGGAGCAGGGTCATGTTGGTAGCTGCACCCTTAATATTTCATGACCTATATCTCTCCACCCCAAGCAGAGTTAGAAATTAGTCAGGCACCAGACAAGTTTTGCAGCTGGCTCAGGTCCAACTGTGACCACGTAAAAATCTCTGGGTGACAGGCTGGCGACTAGGGAAAGCAAAATGTCACTTAGAGAAGGATCTGAAATATTTTCCTTGAAGCCTGGGCTTGTTTTATTCTAGATTGTTTGATATTTTGATGTGTTGTAAACTGCTTTGAGATTTATTCTTCAAAATATAAATCAGTGTAGAAATGAAATTAATAATATTGTAATGACAATAACAACGCCCCACTGGAAAAAAATGGTGCCCAGATATTCTATTGTGGTGACCATAACCCAGGTTTAAGGTGCCATTTAGCAATCAGATTATATATCTGAATGTCTAACACTGACCCCAAGTGTCCATGCACTGAACACTTAAAGAGCAATACCTACACATGTGCTCACACTTAAAGATAAACAGACGCCACACATGGATGCTGGGAGGCAGAACTAGTTCAGCTGCAAAATGCCAGGGCCACAAAAACAGCTACACTTTTCTAGTTCACAAGAGAATTATCCATACCAGTAACTGTGAACAAGGATTATGCACCAGAGCAGAAGACTCTACTAGTCTTTTATTGCATCTATATTCTGCAGTGTATAGTCCAAATACAAGTTCTATCTCAGAAAGAAAAAGCACTGTGTGCCACCTACAACCACCTACTGCAGACAGCTCATATATTTTCCAACTCATTCTACTCAGGCCCTTTCCTGCTTTGCTTCTTGACTCTGCAAACATTTTCCCAGTATAATACCTACTCTTCCCCCCTCAAGAGTTGGAACTGCCTTTTGAAAAGTGATTTCAGCTTTTCTCTATAGCCAGCAACTTTGTCCTATAGATCAACCACTTCACCCCAATCAGCTAACTAAAACAGACGCAACTTTCAGAAGTTCCAGATCCTCCTCCCCTCATGAACCTACAGGTAGTGCATGAAATCGCTGCATGCATGACCCTGTATATTTTTTTGTTCACTAAAGCAGTCAGTTCTAAATTTGAATATTCAATAATAAGCAAGAAAAGTCGCACAAGTCAAAGAGCAGTCAAATTCATAAATAGAATTTAAAAACATTTTAGGAGCTATTTCTGCTCATAATGAAGTTGTAAATATATTTTCACAAAAATTATCAGTTACTGTTACTTTTGTCAAAATAAATTAAAACAATTCTTTAAAAAGATAGTTAAAAAGACTCTTAAAAAACTAAAAACTCCCTTAAAAGAATCAAGTCTTCAAAAAAGTTATATGAGCCAAGAAAGTCTTTAAAAGAATCCTTCCAAAAGAATTTAAAAATTATAAGGTAGCACCTTAGAGACCAACGGAGTAGTTTTAGGTATAAGCTTTTGTGTGCATGCACACTTCTTCAGATACTTTTGTTACTTTTGTGTAGCTTACATAATACATAAAGCATGGTTGATCATAACTACATTCTATGTTTAGACAGAGCAACTACGGAAGTATTTAATTCTTGCATTTGCCTGCCAGGGAACAAAGTTTCATTCATACTAAAGGGATGGACTGTCCTATGTCACTGGCCTTTCTCCAATTAACTAACTACAACTTAACATTCCCCCTTTTTCATGCTGTCCCCAGGCAAAATGGGACTAAAAACTAGGATGGGGAGTGAGAAAAATAGCAACACAGTTTGCAAATGTGGAAGATAGGGGGTCCCTGATGGTTAGAGTGAAGGAGAGAAATAGAAGTGGAGCTGATGCAGGGATAGAAAAATTAATAATTGTGAAGGGACAGAAACCAGGTAAAGGGACTTTGAATGATTAGTGAGCATTTGTGTAAAGGAAAAGGAAAAGATAGACCACAAGTTGACTGGCAGGGTTTTAAAATGAACTGTTCTCTTCTAAAAATTAAAGTTTCAGTTTAATTCACTCATACTCAGATTTTAAACTTAATTCAAAGACAATTCCTTTAAAAAAACTGCTTACAACCTGATCATAAGAGCAGTACTGCTAAATCAGATCAACTGTCCATATAAGATAGCATTCCTTTTCCACAGTGATCAGTCACATGCTTCCAGTAAGCTCATCAGCATAGAACTTGGAGGTTCCATTTTACTATCATGGCCAATTGCTACTGATAGTGTTTTGAATCTTCTTTTTAAACCAGCTAAGGCAGTGGCCATAACTTAATACAGAATCATAGAATTGTAGAGTTGGGAGGGACCAAATGGTCATCTAGTTCACCCCAGCAATGCAGAAATCACAGCTATATACAGAATCACATCCAAAAACACAATTCCAATTAAGTACACTTGGACCTTGGTTCTCGAACAGAATGCGTTCCGGGAGTCCGTTCGACTCTTGGAACTGTTCAAAAACCAAGACACGGCTTCCGATAGGCTGCAGGAGCATCCTGCAGCCAATCGGAAGCCGCAGAAGCCACACCAGATGTTCGGCTTCTGAAATTTTTTTCAAAACCAGAACACTCACTTCCAGTTTTCAATAGTTCAGGAGCCGAAACGTACGAGTTCCAAGGCATTCAGCAACCAAGGTACGACTGTATACTTAAGGTCTTTAAGGCCTATCATATATATATTCAATCCCCTTTTCCAACCAGCGCATTTTACTGAAGTTCTACAATGGCTAAGTTCACATGTCATGTTCAACAACAATTCAAAACAAAACATGGTTCAAAGTGAACACACAGCATGCTAGTAGTGCACATTGCTCAAGAGTTTTTCATTCTGCTGCTGTTCCACTCTTGCTCCCCTGCACTGTTGAGAACAAGCCAGAGTGTGGCTTTGTGATTATGTCTGAACTCAGGCTTTCGGTTTCTCCCCAAACAAGCCACAAGCAATAATCAAGGTTTATTCCTGACTTACTGCTCACTGTTCATTTAGAGAGAGAAACTGAAAGCCTGGGTTCAGACATCACATATTTGTTTTCCAATGATGCAGTGTGAGTGGGATAGGAGCAGAGCAAGAGCTTTATTGGAGCATAGGCAAGTACGCTGCCCATTAGCTACACCATGGTTTGTTGTTAGCTACAGATTAATAAGCCATGCAGACTGGACCACTGTATATTAACAAAAAATAACTTGTGAACCTAACTTGAACTCTACCATCTGAGATTAAAGGTCCACAAAGTCCAGCTTCCCATGTCCCACAGTGCATTGAGATGCCTCTTGGAATTCCAGAGCCAGGCTTGAAGGCAACAGCACTATCCCATTGATGCTCCTCAGCAACAAATACTCAAACACATACTACCACTAATACTGGAAATTCCATATAGCCATCAATGACTAGTGGCCATTGACAGGCTTATACTCTATGAATTTGTCTAATCCCCTTTTATAGCTATGTAAGATAATGGCCAACCACATCTTGTGACAGCAAATTCTATAAATTAATTGTGCATTTTATGAAGTACTCTCATTCGTCTAGCTTGAATCTTTTGCAAACCCCTAGAGTTAGGAAGGAGAGACTATCCAGTGCTCCAAAATATGCATGCTTTTATATAGATCCCTCTTGTCGCCCCTTGGCCAACTTTTTTTCCTCAACTGAGAAGTCTGAAACATTGTAGCCTTTTCTCATAGTCAGTTTTAGAAATTCAGATATGTAAGCAAATCGCCAAATGGCACCTTCAACCAGGGTTATGATCGCCACAACAGAATGTCTAGACACCATCCCCCCTAGTGGCGTTTATTATGAATAACATAATTATTCCTTTTATTTATATATTGCTTTATATTTTAAAGAAAAATGTCAAAGTGGTTTAGGTAAAGGTAAAGGGACCCCTGACCATTAGGTCCAGTCGTGACCGACTCTGGGGTTATGATGCTCATCTCGCTTTAATGCCCGAGGGAGCCGGCGTACAGCTTCCAAGTCATGTGGCCAGCATGACTAAGCCACTTCTGGCGAACCAGAGCAGCGCACCTTCTCGCCGGAGCGGTACCTATTTATCTACTTGCACTTTGACCTGCTTTCGAACTGCTAGGTTGGCAGGAGCAAGTACCGAGCAACGGAAGCTCACCCCATTGCTGGTATTTGAACCGCCGACCTTCTGATCAGCAAGTCCTAGGCTCTGTGGTTTAACCCACAGCGCCACCCGCGTCAAAGTGGTTTACAACACATTAAAACATCAAATATAACAATCCAGAATAAAACAAAATCAAACTTCCAAAAAAAATTTCAGATCCTTCTCTAATTGACATTTTTTACCTACTTGGATTTATATAGCTGCCCCATAACAGAAGTACCCTAGGAAGCCAGTGTGGTGTAGTGGTTAGAGTGTCAGATTAGGACCTTGGAGATCAGGATTCAAATCCCCACCCAGTCATGAAGCTCACTGAGCGACCTTGGAGTCAATCACAGCCTCTAAACACAGGGTCACTGTAGGGATTAACTGAGGAGCAGGATGAACCATGTACTCCATGGAGGAAAAAGGTGGAATATAAATGTAATAAATAAGCTATTCTGCTTACCTGCTTAAGCAAGCTGGAGAGGCCAGCCAGGTGGAGATGTCTCTATGTGGTCGCAATTGGACCTGCACCAGTTGCAAAACATACCTGGCACCTGGCTAATTTCTAACACTGCTCATAGTAAATGAGTTCCAGCCCTCTGATCATTCTGGATGGCCTTTTTTGTACCTTTTCCAGCTTTACAGTATGGGTTTTGAAATGTGGTGGCCAGAACTGTACACAGTAATCCAAGTTTGGCCATAGCATACATAGTATAACTGCATTACAATAGTAGTTATCTTATTTTCAATCCCTTTCCTAACAACGAATAGCATGTAATTCAGCCTTTTCATAGCTGCCGCACACTGGGTTGACATTTTCATTGAGCTATCTACCAGGACCCCACATTCCCTTTCCTGTTTAGTCACTACTACCAGTTTGAACATCCATCAGCATACAACTGAGAGATAGCCACTTAAATCATAATCAGAGCAGACCCACTGAAAACAATGGAGTCAAGTAATTTTTCCACTGTATGTCTAACTTTGATTATCACTCATAATGTGAAGATTTTATGTGCTAACATGCATCATTTTACACTTAACTGAAAACTTTAGTTTGCTTCAAAATAGGGAAGGGTTGGGGCTCAGCGATAGAGCACCTGATTTCACACAGAAGGTCCTACTTTCAATCCCCGGATGTCTCCAGATAGGGTTGGGAGAGAACCCTGCTTAAAACCCTGGAGAGCCACTGCCAGTCAGAGTACATAATACTGAGCTAGATGACCAATGGCCAGACTTTGCCTTCCTTTGTATAATCCTATTAAACGTCCGTCTGCAGTGCAAGTAAGACTTTACGACCACTGACTTTAAAGACCAATGATAAATTCCAGAATTCTGACTACTTAAGTTTAGCATTAATAAGGTTGTTAAGCTCTTCTGAACTCCTAGCTGACAGCTAGAACTAGACCATGCTTCAAGAAACTTTGGTTCACTTTTCTAAACTACTGAACATAGCTCCTATTGAGACACATGTCTATGTGTTCCAGATTTAATAATAACAGACTTGACTTTTAAACCTCCATGAGCAATGTTTGTTCCCAAAGATCTGCAGGTAAATTTTTCCTGAAGCCAACATACACTGTCTTCAAAAGAAAATACTATTAGTTGTATACACTGAGGCTACAATACTATACTAACCCTACCAAGGAGTAAGTACTATCGAATGCAATGTAGCTGCCTTCTAAGTAGACATGTACAGGACTGAGTTCAGTAGAATTCACTGATTTCAACAGAATTCAACTTTATCTAACTTGTCAGTGAATACCGTATTTTTTTCTGTCTATAAGACACCCCCATGTATAAGACGCCCCCTATTTTTGGGGAGCTGGCTTTAAGAAAATGGGGGGGGGGCAGATGGCCCCATGTATAAGATGCCCCCTAATTTTTGACATTATTTTTTAGGAATAAACCTAGTCTTATACATGGAAAAATACAGTATACTGTGCACCTTCTACATAATTAGTAAGAGAAATATTATTAATTTTATTTATTACTCACCCTTTACCCTAAGGCCCCAGGGTGGGTCACAACAATTTAAAATGCAACATGAAAAAGTTTACAACCATTCAAAACTTTATAGCCACAGAAGTATGGTGATTCCTAAATATATACATTTCAGATATCAAATGTCAAAAAAGTAAAAAAGTAAAAAACTGTATAGCAAAGGTACCAGACATACCTCTGTGAGACAGGACTTCCACAACTTAGGGGCTTCCACAGAGAATGCCCTCTCTTATATCACCTCCTGCCCCCTCCCCCAAGCTTCCGAGGGCAACCAAACTACCAAGATGGCCCCCACTGCTGAGCTTAATACCCAAGAAGGTCTGTAGGGAAGGTATTCATCTCTCAGATACTTACTTTCATTAAGTTTTTAGAAAACAAAAAACAGTAAGGCAAAATAAAACTGTTCAAAATTCTTGTATAAAACTAAGATACCTGTACAATTAATCAATTTCATTCAATATCACATATCTCTTTTGTGTCACTATTACAAAAGTTAAAACTCCTTTTCCCAAGTTTCAATACCAAAATTACCAATACATAACGCTATGTATTACAAATATCTACTAAGGATTAAGGCAAGGAAATTCCCAGTCATTAGAAAAACCATAGCCAGATTAAACCTGACAAAATCTCTTTAAAAGTAAACTAAGGACAAGAGTAGCAGCCAGTTATAAGAAATTTCAAACTTTACCTTGTGCAACTGTTCTTAAAAAGGATATTGAGGCTGCAATCCTAAACATGCTTACCAGGGAGTAAGCCCCTCTGATCTCAGTGGGACTTATTTCTGAATAAACATGCACAGCATAGGACTGTAAATATAACTTTTCTTTATTCCATATTTTTATCAATTTCATAATACTTTGAATTTTTGAACAGAACTTACTTTGAAATAACTTAGTTTGAATACTACCACTCATGCAATGAAACTATCCCTTCCTCTCCTTCCTCCATAATAAACCCTCCCCCAATCTTCTCTGTGGGTTCCAGAGAATTGCACTGAAAATGTATTTTAGAAGATGGGAGGTCTAAATTACTGTATGGCATCACAATGCCAATCTACTTTCTAACTTTCTTCTAACTGTCCTGTTCTGTGCAGTGAAACAACAACCATGACAATTTAACTCAGACTTAGAAGAGTTTAGAAGAGTTGTCTAAACAGACATGTTAACTTTGGTTCAAAAGTTTACACACAGTAAAACTGGGTTATACCATACATTTTACCATGACATGCATTAGTTTTATAATTCTTGAAACAATACAGTACTATAGTCTGGCAAGTAGAATGGTATTCCTACCAAGACTCCAAAAGAAGACAGCTCCAAGTTAGGGTGCTATCCAACTAAGTTACACTCAGAGTCAACCCACTGAAATCAATGAAGTCCATTTACTTCAAAGGGGCTACTTTGAATATGACTAACTGGAACTTTCACGTGCAATTTTAAACATACTTACTGGGAAATAAACCAATGAAACTAATGAAAACAGCTAAACTTGCTTCTAAGTAAATATGAACAAGAATGCACTGTAATTCATTGATTTTAGACTCCAGTTACTGAAGCATCTAAGGCTTGCAACCATGCTTTCACAAAATAAAAAAATTAAATGGAAATGAAATAATTCAACTATAATTTAATATATAAATATATAAATTGAATGAGTTTATATGAACAGTCTATGTGCTGTTCTTTATCTACTCAGAAGCAAGTCTTTACTCCCAGTAAGCATGGTTAGAATTGAAGCTTTAATACTTTATCTGGAATTTAAGGCTATGCAAAGTGAACTATTCTCCTAACTGATGGTACTGATACAGTACTGAAGGCTGTAGTTTTCAATACAGCTTCCTGGCTAAGAGTACACCCTTGACAACACAGTAAACATTCAAATTCAAAATCTGCAATGCATTGTGTTTTGTAGAATAAATTCTTCTGTATTTAAATACAAAAATGAAACATTTCTCTATCAGAATAGTTCAGAACAATTTCTTGACATGTATAGCCTTCCTTACCTGTGAAAACTACCTAACAGATTTTTTTAAACATGCAAAGCAGACAGTGCACCCCATCTGAAAAGTTGCTTTGCCAGCAAAGATTACAGGATGGGGCAAACTGAGTGCTCACAGCAACATATTTCATGTCCTTAGGTCAACACAACAAGCAAATGTACTAGAGCAAGTATTTAGGCTTAAGGTGCCAACCTTTCTGGCAAAGAATTAGCTCTCTCTCTCTCTTAATAGTTTCAGGTAAGTTCTATGAAGAATCAGGTTCATATTAAACTAATTTTCCCCAGTGAGGAGATTATCATCATAACATCTGTATGTCAGCAATACAATCCTATGCATATTTACTCAGAAGTTCCATTCAATTTAATGGGAGGTGTCCCACTTAATTCAATGGGACTTCCACCTTTGCATCTTGAGAGTTCAACTTCTTGTCTATGTGAAATCCAGAAATATTCACTCAAAAATTGCTTTAGTACATGTACATACATAAGATTAAGATAACAAGTGAACTATATTAGTTAATCTGTTGGTTAACTTAATAGATTGTTTTTTGATAACTGAACAGTGACCAGACAGCTAATCAAAGAGTATTGATGGGAAAACCCTTTACCCATTTAGTTGAGTATAGACTCAACTAAAATATGCAGCATACTCATTGCAATAAAATCTACTTCCTAGTGAAAGCAGTTTGGGATTGGCATAAAATGCAATTAAAGAATGAGAAACGAATCATTTGGGAGATGCTTATTCTAGTTGGGATAACTGATTTCACCCCACCACATGACAGAAGCATCCAATTCAGATGAATTATTTTTGCTTCTGGCGTCTTTGGCAAGGGAATGAAACCCTCCCTGAGTGACAGAGTACATGGGTACAAGTGACCCAGGCGTGACGGGAAACACCAGATTTCCCATGGCCAAACCCGACTTCCATACCAGTCAACCAGATACCTACTGAGGAGCACCTAAAAATCACCCGTATCCCTACAACAGGTGCTATATGAGAGCTGCTGACTTTCCGCCACTTGCCCAGGGGGTTACGAAGGAAACTTCTTCCTTCCTTCCCTCTGCCATCCTGGCCCAGGTACGGGCGACGCCGGGGTCTCAGGACCAATCCCATAGCCAGGTGGGAAGGGTCTCCCAGGCCTCAGCCGTCACCTTCACGATTTAGAGCACGGACGGAGCTTGCCCTCGCCTTTCCAGGCCTAGCCGGAGAGTAACGGCGGGTGGAGGGACAGCCGGCACCTGCCTTTCCTCCCGCTGGGTCGGCCACCTCCTTCTCCTCCCCACCGGGGCGGCCAAGATTCCCTCTTCAAAATGGCAGCGGCCCCTCTCCCTGTGCCGTTGAGCCGGCGGCCCCGCTGCCAGAGGCCCTGCCGCTTACCCGTGTGTGGGGCGGTGGCCGCCTCTAGTCCGCGTCCGGGGGCCGCAGTCGTCGTCCTGCTCCTGGCCGAGGCCTCCTTTCTCGGGATGCAAGGAGGGAGGGGGTGGCCGGGGGCGGCGGCGGCAGCAAGCAGGAGCGGCGGGTGGTGGCGGTGGGTTCACTTCATTCCCCGCCTCAGCCAGCGGCCCAGCCCAGCCAACGTCTCCGCAGTCCTCCTCCTCCTCTCAGCCGGCTTGCCTCGCTTAGTCCGCCACGCTCGGGCCCTGTGCAGAAAGGGAGCAGAGCAGGGCCTCGGCCCCGGAGCGGAGCCCACAACCCACCTCCCTCTTGCGGGAGGAGGGCAGCCCGGCCCGGCGGGCGGATCCGCGGCGTTTCCTGGCCGGGCAGATTTTCTATCGCTCACAAAATGGCGCGCGTTCCAAACCTGCGCAGCGATCGGCAGCGGGGCCCGGACACGGCGCGGCGGCACCTCAGCTCCGGCTGCTGCCTGAGGCCAGGCCAAGCAGAGCGGAGAGCGCAAGAGCGGCGCGGGCGAGAAGGGGAGCGCAGCGCTGAACCGAGCCCCCGGGAACTCCTCGCTCTCCCTCTCTCGCTCGCTTGCTCGCTCCCTCTCCCTCGCGCCCCCTCCCTGCCTGCCAGCCAGTCAGTCAGTCAGCCCCCCGCTCTCCTCCCCCTCCCGAGCGCTGCTGCCGCTGCTGCTGATGCCGCCGAGCCGGCTTCTCTGGAACTGCGCTTCGGAGCACTCCTGTCCACACGCACGCTCACCCCGCTTCGCCTCGCTACCGCGGACCAAAGCGGGGTAATTCTTCCGTTTCCTCCGCGAAAAAATCCGAAGGGAGATGAACCAATGTAAAGTTATAATTCGGGCGGGAAGGAATTTTTTTTTTTTCAAAAAAAAAAAGTCCAACTGACAAAATGGCGACGAGAAGAGCCTGTTACTATGGCAACTGTCAATCACGCCGAAAGAGTCCCGCCCCTCCCAGGCGGGAATCCGCGCTGATGGAGAGGAGAGGAACGGCCGAAGGCGGGGCTTGGTCGCCTTGGCGACTGCTGCTTCATTCCCTTCCCCGCCGTCCGGTGATATTATAAATTCCGAGGCACGCACCGCTCTTGCTGTCATTAGCGCCTTCTCGGAGAGGGCTCTGGCTCGCTGCGGTTTTTCTGGGGGAGTCCGTTCGGGAAAGGAGCCGGGGAGCGGCCCGATGCATTCTCGGAGACTGCTCCAAGGTTACAGGGAGGTCCGCGGGCCTCAGCGCTACCAAATCTGTGTTGCGAGGACCCAATATGGTTTGTGTTCGTCTGCTTTCGCATTTGGAACTGGCTCGGTGGGAAGCGGCCTCGGGAAGAAGACACAGAACCACAAGGCAGGAGGGTGCAGCGCATTCGGGATGTACGAGTCAATTGGCGAAGCGACCTACAAGCTGGAGAGGAGGATGCCTAATTTCTATACACATAGGACGCTCGGGGCGCTTAAACAGATCGGCATTGCTGTTCTCAGCCAAATTAATGTCTAGTATAAGTTTCCGTGAGTTTCCAGACCTAATACAGAAGCTAATCTGAGCCTAGTGAAATATTTTTGAGTGGCCTACCTATGGATTGGCAAAACAGGAATGCCATACCTTTTCACACATACACCTGCATTGTCAGATGTTAAGAACAACCGGAAAGCATGTGGCCAACTAATTTAACTTTTGTTCAGTCTTCTTTCTCCAAGTCCAAGAGACTCCCTCCAATTTCTTAGATATGATTTTTTTTTTTAACAGAATGGCATTCATGGTATAAATAATTTCAACGATTCAGTCTTTGACTTTCTGCTCATAGGCCAATCTGCAATGCCTTCCTCCAATTAACTATTTTTTTATTCGCTTGCCAATTTTTTGGTGTGTAAATATGAACACAGGCCATCAAATAAGTGCATGATGCATTAGACATCAGTTTCGCTCACTCAACCTGCAGCCAACCCATTTTAGCCTGGATGTGAAGAATTACTTATGAACTTTAACTACAGTGAAGCAGAGCAACATATTGCTTCATGGTCTTTTAGAATCACTACCCCTAAAAACTTAATAATTTAGTTGGTTAGTCTTAGCTAGATCTGCTATAACTAAGGTAATGTTTAAAGAAGAGAATGATAGTGCAAGTTGAAGAATACATCTATTTAGGACAAAAAGTATATATATTGGGGAGAGAAAATTAAACAGTGGAAATGAAGAGAGGAGTAAAACAATCATGGGCAGCCTTTGAAAAACTCAGCTTCATAATGAAACAAAAATATCTCCTTAGATTTTAAGGAGTTAAATACAGTCATACCTCGGGTTATATTTGCTTCAAGTTGAGCGCATTCGAGTTGCGCTCCGCGGCAACCCGGAAGTAACGGAGTGCGTTACTTCCGGGTTTTGCCACTTGCGTACGCACAGACGCTCAAAATGACGTCATGCGCAGAAGCGGCAAAAAGCAATGCGCGCATGCGCAGACGTGCCGTCACTAGATACATTTACCTCTACTCTAGATGCGAATGTGGCTCCGGAACGGATCCTGTTCGTATCTAGAGGTACCACTGTATGGGCATATTACCTGTAATGTTACAGTGTGGAGAACTGAACCGTGACACAAAGAAACATGAACAGCTTAAGAATAACACCTAAGTCAAAAGATAATATATATAAGTAGAGTAGATAAGGCAGGAATGGGGAATCGGAGGTACTTCAAATACTGCCATGCAACTCCCACCTGGTATGACTAATTGTCAAGGATGATGAATATTTTGGTCCCACAATGTCTAGTGGCCTGTAGAGTTCCCATCCCATTTAAAGGCCTTTGGTCAGAACCCAACAGGATTCTACTTCTTGAATGCACAAGAATATGTTTGTCAAATATTTTAGTGGAATTCATACTTCTGGGAGAGCTCGGACTAGATGACCCACAAATCTCCTTTGAGTTCTCTGGCTTTCCTTTTCCTTCCTTTTCATTTGCACACATGGCACAAATATTGCCTTATAAATGGACTACCAATATGTTCATCTGCTAAAGTTCTGAAGTATAGTAAACCCTATTAAAATATATTATCAGATTAATCTACTGCTAGTGCTAAGCAAGCCTACTGGTGTATTCAAAATCTTTTGAAGACTCAAGTGCCATTAACAACACAGTATACCACTTTATACCCACCATGAAATTCATGAAAAGAACATTCCATATGTCAAATAAACTGCACGGGTACTCTTCGAAGTGTTCCAGTTCTTCAAGACTGGTACTCGAAATACTTAATGCTTCCTTTGGAAGAGTTGAATGGTATAACTTAAATGGATAAAAACCATATAAATTGTGCTTTGCTACTATTTAGCAAAGAAATTAGTAATGGTAGAACAAATAACTTGTTGTTTCATAAAGTTAATGGGGTTGAAGTGTAGCAGAAGTCTCCGATAAGTATTTTTAAAGTTAACATGTTCACTTTCAAGTGCATGCTTATTGGAAACAAGTCCCATTGGATTCAGTGGGACTTTTCCAAATCTGATTAAGATCTGAGTGCTATTCTTACATCAGGACAATGCTCCAACCCAAAGATTTATAACACCAAAAGTTAAGTACCTACAACAAAGTTTACCAACAATGTGCAAAATCACTATTCTGGCATTGCTGCATTGTATGGTTCGGATCAAACTTGTATTTACTCAGAAGTAAGTCCATTTGAATTTAATAAGGTTGCTAAATCATGTTTATGTTTAGTTAGATGTAAGTATCATTGAGTTTAATGACTTCACATAGATTGCAGCTTAACTCCAAAGTAGATGTCCATAGGACTGCAGCCATGCACTCAATCCTATTGATGTGTAGAAATATTCCACTAAGGTTCAAATTTACCCCTTATTTTAAATTACTAGGGTTCTAGGTTAAATGTAATAATGATCAGCAGTGAGAAATAGTGTAGGAATTTAATGTTACAAGGTTAATTTCAATATGGTTTGTAACATTTTCATCTTTTTTCTTAATTCTTAGATTAACATTGATACAACTGTATCAGGTGCAAAATGCTTCATTGCAATTGCTATCAAGCACACTCCACTGATTTGTAATAATGAGATTCATAATACTATAAAATGCTTTTAGCAACCTTATGTTAAATTATTGTGCCCAACATGCAAAGGATTCGTTATTAAACGGCACTGGAATTTTTTTTTAAAGATTCAAACATGAAACAACCAATAGTCTGCCATTTGAAAAATACTAAATATGGAAATTTATGAGTCTTCAACAGCTGTTATTTCAAAACCTATGGGAATCCACGTAGTTTTGCAGCAGATATGGCACTCCAGTTATAAGCCTGTTAAATGAAAGTGATTCCCATTTTAAAACATGGATTTGTCCCAAGCAAACCATTTGGTTTTCAAATACAATTAATAATTCCTTCAATTTTGTTTGTGAAAGTATACGAAGAATTTCGTGGCCTTAGTCCCATAATAGCTCACCTGAGTCAAGTCACTAGGATGACAAAATGTTCCAAGAGAAGAATGCTCCTTTCAGGGTGCAATCTGGCCATGCCCTCTTCCAGAATATTCCATTTCATCCTTCTTCACTGATTCTCCACCCCTCAACAAATACTCAGCATTCTGTGGCCACTGAATATGCTCAATCCTCACTGGGATGGCTTATTTTAGTCTCTACCCCTTCAAATCTAGTTCTTTAGAACCTTATGAGTTTCCCTTACGCCTGCTGAATCCTCAATTACAGGCATCTCCCCACTTACACAGGGGTTATAATCTGGGGCCCCACGCGCATAAACAAAAATCGAATAAGTGTGGAGCACCCTTTAAACACCCCTTAAATGCCCTCTCTGCTGCTCTCGCCCCAATCCAGACCAAAAATATTGTATCCAAAAATATCCACAACTAGAACTGAAGTGCTGGGGCCAGCTGGAGTTGCACAGAAAAGAGGCTGCTGTGCTACCGTGTGCACCAGCTATTAGGCTGGGAAGCTGAGCAGCCTAAACAAAGCCTCCCTGTGGTCACATTAGGGCTTCCTCCACCCTCACTTATGGGGAGGGTCTCCTTGGGTGCCACAAGGGCCCTCCAGCTCTCTCCCACTGTTTGCAGGTTTGAATTGAATTATTTATTTCCTAGCACTGCACATAGGTGGGGACATGCCCATACTTAATGTGTTTGCCAAACAACATATCAGATAAGTCTGATAGGAAAAAAAGGAGGTTATTAAAAGTTTCATTTACTAACACATTTTTCTCCTTTTACAATACCTCGAGTTAAGTACTTAATTCGTTCCGGAGGTCTGTTCTTAACCTGAAACTGTTCTTAACCTGAAGCACCGCTTTAGCTAATGGGGCCTCCCACTGCTGCCGTGCCGCCGGAGCACGATTTCTGTTCTCATCCTGAACCAAAGTTCTTAACCCAAGGTATTATTTCTGGGTTAGCGGAGTCTGTAACCTGAAGTGTATGTAACCTGAAGTGCATGGAACCCGAGGTACCACTGTATTAAACCGAGCTATTGTTTCAGTCAAGTATTTGTATCTTGATTAATATTGTTAATTTTGTTACAAAAACATCCTCCTGTGAACTTTTTCAAAATCTTTATTGGAGGAGCCAGGATTTGAACCAAGAGCCTCATGCCATTGCCCGAGGGTGGGAATAGGTTTAGCCAAGTCATTGATCTTGGACCAGATCACCAGATCACAGAGCCCTCTTCAGGTACAGAAAAGGATACACAACGTCCTCTGGTTGGGAATGAAGCCTCTGAACAGTGCACTAATTTCCAGACCTAGATCCAGCTCAGATCCTAGTCCCTGATTTAAGTGTCAGTCTTCAGCTTCAATTCCTAGGTTGGAGACAACTATATAGTCCTGGTTTATCAACTTGCATAGCACCTAAGGCTCAAACACAGCCTTGTGTTTGAGCAATAGAGATGATAATCTAGCTAAAGTTTGTTGTGTGACTTATTCCCAGTGCTTTTTTCAGAGGGTCCTCAATGGTACGCAGTACCGGCACCTCTTTTTTGTTGTTAAAAACTGTGGCACTTACTGTAACAACTTCACGTTGACTACCAATACCTATTCTTCTAGGGGGGAAAGCATTGAGTGTGACAACTTTCAAGAATGGTTGGTCACTGAATATTTTGGTTGGGGTTTGAACCAAATTACATATAACAACAGGACTTGAACTAATTTCGACTAATTTGTTCAACTGCTTTCAATGGGATAAAGCCATTGTTACCTTTTTAGCAAGAGGAAGGAGCCAGTATCTTTAGATCTGCAGTAGCTTATTAGTTCCCATGAGTGATATTTTGGTGGAGCTGTGTGCATTCCATATTTTGATATTCCACAGGAAAATAGGTTCCAAGCTGCTACAATGTTCCCAGTCCAAAGCACTGAACAACTTGGTGCATAAAGGTGATTCCGACTAAATATCTAGAAGAACTTTCTGACAGTATGAGCTGTTAGACAGTGGAATGGACTCCCTCAGAAAGTGATGGACTCTCCTTCCTTGGGGGTTTTTAAGCAGAGGTGGGGTGGCCATTTGTCATGGATGCTTTTTTTTGAAATTCCTGCATTGCAGGGGATTGGACTAGAAGACCCTTGGGGTCTCTGCCAATTCTACAATTCTATTCTTCTAAATACTTTAAGAACACTTCTTTCTGTAGAGTCTTGCCCCAGAGTTAAGACTGCTGGAAAGGCTCTCCCTAGCATCCATTCAATAGGTGTTATACATCAGAAGACTACATGCCTTCTCCATTGCAGCACCCTGGCTTTGTAATCCTTGAAACTTGAAATTCATTCAACATTCACACTGTTAATATTTAGACATGACTATTGATGTAAGTATTTTGAGGTTCCCACTGATGTTCAGTGGAACTTGGTTTGATATTTTCACTAAGTTTTTGTTATTTGATTATATTAACATTGTTATTTTATTGTTACCTGTCTCAAGATCTTTGGATTCAATGCAGGATACAAATCATCAAATAAATAAATAAATAAAATTTATGCAAACTTGCTAAATAAATAAGAGATAAAAATGTCAACCTTGCCCAGCAAATAAATAAATAAAATTCACCAGTATGGCAGTGAATAACCAGGAAGGAGATTTTGGGGTTGTGGTGAATAAATTCAGTGTGCCATCATGGGTGTGAAAAAGTAAAATTACATATTAGGAATGGAATTGAAAATAAGACCACAATATAAATAGCACATTTATATAAGGGTACAGATACTTCCATATAGAAGTTTATTGTGGATAATGTGTTATTTGTGTATGTAAGGTTTTGGTTTGGTTTGAGCAGCAACAATATCACCATCAAAATGCCAGCCCATACTTTATATTTGTTTATTTTTAAAAAATACTTAAATACTGCAATTTCATTAAAAAGATCAAAACAACATACAGCAAATACACACACATATACAGTACATATACAATAAAACCTACATAAAAACTAAGGCACAGTTCACCGGCTGACTAAAAAAAACCCTTTAATTTTCAGTATAAGCCTGACGTCATAGAAAGGTTTTTAACAGATGTTTAAAAGTTAATCCTGAAGATGCTTGTTGTTTTACTATGACAAATAACCCTATATACATTTGCACTCACTGCTGTTATGGAAGATTATCATTGTGTTCTGTATGTAGCTTACTACATATGTTAGGAATTTTTGGTCCATTTATTTATTTAGGGCATTTGTGTACCCCACTCTTCAGCCAAAAAGGGTCCCAAAGCGACTTACGTACAACCAAAACAAGTCCCCACCTGCAGGCTTACAATCAAAACACACACACACACACACTATGCAAGGGGAAAGGGACAGGGACAGAGAGCAAACCTAGCTATTGTGCCTCTGGTGCTTCCAAACAATACACGTATTCCTATTTCCACCAACTGCCATATGCCAGGGGCACGTTTGAATATCAACAACCTGGTTAGAAGGAACTGTTCTCTCAAGATTTTCATACAGTGCACATAGGGGTTACCTTGGAGATCATACTAACAATACTAATACTACTAACATACTAACAATAATAATAATAATAATAATAATAATAATACAGAAGTATTGCACAATAACTCTTTTACAAGTCTTAGGTAAATGTAACTCTTCTATAAGACCTTAATATTATTTTTTATTTAAAAAACACAAATTGATTCCAAAGATACAAGCCCTGCTTTCACACATTGTGAAATATAGTTACTAAGGTTAGTAGCATTTCCTCTCGCATGGATCTCAAGTATGGGACAGTAGGGTGTTTCTTATTATCTTTACTTATTAACTATCCCGCGGGTAGCGCTGTGGGTTAAACCACAGAGCCTAGGACTTGCCGATCAGCAGGTTGGCGGTTCGAATCCCCGCAACGGGGTGAGCTCCCGTTGCTCAGTCCCAACTCCTGCCAACTTAGCAGTTCGAAAGCACCTCAAAGTGCAAGTAAATAAATAGGTACCGCTCTGGCGGGAAGGTAAATGGCGTTTCCGTGCGCTGCTCTGGTTCGCCAGAAGCGGCTTAGTCATGCTGGCCACATGACCTGGAAGCTGTACGGCGGCTCCCTCAGCCAATAAAGCAAGATGAGCGCTGAAACCCCAAAGCCGATCACGACTGGGCCTAATGATCAGGGGTCCCTTTACCTTTACAGGCCAAATTCTAACTTTATATTGTGCATGTGATTACTATTTCCTTATACTATGTAGTATAAGTATATAGTATATTCCCTCCCTGCAATCTTTTCTAAGGACTATTCATGTCGACACAACCAAAATAAACTTGATGGGAAATGAGACAATGGCATCTATCTGGCTGAAGGTAACTCACCCAAATTCAAAAGTGGGAATAGAAAGAGCAACAAGGAGAACAGCAAATTGTTCTTTGTTTTTCAAAGCATGGTTAAATTCTCTCTTCTTTGACTAACACCGTTTCACACCAAATGTTGTCTTAAATACTGAATACAACTATTAACATTTTTCAAAAATAACATTCACAACACTTTTATCACTACTAGATCTAGCTGGGAACACAAGTCTTACATTTGCTGAAGCAGCAAGAAAGTAACAGTCTAATACATTAACCATCTCTAAAATATAGACTATATTTAATCACTCTAGGAATGAAAGCATTAATTTTGATGCAACTGTATCGGTCAAGAATGGTCTCAACACCTCCCCTCTGTTTTTAAATGTAACCATTCCAGCCTTAAGATGTTTGAGTTATTCAAATATTAATGTATCAATATATCTTTTTCTGGTGGTAGCTTACCTACCCACTTCCATATTTGGATAACAAACTAAGTCAGAAAGTTATTTGAGGGGGTCAAGTTGTTTAGTTTTATTTTTGTCTATCACTAATAACGCTAAAAAAATGTGGTTGCTATTACTTCCATCTCTATAACCAGCCAATCAGAAAAGGAGGACTGTAAATAACTGGTCGGTCACATACCTTGAATTACAGAGACATTTATGTATGCTTAAACATAGCAGAACAGCACAACTGTGAATGAAGCCATACAGCAAAATGTTAAAGCTGTTAAAATAATGATATATTATAGTCAACACTCATTTATTTCCCTGGATTATTATTTTTTGCCTATCACATTTGGACAAATTCCTTGTGCATTTTATTTCAATTTTACTGTCATATTTGAGATTCTTCTGTTGCGATCCACAAATCATGCTATTTATAGGGAATCAGTTTAAGACAAACATATAACAGAATAATCACTGAATGATTTATGCAGACTTTCAATGCAATGTTCCATAACATTTTGAGAATATTTATGCAATGCTTAAGTCAGAAAGAACAATTGAAATTATAGAGTAAATTGGTATACTGCTCTCTTACATGTAAATAATACCTAATAAATAGTATTAGTCTATAATACTAAATACTAATTTAGTATGTAAATAGTAATAATATTCTGTGCTGTGACCTTCAGCAAAAGTCTAGAAAAAGCAATGATATTATTTATAGATATACCTGATGATATCCATTGTTAGAGTAAACCCATGGAAATAACTGAGCTGATATCACCCATTATTTCCCAGTTTTACAACACAAAGTAGGCATATATGAGCATATCACGGCCTAGGACCCTCCTACCTATGGGGCTGCCTCTCCTCGTATGCCCCACGGAGGACCTTAAGGTCCATAAATAGCAACACCCTAGAGGTCCCTGGCCCTAAGGAAGTTAGACTGGCCTCAACCAGAGCCAGGGCCTTTTCAACACTGGCTCCGACCTGGTGGAACACTCTGTCTCATGAGACCAGGGCTCTTCAGGATCTGATTTCTTTCTGCAGGGCCTGTAAGACAGAGTTGTTCCGCTGGCCTTTGGCTTAGAATCAGTTTGATTCCCTCCCCCTCTTTCTTTTTCCTTTCTCCTCCTGTGAAGAGGCTGCACCCTAACGTGTTAATGTTGTATTTTACTCTTGACCTCAGAATCACAAGGTTGGATCCAGAGATACTTGAGATATAGGTGAGTTCCCACGAGGCAAGACACAGCGATAACAGCAAGAACCTTTATTGAACTACATAACTGGGAAACGGGCAAAGCAACTGCTTACATACATTCCTGAAAGCCAGGGCCACTCCAACGTGATTGGTGATTGGCTGTCTAAACTTCCAAGCTGCGAATCACGACCCAGAGTTCAAGGGCCAATGGCAGAGGCCCAAATCCTGAAATGTTCTTTGATTGGACATCATGTATTTAATCAGAACACAGGAGCTCAGAATCCTTTGTCCACACTCAAGCTCAGGCAAACACAGACCACTGAATACAAAACAATACTCATGCAATGGGATGCGAGTGGCACTGTGAGTTAAACCACAGAGCCCAGGGCTTGCCAATCAGAAGGTCGGCGGTTCAAATCCCCACGACGGGGTGAGCTCCCATTGCTTGGTCCCTGCTCCTGCCAACCTAGCAGTTCAAAAGCACATCAAAGTGCAAGTAGATAAATAGGTACCGCTCCAGCAGGAAGGTAAACAGCATTTCCGTGCACTGCTCTGGTTCGCCAGAAGCAGCTTAGTCATGCTGGCCACATAAAGCAAGATGAGCGCCACAACCCCAGAGTCATCTGTGACTGGACCTAATGGTCAGGGATCCCTTTACCTTTACTCATGCAACTGGTCTTTCCTGGCTCCTCCCACAATAGTCACCTGCATCCCAGTCAAAGCCACTCCTCAGGGTCAAGGACCCTCTGAAACTGTGGATGCGGCATGAGGGACTGTAGTGAGACAGGAAACTGGGAGAATTTGGTGGGACTGCCTTGCATAAGTGCATCCCCTTGTGGAAGGCATCTCTGGATCCAAGCCATACAGTCAGATCCTAGGCAATGCTACCCAAAATAGATAAGGTGCTAAGCTCCCAGCTCCAAGACAAGGAAATGCCATTTAAACTTTAACCTAATGTGGTTTCTAAGAGTCAGAAGCCACATTATGTTAAAGAAAATGGTGGGGTTGACCGCAATAATTTACACCACATTGTAAGGGTTGGTAGAGTAATCACATCCCTCTAACACTATTACAGTGATGAGGTGCTGATGGTGAGGAAATATCAGATACATAGTACTAGAAAGCTGTTTGTGGACAAATGCTGGCTTTCTTGGTCTGAAAACCGAGATAAGCGCTGCAACCCATAGTTGACTTTGACTGGACTTAACTGTCCAGGGGTCCTTTACTTTTTTTATATTGCAAGAATTCAACTGCCTTCATCTTGCCCACTTAAACCCGAGGAAAAGTAGAATAAATTGTAATGGACTCACATTGCTTACGTGGCTGGCAACAATATGTAATCTTTCCCTTCATCACTACAGTGGTGCCTCGCAAGACGAAATTAATTCGTTCTGCGAGTTTCTTCGTCTTGTGAATTTTTCGTCTTGCGAAGCATGGTTTCCCATAGGAAATGCATTGACGGTTTTAAGAAAAAGGCGCAAGACGTTTTCGTCTTGCGAAGCAAGCCCATAGGGAAATTTGTCTTGCGAAGCAACTCAAAAAACAAAAAACTCTTTCGTCTTGCGAGGCATTCGTCTTGCGAGGTACCACTGTATCTGTTTCCTGGTAGTGTGTAAGTCCACCTCTTCGTGTTACCTACCCACCCCTCCACCAATATTTATTCTACAATTACTTATTATATAAGCCCCCAAATCTGCCCATTTGTTGCATGCACTCTGCTTTGCGCATGCAGTGTTGGGGAGGTAAATTTTCCTTCCTGCCACAGAACATCAGCAGAAACAATGGCAACAGAAGCTTTTATGTGGAACATGATGGAGGGATGAGTTCTCCCAGTAATGTAGATACAAGCTTTTCTATATGGAAAGAGGGTGGTATTTTTCCAAAACAGAAAGGAATTATTATTATTATTAATGAAACACATACTGTGTATTCTTGAATTTTATATTCCATGCAGTATACTTCTGAAACAGAAAATTCTCTTTTACTAAAGCAGTAACAGAACTTGATGGGGAAGGGGGTGGGCAGGTGAGCAGCAGCAGCAACAGCAGAAAGTTGTCCATTGAAAGAGGACTAAATAGTGAATAACTGGCACTGAATAGAGTTAGCACTAGAATAGTATTCACATGAAACTCTTTGTTGTATAGAATAATACCTGGTTAATTTTTCCTAGTCATTTGATGGCACTTGACACAATAGGAAATTAGCAGTAAGAATTGGCAACACTAGTTTGCAGTAGTTCTCCTGTCTCACTGACAGGTTTGGGAAGGTGATGTTCATGGGACTATTGCCCCATTCTACCCCATGGGAATTCTCCTGTGGAATGCCACTAGAGAGAATGTAAGTGTCACTCAATAAATCATCCAGAGCTTTGGGGTGTAAAGTGTGATGATTGATAGCCAGCTCTATCTTTCAATGTAAAGAATTGTAAAGTGATGCATGTTGCCAAGTCAGCCAGGCACTCCATGACAGGAGAAGGAGGAGAGAGACTGAGGAGCATTTGTGGGGTCGTCAACCTTGATAGACATTAAGAGGGCAGTTCGCAGCATTGGAAACTTTAACAATAGATTTAGGAGTTGAGGATTTGGCCCGCATCCTACATTCACATTTACATTGACATCTACACTTAGACAGTGCTTTTTCTATTAAAAAAAAGTTTGGGGTAATCTCATTTTGACTCAAGAAAATCACCATTTTATAGTTCAAATCGGGGAAAATAAATACAGTCAATGGACAAAAGTACAAAGATTCACAAAATGTTTAGGGGTATATGTACCCCTGTGTTCCCCCAGAACAAAGCACTGCACTTATCAACACGAATGGGTCTGAACTAGCAGTGACTGAATGAGGACTTTGGGTCTTATATTCTTACCTTTAATAGTTGTGTAAAAGAGGGCATTTCAGCAAGGACAGTTTGGAAGATGGTTCAGAGGGGAGAGCAAATCATTCTCCGCTCTTCTTCCAGCAGGAGCCTCTGATGGTTCTCTCCTGTCTGCAAACAGAGAATAGCCATTATGGCTAGTAACCACAGATAGCCCTCTCCTCTATGAATTTGTCTAATCCTCTACTATACAGCCCTCTACTATACAGCTGAGGCAGTGGAAGACAGGAGTGCCTGGCGTGCTCTGGTCCATGGGGTCACAAAGAGACTGAACGACTAAACAACAACAATACAGCTGCAAATAAAATGTTTAAAGTGTGTTTTAAGTGCAATATGCAATATGACACTAGGTGGGCCTTATGGAAAATTCAATATATTTTTAAAAACACTTTTTAAAAAAGCATTTTCAGAACGTTTTTTATATGTGTGTAGAGTCCACCTAGGTTGGTGGATATCACTGCCTCCTGAGCAAATTCCAGTTTAACAATTTGCTGTGTGAGAAGTACTTTTTTATATCTGTCTTGTATCCTCCAACATCTTAATTGGATGTCCCCAAGTTCTAGTTTTATGAGAGTATAAAAACTTTTCTCTATCCACTTTTTCCATGACATTCATACTTTTATACACATCATGTCACTTTTTAATTTTTTTTTGCTTCTTCTCTGAACTAAAAAGCCTCAAATGCTGTGACCTATAAGGGAGTAACTATTTCATCTGGCTCCAGTGTGCTTTCTTTTCAATCTGTGTACACATGACATTACCCACAATGCAGACTTTTCTGTAGTTTCTTGAGAAATACTGCTGTGAAACCAGCTTCAATCCGAAAGGAAAACATTCACGTTGTAGTTGAGTTGTGCACAAGACACCAATAGTGCATGTGCAGATGAAAACACATGCGCAGATGACAGCTTCACAAATAAGGTTGGAAGGGATTGAATGGGCAGGGAAACCATAGACCAGGGGTGCCCAAACTTTTTTTCAAAGAGGGCCAGATTTGCTGAAGTGAACATGCGTGAGGACCGACCAAATTTGTCGAGCTTTTTTTAGGATTGAAGTTGTCGAGCTTTTTTTTACCCCACAGTTGCAGTTGCTGAGCTTTTTAAAGGATTTAACTCAGGACATATACTACCACGGGAGCCAAATTAGGCCCCCGAAACGGACTTTGGACATGCCTGCCATAGATTGTGCACATTGGGTGACTACATCGCCGAAGCCCAATCTCTAGTTCACGAACGTGCTGACGGGACTTGAAACACAGTTTGGGAAGAAAGACATCACTGCGTTTTAAGCCGCTAATGTGTACATAGCCCTAATAACAAGCCCCATGAAGTCATCCATTTCGACATATTTTTGCATAGACGACAATGAAAGAGATTTTCCTCATCCGATTTCTGCCTAAGCGCACTCTAAATAGCTCTTTTTTAAAGGGGGCTTCTTCCCGGGTCAAGGTGCATATGGTTGAAGCCCCTATCATATAATGCTTACTGGGGCTTAATGGCGTTGCAAGGCCGGAGTAAAAGCCCTGATACAATCCCACTTTTCTTTTTTTCTTTTTTAAACATCTCCCGGCATACAGTGAGGCATGGACGTCATTTAGGCGTCTTGCGTGATATAACGATATTTAATCTCTCTCTCTCTGGAACTGCAGCCTGGGAAATGTAGTTCGTTTCCAAAGCTGGCTTTCGGTGCCCAATTTCTTTCCCGTTTTCACCCTGCCTGATCTTTTGCCCGCAATTCCCCGGTTTTTAGTTACGCTGAAATAGAAATAGGAACGGAGACGCGCAGCGCCCCCCCCCTCCCGCCTTGCACTGTTGCTAGGCAGCAGACGAGGAAAGAAAGGGCGGGGACTCGGAGGAGCGGCCATTGCAATGACGTAAGCGGCGCGTCCAGTTTTAAAAATAAACGGCGCCTTAAGGTGTAACGTTACTGGGCCGGATATGACCGTTACAGCCCCCCCGAGCGAAAGAGGGAGGGGCGGAAGTGGGAGCGAATCGAAAAGCGGAAATGAGGACTCAACTCTTCCCTCCTCCCGCCCAGAAAAAGAACGGGGGCGGAGTCACGTGGTCAAAGTCGCAGCTCAGGGAGGCGGAGTCACGTGATCCGGGGACCGGGGAGGGGTCGCCATGGGCACCGCGCTGGATATCAAGATCAAGCGGGCGAACAAGCTGTACCATTGTGGGGTGAGTAGCCTTTGGCAGCGGCGTTGGAGCGGAAGGAGACGGCAGGGTCTACGTTGCTCGTCCTCCGCCCCCATTAATATGTTTTTTTTCCCCTGGGGGAGAGGAAGGCTGCAATTCTGTGCCCCCTTCCTTGCCGGTAACTCCCATTGGACTTGAATTGGATTCCTCTTAGGGATCCCGCTGCACGCCGGGCTTCCCTCAGCCGGGCTTGTTTCCGCCCTTAGCCTTCGTAGGATTGCAAGGGGGCCAGCTGGGATGAGTATTCGGCGAGCCTGGCTTCGTTCCCCAGGCAGCAGAAGAAGGGGGCCAGCCATTCTCGCCCTCGCTCCAATTGAGGGCATAATAATAATAATAATAATAATTGTCAGGGCTGGCTCCTGGTCCCAGCTCACAAAGGACCAACGCTGGCTGGTATTTATGTACAAAAGTCTTTATTGAAGTACAGTATCCATTTCCAGTCCGCAGCGCTCCAGCTCTACGTCTAGGCTTTAGACCGGCGAAGCTCCATCTGAGTCTCCGCCCCCTGTACACCAGTTTAAGACTCTAGCTTTACTCCACCTCTTCTTTCTCCTCTGGGTCCTGCTGCCCTCCGGGGCCCCTGTCTCCCTGGATTCTTCTGAGGCTGACGATGACCCCCCTGACTCCTCCCGCTCCCTTCGGCGGGCTTTAGGACCTGGCTCTCTTCCCGGGCTGCCAACTGTGCCTCCCTCCTGTACATTTGAACTTGGCGCGCGCGTGCGTTTAACTTTCCTGATGACCGTTTCCTCACTCCCCGACGGAGGTGTGGTCAATCCTGCCTCATGTTCTCCCGCTGGCAGCGCACCACCTGATCCCGATCCCTGGGACTCCTCCCCCCTACTGCACTCTGGGGGGGACGTGGGCCCGGATTTCCAACTGCTACTCTCTGAGTCCCCTCTGCCCCCTTCTTCCCGAAGTGTTCCCCTGGGCACTCCCCTTGCCCTGACCATGGGAGCTCCTTTCTGTGAATCGTCCGATTCACTGGAAAGACTCAGAGACCTCGGATCGCTGTCATCGCTGACATTTCCTTCGGACTCCTCCCCTTCACTCTCCATTTCCTCCTTATCCTGTGCCTCTGCTCCTGAACCCCTGACAATAATAATAATAATTTATACCCCGCCCATCTGGCTGGGTTTCCCCAGCCACCCTGGGCGGCTTCCAACAAATATTAAAAATACATTAAAACCTCAGTCATTAAAAACTTCCCTAAACAGGACTGCCTTCAGATGTCTTCTAAACGTCAGATAGTTGTTTATCTCTTTGACATATGATGGGAGAGCTTTCCACAGGGCAGACGCTACTACCAAGAAGGCCCTCTGCCTGGTTCACACAAGTGATGGAGAGGAGAGGAGGGTCCTCTCCGTACAAGCAGAGGAGAGAACATAGAGCCCTGCAGCTGCGCCGCTGAACTCCCAACAGCCCCAGATGGCAGACCAGGGCCCAGGAATTATCTACAAGGAATAAAAATCCTGTGGCCGCTGCTTAGTGTACTGTAGGCAGTACTCACTGGGCATAAGACAGTATCTCTGTATGTGCTTTGTCCTTAACCTAGCCTGTGTTGAGATGTGGTGGCATGAAGATCAAAATAAAGCAATTTCCCATTCTCAAAGAAATGGAGACTATTGCAAAATTTAAGGCCAGAGATCAGGGATGGAGATGTTGTTGGACTATCAACTCCAACTGGCATGACCCTTAGAGAGGGTCACAGATTATGCATCCCTGATCTATAGTTAGAATGCTAGCATGTCTGGAGGAAGGGAAATCTGCTATAAAATAAGTGCTTTTTAATCAGGGGTACTCAAGGGTACACAGTACTGACACATATTTTTCTAGAAAAAAGCACTGTATAGAATACTAACCTGATGAGAAGATAGCATGTCTGTTGTCCTGTCTCCAACCTCCGACTCCTGTGTATTATTATTATTATTATTATTATTATTATTATTATTATAGCTATAGTGTTGGTAGGGGTGTTTATCTTTTCATGTGACTCAAACCTACATTTTGAATATAACCGTCTGGGCATGGTTTTACTGGTTCATCCGCTGATAAACTGCAATAGATAAAAAGTTTTCCTTTGCTATGGTTGTAGTCATTGGATAGGGCCTATTCAACCTAGAGTGGCCCAAATAAAAAATTGAATTGATTCTAAGAAATGGGTTGCTGTACTGTACATGTAACAAAACAGAGGACAAGTCTGCATGGCTGAACAGAGACAATTGTGTATTATAAGAGCATTTTAACTGGTGGTGCAGTTGGTGAAAACAAGTGAAAGAGCAGGCTTTTTCAATATTTTTACATTTTCTCTATCCCTATCTGTAAGGGAAACAAACCATTAATCATCATAATGGAGTGATAGCAATGTGCTTAGAGTGGCAGGGTATGTGCGGAAATTCTAGAGGTTGAGACTTGTTTGGTTCAAAAGTGGAATTGGAGAGACTTAAGTACATGGGATCCAATTATTATTATAATTAAATTAATAGAGTCCAAAGATTTTGCTTCAGAGCATGGTTTATCTCCTCCATGATTTTGTTTCTGACAGAGGCCTCTGGAAATGTATTCGGTCCATAAAGGGCCTTCTCTTCTTCTTTGGTTTCTGATGTTCAGAAGTTTAGTGCCTGTGCTCAGAAAGTCCCCATTTAGCTGTTGCAACTTGCACTTCCTCAAGCCCTGTGAAGTTTCTGTGACCAGAGCTCAGAAACTGCTCACAGGAATGAAATTCCCTAGAACACAGGGAGTCTCAAACACTGTGCTTAAGATTTCAGATTAAAACTGCAGAGTGGAAGGAAAGGAGGACCTTTTTCTGCCTCCCCACTTTCAGCTACTCTCTGAAGACTGGAGAAGTGACCCTCTTAAGAATATCAGGGGTGTGGGCAGGGGAAGGACTAGACCATGTGAAAAATGAACATAATATTTTAGCTACAGTTCATTCATTTTCAGCTTTGAATTCTTGTTATAAAGAAGCACACCTGGACATTCCGTTGTTGCGCCCATAATCTAGGTTTAACGTGCCTTTTAGATCCTAGCTTTCATATCTGTTTCTCACACTGCACACACAGTCAGCAAGTGATCCTGAGGAGAGGATGAGATGCAACACACTTCCTAGAGAAGTTATGTTTTAGAGCTCCTTTTAGATGAGCGATCTGGGAACAGAATGTCAAAAATAACTGTTTTGTTTACTCGGTGCCATTGTCAAAATGCTTTATAAATTTTTTTACTGGGAATCCCTAAGCTCAGCTAAAGATGTTACAAACTCATCTCTTTAATTATGAATCGTAATCTCACTAATACATGGGCTTGCTTTCCTTAGGAAGTCATCTGCCACTACTGTGACACAAACCAGAGCTAGTCATGTTTCATTTATAACCTCTTTCATTTTGGAGAATTCCAAAGTGTGTTGCAGCAAAGTGGCACACAGGAAAAAGCTCCTGAATGGAGTGGAGCTGCATTTGTCAATGACTCTGTTAATGGTATAGCAGTGATGTGAGTTTTCCATTTCATATGCTCAGTAACAACGAATGGGTATCAACTGCAAACACTGCATTAGGCAAACTCGACAGTTTCAAAGTTTTTGGTTCTGTTTACTAAATACAAGTAAATTAAATAGGCTAAGTTAGATCACTCTAGAGCAGGGCTTGTCAACCTGATTCTGCAGCACAAGCTGAATCCTCCTTCCATCGAGCACTGGTAGGCGGTAAGGAAATTTTACCATCAAGAAAGATGCATTAGTGGGCGGTAGGTATAAAAAGGTTGACTACCCCTGCTCTAGAGCATCAGAAAACTTACCAGTGCAAATTGCTCCAAGTTGCAGAAGAAAAATTTCTAGAAAATCTTCCAGTTAAATTTTTCTTCTTCTTGAAAATCCAAATCACTGCTATTTAGCGGTGTCACATAATAGTTGGAGCTAGGACAGAAGAGTTCCAGACAAATTATGTACTCTTCCCCCATGTCACCCCCTTCCGTTCATCATGCTTTTTGATAATGACAGCACATTGCCATTGAAACATAAAAAAGATAACGAGCAGTGGGTGGGTGGTTCTTGATTTTTCTCTCTCCTCCCCATTTCCACCCACTTAGGAAGTTCTCACTGGAGTGGTGGTCATAACAAGTAAGGATGCAGTCCAGCACCAGGGCATCTCCTTAACAATGGAAGGATCTGTCAACCTGCAGCTGAGTGCCAAAAGTGTTGGTGTGTTTGAAGCCTTCTGCAATTCCGTTAAGGTACAAATATGAAAAGTTTTCCTAAAACTCTTCTTTATTTTTGTGAAGCTGGAGTATCAAAGGTCATGGTTGGATCATCACCAAAATATGGAGTGTTAAAATACCCCAAAACTTAGCTTGGCTTTCATAGTCACCGTCTGTGCAGAGAGATAAGCAACTTCTTCAGTTTCTAATAGTGAATTTTGAGCTTGGAGCTCTCTGAAAAGCTTACATTCAATAAGCCATATCATTGTTCTGTCTATATGCCTGCAGTAGTCATGCATTTTGAGGTATCCTGAGGGGCTGATACCTGCATTGGAACTGGTGAAGGGTTAAACTACACAGCGATATATGGCTTTTTAGCTTTCCTTTTTCTGTAAATAAGATTTTTTTTATACATTTCGAAAATCAACAGTTAAATAATAAAACTGATGATGGGCCACTTAAATTCTTAACCACACTTTCCATGTTTCATTTTCTTTCTTTCCTCCCCTTTTGCAGCCTATTCAGCTTATTAACAGTACTGTAGAAATGGTAAAACCTGGAAAACTGCCCAGTGGTAAAACAGAAATTCCTTTTGAGTTTCCACTGCAAGTGAAGGGGAACAAAGTTCTCTATGAAACCTACCATGGAGTTTTTGTCAACATCCAGGTAAGAGAGGCTTTCAGTTTGGCAGGCATAAGTTACTTGTGGGAATGTGCAACCATAGCTATTAATATTTCTTATTTGCAATTGTATTTTTATGCTAAGCCAGTTTAAAATACTGAAACACACAAGAATTATGATACATATGTTAAAAAGAAGAGTTGTCTTAATTTTGGCTCCTCAGGAACAGATGGCATGAGCTCCTTGGCCAAAGTTTCTCCTCTGCTACATATTGCAAAGCAGACTCCATAAATCTAATTTGTTTTCCTGATAGTTTAATCTGCTTCTTTTCAGATAAAAAAATGTCTGTAATAGAGAGAACACATTAAAGGAGAGTACCTAGTACAAGATTGCTAGAGTGCTCTTCTGTAGATTCACCTTTTCATTTCCACTTACATCACATGGGTGATGCTTCTATACATCTGCACGATGTTTCCAAACTTCTCTCTTTGTGCCAGCTGTCTTTCTTATTTAATGAATTTCCTCTTACCTAGTTTTGGCTCAGGCTTCTTCCAGATAGAACATCTGCTGTGAGCAGCAACAACATGACAGAAGCTGTGCCAATGCATATGCTGAGTTACTTCATACAAAGTTTTAACTGAGAACTGATACAGTCACTGATGCTTAAGCCATTTTTATTAAACTGGAGCAAAGGGAGCAATTTCACTGAGGTCAGCAGGAGCTTCAATGGAGGCCTCTGTAGGGCTACTCACTCTTTTTCCTTGTGTAGGGGGGCCAATAAGATATCTAGCTTGTGAAGAGTTTTTTGTTCCTCGCGCTTGCAGAACATTTTATTTGTTATTTTGAATAAACTGGCTTTATCATTACTGCACAGGCATGAGAGTTCATGTAGCTTGGTCCAAAGATATAAGAAAATATAGTTTAACAGTTGTTAAGATAGTTATTATTTTTTTAAAATTTAGTCTGTCACTTGTAAAAAACAAAAACAACATTTAGATGTGTTTCCAGTTGATCTTTAATTGAAACACTCCCCCCCCCCCGCACAAATACATTAAATGCTTAAAAAGTATAAAGTTAAGCACTTAATAAGTCGTACTTTATGAATTTAACTCTCCCATTAAAATTAATGATATATATAGGTGTTTAAATTTGGAACACTTCCCCTGTTATAGTTGTTAAAAATGAAGCAAAATAAACAGCAAGGGCCCTGTGATTAAAAAAATTACCATTGGTAATTAAGAGTGCTCTCTGCAGAAATGCTTTCCCTCAAACTACAAGCAGTTCAGATATTTATTCTTAGAACTTGCCTTATTCCTTTACTGTAGGGTTTTGATGACGTAAATGAACTTGCTCACCATGGAATTCTTTTTGAGATGAACCATAGAATCACAGAACTGTAGAGCTGGTAGGGACCACAACTAGAGCTGCATTGTAGTACAGTGGTACCTCGGTTTTCGAGCGTCTCAGAAGCCAAATGTTTCGGTTTTCGAACACCAAAAACCTGGAAGTACATAATTGCTTCCATTTCCGAACGTGCCTCGGAAGTCAAACAGCTTCTGCTGCGTGTTTTTCCATTTTTCCAATTGAACTTGCAGCCACGGTTTTCCAGTGTTTCGGAAGTTAAACTGTCTTCCGGAACGGATTATGTTCGAGAACCAAGGTACCACTATAAGTGGGTATTGCAGCACTTCCTGTGACAAGATAATTTTGCAGAAGATATAAACTGTTTTCAACACAGGTTGTGCATAAAAGTCTAATGGTGAGTTGGAACAAATGTGAAGTCCATTTTTCAGATATGGGGGGGGGGGTTATATAAACCTAGATTAATCATCAGAAAGACGTGCCTCTCAAATTACTAATCAACAAAATAACTTGTTAGTAGGTTGCATTCTTTTTCCTCTTCCCAGATGGAATAAATGACTGTTTTTCCTTTGCATAGTACACCCTTCGATGTGACATGCGGCGCTCTCTCCTGGCTAAGGATTTGACTAAGACTTGTGAATTTATTGTCCATTCGCCAGTAAGTACTTGCCAAAACATGCACTGGTGAATTGGCAGTTATGTAAGGAATCAATGGGGATTTATAACAGGAAGAATGTGGACCTGAAGTTGGGGGAAATGACAGAAGACGTCGTGCGAATTCTCTCATTCCAAGAAGGCAGGGGTTTTGATCTGTTACAGAACAGTTAGATCATGACTTGGTTCACACATCACAGTGAGCCAAACTATGGCTTATTGGAGTCACATGACCATCCTGGCTCCTGGAGAGGAACTTGCACCTGCTTTGCTCTTCCTGGTATTTTTAGTGCATTCTGAGTGTTGTCCAGACCTAGGATCATGGTTTAGGTTTTTCCTCCTTAGCCATAATCAGTAGCAAAGGTTTGGCTTACTGTGTGCACACCATGTCATTATCGTTTATGTTCCACTCTCCTTTTAATTCTGTACTGAAACTGCATCTTGTTTCTATGCCTGAGGTAAACACTATCCTAGAATGCCCCGTTACTATAATGAGACTTTTCTTCATAGCCACTAGAGATTATGGGAAGGAGACCTCTTCCCTCTAGGCTGATGAGAGCATGTATCAAAGGACTGCCCCACAGATGGCCAGTTGGGATTGCTGGCACATTTTCCACCAAGCAAGAACGACCTTTCCTATAGTCATCCATTATTGTTTTTGTAATACGTGACTTGGAAAATACCTTGGTTCTCAAACATCTTAGTTGTCAAACAGATTGGCTCCCAAACGCCGCAAACCTGGAAGTGTTCCTGTTTGCGATCGTTTTTCAGAAGCCGAAAGTCCAACGCTGCTTCTGCTTGAGTGCAGGATGCTCCTGCAGCCAATCAGAAGCCGCGCCTTGGTTTTCAAATGGTTTCGGGAGTCAAACGGTCTCCCAGAATGGATTAAGTTCGAGAACTGAGGTACCACTGTAAATATAACGCCTCGGGCATCATAAATTGACAAATAGTAGACTTACCACTTTGACCCTTCTTTTCATTCTGTTGCAGCCTCAGAAAGGTAAACCAACCCCAAGCCCAGTGGACTTTACTATTACTCCTGAAACTCTACAGAACGTGAAAGAGGTAAGACCCATATTCCTGTAAGGGATACAGTGCTAGTGTGCTTACTGAAAATTTGGTTGTTTAGATGCAGTGTCAAACCATGCATAGATACCAAGGAGCCCTGTTTGTGTGTGTTCCTGTCCGCCCCCCGCTCCCACTCTGGTTTTTTCCTTCTCCAGTCTAGTGGCAATCCATAGCTGGCCATCACACCTGGCCTGGGTAAACCATTGCACAACAGTCTGTGCAAACCAGCATTGCAATCCCAGTTCTTACTGTGGTTTATCATCTAATGACCATTTGCCCAGATGAGATGTAACAGCCTGTGGAGAAATCGCCATTTAAAATGTGTTTTTCCTAGAACAGGGTTTGGTTTATTATTTTTAGATGCAGTGTATTTGTATGTGGGGTTATGATCAAGAGCATATGCTTGGTGGCTACATAATCCAGTTCCTGTCCTTCACGACAAAGCAAATTTGATCGGTCAAGGGTTTTAAAATGTTCAATGGTTCTGTGCTTTTCCCTAAAATACCTTTCTTTCAGCACAAGTACTCCATTCCCATCTTCTGCCATCATGCTTTCCCCCTTTTCAGATAAGAGCTTAAACTACAACATATAAAGGGTTTTCAGTTTAGATGGTAACAATCTCGTAGAGCAGTTATTAAAGGCAGTCCTTATATCGAGGATCCTTTTAATTTCTTGGTTGCTTGTATTCATTTTTATTTATTGGATTTGTATTCTGTCCTTCATCAAAAGAGATCAGGGTAGTTCACAAGATAAAAAAGGCAACATAAAAGCACAAATAAATAGTTAAAACAGAGGCAACAAAACAATAATTGTATGGAATGAAACACTAGCTTTAATAAACTTAAGTTTCAATGGAAACAGAATTTTTTCTTTCAGTATTGTCTGTGTTTGATGGACACTGGTCACAGGAAAAAGCAGTATTGTGTGGTGTGATTTAGGATTTTAATCCTTGTTTTGCTAAATTAGGAGACTTCTAGTATGAACTTGGATTAAAAGGCAATCATACAGATTTGGCTGGGCAAGTCTACCTTCCTTTGTAACAGACTTAGAGTGACCTAGAGAATATTTCCAGGTTATTTCTTATTTGTAATGTACCTAAAGTGTTGTACAGAGTTTTTGGAAACCGACACAGATCCTGCTTGCAGGCTTAGTTTAATACAAAGGGAAATCACAGAACAGAACGGGGGAAATGGCAATTCTTGATTAGATTACCTACCTTCTCCTTTAACTTCACTTTGCATTTAGAGGGCATTGCTCCCAAAGTTTCTCATAAGAGGCCATCTCAACTCTACAAACTGCATCATAACACAGCCCCTCACAGGGGAGCTTGTGGTGGTCAACTCAGATGCTGCGGTTAAGAGTATTGAACTCCAGTTGGTACGAGTGGAAACCTGTGGTACGTCTTTATACATGTCTGTCTATAAATATTCCAGAGAGTTTGGTTTTACGTTTTAAAAGCACGACAAAGTGTTTCCAACTTAGCCATTAAATTGAAATGGCCCTAGAATAATTGAAAGCTGGTCACGCCACATGTTGGAAAATTCCCAAAGTACTTGTAGTGCACATCTGCGTAGGTCATAACATGGGTGTGCAAACAACAATTTACATGTGTATTCAAATCTCTGAATTTGTAGGACTTTGGTTCTTAATTGGAAGCACTCCATCCCTGGCCAACTGTAGAAATGTTCTAGTACTTGAAGCAGCAAGCATGGTAATATGTTATTTAGCAAAGTTTGCTTTCCTTTTAATGCCACTTTTGCAAAGGCTGTGCTGAAGGTTATGCCAGAGATGCTACTGAGATTCAGAATATTCAGATTGCTGATGGAGATGTCTGCAGAAATCTTCCTATTCCAATCTACATGGTATTCCCCAGACTCTTCACCTGCCCCACCTTGGAAACCACAAACTTCAAAGTTGGTAAGGAATAGATAGTTTGACTTATTCCTATTATTCTTTATTTACTGGTTGCATTATATAGATACAGGTCTATCGGCAACTTACAAAAATTAATTTTAGGAGCAGGTAGTCCCAGTGGTTTTAGTGTAGGTCTATTCTGAGTGACTAAGGTTGGATATCACCATAAAAAATTACCTGGAATTGGCACATATTATATTGGTAGTCATCAGCTTATTTTCTGAGGTCAAGAATCTAGCAAGGCAACTTGCTGCCAGCATATTTCTTCCCTAGTTAAGTTAAAGCAATAGTTTGACTTGATTTTTCAGTGCTGGCTGTCTGGAACTCCCTGAAAAGTTCCTGTTGTTTTGATTAGGATAGAGACATACTCAGTACCTAGAAATGCTTGGATATTTTTATGCTGCCTTTCAAGGAATCCAGTTGGAGCTGAATTTTTGAGGTATTACTTGGCACCCAAGGATGTACTGATCTACTTGTATCTAATGAGATGCTAATCCAGTCTCTACCTAATCATTATTTCAAACCATTTTGCAAGCTACAAATGTACTACTAAGATTACAGGGGCCTGGGTGACAATGCTATTTCCAAGATTGTGTCGTTTGTTCCTCTAGAATTTGAAGTTAATGTCGTCGTCCTCTTGCATGACGATCACCTCATCACGGAGAACTTTCCACTGAAGCTCTGCAGGCTCTGATTAATTAGAACAGTTTCAGGAATACCATTGGGCCCAGAAGCCTCCTATCAGTCGGGAATCCAGTGCGTTGGCACTGCGAAAACCAAGCAATGTGATTGCTGCCGTGTATTCTCAAATCCTAAGGCGATAGAAGAATGAAATTTAGGTGTTCTGTACACTTGCAGCTATAAAAGTGCTCTCTCGAGGTTGTTGCCCAACATGGACCAGCTGAATTTTGCCCCGATTCTGCTGTGGAGTCAAGTGTTTATCAGATGTTGAAGAGCTGCCTCTGCTTATGGTGAAACTGTATCACATACAAGACCACTCTCTAGCTGAACTACCCCTTCAGCTGCTTGATCCTTGTTTGTATTGGTTCTGCTAGCAAGAGATCACAACACGAAGGAGTTTTGTTTGCCAATATGTATTTCCAGTTGAAGCCATTTCCTATCCATGTCAGAGTATGCTCACTGTGCTTACATATAGTAATACTATACAATTTTTGAAGAAAATCTACTGAAATCTGAGTAAGAGCAGTGTGGTAGGAATTACATTTACCTAAGCAGCGGACCTGAATTTTTCAAAAACTACTATACAGAAATTCCTGTTTTCACCATTGGCATTTTAAATAAAAACTTTGAATGAATGCTCCTGGCCATCAACTGCCCGTGGGGGATATTTTGGCTTGGGTGCAATGGTTTAACATAAATAGCATAGGATTCATCAGTATTGGAGCACCAACTATAATGATTAGCTCTCGTCTGCCTGCAAGCAGAATGGTATTACACTGCCATCTTCGGACACGTTTGCCTTTAGAATGAGACAAAATCCACTTGAGTTGAACTAAGGGACAATTGGGACACAGAAGAGGAGATGGTAGAATAAATACCATGCTACGTATCCTTGAGAGGTGTTAGCCTACAAGCTTACTAAAGGAATGGAACCACCTGGTGATGTTCATTTTTGCCTAGACCTGATCCCATGTCCTTGCTGCATTGCCTTACCAGGTTCTAAACGTTGTACACCAACCAAATACAGCCCATTTCTGAGTTGTGTCTACTTGCATAATGGAATATGTAGCTCATTATCCAAAAGTGCCTGTTAAGTGACGGGAGCTTTGATTTCTTCCTCCAAATATGTCTGTTGCTAAAATGGATGAAGTCCTCTCACATATGCAATGCATATTAGAAAGCAAACTAAAATTCTGTGGCTTGCTCATAGTATGTCATGTTATGTAACAACTTGTGTCTCTACCCAAGTTAGGCGTGCACTGGTCTTCCTGGGAAGTGGTTTCTATAATCTTCTTTTGGAATCTACAGGGAAAACATGCTACGAGGTGCTGACATGTGCCCATCTACTTTTACATACAATTAGCCTACATTTTACATACATACATTACATGTAGATCATGTTAGCTCAGCCTTTACAGGAGGTGATATTATGGTCAGGTCTCACCATGGTCTTTGAGCCTAATAAAAGTGGCACTGGTGCTCTGTTTACAGTTGTACCACTAGCAGCACACCTGCCAGAAGTGGTGATGATAGCCCTGCTCAGTCATTTTACCCGTTACTGCAGCTATTAGGCAGAGTAGGTGGAAATGAGCAATGCATTGAAAAACAGGAAGGACCAAAAAACTGATATGGGCAACAATAAAAGGGCCTTTTTTAAAAAAAGAACTGTAGAAAGGGACAGTAACGCTGTGTAGAGAATAGGGCAACTTAAACAGGGCAATGTACACACCAAGGAAAACACTACTCTGAAACCCAACAGCTAAGCTACTGGGGGATTCAGAAGAAAAACTATGTGACAGAACTCTGTCCAGGGGCAAAAAAGGCAGTCAAACTGCCGGCAGAGTAACAGAGCTGAGCATGAGACACAGGCCAAATGTGTGACCCAGTTCCTCGTAAGTGAAGGCAGGACTGAACCCAGGCTTCAGAAGTGGCAAGCAGGAGCTGTCGGTCTTGCCTGAAATGCATTTCTGGGAGATGTTTCAATGGACTCAGGTGAGCTTAGCTCCCCCTAGTGCTCAAAGACAGGAATGCAGACACCACGCAAGAAAAGTTTCAACTCTCATTTCCTTGAAGTTCCCTCAAGTTATTGGATAAGCAGCAAAGAAATGCAGGCCACACAAAAAACAGAACAAGTATATGCAATGCAGACAACAAATAGCTGAACATCTGAATGCAGCAAGAAACCACTAGCCTATGCACATGAAACAAAACGTAGGATTACAAAACTAATTATGAGTTATGAAAATCCATTTTCTTAAAAGAGGTTTGTCAGACAACTACACAGTTGATATTGTTCATTTTTATTGGTTCAGAGGCTGTAATAAATGTGATTACAAAGTTCTGCTTTGAAAGTATGCGGCTATTTCAGTACTGTATTCTGAATGCAGGTAAAATGAGCAAATACTCAGCATCTAGACAACGTATAGAAGGTCTTCAGTTATGAATCAAACATTTAAATGCAACATTTTGAATCAGAAAGAGTGACACAAAAGAGATCCATGGTTTAGGGTTGGAATTCCCAAACAGCCTTTTTGTTAAATTACAGGGCATTTTCAGCAATCAACTTACAAGCATCTTGTCGGTACAAATGCCTCTTAATATTTGATTATCAGTAAAGGCAGCCCATTATTCATCTAAATAACCCAAAACTGGCCAAGGGCTGCATCCCTTGACAAGAGTTGCTTTTCTGCTACAATTTGGTGTTTATTTGCCAAGAGGGGGGAGAGGAAAATGGTGCATTCCTGCTTCATGAGGAGCTTTCTCCGCGGTTGAGTAGAGCAAAGTCATTGTTTTATATTTTGTACCCAGCCATTTCATTTTGAAATGCTGAAAGACAGTTCCTGATGTAATTTAAAATAGTTAATACGCAACCTTAATTTTAAAAGCTTTGGTATTCACATGAATTTACTTGTGGCTAATTAAGAACAGTGAGGCTATACCAATATAAAATAAGTGTGGCTATTTATTTCTTTTAAAAAAACTAAAGCTAATTCCTTACAACAACTGAACAGGCTAGTTTATTTGCTCACTTTGAAGGAAACTATTATGGACTTTGTATGCAAATTTTAAGGAAACCTACTCACAGGTGGTTTGCAAATGCTGGCATGCAGGATGAGAAAATAAACTCAATTCAGAGCTGATCTTTCTTTTTCACAAGCAGGAAGATGAGGACTGTTACAGGGTCAGCCTCTCTCACAAAGCGTTACACAAGTTTGTCTGCTTTCTCTTCCACAAGCATGTCTGGGCATCTTTCAAACATGGTTCTTTGGATTCAGTATTCCAAATTTTAGCTTATCTTTGAAGCCAAATATTAGCCAAGAATTATTTTTGAAGGGCAGATTACTAACTTGTTTTTGAAAGCACTGAATACTAAAAAAAAAAAAAGGTGCTTATGAGTCTACACCTGGAATTTTCAGGCTGTTCTACTGCTCTCATCTGGAAATTAAAAAAACCTCTCTTAGAACCAGTACCAAGCTTTTAATTCGCTGAACAGCACTGCCGGCTCTTAACCAGCCTCCTGAATTCACAAGCGTCACAACATTTGGATCCACAGAAGCTAGAAACAGAAACAGATACTTCCTCCTTAAATATATGTATTCCTGTGTTAAGGGGATAAACATTTGTTAGGCAAATTTTGAAGGCTGCTAACTTTGTTTTGCTGCAATGCAACCACGGTATTCATTGCTTATGTCTATAAACCAGATTACTACTGCCAATACAATAGAAACCATTGAATAAAATAGCAGAATTTCTAACTGCATCGTTGCTTAAAAGTATTTCAGAGGAATTGTTTATTGTATGTAACATACGATACTCTATAAACTGGTGACGACTCCACACACCTTTATCATCATGATTCTGTATGATGTGAATCACATATTCTTGCTAATCTGTATGTAGCATCTAAGTGGTTCTGTTTCGACCAGGAAGCTCAGGATAATCTTCAGGTAACAAAACATGACGACGACAGGTTGGGCATGTGCTGTGCTCCTTAATCCATGGACCGATACACTAAATGTAAAAAAGCAAGCATTCAGAAACCTTTCATTTAAAAAGTAGGGCTATGGGAGGTGGGCAACATTTTTTTAAAATGACATTTTTCTACAGTTCTGAGCACTCTAGATTCATGCTACCAAAGGAAGACAAGTGGTAGCACCTTAAGCATAACTTTGAAACATTATGGTGCATATAAAAAAGACGTGACTTCAGTTAAATCCAAACTTCTGCAACTAGGCTTTGAATTCAAACATTTTCTAATAATCACTAGTGAACGACCTATGCTAAAAGGCTGACAATTTAATTAGAAGGGCTGTCACCTAATTAAAGAATTCAATACTGATCATTGGCTTTTCAGCAGATTACATCAATGTATGACATTTACACATTAGTCTTTCTGGAAATGTTGGAAGCGAAAGGCAACTCGGAATTCTAATGAAAGCTCCCACTTATTGTCAGACAATATTAAAGACGGCTCTATTAAAGTTTTCTACTACAGGTATACACCAAAGCCCACCAACTGCAACAGCAAATAAAAAAAATTGGAACATGCAATTTCAACTAAAATGTTTACCTTCTCTATTGCTGATATTTAAGAATGTTGCAATCAAACCACTCAAAGTGCTTGCAAATCAGCATAGCAATTGCTATTAATACTAGTAATAATGTTACTAGTAGCTGTAGACAGTCTTAATCTACTGAATAGGCAACCTGGGCAATTCTTAATTTCTAAAGCATTTTGTCCTAAACCATATTGTGGCGCTTCACGGAAATGTTCACGAGATTGTAACTGGCTGTATGTTGAGATACAGATACATAAAGTAGCAAAAAGTTACATGAGTGGCCCATTTCAGCCCCCTGAAAGTATGATGTTTTGGACACATGCCACTACAACCACAAGTGTATGTTATAGAGGAGTTGCTTCTCTAGCATATCCAGGACTGAGGGTGGCTTGAGCTTCACTGCCTCAAGGTGAACTTGGTATTCCTATTTACATGCTCTGGGATTGGGATTTTCAGTCACTGAAAAGTAAATTCCAAAGTAAAACCTTATCTTTCTGTTTAGCCTTTTTGTTTTCTGAAATGTAATCCCAGAATTTTGGCCAACGAAGAGCCAATGCCCATAATACAATCCTTTCAATAGCAAGCAGCAGCCGTAAAGGTAAAGGGACGCCTGACCATTAGGTCCAGTCGTGGCCGACTCTGGGGTTGCGGCGCTCATCTCGCTTTATTGGCCGAGGGAGCCGGCGTACAGCTTCTGGGTCATGTGGCCAGCATGACTAAGCCGCTTCTGGCGAAACCAGAGCAGCGCATGGAAACGCCGTTTACCTTCCCGCCGGAGCGGTACCTATTCATCTATTTGCACTTTGACGTGCTTTTGAACTGCTAGGTTGGCAGGAGCTGGGACTGAACAATGGGAGCTCACCCCGTCACAAGGGAATCAAACCGCCGACCTTCTGATCGGCAAGTCCTAGGCTCTGTGGTTTAACCCACAGCGAACACACTTATTTAGACAAAATGTTAGGAGTGCCTGTGTGTGCAGCCTTTGGAGGGCAATCTACAAACTTACAAAGACACGAGCAACAGATCTAATACAAGTTACCTTGCTGGATTTATGGTTCCACTTACCACTTTGTGAAATCTGTGGCCACAGTCTAGCACATGCAACATTTCGGTAGTTAGTTCATCATGACATATTACACAGGGATCATTATCCTATAGAAACAAATGCATTTATAATAATTTCAAAACGAGTTACAAAGCTACTGTCTTCCTACTGCACAGAGAATGACTAATTCCCATAGCCGGAACATGTGCCTTGCAAGTCCCAAGGATCTCCTCTTAAAGGTGGAAGAATGAAGGTTTCTGTCCCAGACCCCAAAGAGCTGCTGTCAGAAAGAGCACCAAGTACTGGGGAATAGACAGAACAATCATTTGACTCAGCATACGATAGGGTCCAAACTGTCCAGTTTAGCAGCTTCCATAATGTTACATTTACTATTCAGATATAATCATTTTGAACCACTTTACAGACACAGGCTGTCTCCAACCTTAATTTGAGAAGAGAACACAAAAATCCAGCCTGTTTTAGAGTCGAGAAGTTGGGTGTATAACTAGATCCCAAGTTCTGTGAGCAAATTCCTATTTAGCAACAGGGTGCGCTTGACTCCCCAGCAACGACCTGAAAATCTACTCCAGAGTTAGAAATTCTCTGGTGGCGTGAAAACAGTATCTGAAAATCGTCTCCTTAACCTCACTTCCATTCACAGAAGCTTCTACTGGATCCAAGCACCTTTCAAGAAAAAAATTATCCTTTTGTTCACAGAAGGGCACCTTTGGATCCAATTCATGGGTAGGCAAACTAAGGCCCGGATCCGGCCCAACTGCCTTCTAAATCTGGCCTGCGGGCGGTCCGGGAATCAGTGTGTTTTTACACGAGTAGAATGTGTCCTTTTATTTAAAATGCATCTCTGGGTTATTTGTGGGGCAGAGGAATTCGTCCTCCCCCCAAAAAAATAGTCCAGCCCCCCACAAGGTCTGAGGGACAGTGGACCGCCCCCCTACTGAAAAGGTTTGCTGACCCCTGACAATTCATTGCTGACATTTTAAAATTAACTTCCATTTGTGAAGCAAGTCATTTGGGATAATGATAATCTTTGAGGGTGCCAATGGACTTAAGCTGGCACAATGAAACTTCCATTTCCTCTCCCTGAGTGCCCCCCCCCAAATCTGCTCTTGTGGGTCTTCCCAACTCTCCAGAGCTGATTCTGAGGGCATGCAGGGTAAAGTCCCTTACACCAGCAGAACTGCAGCGTTGGATTCAGTCACCAAACAGGAAGTCTACAAAATATTTTAAGATTGACGAGGAGCTAACATGCCAAAAGGTTTTCCCCGAGAGCTCAGGACACTAGAAGATTTCTATGTACCTTTTGAGGAAGGTTTAATTTCAGTATTCTAAAGGCCAAGGGTAAAGTTTTTGGATTTTCAAGAAAATAGATCTTTTTACCAACTCACTCTCCCTGGCACTTCTCAAATGTCTTCTACAAAGTTAAAGGCTAAATGCTTGCTTTTAAAGATATGCTATGCTAGAGATTTCGGGGGGTGGGGACCAGAGGGTTCTATTCAATGCTACACGAACAGAGTTCCATTCCAGGCAGCAGAACTTCCCCTTCATCTCCTCTCCCATCTTGCTCCCAAAAACTGAATCCCTCAGATTTTGAAGATCTGTAGGTGGAAAGGAGAACATTCTGTTGCACAAGAAGAAGTCTGCTGCACAAGAACAGCAGCAATGGATACAACCTAGTTAAAAGCAAATGTTGCCTAACTACGCATATAAAATTATTCACTGTTTTTACTGTTAACATTGACAATGATACAAAGACCTACAGCGGCATCGCTTGATTTCTTCCACTTTGATTTTGATGTTTCTCCAACTGTTTTCCAAGGCGTGTGACTTGACGGAGGTGGGAGAGTCGTCTTCTTTGTTTTCTCGTTAGCAAGTTTAGACTTGGAGAGGTTAGACACACTTCGTCCTGGCGCCTTCAGCAATTTTTGAGTCTGATTTCTGCTCCCTCCAGAAGTGGTGGAAGATGCCCCTTCGATTTTCCCCGAAGAAGGGAGAACCTAAAGAGAGATAATGAAATCTGAGAACATCTTAAGAAAATACCAGGGTTGTAGCTCAGTGATCGAGCTCATGCTTCACATGCAAAAAGTCCCAGCATCTCGGGGTAGAGTTGGCGGAGAGGCCTTGGATGAAATCCTAGGCAGCAGCTGCCAATCAGTGTTTTCAATACTGAGCTAGACTGAGCAACTGTATTAGTATAAGGCAGCTTCCTATAGCCCTATACTCAGTTCTCCCATCCTAGCAGACCATTTGCAACCCACATCCCTGGTCTCCACCCTCAAACTGCTACTGATCCGATGTCTGGCTGTGGTCGCTTCGGCCAAAACTGGTTCTCCAACCTGACCCAGCTGCCTTTGTGGATCAATCCAAGGCAAGGACTTCCATAGATGCAGCTCCTCTATTTTGTAACCTAGACAAAGAGCAGGAACCTGAACTTCTTTGTACCACAGAGACCCCATGCCCTGGCACACATATTTTATATATATATATATATATAATATATATATATGCAGGTTTTGGTGTCCTCGGGTGTCTTCCCGTGTAAAAGTTGGGGTGTCTAGGCGACGTTTCGACGAGGTCTCACTCGTCATCTTCAGGCTGGTGCTTTCGGCTTCTTGTTACTGGAACAGAGCAGGATCTCAGTGTTTGAGTTCCTATAAATACTGTTGAGGAGGTGTGGTGTATAGCCTCCAATGTTCTGGGCAGAGAGGAGGTTCCCAGGCTAGTGTGCCTTTTCTTCTTTTGTTCCTTAATTACTTGAGGGATATCTTGAGTGATTTCTTGAGTGATTTCCTGAATCCCACTTAGGTGGGTCATTAGGTGTGGATTAGTTGCTAAAGCCTTCGTGTCTTGAACTCTTGAACTTTGTGAAGAGTTTTTCTGAGAAGATGGCTGTACTGCACTTGGTTGTGCTCTGGCTTGGCTTCGTGTATAGGGGCGGATACCAGCAAAACAGGGTTACGAAGCTAATCCAAAAAGAAACACCCCCCAAAAACCAAGACACAGAAGAAAACAATGGCATAGCCCTCCTTCCTTATATCAAGGGCACTACAGATAAAATTAGCAAAATCCTCCATAAACACAATATCAAAACAGCCTTTTGCACCAACCAAAAAATAGCCAATATCCTCAGAAACCCCAAGGATAAAATTCAGTTGGAAAACCAAGGGGTCTATGAAATACCCTGCAAAGTCTGCCCAGCCACGTACATTGGACAAACAAACAGACGAATAAATGCACGGATCGCAGAACACAAGAATGCCGTCAAAAAAGAAGAAAAAACTTCCTCTCTTTTCCAACACATGAAAGAAACAGGACACGAAATTAATTTTGCAGATTCCAAATTGCTCTTTAACATGGAACATCACCACAAGAGAATAATCATGGAAGCCATCGAGATAGAGAAACACCCTCACAACATGAACAAGCGTGACGACACATCCCGCTTGCCAGACATCTGGAAATTAGCCCTCCCCACAAAATCTGACACCAGATCCAGAGGCACACAGAACGCCATCACCAATCAACCACACCAGACCCAAACCCAGACCCTCTCCACAGATAAATTACAGACACCATCCAGTAGCCAAACCAGGGTGGCACCTCCGGATGCTGCACCCCCCTGCAATCCCTACACAGATCTGGCTGGCACAGGCCACAAAACCACAGCTCGCCCCTATACACGAAGCCAAGCCAGAGCACAACCAAGTGCAGTACAGCCATCTTCTCAGAAAAACTCTTCACAAAGTTCAAGAGTTCAAGACACGAAGGCTTTAGCAACTAATCCACACCTAATGACCCACCTAAGTGGGATTCAGGAAATCACTCAAGAAATCACTCAAGATATCCCTCAAGTAATTAAGGAACAAAAGAAGAAAAGGCACACTAGCCTGGGAACCTCCTCTCTGCCCAGAACATTGGAGGCTATACACCACACCTCCTCAACAGTATTTATAGGAACTCAAACACTGAGATCCTGCTCTGTTCCAGTAACAAGAAGCCGAAAGCACCAGCCTGAAGATGACGAGTGAGACCTCGTCGAAACGTCGCCTAGACACCCCAACTTTTACACGGGAAGACACCCGAGGACACCAAAACCTGCATTCCTGTACCCGTGAAAATCTACGAAAGCAATATATATATATATATATATATATATATATATATATATATATATTACCATAACTTGTATTACCATAACATAAATAAATAAACATATATATATTACCATAACACATATATATATATATATATATATATATATATATATATATATATATTACCATAACTTGTGTTTTCAGCATTTCAAACATTTCTGGCAACTTACCTTTTTCTTGCTTGGACGATCCAAAATAGATTCTGTTACCCTGTTTAGGAGTTCAGCTGTGCTCCATTTGTTTCTATTCTTGTCTTGGACTTCTTCAATGACATTTCCAATATCTGATCTGCAGCAGGAGGAAGAAAAGTTATACATTTATTACCAGTGTGAATACACAGCGATGTCACAAAGAGCCTTCCCCCCCTGATATCTATATTGGTCAGCTAACAACATAGATCTCTGGATGGCTTGCAGAAAGCTTAGGTGCATGTTAGCCCCCTGGAATATCTGACTCGAATATCTGACTAACAACATCTTCTTTTACAAATATGGAGCCAATATCCAGCTATCAATTCATCTCTACCCAAAAGCAACCTGGCAATTTTGCTTCCGACAGTGTTAAGGAAATAGACGGTCAGGATTCCACTACAAGTTCAAAAGGTTACTATACAGTCAAATGGCATTTTGGAAGAACACGTAATTTCCTTAAAACTGCTTCAGGAAAGTGTATGCAGGCGAAACACTCAACATAAATGGTCAGCATCAAGGAATATAGGACTGAAAATATTCGAGCAATAGGGTCATTGAGAAACTGAATCTTATCAGTATCCTGAAGCAAGACTCTGCTCAACTTACACCAACCAGTGGAAAGCAAAGTAAAAATAACTGGGGACAACTCTTCTGTTGATGGCAATGCATAGCTATATGGATGATATAAGGCACTGCTGCCAAGCCTGGAGTTTGCCTGTATCGAGACAAAGACCACGATGAAGGACCACAAAGAAAAGGCGTGTCTGCTGTTGTCAGAAACTGCTTATGCTACTGGCAAGAAGGGCAGCTGCCATTTTACTACAAGCTCTTGTTTAACCGAGAAAAAGTGCAGTCAGAAGCAAGCAACTGTGGATTGCTCTGCCACGTTATCTTTTTAGATGGTTATGTGCCAGGGTTACGACATTGAAAATCAGGGACAAGATAGCAGCTTAAACTAGGAAGGGGAAAAACATACACCAAGAGGTAGTCTCCAGCAGAATTGTGAGGAATCGGTTTAACTGATGGAAAATACCTTGTAAGGTGAGGAAATATAATTATGAGTTTATCAATGACGTCTTCATATAGTTGTGGCAGCGCTGGCCTACTTATAGCATTCGCATGGTCCAGCCCTGCAGCTGCTGCTGCTGCTGGCTCTTCTTGGCTGCTGTGTTGCAGTTGGGTGTCCTGGATAGATCTTCTAGAATTTCCTGGTGACTGGGGTAGGCATATGTAATCAGAAAGTGCCATATCTCTGCAGTCAGGAGACACTTCTTCCAAGCCTTTATTTGCCAGAGAGTACTTAGAATCTTTCTTGGATGTTTTATTTCCCAGATGCTTGTTAACTATGGAGTGCAGAGGATTATCGTCGTCAGAACTTGAAAAGGTAGCAAACAAATTAGAGGGCAGGTGCGGAGCTGCAGCTGAATACATTACAATGGCTGGGTCGTTAATAGGAGGCCTCTCATGTGTTACCTGAGGGGAAAAAGAATACCCCAAATAAGGCGAGGAATATTTTCAAGCATTCTAAAGAATTCAAGCTTCTGCTACTTCCAGGGTGGCTTTATTATTATTATTATTACAGTGGTACCTCGGTTTCGAATGTAATCCATTACAGAAAACCGTTCCGACTTCCAAAACATTCAAAAACCGAGGCACAAAGGGCGCTCTGCAAATTTAATTGAGAAAATTGAGACACTCAGCTGAAGCCGTTTGACTTCCGAGGTGCATTCGAAAATGGAAGCATTCACTTCCGGGTTTTTGGCGTTCGAAAACCAAAACGTTAGTCTTCCGAGACGTTCAAAAACCAAGGTACCACTGTATTATTATCCCCCAGCCATTCTGGGCAGCTTCCAACAGATAAAAAAACATAATAAAACATCAAACATTAAAAATTTCCCTATAAAGTCTTCACAATCAAATTGCCCATTAAAAATTAAGACAAAAAGATACAGTTTCAGCTTCATCTGCTTTACCCAGGTGGCACTGCAACACCATTGGGTTTTTGGAAAAGTGAGGTTTTAAAGATGTGACCTGCTCTTCTCACATTATCCCATACATAGACGCCAAAATTATAAGCAGAACACTGCTTTGAGATTTTCTGTCAGAGTGCCTTTCACGCCCTTCAGAATGAATCACCCCCATAACCCTTTTCCTACTTCAACATCCCCGGGCTCTTCAATGAAGGTGCGGCTGAACTGTGGCAGGTGGGCTGAAGATCTGAAAGCAAGAAGATGGGAAGGGGCTTCTCAAGCCTCTTCACCACCCTCTGCTCTTCCAAATAGTGTTGGGGGTCTCAAGAAACCGGCTTTTGGAGACTGCACCTCACCCCAGGATATGCAACTTTGGGAAGCCACTGGGATGTGGCACTGTGTCTCCTCCACCCCTTGCCACATGAATTGTTTTGGTACACATCAATGCACTGGAAAGCTCGTATGAGCAAGATGGAGGTGCTACAACATATTTTTCAATATGTGAGCTAGATATAATGTTACTTCATGTTTTAGATGCATCCAATCTATAATGAGAATTTCACGGTGTACTGGCTTTCGACACAAAACAGTTAACAAAGACTTACGGATGAGAGGACACTTGGAGGTTGAAGTTCTGCAATTTCCACTTTGGAGATACTATCAAGAAAGGCACCATTTTTCACCATGTAAATTCTCTCGTCAAACTGCCTCTGCAAAAAGAACAGAGGGGAGATATTCAAAGTGAGCAGTAATGTTTCCCTAGCTAGGCAATTCTTCTTACGGCTCAGCTAAACTTCCAGTGGCTTCAGATAGGATTCTACAGAAGCACTAGTTTGACCCCTTGTATATTCTTATGTAAATAGAACACATTTTTAAAAAGGAAAAAAAGTTATAAAGTCCGTCCTAGGGAGAAATCGATACATATTAGTCTACATACAGAAATCTGCAAAAGAAGTTAATTCACTTCTATCGAAAAGAGAAAGCTACTAAAACCTGTATCTTTACAATAATTAACATAATAGACATACCTCTGCTTTCCTAATTTCGTCTTTGGTATTAGATATAAAGGACTCCCAAGAATTAATCTGTAACTTCAACTGGGGTACTGAAGAGTGGCTGGAGGGGGCAGTGAGAGAGAGACACACACACACACACAAAATTTTAGTTAGTTCTATGCCATGGTGATAGTTTGAGATTAAGAAGGACTTCCAAGAAAAATAATGCTACCCCAAAATGACATTCCAGTATTTTAATCCATAAAAAAGATTTGATTTTTACTGTCTAGCCAGGAGGGCAGTAGTCGATATTCCAGATATATATTCCATCACCTGGAGTGAACACTGTAACCCAGACTCATCTGAAGTACTAGAGTTTGTAACATTTTAAAGTATGTGTCCTCCAGTTTTTCTCCAGTCTTTTAACCAGAGGCTTCAAAGAATGTCTTTCTCTAGACAATAGCAAAACACAGAGGGGGTCTCCAAATATAAGAACCGAAAGACAAAGTCACAGGGTCCCAAGTGGGAATGAAATTATTATTATTTAAACATTAACTGTACATAAAATTGTATAGTGTACAGTACACAACGTGAATTCTTCAAGTTGTAACTACTATGTGTGTGTGTGAATATATATGAATCCAATTTGATTCTGAAGAAGCACAAAGCAATATATAATCCTGGAGATTATGTCAATTATTTTATCTCTATTGTTTGGAGGACTTAGTTATTTTTATTCAATGGCTGGTGCTTGGAGAATTTATGTTTTCTAATTTGTAATTTTCCAAAAATACATAAGCTTACATGTATACCCTGTATTTAAAGAATCCTTATTTTTATATCATTTCCTTGTAACTTGGGTTACTGCAACTTTGTCTTTCTTCTCCAGACAATCCCATTATCATATGTAGGATTGGGTGAACTAATACAATATGTACCAATATAGTGGATCAAAGCCAAATATGGTCCCAACATACAACCCAAAAAGTTCAATATGTTACTTTTTTACGCAATACATGGTACCTTGGGTTACAGACGCTTCAGGTTATGCGATTTCGGGATGCGCACTGCACCGAACGCAGAAGTACCGGAACAGGTTATTTCTAGGTTTCGACGCTCGCGCATGCACAAAACCACTAAATTGTGCTTTGCGCATACACAGAAGCGCTGAATTGCGACCCGCGCATGCGCAGATGTAGCACTGCGGGTTGCGAACGTGTCTCCCACACAGATCACGTTCACAACCCGAGGTTCTATTGTACTCATTTTAGTGAGAGAAAAGATGAAGTACTGATGGTACTTCTGAGAGAACTTTCAAGCAATCTTATTTAGATGCTTTGTTTGTTGCATACTCATATTCAAAGCCATACCTTGTCATGAATTTCAGATACTTAAGATACGTTTCCGCATCTGTTGCTATTTTGCCTAATTTATATAATTCAGTGTCCTTCCAGTTTTCAAGCACAGAAACCTAAAAAATAAAATTAACTGACTTTAGATCTTAAAAATCTCACGGGACATTACTTCTGTATGGTATCACCAATTCTAAACATTTCCATTCATTCACCTGCCTGAAATACTGTCATGTTTCATGGGGTAGCTTCACTGTCCCAGCTACTGGCTATGTGCTTCCTACTAGGTTATTGTTTTGTTCCCCAACATTAAAAACAATCTTATGCTCCGAGTTTAAAATTCATTTATTTGACTGCAAAGCCTAATACGACTAGCAATGATATGAATGAATCCAGATAATATTGAGGTCATGGAATTTATTGCGGCAAGCCAATAAAACAGCAAAAAAGAGGAAATTAAAAATCATAAAAGGGACACGAAATATTTGAAGGAAATTATATTGTTATCCTTAAAAAAACCCAAAAACCAGTCACTTCTAGGTACTTGGCAGAAACACTACAGTGGGGAATACAAAACATTATTGTCCACGTGCAAAATTCTGAGCACCACTGGTTATACAGCAAAACTGGAGTCTTTCAGAACAGTCACAGTATTAGCGTACTTTTACATCTATAAGATGCCTCCATGTATAAGACACCCCCCTATTTTGGGGGACTGAATTTTAAGAAAATGAGGGGAGGTGGCCCAAAGCTGTTGAGCCTCTCTCCCCTCCCCCCATGCAGCTGCAGGCAGGAAACACTCCCTAGATTCTTTCCCTTGAGCAGCAGCATCGGGAGAAGCTGCATTCCCGCCAACCGCCAATGCCACTATCCATGTATTAGACAACCCCCGTTTTTTTACATGATATTTTAGTAATAAAAAAAAACCTCGTCCAATGCACGGGAAAATACGGTAGTTCTTTAAGTGGGAAATTTCTAGGCAAGGATGAAGTGTTACAGCAATCTTCTAATGGTAATCAAAAGTGGGCAGGAATTTGGGGAAAGTACAAGAAAGCAAGGTTGCAACCCAGCACGTTTTTACCTCAGCTGCGATAGCTCGTGCAACACACTCCTGGTGGTCCTCCCGTCTTTTCTTTATAAGCTCCTCCCTTTTTACTTTTTCATTTTCAAATTTATTACTAGGGAGTAAATGCAGAAGGTTACTTATTTATTTTTAAACAGAGATTTCAATTAAACACAATGGGCTATATTCAACTAACTTTTAACTCGAAGCAGACTCACTGAACTGAAGTTAGTCATATGGCAGGTCCATTGAAATTGATGGACTTAAGTCTATCGATTTCAATGGGTTGACTGATGGGTTAGTCGGACATCATCCATAAACCAGAAAACAAGGGCAATAAAAATTACAGCCATTATCAACCTGAAAACTACATAGCAGCACCTGGGTAAATAATAGAGTTTTAAGCTGGCACCAAAACAAAAAGAGAGTCAACACCAGCCATGCCTCAGAGAGGAGGGTGTTCCACAACCAGGGTGACGCTATGGTGAAGGTTGTTAATACAGGCTTAAATTTCAGTTCAACCAAACAAGCACATTTTCTTTAAAAATATTACTGCTACTATTTCAATGGTTTTTCTAAGTCCTAAAACTTCATCTTTCAACCCTCTAAGGCAGCCTTTCTCAACCTGTGGGTCCTCAGATGCTGTTGAACTGCAACTCCCATCACCCCTAGCTAGCAAGGCCAGAGCTCAGGGATGACGGGGGTTGTAGTCCACCATCTGGGGACCCACAGGTTGAGAACCACTTCTCTAAGGTAATGCTAGCATCAAAATGTCACAAGTGGGGGCTTAGGGATAGCAAAGTGCCTATTACCCAATAAACTCATGGTTGGAATTCTTCAGTCTATGCCCTTAACCATTCTGCCGTACCACCTTCATCCTCTCTCAAAATAAGTACATATAAGCATATTTGTAGCTATCTAAGAATCTATGCTGTATATTAGAACAGCAGAGCTTTCACCATTTACCTGGACAGTTTATTCTCCTTTATTAATCCCCTTAATATTTGGGTTAACTAAATCGAAATATCCTTTGCAAAGAGAAGAAACCATGAACTACCAGACATTAACCTCTTGTTCCCACATACAGTGGTGCCTCGCAAGACGAAAAGAATCCGTTCCGCGAGTCTTTTCGTCTTGCGGTTTTTTCGTCTTGCGAAGCAAGCCCATTAGCGGATTAGCACTATTAGCGCTATTAGCAGTTTAAGGGCTATTAACGGCTATTAAAGGCTTAAGGGATTAGCGGATTAGCTGCTAAAAGGCTATTAGCAGCTTAGCGCTTTAGAAAAAGGGGTTGGGGAGCGGAAAAAAATCGCAAGAATCGCAAGACATTTTCGTCTTGCGAAGCAAGCCCATAGGGAAATTCGTCTTGCGAAGCACCTCTGAAAACGGAAAACCCTTTCGTCTTGCAGGTTTTCCGTCTTGCGAGGCATTCGTCTTGCGGGGCACCACTGTATCTTTCTGGACTGAATTAATACTGAGAAATATTTCAGCATATAATTCATTAATACTAAAGTGGCAATACATGAAGGAATTTTAATTGTGACTAATCAAACATAATAGCGTAATATGATTCTTATGCTTTATTATTTCCTTGTGCAATATTCAACAGGGACGCACCTTGGCCCAGAGTCATCCCACTCGGCATGCCTTTCCCAGCTTGAATACATTCTGAGCATTCGGACAGAGCGACATACTCCTAACCCTACCATAGCAGTTTGAGAGAACTTATAGTGTCCAATTAAAAACTGCTTAGCAAAGCAAATTTAAGCTTACCTGATCTCAATGAATTCATCCAAATGTAGTTTGTACTGTTTATCCTTCTCCTCAATGTTTCTCATGTACCTGTTCCGTTATACAGGCAGGTTTTAGGAAAAAGAAGGCTCACGTCAAAATAAGTAAATAAATACACTCATTCAAAACAAAATTAGCTAACTACATTAACCGTACTCAAACCTTCATTTTGTTAGAAGCCCGTTTTCCTTTTCACCCCAAACTACTATTTAAAAGATGGAATATGATTGTATCCAATGCTGTGCAAACAAACTTTCCCTCACACAGAAAGACTTTTCCTTCCTCCACTGTCTCTGCAGCTGGATGTGCACTTCCAAAAAACTACTCTGAAGTGTAATACTTCAATAATCCTTTTGGAGCTGGTTTTGATGGCATGCAGGAGGGAGGAGAGGAAGTGAAAGTCGCACTGTGCACATGGAAGTCTGTTCTGCTCCTGCAATGGCAGAACTGGATACAACCCAATGTTTTCTGCGTCAAGAGCTGTAATATAAATCATATAATAGAAGGGAAGACAGAGACCAGGGCAGAGTCTCAAAGAGAAAGCAATTCATGGGTAGGCAGCTTGAATCACTGCTATGCTTTGCCAAGACAAGTCATAATATAAGGAGCAGGCCTTCAAATGTTCTGACTAGAAAATGACTTAAAAGCAAGCACTCTAGAACTACAGTATGACAACTCTCACTCAGCTTTCCAAATAATGGCACTGAAATTAGCCAAATTAATCAATGTCTAATTAAACTTCAGATACTGATACAAAATACACCAATAGATGAATAGCAGAAAGACCAGACTGATGTAATGTCACGAATCAACAAGCAGCAAGTTTGAGTATTGTGAAGATAGCAGGGTTACACCACATCTTCACAAAGTATCCATATAGTCCCATGATGTTCCAACATCAGTATTCACATGCCTCACTAAACAAGGGTTTGCTGAAGAATACACTAGGCTTCTGTGCTTCCTCATTCTACTCATGACAGACAGAAGGCACTAGGAAGCATTTGCTTCTGCTTTTAGTTACCCACAGCTTCCAGTCTCATCTGAACCTGGATAAACTGTGGTTAACCTTCGTTTAAATCAAGGCAGCTCCAGAAAGAAGTTTGAGACTGGTCTGTTTTAAAATTGCCACAGCCAATGTTGGCCACAATTTGTCAGTCAAGCCATAGTTAGTCAAAGGCAAAAGGAAAAGCTTCCAAACTCCTTTGCTTGGCCATGCAAGAGTAGAGTTAGGAGTGTGCAAACCGGAAGCTCATTGCAGCTCACTCCTGCTTGCGTATGTTATGGTAAACTGTGGTTTAACACAACATGCAAATGTGGTCAGTTAAGTGCAAGCATTGTAATAAGCAGAATTAAGTGTGAGTAGTATTATTGATACAAGTTTAGATGCGCAAAAATGTAATCACTTACATAACCTCTTCCCTTCATGACCCTCTCCCGCAAACCAGCTTTCATTTTTAGGAAAAACTTACCCTTCATTGGTTTCTATTAGCTTCCTTATTTTATTCTTTCCCACTTTTAATCCTTCTTGATTTTCCTTCTTCTCCTGTTGCCAAGTTTTCATTTCTTTTTCTGCATCTTGATGGAACCAATCCAGCTCTTTTCTAGTGAGCTATAAAATATGGGAGGTGGGAGTCAAAGACAGAAACTTAGCTCCCAAGTCCAACAATATATTTCTTTTGTCGTCTGGTTGTACCATCTCTCCATCTCTCTGATTAGTGCATTTTTATTATTGTTTCTGTTATGTGAAACTAGTTTAAATGTTAAAAAAGACACAAACATATTTTATAGTGAATATATCCAAAGGGAGAGAAGGATGTGGTTGTGAAGTCTAGCCATTATCCTGAACACGAAGGACTGAAGACCCCTCTCTTAAGTGTAGTAAGCATTTTGTGCACCTGCACTTTTGACTTTTCCTTCCAAAGCAAGTTATTCATCCTGTGTAGCAAAAAGCATTTAGTCACTCCATTTCAAATACAGGGGGAGATTCTACTTGGGGGGGAAGCAAATGCCACTAAGCATACGAACACAGTATACTGAGCAAGCCACAGGACTGTACAAACCACAGCCATAACAGGGACAAATATCCCCTTGTTTTTAGTAAAAGGCACTTCCATGTGATACTTTTGATCCAAAGATAGGTAAATGGAAGGAAAATAGCCACCAGAACTGTTCTGCAAATGTTTTTATGCAGCTACCATAAGCTGTTTCCGTTGAAATCTTATACTTGTGGATGTGGTCCAGTATACCTGAAGGAGCATCTCCACCTCCATCATTCTGCCCGGACACTGAGGTCCTGCTCTGAGAACCTTCTGGCGGTTCCCTCACTGTGAGAAGTGAGGTTACAGGGAACCAGGCAGAGGGCCTTCTCGGTAGTGGCACCCACCTGTGGAACGCCCTCCCACCAGATGTCAAAGGAAAAATCAACTACCATACTTTTAGAAGACATCTGAAGGCAGCCCTGTTTAGGGAAGCTTTTAATATCTGAAGGACTATTGTATTTTAATATTTTGTTGGAAGCCGCCCAGAGTGGCTGGGGAAACCCAGCCAGATGGGCGGGCTATAAATAATAAATTATTATAATATTATTATTATTAAGTGGGTCATCATCTGCATTTGTTCAGTGCAGCCCACATATGTCTATTCAGAAGTACATTCCCTTAAACTTAATGGGATTTACTCCCAGGTACACAAGTATAAGATTTGCAGCTTTGCTGCTAGCTGTCCCCAAAATCCTTTAGGGCAGACCTTACATTCACAGAAGGACGTCTTTGGAGCCAAATCACTATGTTTAGGAGTTTAAGTTTCAACTGTACTGATGGCCATTTTTCTTTGATACTATATTCATAAAGATTTATTACCTTGTTTTCTTGAACAAGTTGTAAAATCTCAGCTTCTAACACATTGATTTCTTCAGAGCTTCGATATTTAAGCTGCTCATATTTTTCACCTGCTTCTTTAAGCTGCTCTTGTAGAACCTGATGTTCTTTTTCCATACGTAACATATCTCCCTGAAAAAACAAATATGCAGATCAAATTTTAAATGCTACAACAGTGAAGTTATATTCCGTATATATAAGGCACAGTATAATCACTGTTCTTGTCACCATAAAATGTTATTTCCTACAAAGTTCTTCAATTTTTCAAAATGTGTGATATGAGAAAAATCATGCCAAGGAAATATGAAATTTCCAACAGAGCTACCACAGTTTCTTGGTTATTTCTACAAAGAAGTGCAGGTACATAACAGTCACTAAACCAACAGAGATAAATGTATTTCATGTAATCTTAGCCACGTTGCAGAAGTTAATACTTAACCAAATTGGAAAATCAACTAAAAGAAACAATAAACTAAGTAATTAAAATGAGAGAGAAATAGATGGTACTATCTGTGAGCAAGGCTCATGGATATTTCAGCTTAGAGGTTTACATAATAGGATTTTTCATTTGTTAAAACATACGCTGAAGTATGCTTTTGCTTCCTCACTGGGCCATCTGTGGACATCCACTCATGCACTTACTTGTTGGGTTTCATATGGTTGAAAAGGCAAAGTATTGATTCCCTCGTCTGCTAGTTCTTGATCTACCTAAAATGCAAAGAGCCAGAAACTGTTTCAATAGAGGTTAGTTATATCCCAACATTTCACAGACAATGTGTTTCCCATAGATCAATCCTTTGTCCGGTAAATATGTACGTAGTTGTGTTTCCTCAACACCACCACCCAGAAAGCTCAATAAATTGAGTTATTTGATTTTATAACTTCTGAGTGATGTCTAACTGCAAGCCTGCCACCACAAACTGAAGTAGCAAAGGTAATAAAGAAAAGCAAACTTAGCACGTGAACAAGAGTTTCATAGTCCCTAAATACAAGCAGCTAATTGTTGGCAAGAACAATAATATTTTCCTGACAGTTCTTCAGAAGAAACTTGTGAACTTGTCTTCAACCATCCATTTGATGGGAGGGAGGGGAAGGGCATTTGTCATGACAAGTCAGTGGAAATAAGCACCTCTCAAACACTAGGTCTGTAGGAGTCCACCGTAAAGGTAACATACAGTACCAAAACTGCCGTGTGGGAGAAACACAAAGCACAAAAAGCCTATCCTCCGGTCAGGTCTCCTTTTATAGCCTGAGAGTGGCCTAGAAAAGTCTTTCTCCTCTCTGATCCATCCTTGGTCAGCAGGCATCAGGAAAGGAGGGAGAACTAACAAGCCTTAAAGGTCATTAGAACTGGAAGCCAGGTGCCATTCCAGGCACAGAAGGTATCTCCACTGGAAAGTGGGAACTTGCCTTATAGAAACATTGCAGAAATCTGCTCCCTAAATTACACTTGTGTTCTTTAAACAATATGAGGCTAATATGGCCAAATGCAAAATGAAAACAAGCAAGTCTGATTTCAGGTCCACTTTTTTCTAAACTTAACACACTGTTTAACTCCAGTGAAAACCACTTTCCACACATTTTTCATACACAGAATACAGCTGCAGAAAGGGGGAGGGCGGACACATGAGTAATGCCATGGATACCATGTGCTGTTTTGTCCATTATTATGCAGGAAGCTGGCAACAGCTTTTCACATAGCAAAATAGTCATGTGTGTTCTTCACAGATGATAGTATATAGGTGCACAAGAGAAACTCGCAATAATGGCCTTGCGTCTACCTAATGAACTTAGTTTTGGGTACCATGTTTGAAAGCTACATCCATGTTGACTCTCAAGTCTAACACAGATATTTTTAAAAATATTAGTAATAGTAATTTTAAAATATTAGTAATAGTAATATTGCTTTCCCATGTCTTTTTAAAAGAAGAAACTTCTTTATACACTGAGATGAACATAGCAAACTAGATGTAGCTAGCATATTAGAGACAACATGTCTATAACTAAATTCTTTATCAAGCAAACAGGCACTGAAAGAAGCAAACTGATATCCCACACCAATGAAACTCACTCCAGAGTTTAGACATACAACACAGAAAAACAAAAACACTGTCAGCTCCACAACGAATACTGTGCACAGCTTATTATTCTCACCTGAATAGCAATCATCCTAGAACGGGGTTTGTTTCTTGCTACAGACTTATTATTGGTTTCCATTTTAGTAACAGAGTCACATCCGGCTTCATTACTATTATTCTCAATGTTATCAGGATTATTTTCACAAGAGCAAATGTCAGACAATGATGACAGTTGCACCTCATCATTCGCCACAAGAATATCTTCGCCATCCTCGCTTGATGTCACTTCTGGATCAATATGAAGGAAACCATCTGGATATATATAATTAGATTGCTCCAAAATATCTAGCATTTCAGGAATCGTTGGCAACGTTCTCTCATTCTGATATTCTGACTGAATCTCATTCAGAAATATTGGGTGGCTTTGGGGTAAAGCTGAAGGCAAAGAGGCATCTGGCATAGGCAGTGATGCTGCTATCATGTCAGTTACCGGAGTGGAAAGGGAGTATGTGGGAACGAATGGACTAAAAGCGGAATGGCTGGTAGTCATATATTCCAGAGTATCATGGGCTGGAGTATTAGTAGGTACTGACACATAAGGATTGTTAATATATGAGGTGGGCTGGAACTCCTTAGCAGCTGGGTTTAAACGTGGTTTGCTGTTTTCTTGACTATGAAGGCTTGCCGAAGAAGTTTCTTCATTTTTAGTCCTTTCTGCAGCTCCGGTGACATCCGCATTTTCCTTCAGCATCACCGAATGTTTCATCAAGCCAATAAGGTCGCCAATCATAACAAAACGTAGAGATTCCAGAAGGAAAGACTTCAGACCCCCAGCATCCTCCACTATTTTACGAGTCTCCGCAGGAAAGTGTTCATACTCTCCAACTAACAGTGGATTATCAATTTCCATGGGGCCATGTTCTTCCAAGATTTGAGAAAAATAGCTGTGAAAGCAATCAAAGTCATATCTGAGTTCAAGAGGAAGCTGTGCGATCACAACTCATTTAACGTTTTAGCTACCAATTTATACATGATGACAAAAGAGGTTTGAAAACACCTACCGATGTCATGTCAACATTTTATTTTATGTAAGCCGATAGAATAATGTTGTCACCCTAAGCACCAAACCGTGTCTTATGATGCCCAAGATCATCATGTCAACTTGCCTTCTCCTCACTGGGGACCAACAGGCATTTTTTAACACCTTTGCCAACTTGAGAAACAGGAGTCAATGCTTTGGGTGGCAATGATTAAAACTGCATGAGTTTCAGGTGCAAATATGTCAAGGAAAAAGGAACTAGAGATGCACACAAAAAGAGAGGAACGCCTCAGAGAAGAAACACATGGGAAAGGAAGTGCCCCATCGTATTTCGAATGCCTGTCCCCTAAGAAGTTCGCTTCCCACTTTTCTTGCTTTCTTTGGCAGCTAGAAGGTAGAAGTAAATGTCAGGAAACAAGAGAATTCTGTTAGTGCTGAGTAATCAGTATCCAAGTATAACCATTAGTAATCATAGGAAGATTTCAATGTCCGAAACACATGCTCTTGTTCCTATGCCCTTACTGCTAGCACCTATGTGCTGAATCCTCAAACTGCTTTTGAAACCCAGGGGAATTAAAGATTCCATTTGGGAGCTTGGGTGAGAGCAGACTCAAGAGAAAACTCTAAATCCCAATCCTCATCTGGGAATGGGGATGATGCCTATATCCAAGGGACCCCAGCTCTACCTTCGTTATTTTTTTGTTTGAAGGAAAAGGAAATGGAAACATACTCATATAAGCTTTCACACGTTGGGTCTGGGTAATTGTCCAAAATTCTCTGGTAACTGCTACCGGAGGGGAAATTATTATACAAAGCTTCAAATATCGCCACCTGCTCATTAAGACCATCTGGGATTCTGAAAGGGTCACGTGGATTCATAAAACTGTTGGGAAGACAAAGAACAGACTTTAAGAAGAGCAAGCTCCTTATGAATGGAAAGCTCCCAACTCACAGGGAACAATAAAAAGCTCAACAGCCGTTTTATTTGTTTTAGGCATAGGCCGTAACAATAACAAAGAGCCCTGCTTCCAAGCGTAAGATGAATATTAAGACAGAAGAAAAATAAACGAAGACAATAAAAAAACAACCTCAGCTGTACAATTTACAGTCAATAACAGGAGCACTGACATAGTCTTGATATTTTGCAGCTGTAAAGGCAACAGTACGTACTTTCTGGGTTACCTCATTAATATCTGCAAATAAATGCTCTATTTGCTATCTGTCTGACCATTAAATTCAATTTATCCCAGCAGGAATTACAACAGGAACATCCCTCTTATGTCATCAGAAATGGAACATCGAGATATATTAATGTGGGATATTCTCTGTAATGGCTTCTCAAAAATACAATGGCAGAGATTAACAGGAATATTATAACAATGCTTCTCTGGAACTGCCAGCAGCATTTGAATCTGGAGTAAAGGATTTCCTCGGGGGGGGGGGGAGGACAGAGGTTCAATAAATAGAATTCATCATGTTTAAATATTATCATGGCACATCTTAAACTTGGTTACAAGGCACATTGCACTTCCAAGTTGTCATAGATTCTGTTCTATCTGCAGGGGCATTAATTAGTCCATACAAAAAACCCATATTGCACCTCTCTTATTCTCAGTCACTCATTTAATCAATAGATGAAGAAAGAATACAAGGGTTTCATTTCTCAAAAGTAACATTTTTCAGGTATCACTTCCAAGACACTGGAAAAACATTAAGTTGTAACAATGAGGAATTAAGATGCTCACATCTAATACCCCCAAACTAAGAGGGTAACATTCAAGCTGTCTGGTTAGCAATTTTATTGTCTGATTAGTAAATTTTATTTTTCAGTTTTCTTTATTTAAATACACTGTAACAATTGCAGTTCAAAGACAATTTCTATAAAATGTCACTGCGTGCTTCAGGTGCCGTAAAAAAAAAAAATAGAGACACATGCATAACACTCTCACTGGAATCAAAGGAATTTAACAGTGTACTAGTGTTCTCAAAGGTAAGTCCTATTGAGTTCAACAAGACATACTTCCAGGTAGGTTAGTTTAGGATTGCTGCCTAAAGGTGTTTTGGCAAGAGCATGCTCCATGCATTTTTTTGTGCCAGAACTTACAAGGTGCTTTCTTCTGAAAATATATTGTCTTCCTCTCGAGTTACTGTACCAACTCCACCAGACAGGACTAAAATAGACTAAATCAACAAGGAAAGAATTGAAACTTGTTACATAATGACACGTAAAATTTTAAAATGAAGTAATCCATCTTCAGAATTCAACAGACTCGTTTATATAATCCTTCTTCCCTAGTTCACATTTATTCAATGCCCCCCCCCCACCAAAAAATGAGGTTTGGCAGTGTGATTGTAAGAAAAGTAGATCACTCCACAATATTCAACTGTGCCTTCCACTCACAGAAGGTTCTTTGTTACAGTGAAGCTTCTCTTCAAGGAAGGAGGGAGGCCATTTTCACTGCTTCCCTCTTAAACCCCCTCCTCCCACCCACTCCAGATCTGTTCTATGGATAGGAAGACCACTTGGAACAACATGGGAGGTGGCACTGGCATTGGAGGTGCAGGAGAAAGGGGGACTTAGAGAAAACCAGCTCCTCCTCCTCCTTTCTATCCCCAGGAGCCACCTCTGGAGCAGAGAGCCTTTTAGCAGCAGTGGGACGCAGCTGGATACACACCCAATTTTATTATTCAAAACTAGAAATACAAAGCAGGAAGAACACTATTCAATCCACAGTGACTCTTTAAACCTGCAGCATACATTTTTCTCCAAATCTACTGTTCTGCTTGTATGCAAAATTATGTTGATAATAGACAGGAACATAAGAAGCCGCCTTATATCACAACAGACTATTAGGATGAACAAGATCACTACTATCCACATTGACCAGCAGCAGGTCTCCAGGATTTTTGAGAGGCAACATGACCAGTCCCACCTCCTCCTACTGAGCTATGGCCTTTTCCCCAACTGATTAAAAACTAAGGGGCTGGCGCATGCTGCTCAGAAGTCCCGGTCTCACTCTACCCCACTTCTGGCCAAGCCAGGTGCAACATGCCACAATACCTGCCTTGTTGTTTCATCTGAACCTGGGCCCAAGGTTTGTTTCCTTCACATCAAACCACAAGGGGTAAACCAAGCTCTGTTCTTGGCTTGCTGGTCATGGCCTGGTTGGAGAGAGGCAAATCACATGCCCAGCTTCAGATGATGTGGCGAAGCCAAGGCGTGTGGTTTGCTGCTTCTGGCATGGCCAGGGACATGGGAGGGGCAAAGTAGGGACATCTAAGCAGCATGCACTACTAGCACACTGCTCGTTCGCATTTCAGTTAGCTAAACATCAGATATGGTCTACCTTGGCATGTGAACCAGGCCTGAGGAAGTCAAGAAAGAGTGAAGGAGAGAAGAAATTGAAGAGAGAACAGTACATAGGCATTTACTAGCTTTGCTCCTTTTGCTGCATTCTACCGGCATGGACTCCTTTAAAGAAATAAAGATATACCTTTGGTTCCTTTGCCTTCTTTCGGTTTCTGTTTTTAACTTTGATAGTATTATTCTAGACAGAAAAAGAGATGGTTTAGTAGTGACCACCACTAGGAAAAAATATTACCATAATGCTGCTTATTTTATTTGCACATTCTATTTCCATTCTTCACCTTACTAGCAAGGAAACAAAATCCCTACATCTGTTTCCTCATTTCTTTTCTACTTTTCCCCTTCAGAGCAACATGACGCCGTGTATAACTATTTCAATAAGAGCTCATCAAGATGACAAACACCAAAACGAAATGATCGCTGTGTGGTGGTTCCTCCCCCTTTGAAATGCTCCTCCTTCCGACATGAGATTGGTGCTATCGCTTTACTTATTTTGGTGCTAAGTGGAAATACATATTGGTTTGCCCAGGTTTTTGCAGGAGACTGTTGAGCCTACGACGATGTTGCATGCCCTGCTATGTACGTACGAAGGGTCCCTTAACGGATGCAAGAACATGTCTGCAGGACAAGCCATGTCAGCAGAGATAGGGATACACGGTGTCTCTAACAAGCTAATAAGCAACATGATAAACACCAGAAATTTGGTGAATACTCAAGATTCCAATATCCCGTGACTGGGCTGAAAGGGGTTTGGAATAGGTTTAAGTCTTTCCTTGCCATGTTATCATCCCCACTGCACCTCAGAACACCCCTTTCGGGGGACCTGCACTAGCGCGAAGTCCCACCGGCTGAGCTGCGGTGAGGGGCACTCCGGCAAATCTCTGGCTCAGCTAGGGTGAGACTTGTGCCCTGGCCCAGCTGGCAAAGCAAAAAATCTCGTGAATGAAAAGCTCTCTCATCCCGGCGGACCATGGGCTTGGACTGCGCTATAACCTCTGTAACAAATGTATGTTATAAAAGCAGCAGTGCAATATAAGGGGAATGCTCTACCTAAATATATTAGAAAGGGTTCTGATCGCAATGTATTTGCTTCAATTTCAAGAAAGGGATAAACATAAAAACTTACTGAGGCAGTTGCATTCTCTTCCTTCCTTATTACAGTATACCGATTATCTATTTTTAAAATAAATTTTATTTAAAAAACAAAACAAAAATCTAAGACAAAAGCACAAAGCTCTAAACAGTTTTGAACAATTGCGCCATAACTTTAGTAAATAGCCCTGTCCTCTCACGGTTGTGCATATGCTTTAAATCATTATACTACATAGAGATATCTAACCATGTTGGCCAAATAGTTACAGTACTTTGATAAGAGGCCTGAGTTCTTACAACAGAGTATATTTTTAGCTGCTTAAAGCCAATTGTTCTGAATCAGAAGAAACTTGCCTATGTCCTGCTGAAATCAATACAGTTGTACCTTGGTTTTCGAGTGCCTTGTGACTCCAACATTTTGGCTTCCAAACGCCGCAAACCCCAGTTTGCAAACTTTTTTGGGAAGCTGAATGTACGACGCGGCTTCTGCAGCTTCCAACTGGCTGGTTTCTGAACTTTTTCGGAAGTCCAAAGGACTTCCAGAATGGATTCCGTTCAAGAACCAAGGTACGACTGTACATGTTTATGACTAAAGTGATATTGAATACATAAACCACCATACAAAGCAACCAACTCAGAACCCGCCCCATAAAGAAAGCAGCATCTCCCCACAACTGCATGGAACATGGGGTTTTGCATTTCCTTCCCCACATGGGCTGAACCACCTGCACAGAACCTACAATTCACCTGGTCTGAATCCTTTCATTGCTGCCCACCACTGTTCCCCTCACAAAATCTATAGAAGTCATTGATAAAGTTAAAGGGATAATAAACTCCCTTTGGTCATCCTAGTATACTTACCCATGTTATCAAAATAGTCATCTAAGTATTGAAGGAGAGATGGAAAATTCTCTCTGTTCTCTTCTAAGAGCCATAAAAAACACCGAAGTTCTATCAACGATAGCTCATCTATCATATCTGGAGATGTGCAGGTGAACTCCCTGCCTAGTTTAATGCCATATTTCTCATTCCACAGCACTGCTATGAAGTCAAGATCAAGCTGTAAGATGCATGTTCCATACTTGGCAAAAAACTGTTTTGTAGCTTTTAAACCTGCAAAAATAAATATAAATTATGACACCCAAAAGTGGATTCACATCACAGAATATATTTTGCCCTCTAGGGCAGACATACACAAGGATTTGACCTGCTTACATTTCAAAGAAGCATTTTTGGGGGTAGATCTCCAAGAATTAGACCAACTAGATGGGGGATAGTATAGTGAAAAACTCATTATCTGGAACTTGTTAAAATTACCAGCGCCCACCCCAAAGCTGGGCCAGGGACAACGACACTAGGAGCCATTGCTCTTTGCAATATGTGGGGAGGGAAGCTGTGAATACTATTGTTGGGTTGTATCCAACAATACCCTTCTGTTCACAGAAAGGTTTCTGATCAAGTGAAGGCATTTGCCAATGGAAAGGAGGAAGCCATTTCACCAATTCCCCTCCTCTCTGAAAATCTGCTTTGGAGGGTTGTGGGACCATCTGGAAGAGCACGGAATGTGGTGTGTGTGCAGGGAAACTCAGAGAAAATCACCTCCCTCTCCTCCCACTAAGTCATTCATAAAGGCCTCTGCCAGATGAAAAGTCCATCTGGATTGAGCCCACTGAGAGCTGGCTAAGGATACAAGTATCCTATCATAAAGTAACCACGAACAAAACTGATCCACGCACCCGTCATAAAATTGTCTGCCTGAACAGTATGAGAAACTGCAAAGATGCAAAAGCAAAACTAGCGGTGTGCTAAAAGCAGGTATAGGCAAACTTGGCCCTCCGGATGTTTTTGGGACTACAACTCCCATCAACCCTGACCGCTGGTCCTGTTAGCTAGGGATGATGGGAGTTGTAGTCCCAAAAACATCTGGAGGGCCGAGTTTGCCTATGCCTGGCTAAGAGTGAAGAACAAATGAGCATCTTGGTTTGAACGTCTTCTCAGCAAACAATTCTAAGCAGGAAATGTGCAGTCTAATATATTGAGACTATTTTGAGAATATTAAAGGAGCATAATAAAACTTGGAAATTAGTACAAAAATTAAAAATAAGGAACAAGAAGTGCATTGGAAATGTAATTATTGCTACCCAAATCTTGCTTGTAAAAAACTGAAAACAACAATGATCAAAACTTTGGAATGTTGTAGGAAATTACAGTGCTGGCCAGCAAGGGCATAAATTTTCCAATTACTTATATCCTTGCTTTTGATACTTAAAGCATAACCTTATGCTTTAACTATAAATATAAACAGAGAGGGATTTGTTGATCAGAATTATTTACAAATCCAGTTCCTAATTTTTATTTTCCAGATCAGCTGCCATTGCAGCCAGCTCTCATATCTAATGTGAACAAGCCTAATAGATAAATGCTCAAGAATTAAAACCCTGTAATGGAACTAAGCCTCAGTTTTATGTTACAGTATAACCACAAATAACTTACTCTTACCATTACTATCAAGATGTTTCATTAAGTCGTGTAGTCTAGGATCCACTTCTTCAAGCTCACTTAAAACATGAACAAAAATTCTTGTCGCCACTCTATTATTTTTGTCAATTACGGAGCTTACAATCTGATCCATTACTTCAACTGAGGTTACACAGTTTGTTGAAAACTGTGTGTGGTCCGCTTCGCTAATTACCCACCACGAAAACAGTTCATTAAGAAGTTTGAAGCCATCATGTACGCCTTTCCGTATTTTCTCAAAATTCTGCATAATAAGCTGCAGGACTCTATCCCCAGCAAAGTAATTCTTGTGAACAGGGCCACCACTGCTCCCTAAGATTAAAAAGCAAAAACAAAACAGTGAATGCCCAGATACATAACAGAAACACAGGACCCCATGGGGGGGGGGATCAAGGTATTCTCAATACAGGTATTTACTATCACATACCTTTATCACTGTCATCATTTGATATAGAGTCTGCTGTGTGAAGTACTTCTGCAAAGTTGTCTAGTGACAGTAAAGTGTCTTCTTTCATTAATTTCCTCTTCAGTTTTCTCTCCTGTTTTTTCTGTAGGGTCCTAGAACTGACATAGTCAACTTAAAGTGAAGCCTTTTATTTTTAAAAGCAATTAGACATTTTTCAGTTGAAATGTAAATATTCAAGACTACTGCTCTTTCAGGAAAAATAAGTCTCCTGGCCTGTTAATATATGACAGAAGCTCCCGAGAGAGTCAGCCAGCCTTTCAATGAGCTGCCTGACTGTATCAATCATAGCAGACACATGAAGACGTAATCCGGCGGCAATCCTTATGTGAAGGTCATCACGACACTAATGCGAACAGGCCTTCAAGTATCCAAATATATATTCAGGATTGTATCCAGTAAGGTCTTTCCAGCAAACAAAAGTCTCCCTTAAGCAGAAAACGAGATAGAGACCATTTTGGCCAATTTCCCTTACCCTACACTGAATATTTCCTGCCTTGGACAACAGGTGGCGATACAAACCCCCATGTTCTTCAATGAGACTACCATCTTGTGTCAGCCGCTCTGAAAACGAACTGCTAGTATTATATGACTAGCTAGGAAACTTACCTTGTGCATTCCTGTTTAACAATGGGCCTTGGAGGATTCTTGCTTTTTATTTTATCTTCATACTAAGAGGAGAAAAGAAAAACGGGAGCTTCAAAGATTAATTTTCCGTAAAAGTGCTTTATTAGAATTGTGGAAAATAAAATAGATACTGTTTTGACATTAGGTCAAAGCAAAGAAACAAAAATGAAATTTATATAGTATGACAACAAATTTGTAAATGTTGAATGTGGGTAATAATAAAGGTTTCTTTTCATCTAATTCCATTTCTAGTATTTATATTATAAAAAATACCAACCAGAAATCAATTCTTACCTCACATTTGATTAAACCAGAGGAGCTGAAGACAGCAATATTAGAAATGAGACCGCTACAATCTGGAGTGAAACATAGCTCTCGAAGGAAGTCCTGTGGGTGTGAGCAGAAAAAGGACTTGTGGGTAGGATTTCGCTACAGAGGCTACAGAAGTAAAGCATTAAACATCTGATGTTACCTTTTCAGTTTTATCTGTATATCTTGCTGCTTTCAACTTCTTCCAACAGCTTACATGAAATTCCACTTTACATTGTTCACAGCAGGTAACACGTATAAAACCCTAAAGTTTGGAGATCACAGATAAGCGAGCACTGTGAGTTCAACAGTAAGGCACCATTTATATTAGGAATATTCAAAACATATTTTACATAAGCCTCTTAAGAGAAAGTGCACCTAAATTAAAAGTCTCTCAAGATCCTTTTCAACAACCTTCATATTACCTTGAAATCTGGGTCGCTAAAATAGATTTTTATTTTCTGCGCTTGGCACTGCTGGTAGCGACAAACTGCATGTGGAGCTGGAGGAAATCTGCATTCTTCAATGTGATCTTGCAATATAACCTATGAAGCAGCAAAGCAAGTTAAATATTGTATCACCTTCCCTGGAAATTCTGTACTACCAAGTGTGCATGTTTATAAATGCAGTCTCATCGAGCAGAATACTGAATATTCATCATTTCCTCGACTTTCAATTTCTTCCACTTTCTATTGTTTGCCACCCCACAGAATATTAGGCTGCCTGTTAGGTAGGAAGGAATTCAACCCATCTGTATGAGGCCAGGCTTTCAAAGTTGACTACAGTGATGTGAGACGAAGTCACGCAGTACTGCTCATAGATTCACAGAATCATAGAATTGGAAGGGATCCCATGGGGCTTCGACTCCAACCCCCTGCAATGCAGGAATCACAGCTAAAACATCTCTGGCAGATGGCCACCCAAGCTCTGTTGATAAACCTCTAACGAAGGTTTCCAGAGTAGTCCATTCCGCTGCCAAACTACAAACAAAGCAAATGGGTTTATTGCTCTTTAATTTTGTTCTGTGAGGAAGGGGCAATCTCAGTGATGAAGGTACAAATAAGTGAATGGTAATTGGCCTAAATACAACTTCTGATGCCAGTACAATTCAGCTGATTAACCGAGGTATTCTACAAAGATCCCATATTCAGTGCAGCTGGCAAGTCACTCAAAAGACTTCCTTGCCATTCAGGGACCCTTAGCAGGTATTTAGATCCCCAATTGCTAAGGGCAATCCTTATACTGGAAAGGATGGACAGAGTCACACATTCAAGTACGCTCACCTCCACTGAAGATGAATGCAAGATTCTCTGCTTTACCAATTTGTTCCTTGATGTAGTCCTCAGAATATAGACATAACTTATCCTGGACAGCCACCACACAAATGATATACAATCTGGGTTCAGTTTTGTTTAGCTTTACAGGGTAACAATCTTACTTACTTGAAATTTTTCTGTTCTTGTCTCTTCAATAACTATGGAAGTTGAAGGCCATGTCAATACACCAGGCATAATCTTATGACTAACCATGGTCTTTGATTTCAAAAACTGGTCCAGAGCTTCTGAAAACCTATCGTGTACGCCAAAAGACTCAACGTCACATGCTATATCCAAGCGTCCCTAGTGTCAGCGTGTTTCATGTTTAGGAATCCAATAAACAATGAGTGTCATTTCTCTCCCCAGGACCCCAAACACAATATTAAAATGGGAAGTAATTGTGGCTGGTTTAATTTTTAGTTCTGGCTATTTATTTATTTTATATACCGCCCTATACCCAGAAGTCTCAGGGCGGTTCACAGAAAAGATCACCATATATAAAATCAGAATAAGAACAATAACCCAATGAACACTCCCCTCACAAAACAGCCCCATTTTAAAAGGGTATAGGATGTCAATCAGGTCAACTTGATTGGTTAAAAAGGAACATTTTTGCCTGGCGCCTAATGAAGGTACCAGGTGAACTTCCCTGGGGAGAGCATTCCACAGATGGGGAGCCACTGCAGAGAAGGCCTGTTCTCGTGTTGCCACCCTCTGGACCTCTCAAGGAGGAGGAACACAAAGAAGGGCCTCAGAAGATGATCTCAGGGTCCAGGTAGGTTTATATGCCTTTCTAACAGGAGGTAAACGTCAACTCTGGATTCCATAGTCCTTTTGAAAATGAAGAGGCAGCTCAAGTCAAGCATGCTCACTCTCCCCTCACCTTGACACAGTAGTGCAGCAGGGAGGGCTGCCGCGATTGTTTACTCATCTTGCTTGCTTCCTGATCACTTTTGGCAATGGCTCCTTTCCCTAGAACAGGGGTGGCCAACTCCCAAGAGACTGCGATCTACTCTCAGTGTTAAAATCTGGCAGTCATCTACCCCCTTTTGGGGGCTTCAGGTCAAAGTTGTTGAGCTTTTTTTTCAGGGAAAAGGAAGGCCCATTTTTTAGGGGTTCAGGAAAGCCACAATCTACCTGTTGGACGTGCCTGCCCTAGACCAAAAGGGCAGACTTCCCTCTTCTCCCAGGCAGCTTCTCACAAGTTATTAGAGGGAGTAAAATCCCATTTGCTAGGGGGAAAACAGACACTGAGGGGAAGTGGAAAGCAGTGGCTTAGAATCCCTCCTTGTCAGAAAAGCAAGCCATGGGGGAGTCTTCTCCACCCCATGCTACTTTAACTGCATGCTGTAAGTCAAACTCCTCAACCAGGGGTCAATACAGAGGGAGGTTTGATTATGAGTGACCCCTACAGCTTAAACAGCACCAAGCCATTAAGCAAAACTGTTGACTATTACATTTCTTTTCAATCTGATCAAAGGCCACAGGCATATTTTTAACTCTCTCACTAAACATATATTTCATCTCAAATAAGCCTGCCTTCCTGGAGAGTGGTATTAGCTGACAACTGAATAGGTAAATAAAATTTCTAAATTCCTCCCTAAGAGTTCACACATATGATACAAAAGTTTTGTCCTCTTTGGTCTTCCGCTCTGACTATTCTTCTCTAGTGCGATCAGAGTTAATGCGAAATGGACAAATTCAAGAAGTGCAAGAACTGTCCTCAGAAAAGGTATTTAAGTGATCAGGTTTTTAAAGAACAAATGAGCTCAATTTCTAAAATCAACATATTATACTCACCTATTTTGTCTCAAATATACTTTTCCAATTCCATAATGTGCTAAGCAATCAAATCTCACTTTCTCATACTTCTCAATTATGTTATTGAAATGGTCTTTGGCTTTGGTTAGTTCCTTTGAAAACAAATGAAGCGGTTTGATAATAATTTCAAACACAATCAAAACAGCAAAAGGCAAAAGAAATATAAAGCAAAAATAGTTACAGCACACGATGGAGATTTCAAGACTTCTTGGGATAGCATGTTAAATGCTTACCGTAAAGGTAAAGTCATTTTAAAATAACTGAGGTTGAGAATTTTGAGAATGACATCTGATGCCTTCGTAGATACGGTAAATCAGACCATTTTTGTTTTCAATACGTACAGTATACCACAAAGGCTACTAATACCACAAGGATACAAAAGGCTTCCGAAGCAAAATAAACTAATACATTTGCCTTCTATGACTGCATTTCAGCAAAAAATATAGGGATCTATGGGACAGAACTATGCATGATTGAAAGTTTTTCCACCATAGTGACGTGAACTGCAGAAGTAGGCTACTTTTAGATTTTGAAATTTAAATGTGGACTTCCCTAGTGCATGATAAAAATGTTACATAATCTCTGTCTCATGTCAGGATAGCAGCCATTAAGTTTCCGGACTCCTTGCCTACAGGTCCTTGGATTCTTGAGTTTCGTACTCTGTTTTAAATAAAACAATATCCCCATGACTGCACACAACTCCCTGAACATATGGATGAAATATTTGTTCAAACTGAAGAAGATTATTTATACAATACATTTGCATGTGGGTTCAACTTCATGATTTCAAGTTTTGAAATTTGTTACAAATGAAAAAGATGGCATTTCCCTGCAAACAGTTTAGATGGGAACAAGTTATTAGTTCCTGTGCTAGCTAAGTCAGCAGCCACCCACTGTTCTGGTAAGACATTGGCAGGAGGGCCCTGGCCAAGACGTAAGAGCTTGAATCTTACCTCAGGCTGCCCTATTCCAAGGAGAGCAGTAGCATAGCCATAGAGGATGACGACATAATCAACAATAGCAAACTTCAATGGCTGCATCAAGTTTAAAAAATAATAACAAAGAGAAGACAAGAAAAAATGATTTGTCATTAAAAATCACATCCTCAAGTTAACAAAACGTGACAGAAAGAATTGTATCCACTGGAACCTGTACTTTATATACATTCAGTTTCTGTCTGCTCAACTGCATCTGATCCCTGTCCTAGACAAGATTACTCTGTTCATAAATCTTTAACCCAACGTTTTGCAAACACCTAGGGTGATATACAAGCAGGTCGTACTAAAGAGTAGACTGAAATCAATTGAGTTAAGTAACTGCCCACTGATTTCAACTAGTTTATGCTGATTATTTCTAATGTTGGGTGCCAGCCTTAGCCTTACAGAGAACTGAATCGTAGAAATAAGTTACTTTGCCTTTATAATTTACTATGACACAGAAATTAGAAAGACAGTTTCCCTTTGTCTACACAAAATGCACAAAACCTGGAAGATGGATTTCAGAGTCACTGAAAAACCATTTTGCATATTTCCTGTTCTGTTTTCCAGAAATGTCAATTACTTAGCACAATATAATAGTGGATGTACTTAATAAAACTAACCTTTACCCTTTTCTTAGGAATGCTTAAAAGAACCTTAAACATATACAGAAGGTAAAACTTATCTTGAGCAGACCATGGCATTCTCCCTATTACCTTTAGGTTGGATGGATCTAGAATACTTAACAATCGTGCAAAGGATTGTTCAGCATTGTGAAAGCGCTGATCCATCAATGATGTACATGCATCTTCTACAGTACTCTTCAACGACAGTACTAATTTCCCCTGCAGAAATCAACAAGGGACAAATGTTGTCTTTGTTTCCTTTATCAAAACATTATGCTTATCAGACCAGTAATACATGTTGTTTGAATTTAATATTTCACATTTTTATTTCTTACTCAAATGTTAATTCTGTAGCAATCTTAGGGAGCTAAAATGGCACACAAACTGTAACACAAACAAACCCAGGAGACCTTGAGACTATTCAAATAATCCCTACAAAATATGTACTATGCCAAGCTGGCAACATAGATAAAAGTCAAGGGGGGACAGGGACAGAAACAGGTCACTCCCATGATCTGATTATTCTGTGGGTCCTTATAGACCCACTTGCCCCTTTCCTCCAGGAATAAGAGCAGGGCCAGGATGCCACTGTCCACTAAGAAGGAATAACTTTCGTGACAAATTCAATGTTTCTTACCCCTGCTCCCATTTCAGACAAACCCACCCTGTTCCTTACAGAAAGAACTGTACAATCGTTAGCATATAGCTCTCTATCATCTCAATTTGGATTGCAGTCTGGTCTGAAGACTACTACGAACATAACATGCAATTAAGAGTGGGTAAAGACTTATGCAGCTGTCATAATGTATTGTGGTCTTCATCTGGACTTCAGGCTAGGAAGAGATCCCAGCTGAGACTAGGAAACCTGCCAACAAGGGCTTGTGTCCAATGCTGCACCCGTGGGGTTCCGCTGGCACAAAAGGACTTCCTCTCCTTCCTCCACGTGCCCCCAAAATATATTCCAGTGTCCCTGAACACCCCAGAGCTGATTTTGAGCACACCCAGGGGACAGAAGAAAGCTCCACTGCAGGCATGGATGTATAGCACACCAGTGGAGCTGCAGTGTTAGATACAGCCCACAATTTAAAAAAAGTATTTGGTGCTGTGTTTCACTTGTACATGTGAAGGCAACACTATGAACAGAATCCCATAACGAAAAACTGCCTGGTTTTAAATATTCAGTGGAGGCTGCTGCTGTATAATGTTCTACATGCCTTTCACCAACCATACGTAAACAGCATTCCTGACATTCAGTAAATTCTTAAATTTGCAATGCCACGCTTTTTACATATCTGTTACCTGTTGCACAGTACTACAGCGAGCTTTCTGTTTGTCCAGACATTTCTGAGAATCAGTTTTTGAATTCAGTTCATCTCTGGAATTAAAAAATACAGTTACTTTTGTCAATAACTCAAATGCACACACATTTCATGTTCTAAAAAAACAACAACCCACAACCTGGGAAACTTGTCCCTGGGAAGCAGGGATTGTCCCCAACCTCTCATGTGCACCAGGGACCAGTGTCCTGGTGACGTTCCCCCCCCCCCCCCAGCTATCACGGCCAATTAAAAAAAGCGGACACCCAGGTATGAAAGCTACAATAAATAAAGGTGTTAAGGTGAAACCCCAAAAACATTTCAAAGGGAAGTTCTGAATCTGAAAGTATTTCCACTATTATAATGCAAGAGAAACTATACCTTGTCTTTTCAAAGTCACTCATTTTGCTCCTGGATTTTCCTGTATTTTCCCTCAGCCCTGTCATGAGGGGGAGGGGGAAAAATAATTTTGAATCTGGTTATTTTCCTTAAAAAGAACCACACAATCTGCATCAAAAATTTCAAGGAACTGTACAAAGAAGCTGAAAATTTGACAGGGCTGAAAAAAGCAACATGCTATCGCTTAGAAACTGATTGTTATGTGCCAACACTGTACAAAGCTGACTGAGAATTCTAATGTCTTTACCCTGGTCTATGCAATAATTTTCAAGCTTCACTCAGAGAAAAAAAGATGCAAGGATTGCTGAACAGAAATGGAATAAATTGTGTGTGGAGGCACCAGATACGGAGGGCAGCAGGGAACAGTGTGCGGAGGCCCTTATCCAGTTGCTGTAGCGACACCAGAGCCACTCCAACATGATGGAGCAACATTACAGAACGGTGCGTGCCGACGTTCAACACCCACATTGGGGGACCCAAGTCGGCGCCTCTGCCTGACACACTGATGTTTTGGGGTATCCATACCATGGACCACATATGGTCTAACTTATTTTAACTTACCTGACGAAATATCTGAAAGACGATCTTTGTTTTCTTTAGTTAAGGTATTAGCTGCTACCTGTAAAAAGATTTTAAAATTAGTATTTCCTCCCACTGAACCAGAAAGGGGCATGTTGCTAAAACCACCCACCTGAATAGATTTCCTTGATATGAAGTGTTGTGCGTGTTCACCCATGGAAACGGAAGAACTCAAATGCTTCTACCAGGAAGGCATCTTAGGCCGTGAGTTTCAAATCTCCTTAACTGTCTAACTGTGCTCAGAGCAGGCTGGCAATGTTATAATACTTGCTAAATCAGATGCGCAGTTACAAATGGCAAAGATCCCTGGGGAAGAATGCAAAGCATCTGTGTGTACTCTTAACCGAAGCCCAACACACCCAACTTGCATAAGGCAACTTAGGAGGAAGCTATACCGCCTAACCTAAGGACTGGAAGGCAGGTTTAGCCATCGCTGCCTATGCGTGTGCAAGAGGAATTCTTCACTTTTCCCCAGCAAGAGTGAATTCCCAACCAACCCACTTACATGAAGTTAAGTAAATGGATGCATTCAGGAAGCTGCTAGGGTAGGGCTAAAATGTTCACAACCCCTGATGGTCCTTGTGCTCAAGATAGGGAGGGGGTAGATTTTGCTGCCTCTTAACCTGGCTCTATAGAAAAGGATGGGAACTTCAAAGCTTCAACTCTGTTCATGTATATCCCCATTTTTGGACTATTTGGACTATTTTTCACACAGTGAAAAGGGGTGGCGATGTGGGTTAAACCACAGAGCCTAGGACTTGCCGATCAGAAGGTCGGCGGTTCGAATCCCTGTGATGGGGTGAGCTCCCGTTGCTCGGTCCCTGCTCCTGCCAACCTAGCAGTTCGAAAGCACGTTAAAGTGCAAGTAGATAAATAGGTACCGCTCCGGCGGGAAGGTAAACGGGGTTTCCGTGTGCTGCTCTGGTTCACCAGAAGCGGCTTAGTCATGCTGGCCACATGACCCGGAAGCTGTACACCGGCTCCCTTGGCCAATAAAGTGAGATGAGCGCCGCAACCCCAGAGTCGGTCACGACTGGACCTAATGGTCAGGGGTCCCTTTACCCTTTACCTTGATGCAGGTTATTCATTATTCCTACACAGTGGTACCTCGGAAGTCAAACTGAATCCATTCCGGAAGTCCGTTCAACTTCCAAAACGTTCGGAAATCAAGGCGCGGACTCCAATTGGCTACACAGGAAGCTCCTGCATCCAATCGGAAGCTGTGGAAGTCGAGTCAGATGTTTGGGTTCCAAAGAACGTCCGCAAACCAGAACACTCACTTCTGGGTTTGCGGCGTTTGGGAGCCAAAACTTTCGACTCGTAAGGTGTTCGGGATCCAAGGTACGACTGTACGCTAAGAATCTTGGGTTAAGCAGGGCAGAGAGATTGGAATCAATGACCTTCCCAGTTACAGTATCATCACCTTTAAAGCCCTAAACAGCCTCGGTCCTGTATACCTGAAGGAGCATCTCCACCCCCATCGTTCAGCCCAGACACTGAGATCCAGCACCGAGGGCCTTCTGGCGGTTCCCTCACTGCAAGAAGTGAAGTTACAGGGAACCAGGCCTTCTCGGTAGTGGCGCCTGCCCCGTGGAACGCCCTCCCAGCAGATGTAAAGGCAATAAACAACTATTTTACTTTTAAAAGAAAACTGAAGGCAGCCCTCTTTAGGGAAGTTTTTAATGTCTGATGCTGTACTGTTTTTAATATTCAGTTGGAAGCCGCCCAGAGTGGCTGGGGAAACCCAGCCAGATGGGCGGGGTATAAATAATAAATTATTATTGTTGTTGTTGTTGTTTTTATTTTATTTTTTATTATTATTATTATCATTATTATCTGCTGTCTGCCAATCAATTAAGGTTATGGTCAGTTCATCCTGTTCCATGCCCACTCCAGGTACTAGCAAAAGAAACTGCATTTCAAATGCAGAATGTGATCGCTTTTATCAAATTTCACAACAGAATGAATCCATCCATTCCTCCTTTCCTGACCCGACTGAGATTAAGAAGGCATTTGAAAAGGTTCTTTCTGTGCAGCTGCACCTGCCTCGTTCATAAAAACCTTAATACAAGAGCTGCTGTAGCATAGTAAACAAGAGAAAGAGCTGAAATGCAATGCCCCACTTGACTCTCACCTGTGGGATCTCAGGCAATCCATTCTCCCTCAGCCCACCCACCATCTCCATCTGAGTAACAGGGATAATAAATAACAACCTCTATAACAAAGTTGTAATAATTACAAAATAATGTACATGGAGTGCTCTGAACATCTATAAGCGCTATATAAATGGCTTATATGCTCCTTTTTTTCAGCAGCTGGCAGGAAGGTGACGAGCTGCAGCTCCACTACTCTTAAGATGTTCTTGGTGAACAAAACAGAACCTGCCCCAACTCTTCCCCCAAACAGAGAGCTGAGGGGCTCAGATATTATCAGTTCCGGCTGCAGTTTATGCGGAACCAAGCTTTCCTGCTGCTGATTGGCAGGAAGCAGCCATATGTCTCCTGTTCTTAAAGAAGAAGCCTCTCAATTTGAACAGGAAGTAAGTTTTCGAGTTATTACTTGCTCAAAACCCCGTTAGCATCCTAAAGGCTGCCAAACAAAAACCCAACGTAATTGTTTAATACCTGTTTTCTCTTGCTTTTGCCAAAATTTCCTCCCATTGAAAAGGAGCACCGCTGTCATTTAACTCTGCATACGCACTTTGCCAATCTTCAAGTCTACAGCCTTCTCTTTAGTTTCATTTCTCTGAACGGCTAAATGACTCACTTTCTCCTCCCAGGTCCACCCTTAATTTCTTTTGTATGCGTTGTCATAGGTTCAGCTAACTGTGCTGAGCCAACAGTCTCTCATCTAGAACAGCCGTCATCCCTCCACTACTTATTTGCACAATGGCAGGTAAAGAGGACGGACAGGTTAAGCACTCTCAAAGTAACGTGAAGGGCCTGCAACCCTATCCTCTTGATGTCAAGGGACTAAGTAAATTCATGAGTCCCATCCACAGAATTACAGCTAGGTAATATGGTATCAACTAGATAAGATGCACTGGCAGTTTATGAATCACCAAGACCAAAAGCCCTACGTCAGGGGTCAGCAAACTTTTTCAGCAGGGGGCCAGTCCACTGTCCCTTAGACCTTGTGGGGGGCCACACTATATTGGGGGGGGGGGGGAATGAATGACCCAGAGATGCATTTTAAATAAAAGGACACATTCTACTCATGTAAAAACACGCTGATTCCCGGACCGTCCGCGGGCCAGATTGAGAAGGCGAATGGGCCGGATCCGGCCCCCGGGCCTTAGTTTGCCTACCCATGCCCTACATGAACCTTCTCCAAATATGCTCAGCTAGAGCTAATTCTTTTGGACTTTCAGCACCAGATGAAGACATTTCAATTCTCCCAGGATTTTTATATATTTTATTTTCAGATGTTTTTACTACTGTCTTGCTGTTCTTATGGCTGCTTTTACTGGTACCTTGTTGCTTTTATTTTTGTCTTACTGCTATTTTCACTGGGGACAGGAATTAAGCCTGAATTTAAACTTGTTTTATTATACCATGAGCCACCTTGGAAACTGCTGAAAGATAGCCAAAAAAACTTAATAATAGGAAAGGTTACTTAACAGAAACAAAAAGGACCCAAGGCAGATAAGGAAAAAGATACAAAAATAGCAGGTTGTTGTTTTTGTTTTTATTCCCTACTCACCCTTTACCATAAGGTCCCAAGGCAGGGTTCAACAACGTAACAATGCAACATTAAACCGTTTATGACTTTGCTAAGCCAGGACAAAATTATTAAGAATAACAGGAAATCTTAATTAGAAATGTGGGTAGAAAATTACTCTTGAAGAGCAAGACACAAAACTCCCCTTCAAACAATGACTACATTTAATTGTAGGAGGAAAACATAGTTTGGCATTAAGAGTAAGCAGGTATTAAAAGTAAGCCTGAAGCTTGCCTTAGCCTTCCTCCCCTTCTCCTGCAAGCGAAGGGAATGATTTCTGTTACTGGCTAGCAGGAAACATTATTTACTGCACTTGGACAAAATTGCAAACTCTCTCATATCCAACAGCATGTCAAATAAATAACAAAAATGGAATTTGTATTATATTTGCTATTGTGACCTTCTAACTGGTGTAGGATCCAGGAGATTTCACCCTATGTATTGCTTCACAATCAACCAATATGGATGAGCCTGTGCTATTACATTATGCTCTCCAGCTATCTGAGCTTTGAAATGTTTCAAATTCCCAGATTAAGACACTTGCTTTCTATCTCATAGAGAAATACTATTTTTGCCCAGTAGCAACCACTCTTGCTTCTAAAACATTCCTAGTTATAGCTGATCCTAAGCATATTTATTTGAAAGCAAGACTGGCTTTGTTCAATGGAACTATTTTCATGATTTAAAAAGTGCTATGTTTAAAAGGTTTGTTGCTTTTTTCAGTCACATTCACAGATCTTCTTATAACAGGCCAAGTAGTTAGTTGCTTGCCAAGTTCAAATAACTTTAAAGTGAGATAAATTAGTACAAAGCCAGGCCATATCACTGCCAACAAAAAGTTAAAGCGACAGCAGAGTCAGGGTTGGCAAGATATGGAGCAGGAACCTAAGAACCCTGAAAATTATATTCATGTTTAAGGAAATTTCTGACAGCATTGTCTTCCAGACAGCAGCTCTCAGTAGCATTTGCATTTAAAAACAAGCAAACGAAAACAACTTACCTTTGTATGCTTCTGTTTACCAAGATTGTTGTCAGGCTGCGTTTTCTTTTCATTGTCAGACTTCTTTGATTCCTGGGCACTGACTGAAGGAGATTCTGTAGAACTAAACCAATAATTCAAAATAAAACACACATTGCTTGTGGAGGAGGGGGGTCCCAGAAGATTATGAATTGTTTTGGGATCTGGAAATGTTCTTTTGCCATCGTTCTTTGGTAATAAAATAAAGCAACACCCTATCATAAGATGTGAAGAGTTGTTTTCTGCAACATTTACATTAAGAATAACTGTATCTACAAATGCAACCTTTTTCGTTCAGGATCCCTTCTTTACAGCAGGAAGAGAGCAGCAGGGCTCTTAAGAGAAGCACACATGGCTGTTTTCCTTTTCTAGGGAGTGAAGGACAGTTCTGAAGGCAGCTTTCAGAACAACTAACACTGCCCCAACATTGGAAGCAGAGAATGTAAAAAAAATATAAAGGACCCCTGTACAGTTAAGTCCATTCAAAGGTGACTTTGAGGTTGCAGCGCTCATCTCGCTTTCAGGCCGAGGGAGCCAGTGTTTGTCCACAGACAGCTTTCTGGCTCATGTGGCCAGCATGACTAAACTGCTTCTGGCACAACAGGACACCGTGACGAGTGCCAGAGCACACAGAAATGCTACTTACCTTTCTGGCACAGTGGTACCTATTTATCTACTTGCACTGGTGTGCTTTTGAACTGCTAGGTTGGCAGCAGCTGGGACAGAGCAATGGGAGCTCACTCCGTCATGGGGATTCGAACTGCCAACCTTCTGATCGGCAAGTCCAAGAGGCTCAGTGGTTTAGACCACAGTGCCACCCGTGTCCCTAAGCAGAGAAGACACCAGGGCAACAAACATGTATGGGGTGAATGGTCACTTTTAACAAGGTAATTATCACTGTCTGTACTTTTCTGCATTCCATTGCCTTCTGACCTTATTCTTTACAATTCCTCCCTCTCTATAGCCATGCATATATGCATCCACAACTCCGGATAACACTTCAACACATCTGAGCATAAAGCTTCTGCCAGAATGAATTTGTTAGTCTTCCACAAGACCCTTTATATTGTTCTTTATTATATTTTACTGTATTTTTACCTTATTTTTGAAAGCCACTCTGAAAGTGCTGAAGGATATTTTAACTAAAGAAATAAAAACTTGGGGGGGGGGGTCAACTGGGGAATCAATGGGTTATTTCCCTCTTTGAACACCCATGTTAATTAAGAGCATGACTTGATGTGGATTAACACTTTCAATTGCTTTAAAAATCTTTTTGCCCATGCAATCCGTATGTGTGGAAAGCAGTAAAGAGATGCCCTTCTAAAGAATATTTATGTGCAGCCAACCGTTTTAAAGCTTCTTGGTGTTTGTTTAAATTGAACCATAAGGCAGTGTTGTTGCTGTTGTTTAATTCATCTTAAATTTAAAAGAGGGATAATCTTTGAGAGCCTGACACTTACAGAAATTAAGTGCTAATGAAGCATTCTTACTAATAGGAAGTACCGGTAGTGTTTCTATACCTCATGAACTTGTCAAAATCTCCTAGTGGTTCCAAATCTGTGCTTGTAAAATATTAATTTAGCCCGTTTTATTTTATTTACTGTTTTATTTTATTTATTTATTATTTATTTACTTTTATTTACTTTCACATATAAAGTAAAATAGAATTAAACTTACTTTTTCTGAACTACTGCCTTCTTTATTCTGTGTTTATTTTGTTTCACACCTAAATAAATGATAAAAAAGTTGATTCACTAAATAAAAGTTATTATACAAAGTATTTTACTGTATTTAAAGACAATCTTAAAGAGGAAATGTTACCTCTCATTTCATCAATTTGCTTTTTAAATTTTTCATGTTGCTGTATAAGATCCTTAATTCCTTCAGGATTATTTATGCACAGCTCTTGGCCTTTCTCATTTGCTTCTAGTGCTTTTTTGTGTTCCCCCAAGAGATAGAGTGAATCACAGAATCGATAGTGTCCCTACAAAAAAAAAAAAGAACAAAGAGCTTACCACCCTCCTAAATAGAGCAAGTTTTGCCAAATAAAAACATTTTCACTCCTATTTTCATCATATGAGTCTAAAAGCCCAACCCTACATTGGCTCCCAGTATGTTTCCGAGCACAATTCAACGTGTTGGTGCTGACCTTTAAAGCCCTAAACGGTCTCGGTCCTGTATACCTGAAGAAGCGACTCCACCCCCATCATTCTGCCTGGACACTGAGGTCCAGCGCCAAGGGCCAAGGGCCTTCTGGCAGTTCCCTCACTGCAAGATGTGAGGTTACAGGGAACCAGGCAGAGGGCCTTCTCGGTGGTGGCGCCTGCCCTGTGGAACACCCTCCCACCAGATGTCAAGGAAATAAACAACTATCTGACTTTTAGAAGACATCTGAAGGCAGCCCTGTTTAGGGAAGTTTTTAATGTTTGATGTTTTATTGTATTTTTAATATTATGTTGGGAGCCGCCCACAGTGGCTGGGGAAACCCAGCCAGACGGGTGGGGTATAAATAATAAATAATAGGAGGGATTTTCATCTAGTAGAGACTTAAGTGTTGGTAGTCCCTCCTTTACTGAGCTCCACCTCTCCCTCCTGTTCAAACTTTAACCCCTGAAGAACCAATAGTGTATCACACTACAATCTGTACCATCTCTCATTAAGTGGCAGGTTCACCAAACCCCAGGGAGCACATTTCTGGGGAATGCATGGGAAATGGGCAAAAATCAAATTTCCCCACTCTCCCTAAGTGGTCACTGGGACTGCCTCTTCTGTGAGCAAAACAGGATCTCTGGATGCAATCCTATGCTGGCACATGGTAGAAAGCCAGAATCAACAAGTATCTACATTAGATCAACATTAGATCATTATTAGAAGATTAGATACAAAAAGTGAATCTAATACATACTTGTTAAAATTGGGTAAAGGAGCCCAAAGAGACCATGCCCTAAAAATAACTGGTATGGGTCCTTTCAATTAAGAAGCTGCCAAGGACATAACTCCTACCTACTCACAAATATATTACATTTAGAGATATTTTCTATATTAACCAGTTTAGAAATGCTTTTAAATAAATAAAATTATTGCATACAGTGTATCTATCCCCCAGTGATTTATAACTAGTCAAATTAACTCAAAAAGGGAAGCTTCCTGTTTATATAATGGTTAATGTTCAATGTTTTCTGACTTGAGTTCCAACAAAGACAGATCTGTGAAAGAAATGCAGCTAACCTTTGGCCAGTTGGGCTTCAAAATTATGGCTCTCTTCCCATCACACAGGGCTTTTCTGTAAACAGTAAGAAGTTAAGATACTAATGAATGAGGAAAATGTTCTCATTCAAATATAGTACATTTTTTAAGCTTTTCAAATTGCAAGACTAAATCCAAAAACCTGAGAAAGTTCTGTCGTTAAAAGAGAAGAAATTTCACTCACCATGAATTCCCATTCTGGAGAGCAGACAGAGGATTCTTCAACTCAAGTCTCCTCCTGGGGGAAGCCAGGTTCAAATTCTGACTTCACCAGAGGGAGGGGGTCTTTTGTCTTCACAGACCTAGCCTTGCAGAACCAAAGCCCTTCACATTTACCTCCCTGAATGTTACTGACTATTGATTAAGACAGTCAATAGTCTTTCCTTCTATTTGAACGCTTCTTCCTGCCAGGTTTTCCTTCCGAGTACTCTTAGAGCATACGAAGAAAGATATTGACCCAAACCAACATGGCAACAGTTCAGTGCTAAAAGGCTTCGTCAACAGAAAAGGGCATCGCTGAAAGGTCCAATATACCATCCAGCATTCCTACAAGTCTAGTCTGAACCAAAACACTAAGCTGGGCAGACTGTCCACTCTGTAAAGTTGGAATCTATGTTAATTTACCAAAAAAAATAAAAAAAAAATAAAATTCCTTACTCCTCAATAATAGCAATAATATTCACCTCCAAGATACAGAAAAGCAATACAGAAAATACAGGACAGGTTGGGATCCAAAAAGGTGGCTTGGGTCATACCTGGTGGAATTTATCATATTTGTTTTTGCTCTGAGCACCTGATCTCCTTACCATCCAATAAACTACTTTTTTGAAACTATCTGCAGTTTCAAAGTACTTCACTGAACTAGTTCTATGGACTAAACATCAGGAAGAGCTTTCAGATGCTAAGAGCTGTTTGAGAGTATTTCTAGTTTTCTAGTCTTTTGTTGGAAGCCGCCCAGAGTGGCTGGGGAAACCCAGCCAGATGGAGAGGAAATAAATAATATATTATATTATTTTCAGATTTGCCCCAGCTTTGGTGGAACGCTCTATCGCAGGAGACCAGGGCCCTGCGGGACTTAACATCTTTCCGCAGGGCCTGCAAGATGGAGTTGTTCCGCCTGGCCTTTGGTCCGGGCCCAGTTTGACCCCCCTCTATGGGACCCTGTAGGTTACCTCTTTGGCCCTTTTATCACCTCATGTGGGACCAACATGGATAGCTGGCCCTGATGAATACTTGAGGTTCCCGACCCCTATGGTTGTAATTCGTGGGCAATCATCTAATTTTATCCTGATTCTAATTTTTAAGCTGTATTTTAATCAATTGTTTGATTGTGTTTTGATGTATTTGATATTTGATGTTAGCCTCCCTGAGCCCGGTCTTGGCCAGGGAGGGTGGAGTATAAATCAAAAATTACTTACTTACTATATTATTATTATTATTATTATTATTGACTCTCCTTCATTGGAGGTTTTCAAGCAGTGGTTGGATGGCCATCTTTGATAAATGCTTTTGTTAAGATTCCTGCATTGCAGAGGGTTGGACTAGATGACCCTTGGGATCCCTACAATTCTTTGGTTCATTTGTTCTTTGGTCTCTGACCACTGTGTATTTCTGTCTTTAAGAGATCACTATTTTTTATTTGACACTAACATGCATCAAATCCAATGCTCACCAGCTTCCCCAAGATTCAAAGTCCCAAAAGAGATCAAAACCAAACCCAAAAGCTCTAAAAACTGAGAATAGCTGAAAACATTTCCAATTTAATGCCCTCCTCCTCAATTCCTTCCTTCCAATCAAACCAAAAATTAATTGCTTTTTCGCTCTTGATCATGCCATTGAGCAAGTGGGTGTAGAAGAGGATGAGAAACTATGACAAACTGAAATAAATCCTCTCTAATGTAAAATAATACTAAATTTCGCAGCTGGAAATTTAACTTTATAAATGTGCAGATGAAATGTTTCATAGCCATTTAGTCTCTTAAAGCAACACAGCTTTAAAAAAATGGACCATTAGATTTCTATTCAGTTTAGATAAACATACTTAGGCAGTGTTTGAACACTCAACTGCAAGCCCTCTCAAGCTTTCCCAGTCCCTTCTGGCCAAGGGGTTTGAAGGTATGGAATTCCACTTGCCTTTTAAAGCAAACTTTTGCCATTTCATCCAAACCAAGAACTGTGATTAACTGTGGTTAGTTTAATAAGCCAGCTTCATAAACCATGATTTGAAGTAGACTTGTTTTAAACTAACCAGTTATCGCTACCCACAGCTGAATAAGAACAAGAGTTTCCAAACTTCTCTTTCCGATCACGTGTCATGCAGAGGAAGAGGGGAGCATGCAAGCCCAGGAGAGAAGGCTAGAGTCACTTATATAACACTAAACCATAGCTTAGGGTTCCATTCAAATGTAGTCATTGAATCCCATGGAAAAAAATATACTTACTTATATTGTCCAGTTCGGATAAAACAGAGAGCCCGGTTGCCATAAAGAATGTGATTTTCAGGCCTTTAAAAAAGGTTAGATTGCATTCAGTTTATTTACTCTGAACCAAAATAGTCTTCTGAAAGTTGAGCCATACATGTATTTATATGTAATTATCCAAGATGACTTTTCTGCCTTAGTTTGGATTTTTGGTAGCAGTTAATACGCAAGGTTTGAAAAGCTGTGGTCTGCATAACAAACTCATTGAGAATAGTTTACAGCAGTCTCCCCATGTAGGGTGAATTCAGAAACAGGTACACCTGCAGTCCCAGTGTCAGCCTAACCGAAGTTAAAAGTCGCAATTGTTGCAGGTAACATAGGTAGTGATTGCTGTAAATAGTAAGTACTACTGATAGGCACAGGACGCGGGAGGCACTGTGGGTTAAACCACAGAGCCTAGGACCTGCCGATCAGAAGGTTGGCAGTTCGATTCCCTGCGACGGGGTGAGCTCCTGTTGCTCAGTCCCAGCTCCTGCCAACCTAGCAGTTCAAAAGCATGTCAAAGTGCAAGTAGATAAATAGGTACCACTCTGGCGGGAAGGTAAACAGCGTTTCTGTGCGCTGCTCTGGTTCGCCAGAAGCGGTTTAGTCATGCTGGCCACATGACCCAGAAGCTGTACGCCGGCTCCCTCGGCCAATAAAGCGAGATGAGCGCCGCAACCCCAGAATCGGTCAGGGGTCCCGTTACCTTTACTGATAGGCACAGCACTCAATTTCAGTACTGTAATACGGATTTGTATTAGTGGGGCTACTTACCAAATACATTGCCAAGCATTGCTATTCAAGTGGTTTCAAATATGACAGGTTTTTATTAACTCTGCCATTCCGTATCTCTACTGAACAGCTATAAACTACAAAGTTCTCTTAAACAGTGCTACTCAGCTGACAGTAAGGCTTCCAGCAGCAGAGCATTTTTTTATATTATTTTCCCTCCCCCTTGCAGCCCCCTCACACTCTCTAAATTGCTCCAGAAAGTTGGGAAGCCCACCAGAGCAGATTTAAGTAGTGCACCGTGAGCTAGTGGAGCGAAGGAAGTGGTTGAAAATTGCTTCTTTCCTCTAGGAAGCCTTACCATCAGCTGAGGGACACTGTTGGACAAAACCCATGGTGTATTAGGAATGGCTACCAAAAGAAAAAACAGTGGAGGGTACACTGTTTCTTCTGTCTCACAAAACCAAATCTTAATCCAGATTCAGGCGATAAATCATGCGGTTTGTTAAACAGTCACTACTCCCTACTGGACCTTTAAAATCCTACTTAAGTGATTCTGCTCTCAGGTCAACATGATCCACTAAAAGATGCTAATTGTTTGGTGACAAGCGCCAAGGAAAAAACAAACCCCTCTGAAAGCAAATAGACAATTTCAGGTGAAGTAAAATCTAATTAAAAGGGCACTAAGAATGCAAAGAAACACTACAATACCCATAGTGCATTCCATACACCCTACTCTGTATAGGAGCAGCTGTCTTTGGGAACTACTCTTCTCTTCATATAGAAAATACCTTTCATCTTCTGTCCAAAAAGGTTCTTATCTCAAATGCATGTTTCTACATCTTTGTTCATTAATATAATTTATCCCTTACCATAATTCTATAGCTTTTGTATAGGAAGCGGCAGCAATATCAAATTGCTCTTTAGCAAATGCTTCATTTCCCCAATTTTTCATGAGATCACTTTTCTGTAATGAAACAGGACAAATTCAAATTAACTTCAATTGTAAAGCAATTTCAGATGGGTGCATATATATACAGTTTACTAAATTCATCTTGAACTATGAAACATCTTTAAGTTATTTTTAAGATTGTGTTACACAATGACTGTGTTTGGATGCTTACAAGCCACGATAGAAACAAGCAGTGAGACCATTCTCTGAGAAATCCTTGGATCCAGAACACTTGAACAACTATAGGCACATTGCAAATATTCCTTTTTCAGGTAAAGTTCTTGAAAGGGTGGTTTTGAACCAACCTCAGACCTCTTGGATGATTGTGATGGCCTTGGTCACCCTTGTAGTATGATGACTTGTGTTGGGACAAGGGGAGTGTGTCCCTGTTAATTCTCCTTGACCTCTCAGTGGCTTTCAATACAAATGACCATGTTATTCTTTTGGGGAGACTGTCGGAGCTGGGAGTTGCGGATACTGTTTGGCAGTGATTCCACTTTAACTTGGATCGCTGCTTGGAGGAACCTCCATTACAGGGTTCCTCAGGGTTTGATTTTATCCCCCAAGCTATTTAACATCTTCATGAAACTTAGTGGGGGTCATCCAAGAGTTCTGGAGTTTGCTTTCATCCGTATGCTGAAGACACCCGACTCTACATCTCCTTTACAGCTCAAGCAGATGTGGCGGTGAATGTTCTGGACTGGTGCCAGGCCTTGGTAATAAACCAGATGAGAGCCAATAAACTGAAGCTCAATTTAGACAAGACTGAGATACTACTAGAGGGTGGTTTCTCTGCCCAAATGAAAGGTGTGGCATTTACAAGTAAGCTCTTATTTTTTTAATATAACGTTTTGTTTAAATCTTACCTTCATACAACCGTCACAGTTTTGAGATTCAAATGCTTCTATTAAGTTGTAGTCCTCCAATATAATTTTGCTTATGAGATGCTTGTCTACAAAGCGAAACACAGTACAATGTTTACTGCTACCAACTATAGTACTGACATGTACTTAAGAGTTACTTTTCCCTGCCCAAAATTATTCCTTTAAGAACTATATAAATATCACACATATGTACACTAGTGTAATCCAAGTGAGTAGTTCAATCTTCCATTTTTATTTTCCAAATCAAAAAAGATTTCAAAGTTGCAGAAAGAGATTTTTTTTTTTTACTAACAAAGTAAATTTCTCCCAAATCATGCCACCTGTCCATGGGCTGATGTCCCCTGAGGGAGAGAGGGGTTCAATTCTGTGTTGAATCCTTGTTCCCAGAAGGAAACCTTGTTCCTAACAGGTGCTCAAAGTCAAAGCTAGCAAGATTGACACACACACCCTTTGACTGCTGATGAGCAGGGCTTAAATCCAGCTCAATTTGGCTATGCACGCCTGTTCAATGTCGGGAACAGGCACACACAGTCAAAGAAAACAAGCAAAAGGAAACGCCAGCTAGCTGGGTGAGGGAGAAGTCCCTCCTTCAGTCCCTGTGGCCCCACCCCCGGTCGCTGAAAGAAACCTGATTTTCTGAAGACATTGATCATGATGGGGATTTCTCACATGTGAAGCAATACCTGTAAATTGCAGGAAAGGGATGGGAGAAAGAAGCGCTTTGCCAGACCAATGCTCAGCACCAGAGATTCTGACATGTAGGCAGGACCACCTACTTCTCAACCACGTAATGTTATAATGATGTGTGACTGGCAGGTGCCGCCACCCACCTGTCAAATTTGGCCTGCAAGGTTGATCCTATGGAGCCAAAAAGCTTCCCCATCCATGATATTTCAAAGAACAGGTTCGCTTAAGTGTGGCCAGGATCTAAAGAATCATGCAGCCCCTCTTGTACCCAAGAAGCTACTCCAAGAAACAACATGTCATGAAACTGGCACTATATCTGAGAGGTGGTAGAAATCTATGATCCCCCATGCATGAGAATTAATGTCTCACTCATGCACGGAGCACTTTGGATCCAGGCCGATAAATTTACCAGCGAACAACCTTAAGGCACATGGCAGCAAAAGTTGCCAACTGGTATATATTGGGAGGATGCTGTATTTTTGGTCTTCAACTGCAGAAATAATCAGTTAACTTGGTATCTCCCCTGACCTTGACTTCCTATCTTGAAGTAAAACTGGTAGTGATATGTTAACTTCAGCTTGGTCTAAGTCTAAATGAAAAGAACACGGGCTCAGCAGTAGACCGGATATGAGTCATCATACCAGTGAAGAATAAGCTGTTTCCTCAAAAAAAAAAAAAAAAAAACAACACAACTACAAACGCCGTAAAAATTACTTTCAATTAGGACTAGAGAAACAAAAACAAAAAAAGCTGCCTTTATAGAGCTAGTATTATGGAACAAAGGTTGATCCACACACAAAAAACCTTTGGGCCATACTTTTTTTTTGGGGGGGGGCAACCAAAAAGACACAAAAACATGGCAAACTTTGATTTCTCAGAGCTCTTCACGAGGAATAATGTTCCATGAAAGCTTTATCCTGGAACTGAATCTACAGCCTTTAAAAACCCCAATTATAATCATCTCACCGCTTCCTGCTTTGTGTAGCATATCACCTGTTGAAGAGTTCCGCAAAACTCAAAAGCTTGCCACCATTTCTGTGACTTTTTGGTTGGCCTTAGTCAAAGTATCACCCAACTGTGAACCACGGAGTTTAAGATTAAACAGGCACAGGAACACATTTTTCCATACACCACTCATTGTAACATTGTGTATAACTTACATTCAGCAAAGAAAACTTCTAGGAAAGGCCAACAATAATTTCCAAGCTTTTCTAATTTCTGTAAAATACCGATGTCATCAGCATATTTTATCCAGTCAAGAGCATCATAAATATTGAAGATTCTCTATTTCAGATGAAGGAGAAATAAGATACTATTACTTGAAGTACTTTAAAAAAACACAAGTTAAAATTAAATACAAATATAGCCGTCCAGGCATGAGGGTGTTAAATAATATAAAGACTACAGAATCAAGCCAGTGGCCTGCAGTTATACTCTTGCCTCCATGAAAAGAATTAATTTCTGCAGACACCAAGAACTCTGCTGTTTATGCTGGATTGTTATCCAGTACATTCATTGGATCATTCTGATTGGGTTTTACAAACAGCAGTTTTTAGTACACTCCCCATGATCCACAAGTCACATTATGATTGCATTTTGGATCATGAATAATCCACAAAAAGCTTGCAGCTCCTATAAATCTGCTAACTCTAAGGAGGTCTAGGAGGGTCAGCGGCTGGATGGGAGATCACCTGGGAACCACTGGTCCGATCCATGGTGGATGAAAAGCAGGATATAAATCTTAGTAAACATTGTGTTTATTCAAAAAAAGTGGTGTGGGATTCTTACAAAGCAAAAAGGCTTCTAGTATTTGAGCCCGGGAGCTGAAAACAAACTTACATTGTCTATTTCAGCTCCAATTTTCAATATGCCATTGATGAAACGTGGAACATCCTGGGGGTGGAGAGAAGAAAAAGAGCAAAGGCTTATCAACAACCCTAACCTGCACTCATTTAACACCATGTCACTGATCTGAAGGGGTTTTCTAACTTCAGCTGAGATTCAAGAGTAAGGCTACACAATACTACCTATACTTGCCAGGAAGAAAGCCCCACTGAATCCAATGGGCCTTATTTCTGATTAGGCATGGCTAGGATTGCTCCCAGACTTTGGCCCTCCCTCCCTCCCTAGGGAAACTAGACTGGCTGCCTCCTTATCGTCCTTCCGCCAGCAGATGAAGACTTTCTTATTCCAACAGGCTTTCACAAACTGATTGTTTTTAATGAAAGGGCTGGTGCCATGCTGATTTCATTATAACTACTAGTATGGCTTCAATATGTATATAGTTTTAATTCTATCAATGTTTAATTGGTTTTTAATTAACTTTTTTCTATGTTTTTAGTGGTTCTTATTCTTATCTGTAAGCTGCCTTAAGTCCCTGTCAGGGGGAAAAGGCGGGCTATAAATAAATATAGAATAATAATCTTCTTAATGACTTACCGCAAACTTTTTGGCTATATCAGTAACATCTTCTAATGTCTCAATTTCATATAGTCTCTCCAGATTGAGCTCACCCACTTCACAATCACTTAAATATAAACAGATTCACATTAAATGACATTTTCTACTACTATATGAGAAAGATCAAAATAAAGAAGGTACTTAGAAATATGTACACATATTAAAACAGATTTTGAGACACTCATACTTCATTTAAACATCAATAGTCAAACAAGCATGTCTATTCAGTAGTAAGTCCAACTGAGTGTTTACTCTGAATAATTTACAAAGCAAAGATAGGCATGCTGGTCCATAAGAAAAGATTCAAAAAATTCAGTTGGGTCATGCCTTTAACAGAACCAACCAAAATGTCACAGAATTGTGATAGAGATTCAAGTTCTCCAGTACTCTTAATAAGACAGGATGTTATAAAAAGCAGAGAGTAAGGTGAGGGACTAGGGGAAAAATGTGCTAGTTAATTTATTTTTATTTCCCCATGAGCCATTAAAAAAAAAGAATGTTAGCATTCCATTTTTAGAACCTCTCTCTGTCCTGATGCTGCAAAACATACACAGGTTTTCCATATTTCAGCTTTCAAACAAGAGTGCAAACATTTAATGAACAAGAAAAATGCCTGCTTACCTGGAATCAAGACATTTCTTTGTGTGTTTACATCCAGGCGCAAATAAAAATGGCCAAAAGGTATATATTTTGATCATGTCACAATATTTGTGCAGCTCAGAAACTGGTTTACTACACCATATTTTACAGATTTCACCTATGGAACAAAAAGAAAGGAAAAATAAAACTAAGCTCTAATAAGCCTTACAAATCTGAAGATCTGCACCAGTGCTTGACTGCTACATCAGATCTTAGTCTATTCTTCCGCAGCACAGCAAAATGCAGGAGAGGACCATTAAAACAACCATAGACAGACAAACTAAAAAGGGAAAAGAATTTCTTACTAACTTGCATTGTTAGTTTATGTACCTGGTCTATATTTCACTGAAGAACAGCTTCCAAATTTTGCACGAACCTACAAAACAACATAGATATTGACAGTTAAAGAACTGAAGGCCAATAATGTGAAGCAAAAGTTAAAAACAACTCATGTGAAGCAACAGTGAGTCATCTGATCCAGGAACAGCTTTTGAACGCAACTCAGAAGAAGAAGAGTTTGGATTTGATATCCAGCCTTTCACTCCCCTTCAGGAGTCTCAAAGCTGCTAACATTCTCCTTTCCCTTCCTCCCCCACAACAAACACTCTGTGAGGTGAGTGGGGCTGAGAGACTTCAAAGAAGTGTGACTAGCCCAAGGTCACCCAGCAGCTGCATGTGGAGGAGCGGAGACACGAACCCGGTTCCCCAGATTAGGAGACTACCGCTCTTAACCACTACACCAACTCAAAGGATTACCAACAAGTTATCAAGAACCAAACCCGATCCCTTTTGCAGAGCATGCTCCTATCAAGCAGTTTCTCAATGCTGGCTGAGAAGAGGATGTTTGCTCTGAAAAGCCTGCTGTATGTTATACAGGCTAGCTGAGTGTTGTTTTCACCGCTGAAACAGAAGGACTTTGTTTGCTACAGAAGGACAGAAAAGAACTTCTAATCCAGCAGCATGGCGATGACTTGCAATGGACCGACATAAAGCAGTTTGTGGCAGAACAGTGCCACAGAGCTGGTGTATGAAATACCCTTTGAAATGTATAGTAGGGGACAGAAGGAGAGAACTTCAGAAACCGAAACTAGTTTACCATGGTGAAATGTTGCACCTCAAAGCATTTAATAGAGTGATGTTACCTTGTGACTGGCCTTCAGAATGGGCCTTCCACCCCCAAAGCACAAGTCTACAGCATATTTTTTTTAAAAAAACTGTTTCCTAGTACCGACTATGATCCTCTCCTGTTTCTACGGTGACAGAACAAGACACCTGACAGACCATTACCAATAGCTCTTTGCTGCAATGTTAACCCACAGTCATCCATGTTAAAAATGAACAAATATGTCAATAAAAAGGCGTCACTGCATGCCTTTCATCAGTGGTGCCAAACGTGTTTCCTTTTCTGATATACGAACAAAAGATGTGCACATATGGGAAACAAAAAATTAAGCTGATTCTATGCCACTCTCTCTGTCTCCCTCTCTCTGCACTACAGCTAGTATCAGGAGGCAGCAAGAAAATCAAGCACAGCTTACCAGTTCACAACACGGTCTGACATATGCTCCATATAACGTGATGTGATTGAAAATATCTGGATCAAGTTCAGGATTTGCCATTTTGCATGATCCTGAAAAAGAAATAAATAAACGAGGAAACAATGAAAAGGGGGGGAATAAATAAATTATCCTGAACACTTTGAAATATTGGTTATCCCTAGGGATTTTAATACAGGTTTAAAGCACAAAGAACCACCTTTCCCCGCAAGAACAAAAAAGATCTTAATGAAAGAGGGAATAAAACATTTGAAACTATTTGATTCAGCTCTTGGGGACACAGCTCTAAGTATAAGTATTTTATGTACTTATTGCATTTATATCCCACAATTTTCTCCAAGAAACTCAAGGTAGCATCTCCACAACAACCCTGTGGGGTAGGCTTCTGATAAAGCACACCTCAAATCACCAGGCAAAACTACTGAATCAGAGTGCCAAACATGCCTCTAGTTCTACTAACATAATTATTAGTTCTATTCGTTCACTAGTACCAGAGATGGAAAGACGTGTTTGCACTGGATTCCCTTACTGCAGAGACGGAGAACTCGAGACACTCCAGATGTTGCTGGACTTCAACTCCCATTAGCCCCAGGCAGTCTGGCCATGAGATGGTGGGAACTACAGTAGAACAACATCTGGAAGGCCACATGCTCCCCCGCCTTACTCAAAGTGATTTCATAAAACTTTACTTAAAGCCAAGTGACACTGTGTTTGCTAACTTGTTCATATGGGAGGCATAACAGGCCCCAACAGCAAGTCCAAAGTTTGCAATCCAAAGAATAGTCAACTATACCAGGATTGGATCAACTGTAATTAGACTGTAACATCCTTGGGGAATTGACCCAACTTTTTCCTTATGTAGACGAGATGATTGTTGGCTCAGACGAGATTGATGTCCCTACATACAATCATAACAGTATCAGGAAAACTTTATCAATGTTAACTTTTGCCTTTGAAAAGGGTGTCGTAACTTTACTACTCACAGCTTTTTTTTTTTTTTAAGAGCATTGGCCCTGTTATTTATTTTTATCTCACCTGTTAACCCTCTGTTATAGGAGTTCTAAGGTTCGTGTTTCATATATATATACAAGGCAAACACATACATAAGTATATAAACCATGTGTCTGAAATAGTACAGGGGAACAATCCTGAAGCCATTTTGAATCTCCCAAATTGACCTTAAATGTTTCTCTGCAAGGAGGAAGGAAATGGGAAAAGCTTTCCAATTCTCTTTGGACTGTAGGGGCTTACACTTCCCTGTAAATACAGTCTGGCAAGTATCTGTTAAGCTGAGCGCACTATCAATATGCATAACAGATTCAGAAACTAAGTATTTACCATCTCAAAGCCAGGCTACCCAGAAAAGGCAATCAGATAAGGCATTATCAGGTATCCTGGCAGACAGGATAGAAGCAACACTTTCAAATATCTCTTTCTGTGATGTACTTATGATGTTTTGGGGGGTGGTCGAGAGCTACAGGATAGTAGGCAATCTCAAAAGTCTATACAGTATAAGAGCTTGCACACCAATGTTCTGGGTTCCTCTCCTCCCTCCCTGTGTGGGGTGAGCAGGAGACCCTGTTGCAAGAGTTTAATAAAGATCATGCTTCCTAGCTGCTTTGCTTCTCAATATTCTCTGGTTGGCCTCTGTTATTTTCTCCTACTGATAGAAAACCCACGTAAGACTCTATACGGGCTCTTAGATACCCCATAAGGGAAAGGGAGAAGTTTTTTTTCTTACAACACCTCCCAAAACAAATTAATGTTTAGGTGTTCAGTCTATGCTAGTAGTGTGCACACTTTCTCTCTCAAAGTAGATATGAACCTTGAGGGAACCCAGGTAGCCGGACAGCCAATAGCATCATCTACCAGCTCACTGTGCGCATGTACACTGGCCACAATCATTGGAAACATGCAGGTCAGCCCACTGCAACATGTTCTGAAAAGGATTCTAAAGCTTCAATTGGTTCAAAATGCAACAACAAAGGTGCTACCTGGAGCCTGCCAGAGAGCGCATAGAACCAATAATGCATCAATCACACTGGCTCCTCATTTGCCTCCAGACACAGTGCCAGTCTTCGATGCTTTGAATTCTGATAGCTCAAGAAGCATCTTTTCTCGTGGGAAAATCCTGGCTCTCTTAGGTCATAAGCTGAGGCCCTGCCAGATATTAGCAACTCCTGTTGCTAGAAATTGGAAATGAGCCCCCAACTCCTCTAGCAAACATCTTCCTCCACCTGAGTTCTTAATTTCCTTTTTACATTGTTTTTATTAAAGATGTTCTGAATCTCAAAGAATTAAGGGGAGGTGGCTGTGTCACTTCAAGAGGCAGGCATGTTCAGAACAGCTCACCTGGAATCCTACAGGCAAATACCTGAGAACTCTGAGGGTTGCCTGATTAGAGGAGCACAAAAGAGGTTTTGATTGTTTGTATGTATGGGGGATTAGCTCAGAAGGTGAAGGAGCGGGGTGGGGAAGAGTATCAGATCCAGTTCCTGTAGTCTGGCAATAAAAGCATAGAGAAGAGGCAATCTGTGCAAAAATCCTGAAAGCAGTTCTCTCCCTGGATTTTGCTGCCCCATTGTTGCTATGCAAGTATTTTAGGCTGCAGAACACTCCAAAGTCAGTATGCTGCACAGTTTACATAACAAGTATGGTGTACGATAAGCCCTGGGACCTTACAGAGAAGGAAGGGTAAAAAATCTAAACTGAAATAATAAAAAAGAGGTAAAACTGCTCTGCAAGCCTTTTAAAACACTAATATTTATTTAGCTTCCTGATAAGACTAACCATATATTTAAGGTAGAATTCTAAGCATCTGCCCACAGAGCCAAGGCCTACTGAAACTGTGACAGGTCAAGGCTTTATAGCTGGCTGCTAGATAACAAAGCTATGAATCTAATCAAGGCCACAATTTATAGACTCCCCCTCCCCCACAGCCAGGGGTGGGGAGCCTTTTTCAGATTAAGAGCCACATACCCTTCTGGGAAAGCGTCCTGGGACCACAGGCCAGTGGATGACGCAAAGAAGGCAAAGAAGGCAAATTGCCTCTGTATATTGAGTGGGCTGGAAGATTCTCCAGGCACCCCTCTCTGTCTCTCATCCAAGTAACCAAGTGATCAGCACATTCCAGGTAAGCAAGGCCAGTGACGGGTATGGCCTACAGAGAGCAGAGGTGGCCTAAGTTTGATAGAGATGCCAGGAGGGCCACATTGGGCTCCCAGGCAAGAGGTTTCCCACTCCTGCCCATGGTGCAACTCTTCATCGCCATGCCTGGTGAGGTCAGGCTGGTGGGCATGTGGAGCAGGACGTTTCTGACCAGGCCCTCAAGGCTTTGGGGCTCCCTCCTCTGGGATAGCCATATGGCCCCTTGCTCTTAGCCTTCTGACACAGGCATAGCATTAAGAGTTGGGTGTTTCACTGAGCATTTGGGGGAGAGGACTAAGTTTTAGTTGGATGCAGCGTTTCTGCTCTTAACATTTCAACGTCCATTGTTTGGTTGTTTTAGTACTATTGGTAGACTGGTTTATTTCAGTTGTTGCCAACCTCTTTAGGCCTGTAGTCACATTTGCAAATCAGGGAAACGGTATGGGCACTACACAGACCCTGCGACATACCGTTATCTATTCTGCTGGAAACAACAGCTTCATTCAAGCTGAACTTTAGCAGGGGAAGGGGAAGAGACCACTGAACAGAACATGTGCTTCTATGGTCACCTGAGATCTGTGGGTGAATGGTGCTATACAAATTTAATAAAAAATAATAATGTTGGTGACCCCCTGGTTTATTCTATCAGCTCCTTTTTAAATGTATATTTTGGTTACCTTTCTTTAACCAGAAAAGCTAAACTCCAGTCTCCTTTTCTGATCTCTGGTTGTCTCTGTCATTTCCTCCTTCCTTCAAGCTAACATACTGTATAGCACTGGCAGCAGCACACAAGTTTTTCATTCTCCAGCAATTCACACATTACACGCTTTCCTGCATATTCATTGACAGAAAACCCAGGTATTCAACTGAGGATACACTTGACAGGAAGCTGCCAATATTGGTTCTCAGCAGCAGGGGCCTATACTGTATATGTTTTTCCAAACATGCATTTGTCTAATTCACACATAGTGGTTTGGTGCACAGCAGAAAACCTAGTGCATGAACTGATTATGAAGAAGTCTCAGTCTACGTTATCCTCACTGAACTCAATGAGTAGTCATGTTGTGCAAGTCTGACTTCCTGGCTGCAACAGAACCCTCTGAATCACCCACACAAAACAATGCATATTGTTTCTACCTCCACTTGATTGGGCCACAAATGCTTTTTAAAAAGAAAAAGAAAATTATCAAAAGAGGAAACATCAATCAGCCCACAGGCCTTATGTTGTAAATTTGAATTTTCTCAAATTTAAAATGGAAGAATTGTACTTTTAACTGTATACTGTACTTCTTTTATAGTAATATATTGTTCGTTGCTTGGGGGGCTTTAGGGGGAAAAGTAATAAATCCATTAAAACTAACAGAAATTACATGGGGTTTGGGGGAATTTTACACATGCAAACAACTCACTCCAATATAAAGTTGCACAAAACTGCCCAAACAAAACTAGGAAGCTCATAACCAAAACATCTGCACATCAAAGGGATTTATTTTAAGAAGTTGGCCCTGGCATATATAATGATGGACACACAATAGTATTAGGAACTTCCTGTAATGTTTATTTTTACAACCCTATGCACAAAGGCACAGATCCAAAAGAAGATAAGGCTTTTAAACAAGGCCTACTCCAAACCATAATCAAACCGTGCATCACCCCAGAAACACATTGCAAAAAATCACCACCATGGGCACAAAGGCGTGGATCTAAAGCACAAATACTTTCATGCGATTGTTACACAGAATGCCTCCAACTCTCCCAGACCCTGTACAGAAATGCAACTGTTTAAAAAGTGCCACTCTCAACTTGGGGGGCTGGGGTGCGTGGTTAACCCTTCCGAATCTGCACTTAGGCATTCGACGGGGGACGAGTGTTTATTAGTCCACTTCCAGGTCATCCAAGGAGGAGACTGGAAAGAGTTTGGCGCCTTCGGAGCGGAAAGCTTGCAGCGCCTCTCCAACAGCAGGCCTACTGCTACGAGCCTAATGTTCCCGATTCCGGAGCGGGTGTGGCTGGAAGGAAGCGATCGCCTGGCAGCATTCAGACGTGCACTTCAAAATCACGTTCCCCGGCCACAACAGCCACAGGCTTAGTCGTAATCAATATGGACAAAAGGGCCTTTCGCGCACGCACTGTTTTGAATGCCAGGCTCCAGCATGGGAGAAAAGTGAACCGCCCAAAAGACTGTGGAGCAGCGGCCAGGCAGGCAGGCCAGGAGGCTGGGCCACGCGGATTCCCAAGCAAAACCCCCACGCCTCCACCCACTCTCCGCGCGCACCGGCCGTACCTCTCTCACCGGGCAGACAGGCGAGTCTTTGCGCAGCTTCCGCGCCGCCTCCGCCGCTTTGCTTCTGCTCCGAGCAGCCACCTCCACTCGCTCCGCCCGCTCGCAAGCGCTGACGTGCTGCTCTGCTCTTCCCTCCCCAAGCAATACGCAGGAAAACCCACAGGCGACGCTTCGGTTTCGTTTCCGCTGCTCTCCTGCCATAGAGCGAGAAACAGGCCGGAATTGCAACCCTGTAGACTTGCGGGGAAATGGAGGGACGATCCCATTCCCTGGAGGTCGAATTCCTTGGTTCCTTTTAACGATTTGCGGGAGGGTTAGCCGTGTTGCAGCAAAAAAAGGCTTGCATATTTATTATGGCATAAGCTTTCGTAGACTGCGGGCCACTTCATCAGAAGCATGACATGGCATTTTTAATAACTATCCTATAAGCTTGTGGGTCAGTATCTTTGCAATCAGCGAGATTTGCGCTGTTTGCATTTAATTTCCTGTAACCCAGGTTACAACCCCATCAGTGCTAGGTATATAAATATTACTCAAGAGAATGCTTCCTGTATCTGATGGAATTGGCTGTAGTTCCTGAAATCTTGTGTTTTGGTTCCTTCTGAAACATACTTTTCTCTGCTCAGGCCCACAGAAAACCAGAATTATAGCTCAGTCTACAAGGTACCCACAGCACTTATGAACTCAGATATAATTTTGTATGTATTGTTTTGTGTGCAAAATGTTTATGTTTGTGTTTAAATGTTTCAAAAGTAACACTGCCAACGCCAATGTTCTTCATACTGAATGTATGAGAAGTGGCTATGCTGAAGAGTGGCTCACAGCAGCCCCACAAAAGGGGATCCAACTTCAACTTAAAATCCACAGTTGGGACCAACCCAAATATCACAAAAAGGTGACAAGCCTCCAAACACTCCAGAATTCTTCCTCAGGCAAGATGTTGCACAAAGCAAGGGGTAAGGGGGACAAGTAAAAATGCAGAAAGAACCAAAGAATGGGCTAATGTTGTAGACATGTAATAATAATAATAATAATAATAATAATAATAAATTTTATTTATATCCCGCCCTCCCCAGCCGAAGCCGGGCTCAGGGCGGCTAACAACACTAAAATAGTAAAACATTATAAAAACATTATAAAAATTAATTAAAATCAAAATTGATGGCAACCATAAACTAAAGTTTTGTAAAGATTTCCAGAGGAGGGAGTCAGGCTGCACCCTGACCAAAGGCCTGGTGGAACAGCTCTGTGGAAAGATGTCAAGTCCTGCAGGGCCCTTGTCTCTTGTGACAGAGCGTTCCACCAGGTTGGAGCCGCAGCCAAAAAAGCCCTGGCTCTAGTTGAGGCCAGCCTAACCTCTCTGTGGCCTGGGACCTTCAAGATGTTTTTATTTGAAGACCGTAAGTTCCTCTGTGGGGCATACCAGGAGAGGCGGTCCCGTAGGTACGAGGGTCCTAGGCCGTATAGGGCTTTGAAGGTTAAAACCAGCACCTTAAACCTGATCCTGTACTCCACCGGGAGCCAGTGCAGCTGGTATAGCACCGGATGAATGTGATCTCGCAGCGAAGACCCCGTAAGGAGTCTCGCTGCAGCATTCTGCACCCGCTGGAGTTTCTGGGTTAGTCTCAATGGCAGCCTCACGTAGAGCGAGTTACAATAATCCAGTCTGGAGGTGACCGTCGCGTGGATCACAGTGGCTAGGTCAGGGCGAGAGAGGTAAGGAGCCAACTGCTTAGCTTGGCGGAGATGAAAAAATGCCGCCTTTGTTATAGCTGCAATCTGCGCCTCCATGGAGAGGGAGGTATCGAAGATTACACCCAAACTCTTAACGGAGGGTGCTGGCACTAATTACACCCCCGCAAGAGATGGGAGTTGCCCCCTCAATCCCATATCATCCCGTCCCAGCCAGAGGACCTCTGTCTTCGAAGGATTTAACTTCAACCGGCTCCCACGTAACCATCCAGCCACAGCTTCCAAGCATCTGATCGGTGTGTCTGGGGCCGAGTCAGGATGGCCATCCATCAACAGATAGAGTTGGGTGTCATCAGCATACTAATGGCAGCCCAGCCCAAAATTAGTTTATACTCCTAAAAATATGGAGGCTCCATCTCGACACACTTAGGTGACATTTTTATTGAGCCCATTTTAAATATTGTCCAACTATGGATTCTGAATGCTTTTCATATGGAGCAACACGACTACCTTTGCAATTCATGTGTCTCAGTCTACAAAGGGTATTATGGCATATTAAAGACTTAACACTTTTATGGTATGAACTTTTGAAGGCTTCATCCGATGCAAATAGGTCGTGTATGTTTAAAAGCAACGAGGTTGGGAAACGAAGTGCCAAAAGTACAGACAGTGAGAATTCCGTTAGAGCCGACTTGTGGGCAAAAATAAGCGTAGGGACCTTTTTTTAAAAAAACACACAGTAGTGCTAGATGCCCAAACAAACAGCTTGCTAACTCGGAGGTGACTTAACATCCGCAACGCGGCCAGCAACGAGTCTATTATTCGAAGCATAGAGATAGAAAGGGTTAGCATCGCACAGCTCCCATTTCCGGTAAAAAAAAATTGAAAACCGCCATTAGCTGTGATTCTCTAAGCGGGCTCAGAATGGCGCCGCTGCCTCCCTTTGGCATATCTATAGGGAGCCCGCACCCCTTTACATCGGAAGGGAGAGCCGAAATATGGTTCAAATTGCGGACCAGGAAGGCTAAGAGGGGCTGCGACGCAGTTGTGCGAAGGGTTGGAGCATGTCTAATGTCTCCTTGCTGAAGTTGTGGGCTGACTCACACGCTTGCCCAACTTCCGGCTGAATTTGGCGAGGTTCCATCCGACGGGTTCGCTAAGGGGGAGAAGCAGCAAGCCGGGACTGCGCCGGAGTGAAGGGGACCATCGACGCCTGCAGTCGGTTGAAATGATGGATTTGGGTGGGTGGATGTCTGCGAGGGCAGTTTAACGAGACAGTTGCAATCCTAGGTGTGTTTTGAAGAGGGCTTTCCCCCCACCTTTTAAATCCAATCCAGGCATCGATAGAGATTGATTAAATCAGGGCGGATTTTTAACTGGGAAGGGGCGGCGAATATTTTACAGCAGTATTTTTAAAACAACACCATGCCTGCTTTTGGGTGTAGTGTTTAGAGAGTTAGGACTAGGTTTGGGGACCAGGTTCAAATTCGGGAGTACCCATAGCTCGCTTGCTTTGCATGAGGAATGGTCCAGGTTCCGTTCCCCAGCATCTGTATGTAGGGGTGGGAATAATCCTGCTAGAACCCCTGGTAATCCTCTGAAAGGCAATGGTGACAGCGATGATCCAAGAATTTGACTCGTGTCTAAGGCAGCTAATAAATGGGCAGAGTCATTCTCTCTGAGCCTAACCTGCCTTACAGGATTGTTGTGAAAATATTTTTCAAGAAAAGAAAAGGAGAGGTGAGAAAACCATATATGCTGCCCTGAGCTCCTTGAAGGACGGGGACGATATAAATTAAAAAATGGTAACTTCCAGTTGCCTTTATAGGGAGATGCATGTACTGTAGTCTTTATTCACTGCAGGTCTGCCTTATATTCTCCCCCCACCCCCAAAAAAGAAACCCACTTTGTGGTTGTAGAAAACACTTCTCATAATTAGCTTAGAAAGTTGTTGGTTTTTAATACAAAGTTTAATGAATGATAAGAGAACATGAAGCTGTTAAAACTGTTCATAGTCCCCTTTTGGTGGGAACTATTAGGTGTTTGGAAGTGCTAAATGATTTGTAATTGCACATTAGAATAAATTGAAGTATTTGAATTCGTAACCAACATTGCCCTGAATGCAGCTGAGAGTAAGCTAACTTTTCATATTTCTGATGAAGTGTTTTTTTGTAACTTGCCATCTTGCATCCAACCAAAGCAGGAATGATGCCTAGTTTGTATCTCTTGTATACTTACAAGTTTTACTGTGTTTTCCACAGTTTCACTTCTTCAGTTGGTAGGGAAATTTATTTGAGAGCAGTGCCTTGTTGTTGATGGAGGTAGAATGCTAACACAAGAAAACACTAATGGTCTTTCCCTCCTCCTAAATAGATAAATAGAAGATAGCAACATGGTTGAAAACTCACCGGCCCCATTGCCAGAAAGAGCTATATATGGCTTTGTTCTGTATTTAGGATCCCAGTTCCTATTTAGTAAGTATATTTCTTTGTTCAGTAACTCATTTTAGCCCAACCCTCCTTCCACAGTTGTGACTGCAATCCAAGAAGACGCCTTGGGCAACCTGGTTATTTCACTATTAACCTATTATTTCACCTTATAATCAACCACTTACACCCTTTCATAGTGTAAGGAGGTGGTAAGGAGGATGTCAATACTGAAAACAAAAGGGCTTAGGGATCATGACCAATTAGGCATGCAGGGTTGAGACTCTGCAAGGGTTGCTAGACCTGTTGAGGAGCCACATATAAGATTGTACTGTAAAGGTAAAGCTCATTGATTTCATTAGGACTTATTCCCGGATAAGTGAGCATAGGATTGCATTCAAATCTGTGGGAATTGCTTCTAAGTAGTCATGCACAGAATCTAAATGAACAGGTTACAGGGAAGCCTTCTTCTGAATCCTCAGATTTATGTGTTGTACTTTGCATTCATTTCAAAGCACTTGACCAATATTCTTATTGTTTTAAAACATGCAATCCTTCAGACTTGTCTTGTCATTCAGCCATTTGAATAACTTTAGCTCTTCACTGTTGGAAGCTGCTGTGGCCAGTGATGTCTGATATACTTCCCCCTTCTCTGCACAAGAACCTAACCGTATTAATTTTCACTTGAAGTAAGTACGGTATATTGCAGCACTGTAGTGGTCTTTCATCCAGATAGATATTAACCAGATCAGAATCTCATAACCAGCAATAACAGTCTTTCCAGTGACAGCCAGGCCATAGATGCAAGCTTGGCTACTTTGTTGTAGGAGATCATATCACATCTGCCATTGACTTTTCTTCCTTCTTGTTTTATGCAGTGCTGTACCTTGTCTGGGCCTATATACCTGAATCCTGGCTGTTCTCCTGGGGGTTAACATACTGGCCTCAAAAGTAGGTTTGAATAATTTTTCACACTAAATGTCTTTCATGTTGGTAGACCTCAGCTAAATAGAGAATAATGGTTTCTGTACATTTTGCCTTATATCTCAAGTTCTACAAATACTGGAAACATACTTTTTTTAAAAAAGAAAAAGAAAGCTGAGAATTCAAGGAAGGGGGGAGGTTGCTGCTGCTCCCTTTTCCAGCACTAGCTTCTGGCAGGGGACACATCCATGGCTAGTCAGAGGCTTCTGGAAAGCTTATCATAGCAAAGCATGAAGGCATGCATTCCACCCTTCCACAAAAATAGACCGTCCCAAGCACCTGATATTCAGAGGCAGTATGTTTTTGAAATGATTTCTTGTAGCTATCAAGGCTGAGAGCTATTGATGTCCTTGTTCTCATTACATTTGTCTAACCTTTTTTTTTAAAAAAAAGCCTTCCAAGAAAGTGACAATTCCCACATCCTGTGCCAACAAACTCCATAGATTAACCATTCTTAATCAAGTCGCTCTTGTGTGATCACTTTAGGAACTCTTGCTCTACTGTTTGAGTGTTATCTAACTAAGTCATGCTCTGAACAGAACCACCGAAATCAGTAGACCTACTCAAGAGTATGATTGCCATTAGATACCAACACTTGTTAATTTTTAAAATTTCTATCCTGTCCTCTGCCCCTTTTGACTTGTTTACAAAATTAAAAGGCACCAAACTTGCCCCACAGGGAAGCTGCTCCAGCCTCAGTCATGCTCTTTGCTGTACCATTTTCTCCAGCACTACACCATTGTCTTTGAAATGTGGCCTTACTTCATTTAGTGCTTGAAATGATTTCTGCTGTGTGTTTCCTTGTGTATACAACTCTACTTAAGGTAACTGTTTTTACCTCCTTTTCATAGGTTCTGGGCTGTCGCTTTGCCTGTCTACCTTTTAGTTAGCGTGGGAATAGCCTATGTACTCCTCTTTGGGATTAACATGATCAGTACTGCTCCACTGAATTCCACACACACCATTACAGGTAAGGATGCTGACAAGGACTGCAAGTAATACACTCATAATACTATTTTTAGCTACTCAGAATAGAGTCGTGTCTTGGTTTTTGAACAGCTTAGTTCTCAAATGTTTTGGTTCCCAAATGTCACAAACCTGGAAGTGACTGTGCAAACTATTTTTGGAAGCCAAATGTCTGACGGGGGTTCTGCAGCTTCTGATTGGCTGCAGGAGCTTACTGCAGCCAATCAAAAGCCATGCTTTGGTTTCTGAACATTTTGGAAGTTGAAAGGGTTCCGTTTGACTTCCAAGGTACGACTGTACTTGTTTTTATTGTGGGACTTGTGAGCACTGGGGCTGAATAGGTATTGCATGGTTGACCATGCCTTCTCCTGCTCCCCCACAACAGTTTTCAAAGGACAGTGTAAAAACAAACACCTAAAAAAACAGAAAGGAGATCAGAACATTATAAAAAAGAGAAAACTTTGGTCAAAACGGTATTACCCTACAATAGATGTGCAAAAGAGTTAATAAAAGCATCAAGATTTCCATGGGCATACAAACATCTTGTGGGCAATACTGAAATGGATATGATCCTGCAACTTGTAGCCCCCTCTTCAAACAACCTGCACCTATACTTTATTATAGTTTAAAATATCTACTCATGGGTCTGGTTCCTACATGCATGTACTTGTAGAGTAAGTTTTATCATCAATATGATTTTTGTCATTTGAATTTGTAAGAAATTACTTTCATCGACACATGCTGCTTGACACATAGGTAAAAGGCTTTCCACTGAATTAACTCAAGGGTTTCTGTGTTCCATCAACAGATTATGATATATCACATGGTACCTTTCCTACTTTGCCTATCATAGAGTTGATCTATATACCGAGGGAAATGGCACGTTACTGGCCACCTACTTGAAAATGCGAGTGGGGAATCATTTTTGGTATTTTTATGTCCTGCCTTTCCACAGTTCTTCAAGGCAGCTCAAAGCACCAGTGTATTACAATTTCATACAAGAAAACAAATTTAAACATGAATACTAGAACTGTGGATGTTAAAACCTAAAACAGCAAAACCAAATCACAATCTTAGTTTAATTTAGATGATAGATAAATAGATGATAGATAGATAGATTCTACCCTTCAGGAGAGCATCCAGGCTTATTTAAAAAATAAATAAAATTAAATACTGTGTTAAGAGGGTGAGATTTAAAAGCCAGGGAGAATAAAAGCAAAAGGATTGTAGTGTTGGTTCCAGGTGGTTTTAATCATCCACCTTACCTCTGATGGTGGGGACACTTGGAGGTGAACTTCCAAAGGTGGTTTCAACCTTCCTGCCTACCTTGAGAAACACCATGCGCCTATTTATGACCTTTAGGTCATCAACCCTTCCATCTTGACTCATGGAGATAAAGGATACCCTATGGTGGCTCCATTTTCTCCGCCCAGTGAGGGTATTTAAGGACAAAATTAGGAGGCAATTGGTCCCTTGCATAGAGTCAAAGCTAATGCGGATAAAGGAAACAAAGCTCAACACTAGAAAAACTAATTGCCCGAAGGAAGAAAAGAACTTTGTAAGCCTAGAATTACAAGACCTGAAGAAGAAGCTAATGAGTATAAAGACTGAGATTTCTACCCAAAATATAAGGACAGTAGAGCCTAGAGCACAATATTTAAAGATGTCCAACAGCTCTTTATCCCATAGAAAGACATCAGTGCAACTCCCCTTTTTAAACGACACCAAATTAGATGAGGAATTTGGCGCCTCCGACATTTCTATGGCAACAACACCTAAAGAACTCTATGTTGCTGACAATCTGGAGATATCCAGCACCAAATCTACATCTGGACCTTTGCCTAATGTTCCAAAAACTTATCAGAATAATCAGCCTTCTCTACTGTACTCCTGGCGAGACAGGATGGACAGATCTTTCGAAATTGAATCTGGCTCTTTGTTGGCCAGTGATCCACATTTTATAACACATACCTCATTAATACTTCCACAGCCACAGATACAACCAACAATCCTCCAATTAACCCAGGAGGGAGAGGGGGATTGACAGTTAATGAAACACCATGGGACTGTCCCCCCCGCTTGGGGTGCGGTTGGTTGGGTTTTATCTTCTAGGGATACTTACCCTATCAGACCTTCACCTCTTTCCCATACCATCTTGACCCAGGAGTCCTGGCCCAAGGATGACTTGTTATTGAGGGGACGTTACCCATCTATTGGGGAGGCTAGTATGGGATCTGGGATTTCCACAATTGAAGGGCTAGGGAGGAATGGCGGTGGGGCTAGATATCTCTATCGGCGAAGGGTTTTGAGATGCAGTGATCCTCGAACCCCTTCCAATCTACGCCCCATCCCAAGGGATGAGGGTAGGGAGAGCAAGGATTACACACCTCCGTCATTGGTGCTGTGCAATGCCAGGTCTGTAGGCAACAAAACCGCCACCATGCGTGACTTTTTTATCTCGCAGAGGATTGACTTGGCTTGCGTGACGGAGACCTGGGTACGGGAAGGCGAAGTAGTCTCCCTACATGAGATAACACCCCCAGGTTTCTCTGTCCTCCATCAATCGCGGACTGTGGGTCGGGGGGGAGGAGTAGCGTTGTTATTCCGGGAGGATTGCTCTTTCAGAGCTCTGCCATCACCAGCGATCTCCGGCATTGAATGTGTTGGTCTCGTGTGGGGCACCAAGGAGAGCTTGGCTGTCTGGCTGGTGTACCGACCACCCAGCACACCTGCAGCCACCCTGTCAGACCTGCTGGAGGTGGTGGCGGGCTGGGCCTTGGAGTTCCCAAACCTACTGGTTTTGGGAGACTTCAACGTCCATGCCGATGCCGCTCCCTCCTCACAGGCTCTGGACCTAGTGACTTCCATGGCAACACTAGGGCTCTCCCAGTTTGTTTTGGGCCCCACCCATCAAGCAGGCCACACGCTAGATCTGATCTTTGGGGCTGGCATAGATGTGATCATGCTCCCCACTGTGGAAGTGCCATGGTCTGATCACTACGCTCTGAAAGCCAAGATTGACTTCCCGCTCCTCCCTGGCTCGGGTGGCGAACCTATTTGGGCTCGTCCGCGAAAACTGATGGATCCTGATAGATTCCGACAAGCCTTGCGGAACCCTGCTCCTCCTGGCGACTCATTAGATGACCTTGTTGAGGACTGGAATAACCGGCTCTTGGCAGCCATTGATGAGATCGCGCCTAAGCGCCCTCTGCGACCCCGTCGAAACCGGGCACCTTGGTTTACTGAGGAGCTCCGGAAAATGAAGCGGGATCTCAGACGGCTAGAGCGAGTATGGCGACGGACTCGTGACGGAGCCTCAAGAACATCTTATAGGACGCTTATGAAAGCCTATGAGATGGCTATGAAAGCTGCTAAAAAATCTTACTTTGCAGCTTCCATTGCATCCGCTAGCTCTCGCCCGGCACAACTTTTTAGAATAATTAGGTCATTAACGTCCTTAGGAGGACAACCAAATCTAAGCACAAATTCGACCCACAGCTGTGAGGCATTTGCGAGCTTTTTTGCGGAGAAAGTCCTGTTGCTCCGCCGTGACCTCCCTGCCAATTTAGATACAGTGACTGAACTGGAGGCCCCTCGACTGACTTCGGGTCCAGTGTTGGACCATTTCGATCGGATACTCCCTACTGATGTGGATAGATTCCTCCAAGTTAGTAGGCCCACCACCTGCCTCCTTGATCCGTGCCCGTCTTGGCTGATTAGGGAGTGTCCAGATGTGCGGACCCCCTGGCTGAAATTATCAATTTGTCCCTTGACACGGGGACATTCCCAGGGGAACTGAAGGAAGCAGTGGTGTGTCCACTCTTAAAGAAAACTTCTTTAGATCCCTTAGACCTATCCAATTACCGCCCAGTTTCAAATCTTCCATACCTGGGTAAGGTAATTGAGAGAGCGGTTGCTGAACAGCTTGGTAGGTTTCTGGAGGAAACATCGGCATTAGATCCATTTCAGTCCGGTTTTCGTCCTGGTTTTGGGACGGAGACGGCTCTGGTTGCCCTAACAGATGATCTCCGTAGACAACTAGATCGAGGCGGGTCAGGACTGCTGATCCTTTTAGATTTGTCAGCAGCCTTTGACATGGTCGATCATGATCTTCTGGACCACCGCCTCGCAGACGTGGGGATACAGGGCATAGCCCGTAACTGGTTGTGCTCTTTTATCTCTGGTCGGGGACAGAGGGTGACACTAGGGAGGGAAATGTCGTCGCGCCACTCCTTGGTGTGTGGAGTGCCGCAGGGCGCAATTCTCTCCCCGATGCTTTTTAACATCTTTATGCGCCCCCTTGCCCAGATTATCCGGAGCTTTGGGCTGGGCTGTCACCAATATGCTGATGACACTCAGCTCTATCTGTTGATGGATGGCCACACCGACTCGGCCCCGAACACACTGACCAGATGTTTGGAAGCTGTGGCTGGATGGTTTCGTGGGAGCCGATTGAAACTAAATCCTTCGAAGACAGAGGTCCTATGGCTAGGTCGGGATGGCATGGGGATGAGGGACCAACTCCCTTCTCTTGCGGGGGCCCAGTTAGTGCCATTGCCTTCCGTTAAGAGTTTGGGTGTAATCCTTGACGCCTCCCTTTCCATGGAGGCGCAAGTTACAGCAACAGCCAAGGCGACATTTTTCCACCTTCGCCGCATCAAGCAGTTGGTCCCTTACCTTTCCCGCCCCGACTTGGCCACAGTGATCCATGCGACGGTCATCTCCAGGCTTGACTACTGTAATTCGCTCTACGCAGGGCTGCCCTTGAAGCTGTCCCAGAAACTCCAGCGGGTACAGAATGCTGCAGCGAGGCTCCTCACGGGGTCTCTGCCATGGGAGCATATTCACCCAGTGCTTTTCAAGCTGCACTGGCTCCCGGTGGAGTACAGGGTCAGATTTAAGGTGCTGCTTTTGACCTTTAAAGCCCTTCACGGCCTAGGACCCTCATACCTACGGGACCGCCTCTCCTGGTATGCCCCACGGAGAGCCTCAAGGTCCATAAATAACAACACCCTAGTGGTCCCAGGCCCTAAGGAAGTTAGATTGGCTTCAACCAGAGCCAGGGCCTTTTCAGCTCTGGCTCCGGCCTGGTGGAACGCTCTGCCTCATGAGACCAGGGCCCTGCAGGATCTGATTTCTTTCCGCAGGGCCTGTAAGACAGAGTTGTTCCGCCTGGCCTTTGGCTTGGAGCCAATTTGATTCCCTCCCTCCCTCTCTTTCTTTTTTCTTTTCCTTCTCCTGCGATGAGGCTACATTTTAATATTTTAATGTTACATTATTTTCATGTTGTATTTTACTTTTGTTTTTAAGTTGTAATCATTCATCTTGTTTTTATTATTGCTTGTAAGCCGCTCTGAGCCCGGCCTTGGCTGGGGAGGGCGGGGTATAAATAAAAAATTATTATTATTATTATTATTATTAATACAGTATAGTTGCATCTTGTGTCTCCACACAAGATCCGGGAAGCCCGCATGAGAGCATCCCAGAGTTTGGTAAGCAAGTCAGAAAGATGAAAAGCTCTTTCTATGCCAGGAAAACCCAGTGCAAAATTTGCATGCAATTAATTTGTGGGATTTCAACCAGCCTTTTGGAAGGCAAGTGGGTTCTTATAGAAAGAAGTGTTGAATGGTTTCCCTACCTTTTAAAAAAGTCCTTCCTTGCGGAAGCTACCATCTTGGAAAGATATCTTAGGCTACACTTAGTGGAAGCAAAACATTAAATTATCCACCCCACGGCCTGTATTTTGAAGTAGCACAGTCCCCGAAGGATTATCCCACTTTTTCTGAATATATAGGTCATTCCTTAGTCTCTGGGACTCACATGGTAAAGCTGTATGCTGATTTTGTATGGTGGACTGCAAGGTTTTCAAAATTTGGAGTAGATGTGCTAGCTTATTAGAGGAATCATTAATATATCTTGCTGTAAAACTACTTCCTTGTGAAAAAGTATTTTCTTTAGTATGACTAAAGCATGACGTATCTTATTTTTCCTTACATTTTCTACAGACCACTACGCAAAAAATCAGAAATGGAAAAAACCACAAGAAGACGCTATCCCTGCATTAAGAGATATTCCCATCAGTGAAGTAAACAAAATGTTTTTCTTGTCTGACACAGAAGACTGCCCTAGACACTAACTGAAGAAAAAGCATTTTTTAAATAAAAAAAAATAACCAAACTTATTCATATGGGAAAGATTTATAAATTCCTGAGTTGAGGAGGCTGGTTGGTAATGAAGTGCTAAAATTCTTGACTTCAGTGAGATTATGTAAAAGTGCCTCAAAAATACGGATACAGTACTAATAAAGCATCTTTCAAGGACTGAGTGTCTTGCTCCACCGGTCCCCACACAAGCCAAGTGCCATTCGTCCTCAGCCTGTGCTCTGGGGAACCGAGTTCGCGTCTCCGCTCCTCCACATGCAGCTGCTGGGTGACCTTGGGCCAGTCACACTTCCTTGAAGTCTCTCAGCCCCACTCACCTCACAGAGTGTTTGTTGTGGGGGAGGAAGGGAAAGGAGAATGTTAGCCGCTTTGAGACTCCTTCGGGTACTGATAAAGCGGGATATCAAATCCAAACTCCTCTTCTTCTTCTTCTTCTTCTTCTTCTTCTTCTTCTCTTTCTTCTTCTCTTTACATCCCCAAAAAAACCCACACACCACAAATATATCTGAGCAAAGGGCGTGTCGATACTATAGCTAAAACCACCGCTACTGTACCATCTATCCTCTCTTTTTTCAACGCTCTTTTTGTCTCTCTCTCTTTTACTCCAATCTCCCCCCCGCCTCTCCCCCTCTTCTCTCTTTCTTCTTCCTCCCTCCTTTTCCCTCCACCCTTCACATATAGCCTACTTGTCTGTCTCTGTTTCTGAGCACACTCCCAACCCCAACTTCCACGTCAACTGGACCCCAATACCCCTTTTGGGCACATACAACCCCCTCCTAAACACATACTTCCCCTGGCCCCACTCCTCTAATCTCTTGCATCTCTACCTGCTAACCCCCCCCCTTTTTTATACGACCTGTCTGTCCGCTCGTCTACCCATCTCTGCTTACCCCCCCCCCCCGCGCTTTGGCAGCACTGCTGAGGCAACTATAGAAATCCTAGAGAAGTTCTTAGAACACAGGCTAGAAGTGACACAAATGACCACCTAATCAAACGCTCTGCGAAAGCCACCAGCCAGCAAAGCCTGATCAGCTCAGCAACCCAACAATACCCAGGAACCACCACTGCCACAACTCCCAACTACCACGCGCCCTACCCCAAGGGGACGCCAAGCCAACCTCGAACCAAAACCAACAGGGAGACACCAACCAGGGAGATGGCAAACAATGCTAAGACGGTAACTCCCCTTCAAGATGATGAGCACCCAATAACGAAACGAGATCTGAGGGAAATGGAAGCAAGATTAGAAGCACGATTAGAAGAAACACTGAAGGCCACAATGGCTCCCATACAGGTACTAATCAATAATCTAACCTCCAAAGTGGAGGCTCTAGAGAACAAGAACCAAATGCAAGAAAGAATAATAGAGCAATACCGGGAGGAGAACGCACGTGTGAACAAGAAACTAGACGAACTGGTAAACCAAATGGAAGCAGAACACAGAGAGATGAAAATTAAACAAGCCGACCTTGAAGACCGAAATAGGCGTTCTAACATTCGTTTCCGCAACTTCCCTGAAAAAACAGAGGAGAAAAGCCCAGCAGACCTAATTATACACTGGCTGAAAAACACAATCCCAAACCTGAAACTTGAGGCAGATGACTTGGAGAGGGCTCACAGAGCCCTAAAACCTATGCCAAAACCCAACGCCCCCCCAAGAGACATCATTGTATGCTTCACACGCTACAAAAAGAAGGAAGAGGTATGGAACAGCCTCAAAAACTCAACCAACCTCCGATATGGAGAAACCCCCATTCTGGCCTTACAGGACTTATCTCAGGACACCCTAAACCGGAGGAAAAGCCTGCGCCCATGCACCCAGCGTCTCCAACAAGCAGGGATCAAATACCGATGGGGCTTCCCCTTCCGCCTCATTGTAACAACCAATACAACACAACACATGGCTAGCAACATACCTGAGGCCCTGCAACTACTAAAGAACCTCGAACTCGACCTCCCACCGGAATGGCAACTGACAAACCCACCAAGTGACAGCCCCAACCACGCGGAAACAACAGCAAGCAACTGGACAATGGTACAGAAGAAAAAGAAACAACAGAAGCGGCACAACAGTGTAAACCAATACAGAGAAGCATCACGAGCAGAATCGTCCCGCCGGCCATACGACACAAGAAACCAGACCAAGATCAACCAAACCAATTCATCGCAGACGGACAACCCTACAACAACAACAACCCCAGCTGAATGAAGCAACCAAGAAAAAAAACCACAAACTGAAGGACTGGTGATTCCCCTCCTTTTCCCCCCTCTCCCCCCCCCAAAAAAACCATAGATTTAGTTAACACCATCAACACCCCCCCAGCCCCGCACCCCCACAGAAATCCCCACCCCAACACCAGTCCAGACGACCTCAACCACATTACCCATCACCCACACCTTCAACACCCCCACACTCCATACTAAGGAAAAACAACTCTTCCAACCTTAATAACACAACCCACAATCAGGCTAAAATCTGATACCCAACCAGCACTATGGTGGCACCAGAGCGTACCAGCACCCACATCCCCACCCCAACACACCAACAATGTTGCTTATAACATTGGCAACATTGCTTATGAACCCTATACCTGAAAGCGACGTTACAAAGTCACTTCACACTGTCTCACTGATCACCCCCTATTGCAAACAACAGGGGGGAGGGCCTGTCTTTGAAGATGGCCTTCCACACCAGCTGAGACCTAGGACCAACCGGCTAAATGCCAGATGGCCAAAAATATCCCAAACAAACACCTACATGACTACATATAGGAAACTCTCTACAACTTACCCCCTACTCTTCAACCCAAACCTTACTCTAACCCCATTAGCCACCCACCCACCACACCCTAGGTCAGCGCAACCCCACTGGTACCTTAAACAACACGAAGAGAGAGATACAAGACAACCCAAACGGGTTGGCAGGGAATCGCCCCACACAATAGATAAGCAAGATGGCTAACCTAAAAGCAATTACATTAAACGTGAGGGGGCTGGGAAACCCTATCAAAAGAAAACGCATCACCTCATACATAAACACCATGAAACCACACATCACCTTCCTACAAGAAATACACAACCCACCCAAAGGCAGCAAACTCCTGAGCGACCCCCGCTTCAGTCAACAGTGGGTCGCACGAGGCTCAGGGAAAGCTCGTGGTGTAGCCATAATACTCAGTAGAGACCTGAACTTCACTGCCACAACAGTCCTCAAGGACAAAAAAGGCAGATTCATTTTCACCAAAGGGACACTAGATGGCAAAATCAAACTGACAATCGGCTCCATATATGCCCCAAACACGAAACAACTAGAATTCTTCCAGAAGACACTAAACAAATTCCTCTCCTTCTCTGAAGGGGAAGCAATCCTAGGAGGGGACCTCAATCTAAATATGAAAGGTATATCCCTGAGAGATATCCACCCTACAACCCCATGGGCAACCTTCCTCCAAAGGAAACCCCCAACAACTAGGAACCCTTACAAGTTACTAAAAATGCTAAAAAATAGGGGTCTCTACGACATTTGGGGTGAGCAAAACCCGGGAGACACCAGCCATACATTCCAATCGGGACGCCATAATACAGTGTCCAGATTGGACAGCATTCTACTCACACAGGGTCTGATCCCCTCAGTGGAATCAACTAACATAGGTAACATTAAAATCACAGATCACGCCCCAGTAGAAGTCATAGTTAAAATAGGAGAAGGAACACAAACCACCCCAACATGGTCCTTCAGTCCCATCCTAACTACAAACAAACAAACTAGAGAGAGTCTCACAAAAACCCTCCAAAACTACTTCAAGGAAAACGATGTAAACAATATAACAACCCCCCTCCTATGGGACGCAATGAAAGCGGTCACCAGAGGAGCTTGCATAAAAGAGAAAACATTCCTTAAAAAACAAACCTCCTCAAAAATTAGCAAAATAGAACAAGACATCACAGCCCTCTCATCACGCTACAAACAAACAGGATCTAAAAAACTCCTCAAAATTATAGAACAAAAAAGGAGAGAACTAGACTCCCTAGAAATTAACAAAACAATGATCAACATTCTATACTCTAAACAACGTTTCTACGAATACGGAGGGAAAAACTCCAGATTACTAGCAAATAGATGTAGGAAAAAAGCACTCAAAACAAGAATACACTGCATCACCAAAAAAGACGGCAACATAACATTCTCCCCCAAAGAAATAACCTCAGAATTTGCAGAATTCTACTCCAACCTATACACCTCCCATAACCCACCAGAGAAGGAAATCAGAAAATTTCTAGCAGGACTGACCATGCCTACCCTAACTGATGAGGAACAGGAATTCATGGACAGCCCTATCACCCCAGAGGAAATAGATGCGGTCCTCAAAAACCTGAAACCACACAAAGCCCCAGGACCAGACGGCTTCACAGCAGAATTCTATAGGAAATTCAAAGAACCCTTGATGCCCTACATGACCCGCCTATTCAATGACATCATAAAAGGGAGCCCCATCCCCAAAACCTGGACCCACTCCAAAATAGTCTCCATCCCAAAACCACTAAAAGACAACCTCAAAGTAGAATCATACCGCCCAATCTCATTAATAAACCAAGACTACAAGATATTCACATCAATCTTGGCCAACCGCCTAAAAATCTTCCTACACAAGTTAATAGCCCCAGACCAGACTGGCTTTGTCCCTGGCCGCAATATAACAGACCCCATCAGGAAACTACTGAACCTGATCGAGCACAGCAAGGCAACCAAACTCCCGTTGACAATTATGTCCCTAGACATCCTCAAAGCCTTTGATTGCTTAGAGTGGAAATACATATTAGCAGTACTAACTAACATGAAATTTGGCCCCAACTTCCTACAAATCCTCAAACAAATATACTCCCAAGCCTCAGCAAAATGCAGAACTAACAATATGGATTCTAATACTATAGCTATCCAAAGAGGCACGAAACAAGGATGCCCGCTGTCTCCCTTCTTATTTATCCTGGCTCTGGAACCCTTAGCAATCCGCATCCGAGCAGCCACAGACATCAAGGGAGTGGAAATAAAAGGCAGAACCTATAAATTAGGGCTCTTTGCAGATGACCTAATGGTCACAACACCAGACCCCATAAGCACAGCAACCTCCCTAATCAGAGAACTCAACACATTTGCAATGGTGTCGGGCCTACAGGTAAATTTTACAAAGTCAGAAGCTATGTGCTTCAACACCCCTCCTCACATCCAAAAGGAACTCACGAAGGTCACCAAAATAAAACTTTGCCACACCAAGTTCAGATACCTAGGGGTACAAATAACCAGAAACCTCAATAAATTGTACCTCCACAACTACAAGCCCCTGTGGCGACAAATTAACAAAGACCTAATGAGATGGAATAACATGAATTTCACTCTCTCAGACAAAATAGCCATGATCAAAATGATCACACTCCCAAAACTAACCTACCTATTCCAGGCCCTCCCAATCTGGATCCCCTCAACCCAACTTCGCAGTTGGCAGAGAAAAATACATTCTTTCATCTTCTCACATAAAAAACCAAGAATAAGCCCCAAATACCTGCACCTCCCCACCTCAGAAGGAGGATGGGGAATCCCCAACATAGAAGCATATTACAATGCCAACCAAATACGCCATATAATCCCATATATACTAGAAGATGAGACAAAACAATGGGTACACCTAGAGAGGGAAACAATTAAAAATACCTGCACCACAACATACCCACTCCTCCCAAACAAACTAAAGAAAATTCCCACAACACTTAACAGATACACACAGACCATGCTCAAAGCATGGAAAACACAAATAGGCAAACTATCCCCAACCCCATCCCCACTAATTCCCCTGGCGCACCACCCATTATTCCACCATGCAGCACAAAACCTCCAGATAAAAACCTGGCAAACCAAAGGCTTATATCGCCTAATAGACTTTTATAAAAATAACAAACCTTTGTCAACACAAGAAATACAAGACAAACTAGAAGACACCCAAATGCCCTGGTTAACACAACACCAACTACATGCCCTCTTAAACAACCCAACAGTAAAATCAGCAGCAACTAGGCCCCTGACAACCTTCGAAAACCTCCTCCTGACAACAAAGGGAAACGGTAAAGGGACGGTATCCGCAATATACAAAATACTACTCCAAAACCCTGCAAATCCCCTAGATGCAATCAAAAAACAATGGGAGAATGACATAGGCTATGAGATTAACCCCACTCAATGGACCAGAATGTGGTCTAAACCCCCCTTTAAATCCATATCAACGAAAAGAAAAGAACTCACACTGAAACTCACCTACAGGTGGTACCTTACACCAAGGAAACTAGCGCTAATACACCCAGGAACCTCACCAAAATGCTGGAGAGGGTGCATCTCCACAGGCACATACCTCCACATGTGGTGGGAGTGTCCCAAAATCCAACTATTCTGGACAACAGCCATACAAGAAATATGTAAAATAACTAAGCAAGTAATAGACATCACCCCAGAATTGGCCCTACTAAACATTTTCCAAGACAACAATGCCCATTTACACCACAAAGAACTCATAACCCACCTACTCTCAGCAGCCAGAAGCATCATAGCCAGACACTGGAGAGACCTGTCAGGAGTAAGTATGGACCAATGGTACCAAATAGTTTGGGAAACAGCCCTACTAGAAAAATTAACTAATAAACTGAAACTGACACGGGGACAAACAGAAGAAGACGCTTTCACCCCGGTATGGCTCCCCTTTATCACATACACAGCCCAACAGGACAATGACAATAATCCACCAACAGCATACAAATCAATATGGCTAACCTGATCCAAAACACCCACCCACCTCACTCACATACGAAAACAAAGATCACCACAGCCAATCACAAGCAAACAATCACACCCTAGGCCAACCCCAACCTCTCTCACCACCAAAGGAACACAAGCGAACAACACAAACAACGCTGACCCCAAACTCTACATACATTAAACACAATAGAAACACCGCCACCCAACCCCACCCCCTTCCATTTCCCCTCTCTCCACCCCCCTCTTTCTTTTTTCTTTTCCTCTCCCCCTAATGCCTCAACAAATGAAATGGATTTGTAAAAATGTTACATGGAAAAACAACAACGAGGCATTACACTTACTTCTGTAAAACAAGAAAACCCTTAATAAAAATTAAAAAAAAAAAAAAGCAAAGGGCGTGTCATTTTTACCTTAACAGAAGCTGTGTGTCTCTCAGTTCTCCCATGCTGTGACAAACCTTTTTTAAAAAGAAACTGCCCAGAGTGGCTGGGCCAACCCAGTCAGATAAGTATGGTACAAATAAATTAAAATAAAATAACAACAATGACTATTATTATTGTTGTTGTTGTCACTTACCCTCATGATTCTGTAAAAGCAGTGAACCAAGAATGCAAAGCAATTCTGCGCTATGGTCCTTTCGCTGGAAAGTAAAATCTGCAGAAGCTGGTAGGGCCTAAAAATCAGAACTTGTTTTCTGATCAGCATGCTCCCCAAGTTCTCAATAAGAGGCTATCCTGCATCAACTCTACAGATATCTCTGTAAACTAGATCCTTTGAATTTATGTGAAACACCTGTGTACTACAGTGTTGAAAAAGCCGAAGATAATCTCTCAGCTCTAAAGCTATCAATTAGTGCTGCTTTAGGGGGAAACGGCACAAGATCCTACTCTGATTTCCTGTGTCACATCAACGGATACCCATGTTGATAGTGATATTTATATAAAAAAACAACAACCCTAACCTTATTTTGTTTGGCAAAACTGCAATACTTGTGCCAATGTAAACCACTTAAGAACAAGAAAGATCCTTGATCCCTTTGCTTCCTAATTATGCCCTTATCCAAGCAACCCTAACTTATCCACTGTTTTGTTCCATAAACAATTCTGCAAAATCATTCCTGTGAAACATACACCTTGTCCAAAATCCACCTTCTTCAGCTGTCACTCCTTTTAAACTGACTTTGTTTCATTTACTGATGATAGAAAAATACTGCTCCCTTTCCCTTATGGGGTATCTAAGAGCCCGTATAGAGTCCTTAAGTACTTTAGGTTCTCTGTCAGTAGGAGAAAATAACACAGGCCAATCAGAGAATATTGAGAAGCAAAGCAGTTAGTAAACATGATCTTTATTAAACTGTTGCAACAGGGTCCCCCATGCAGGGAGGGAGGAGAGGAACCCAGGACATTGGTGTGCAGGCTCTTATACTGTATAGACTTTTGAGATTGCCTACTATCCTGTAGCCCTTGACCACCCCCCAAGACATCATACATACATCACAGAAAGAGGTGGTCCCCAGCCGAAATTTGAAAGTATTGCTTCTACCTATCTGCCAGGATACCTGATAATACCTTATCTGATTGCCTTTTCTGGGTACCCTGGCCATTCCTTTGAGATGGTAAATACTTAGTTTCTGAATCTCTTACACAGGGGTAGGCAATCGCCTTCTCAATCCGGCCTGTGGATGGTCCAGGAATCAGTGTGTTTTTACATGAGTAGAACGTGTCTTTTTATTTAAAATGCATCTCTGTGTTATTTGTGGGGCATAGAAATTCGTTCCTTAAAAAAAAAAAAAATAGTCTGGCTCACCACATGGTCTGAGGGAGGGACACCTGAAAAAGGTTGCTGACCGCTGCTCTTAGGCATATTGATAGTGTGCTCAGCTTAACAGATAACTTGCTAGCCTGTATTTACAGGGAGGTGTAAACCTCTATAATCCAAAGACAATTGGAAAGCTTTTCCCCTTCCTCCTGGCAGAGAAATATTTGAGGACAATTTGGGGGAGTAAAATTCAGGATTGTTCTCCTGTACTATTTCAGACCATAGCTGTCAACTTTCAGAATTGAAAATAAGGGATCAGCAGCCTCGAAAATAAGGGATAAGCAGCCTCACCTGTCCTGGGGACAGTCTACTGGATATCTAACAATCCGGGATAGCAGCGGGAAGCAGCAGGAAACAGCGCTGGAATAAGGGAATTTCCCACAAAAAAAGGGAAGGTTGACAGCTATGTTTCAGACGCATGGTTTATATATACTTATATATGTGTTTGTCTTGTACATTTGTGAACATTTATTTTTTATATATAAGACCTTAAAATTCCTATAACAGATTCAAGTTACAAAAAAGAAGATTCTGACTAAACATCAGGAAGAATTTGTTGACAGAAAGAGTTGTTCAACAGTGGAACAACTTTCCATCCTTGGAGGTTTTTAAGCAGAGGTTGGATGCACTGGCGGAGGAAGAGGAGTATGGGGGGAGCACACGGCCCCTGGCAGTGCAATCCCAGTGGGGTGCCATCACAGCTGCCCCGCAGGTGGTGTGCCACACCCCCAGGACGCGCACCAGCCCTGCCCCCGCCTGCTCTCCGCCCTGCCCCCTCCCCGGGCCGGAGCATGAAGCTCCGCCACTGGTTGGATGGCCATCTGTCATGGATGCTTTAGTTGTGATTCCTGCATTGCAGGGGGTTGGACTAGATTACATTTGGGATCCCTTCCAAAACTATTATTCTTTCCACATTTACTTGGAAATAAGTTAAACTGAATTCTTTTGGGCTGTCAAATACTGTGTATTGGACATTTCCCAGGGATAAGTCAATCTATTAATTGCAAGCAACTGTTTGTGTGTGTATTGTTGTAGGCACTGCTTCCAGCAATGGAATGCTATCTGTGCTTGGAGATAGGTAATCTATCTTGCTTGCTTAAAGCTTAGTTGGATTGCCACCAAAGAACTTTGTGCAGATAAAAAGACAGTGTGATAAATAGACATGCGCAAAAAGCTTCTGTGCTTTCAGTTTCCCTTGCTTTAAATAGATTTACAGAAAGTGGTTCAGTTTATTGGAAGTAGAGTAGTTAGGTTTCGAATTATGAGCATGAACGGATGCGGTTTTTCCTCAGCACCAACCCCACCCCCCCAAAAAATCCCACCCCATAAATCCGTTTTTGGCAGCTTTCCTGTCCAATGAGGAGCAGGAAAAGCCAACAGAGGATTTATAATTTGTCCTAATCTTAGATAGACGGGCAGCATTGAGGAGGCAGGAGGGAAGCGAACACTTCACCAAAGGTAAGCTCTGGAATTCTCACAAGCAGGCAGAAATCCTCCCGCAGTTGGTCCCCCGTCCCCCCCACAATATTGGATGTTCATTTTCAAAATATTGACAAACGAAAATGGTTTTTAGCTGGGAATAGCAATAACTTAATGCTGCAATGTTTTAATTTTTAAAATGTTGCTCCAGAACATCCCTCCAGTGTTTTGGATACTAAGGGATCTGTTCCAATAAATTCTACACAATAAGGTGGTCTGCATAACCTTCAGCTATTATAGAATTGCTTGCGAGTCAAGCCTCTTTTTTATCAGAGGAATTTACATCTTCGAAGCGATGTACGCGTAGAAATTGTCACAAGGAAAAGGCTAGTGTCTCATTCCAAGGAACTGGGTCGAGATTTTATACATCTCTTTATGGAACATTTCCATCCTCCTTCAAAAAGGTTTTGTTTGTGCAACCACGGATTGACTGCCTCCCCTACGGCCCGATCCGATGCGGATTGGCGCGCTCAGAAGCCAAATTTTTCACAGGACCGATCGGAGACAGAATCGTGGGCAGCGCGCACGTGTACGAGAGAAAACAGGAAGCGCAATACATGATTCTAGATACATGATAACAGAGCAGGGAGTAACATCAAATGTGGATGCGGGACCAGGAAATGAAGGACGAAAATGCAAACTTTTATAGAAAATAACGTTTTAAAAAATTAAATAAATAAATAAATAAATTAAAAAGCATCCGTCCCTCCCCATCCAAAGGCAGTCTAGCCTTTTCTGAATTCTGCCACAGATATAGCGCAAAGAAGTAGCAAGAGGATAGAGAAGCTACAGCGCGGCTATATGGCGCTTCCGGGTCTTTTACGCCTGTTCGTGCCTGGAACCAACAGCAAGAGAAGGGAGGGGGTGGAGACCTCCGGACCAATCAGCAGTCCTGTTATCTTCGCGTGAGGAGGGCGGGACAGCCAATCACGGCGGCGGCGGCGGCGGCGTTGGCTGCTTCCCCCGCCACTCCCCGCACCCTCTCCGCAGCCGCTGAGGTACGGATGGGGGCGGGCGCGTCGGTTGGCGGTTGGAGCCCCTCAGGCGCGTCGCCCGCGCGCCATGCTGATCACGCTCTGCTACTTGTACTTCTGGGCGCGCTGGGGGGCCTCCTCGGCGGGGCTCATCCGCCGCACGGTGCGCAGGCTGTACAGGACGCGCTGCTCCTTCACCTTCTCTACCTCCTCCTCTTCCTCCAGCCCCGGCTGCCCTCGCCAAACTCCGCAGCACCGGCAAGCTGCCCACCATCCGCTTCGCAAGCCGGGGCCCCGGCGCCCCCCGGAGGAGGAGAGAGTCTGCCTGAGGGTGGGGGACAAGGTGTTCTTCACTGACGAGACCCAGGTGTGAGGCGGGAAGGGAGGAGGCGGCGCGGCCCGTGGCGCGCCCGTTTGCCAGGTGTACATAAAATGGATGGGCAGCGGGTGGTCCTCCAGTTGGAGGACACCCCAACCCCCCTCAGCCCCGACCAGTTTGGCCAGTAGTCGGGGTTGATGGGAATTGGGGTCCCGTCAGGTACGGAGGACCACAGGCTTCCCACCCCTGATGTATAGGATAGGGGTAGGGAGATTATAAATCTCAACACAAGTGTAGGGTATTTGGACGAGGGAGGGAGTTATTATTATCATGTTTATGTCCCACCTTTTTTCCAAGACAGTGGCTCAAGGTGGCTTACAGATGAAATAGAAACCGCTTTTAAAAAAAAGAAGTAATACTTTGGGGTTTCTGGCCCTTTGACAGCTGGAGGATAGGCAGAAATTAACAGGTGCAGCTTTCCTTAGATTGGGGAGGGTGCAACAATATGGTGGCACAGTAGTTTTGTTCAGATATGTTTATAGCCTGCCTTTCGCTTGACAGGCCCCCAAACTTGCAAACGAGAACATTGCAGTTTAAAAGCGACTCCTTATAAAGCAGCTGTTTCTAAAGAGAAAAAGCAGGTACCATAACTAAGATTAGATATAGCAGCAGTAAGTTAATTGAAGATTACAGGTGATAATAGGTGAAATCTCTGGAAACCGTATTTTCACCCGGTGCTTGAATAGTAAGAATAATCAAAAGCACGTTTGAGAAAGGAAAAGCATGCTTTAAAAATTTCTAACCTGTAAAAAGTACAGGGATGCTTCGTATGTTAAGTAGTGTTATTTCTTTACATACACACACACCCTGCAGCCACATTTAATGGAGATGTGATTACTCCCAATTGTTTGGTGCATGTACCAGTGAAATGCATGCAGTGGCAAAATCATGCTTGTATGTGCTTGTGTGTGTTAATTATGTATTAATGCAGGCTGCTTTGTGTATATAATTTAAAAAGTGTAATGTGTGACATGACCCTAAATATTTTGGTAGGATAAAAGATGTAAACCCTAGGACAATGTTAACTATAACACTGAGGGAGGAATGCAGCATTGCAGTGTTTCAAATATTTTGGTGTAAGCATTTCTGTTTGCCTGACATAATTATTTCCCCTCTTCTCCCCTTGCCAGGTGTTCTCCTGACCCCACAAGCTAGTTGGTGAGGGAAGCCCTGTTGTGCTAGTGGAAGACCTGAATATAGCTAAAAACGTGTACAAATAAAAATATGCATTACAAATCATTAAAACACAGATACATATATTCTGAAGCTTAAACCTTCTGTTACCAGACTGCAAAAGTTTGGGTAAATAAAATTGTATTCAACTGACATCTGAAAGCTACAGGTAGAGCTCCACCCTTATTAAGGATTGAGTGGCTGGTATTGGAAGATGAGCTTCTGTAGATGTCATTTAGCATCCTTAAGTCATTTAGCACTGACTCATTGAATCAATGTCCACAGTGCACAAGTTACCAGTGCAAAACTTCAGTGTTACATGAGATCCCATATTCCTGTCCAAGTTAGTAACCTGGCAGCCTTATTCTGCACAAGCTGCAGCTTTTGGACTGTTTTCAAGGACAGTCCCATGTGATGGTATTATGCTTCATCAACAACCTTTGCTCTACATTGTTATGCTGGCATGTTATAATAGCAACAGTGGTTTTTCTTCTGGAGCAGAAGTCATTGTGCCTCATGTTGGAACAGTGGCTGATAGGATTGCACATTTAACTGTACATTGTGAAATTAAGCAAAACATCCCTTGCGGTCAGCACTCATGTCCTTCAAAAATGTGAAATATTTTAAAAATAAACATATAATAAGTTGAAAACTGTTAGCCTGATGTTTGGATACAACAATTCATTTATTGCATATGATCAATCTGAGAGTTAAAATCAAACAAGCAGAAATTTAGTGTATGTAAAAGCAGGTGTAAAATTGAAGAGTTAAGGTTGCTATCTTAAGTATATTTAGATTTATCTTAAGATAGCAAGTTAGGTTGCTATCAAGTATATTTAGAAAGGCAAAAAGCTGCATATAGTATACGCGAACTACCACTGCAACTCAATTTGTGGACTATTTTGTTTGACGTATTTTTTGTAATCTTGTTAAATCTTTGAAACATTATTTTAGTTTCGTAACATGTAAAGCAGCCCCTTGGTGGCTATTATGTCACACTCTGATCTTTAGACAGTCATAAAGTACAAGAGAGTGCAGTCCCAACACTCCTTACTGGAATTGCTAGTGTTAAGACATGACTAATTTCCACTCTCAGTTGCCAGTGGCATGCATATAGGATTTTCATGATAGAGACTAACACTTTAACTAACAAAGAAGTAGATTACCTTCCTATACATGTTGGACCTTAAGGTGTTGTAAGATGCCATCAAAGGTGTGGGATTCCAAAAATGTATATGGTATGACACACCAAGCATAGGAGAGGATTCTCTTTAGCCGCTGGTTGGCCACAGTGAGAACACGTTGCTGGACTAGATAGGCATTTGGTCTTACCAAGCAGGGCTCTTTTGTTTCAGTTGGATCCAGATAGAGCAAAGTGTAGTGAAGTTAGTCTTAACTGTTGTGTTTTCCTGAAATTACATATCAGAGCTCAATTTGGGGAGGAAGAGGTAAGCTTCCCAAAATGTTGTTAAGCATCTCTTTTTCCCCTCTCTTTTCCAGTCTGTTGATGATTTAAACAAATGGACGTTGCTTATTGTATCGCCTTTTCATTATTTGGATAAAATATTGGAAACAGAACGTATCACATTTCTAACTGAAAGTATTTCCATTCAAGCAGGCAGTTCTCAAGCTGTAAATTGCTCAACAGAAAAGGTCAGTATGTTCTGTAATGGTTTTGGTTTTATTTTATTTTTTCATAAGATTTTATTAAAGCTTTTTTATAATACAATAAGATAAAAGAACCTAATCTAGATAAAAACACAAATAGAGAAAGAAAGAGAAAAGAAAACTCAGTCTTCTCTCTTTGGTTCGGATTGCCTCATAGAGAACTTGCATCTTTGCTAAGCTGAAATCCTTCCAAAGCATCCTGCTTTGCCACAGGATTCAGAATTTGTCAGAAACCAGTGCACACTCCTAAATTTCTGTATTCCTAGGCAAAATGCACAACTATGGATATGAATGCTACATAATTTTTTAAAAAATAATCTGGGAAATATGTCATGATTTTTTCTTCAGATTGTGAAGTGGTCAGACTATTGTTCACCTTTGGCCTTCAGACCTGGAGAACCTTACATATTATTTGCTGAAACAAGCATAGATAACTTTAGTAGCCTTGGGATAGCATTCATGGAAAATAGACTCCAAATGGATAATGGAATGAAGCCTCAAAAAATTGTGTGTAAGTATCTTTATAATTAAAGTGTTCCTTTCCAGTGGCCCACAAAGCGACCTGGACCAACATAACTTAATTGATATTCTGTGCAAGAAAACGGGTAGGGTCCATCCTTCTGTCTGTTAATTGTAGTTCCATTATTTATATCATTTACTAGGTGCTTATTTTGTGAATTTAAGGCCCAGTCTTAATATTGCTAGGTCAAGATTATGTGCTGTCAACTTCAACACAACATACTTATGACAAACAACCCATTTCTACACTTTTCACTGAATTCAGTGCTTGGGGTTGGGACTTTTTATACATCCAATACATTACATATTGAAACAATAATCAGTAAATAATGACTGGCCACTGTGTAGATGGGTGTCATAAATGGCAGAGATAATAGGACTCATTGATACATCTGGAGAGAAGTAGAGGGCTAGATATCATAGACAATCATACACCACACCATAAAATGCTTTCCTCAACTTTGATGGCATCAACTCCCACTCTCAGTACCAAGAAGTAATTTACTCTAGGGAACAGGGCAATTATGTATGTACAGTAGTGCTCACCATAAGGGGAGGACCTGTAACTCTGCATTGGTATAGCCCAGCGGTCAGGGATGATGGAAGTTGTAGAGTATCTGGAGAGCCACAAGTTCTAATGGTGCTCTTGCTCTAATGGTGCAGTTTTATATTTTGAACTTGACTTGTTGCCCAAAATGTTGAGGCATCATTGAGTTTATTTATTATTATTAGCATTATGAATTGTGTGTTAAAACATGGAACTTTACTTGAGCACCTCTCCTATGAAATAGTTATTTGGCGTTCACGCCATTCTTGTAAACATTTAATCTTTAATCTCTCAATTCAGTTATTTTGTTGATTGGGTAAGCTAATGACTGACAAGCATAAATCTAATTTTTATCCTGGAGTGTCTCTGGAGTGTAAAAAAGTTATAAATACTTAACCATTGCAAAGTATCCTCCAAATACTGGATAATTTAGAAGTTCAGGTCCTCCTGGTGATGTCTATAACTGTATGTTATTTAATAATGCAAAATCTAGTAGCTGCTTTGAAATGTAAACTTTTCCTTTAAAAATGTTGTTTTTTAAGCATGCTTAATTGGAGATGCATTGAAACTAGTGATTTCAATGCACCAGTAGTTGTGCAAGGTCTTCTACATTAATAGTAAGTGAACACAATGGACACAGATAGCAAATGGGAAAGTGCATTGGTATTTTGAGATGGGAAGGGATGACATTGTCATCCAGACTGCCATGCTGATGAAAACTGTATCCATAATTTGTGCATCTGCATCCAGTCAGTACTTTGTAAGCAAATTTGTTAATTCAGAACCTACACAGATGAATATGATAATATAACCACTGTCCATACACAGTTGTGTGCTGAACTGACCTGGTTGCTTATTCCTTCTGAAGGTCAGGCCACTGAAGTGTTCTTAGTTGGATATCCAAATATGAGACTCCAGAATTAACACATGCCAAGCTTGACCTTTGCCACATGTTTTGGTTCACTTAATTGCTTAGCCGTACTTGTCCTCAGTCTAACTGCTAGGCGTTTTTCTTTTGTGTATGCGTACAATAGCTTATTGGCATAGGGTTTAAGTTAGACAGGCATTTTTTGTTAGGGCAAATGATGACTTTAGTCACCAACAGCTTAATCTGAAGATGTGCTTTGCAAGCACATAATTTTTTACCAACAGCTGCTCCATTGCATCATCATGATAATATAATGTTATATTGCATTGCAAACATGCTGATAGTAAAATGGAGACATGTCATCACAATTATTTAAGATTAGAACACCAGTTTAAGCTTATATTAAAGGCAGCATTATTCAACATTGCCATTATTATGCATTCTGTTTAATAACTTACTTTAAATATGTCAGCTGTTCACTTACAGAAGTCAGCACTGGAAGAGTTAGAACAACTGGCTCCAAATACCCAAAAAGAGGGAAATAAGATGCCACTTGGTGAACTGACTCAAGGGTCTACTTTTGAGACTGATGCTAAACCAGAAGAGGAAGCTCTTGATTGTGCAGCAGGTGGCGATCAAGAAATGCAGAGACCAGCATGTAAATTGCAGAAAGTAAATGAACATCCTGAACAACTTGAGCAAATATCTGAAAAGGAAACGGGAACTGGTGAACATCACCACCTTCATCTTTCCAGCTGTCATGAGTGCTTGGAACTGGAGAATAGCACAATTGAGTCAGTTAAGTTTGCCTCTGCAGAAAACATTCCAGATCTTCCTGATGATTATAGTGGCAATTCCGAAGATGTTAGTGATAATCTGGCAGGAAACCTGAAAAGGGTAAACCTTACTGGGAAGCCTCCTAATATTTTAATTTACGTTGGTTCTGACCCTGGAAAAGTGAAGTTTGAGGAAATAAAATCACTCATCATGGAATGTGTAGATGTTAATGCTTATACAGTCTACCAGTTGTTAGAGAATCAAGTTATGAGCGTTCCATGGCTTGACAATGCATTGCTGTTGATTGTTGCTGCATCACACCCCATTTCAGATGATGTGTCCAAACAATTTCTTGCTTTTATGTCAAAAGGTGGGAAGATTCTGGGACTGGCTTCTTCTTTCACTTTTGGTGGAATACAGCTAAAAAGTAAAGATGAACTGATGGGCAAAATACAGGACTTCGTGTTTTCAACAGCAAAGAGCAAAGAGGTTAGACTAAATATTCTAGCTAGTGGGAAAGTTTTCGAGAGAGAAACTACAGAAGAATTAAGCCCCATGAAGCTACTAGGTTACTTGGAGAGTCCAGATAAAGATATGGTGATTGTCCATCTACCCTATGGAAATGGTGGTGGAGAAGCCATTCTTTGTCAGGTATGGTAGACATAAGTTTTGTTTGCAAATGTTTTTCTCAATGTTTTCTTAAAGAATCCTGCTTTCAGGAAAATGACAGATTTGTAGGCAGATAGATTTTCCAAGAACATTCCTGTAAGTCTGCACTATAGCATTTCCACTGTTCCTTCTCTAGTAATAAAATTCCATATTATAGCCTCTTCATAAAAGGCAGTATTACCCAGTTCCAACATTCAGATTAAGTGATCTAGCATTTAAATTAATTTAAATTCTAGGCTGTTGGAAAAAATATTTTTGGGGCTATTTTTAAACAAGATCAACAGTGATCTTAGCAGGTAAATATTCATTGTCACTGTAGTACCATTTCTGCTTTCTGTATTGTATTAATGTGTAGTTGCTATAAAAAAACAACCCAAGTAGCTGGTGATTGAAGATTATCAGGGTGCATCAGTATAGTTGATTATGCAGTTAATGTAGTAATCCTGGGTTTTTAAAAGTGACTTTTAATACATTTGAAGGGTAATATTTCTGCCTTGTATTCACAGGCACATTTGGAAGTGAATGTCAAGGGTCTGTCTACTCAAACAAAGGATGACTTCAATTTGCTCAAAATGAGCAATGCCAAAAGATATGATGTTCTTACCGAAATCCTGACACTACTTCATTTGAGCTGTGATTTAAGTGAAGTTCCCCAATTAACTCCTATTTACTTGCTCTCATCTGATAAGGTGAGCCTTATTTAATTGTATTCAATTTAAAGGCAGCATTCAAAATGCCCAGTTGCTCACTTTACTGTGGTTACTTTCATACAATATTTTATTATGTCTTTGCGTTCATAATTGGGCATAATAAAGAACTTAAGTCTTGTGGAATAATTTTGCGAGCTATAGAAACCAGTGTTCCTTTTAACAGGCGGAAGTTAGTGAACAAAAATACATAAAAAATAAAAGAGAGAGAAGGCTTGCAAGTATATTATGACTGAAGTTTTAGTGAACTGGAGGGCTTCCACAGCAGATCTTAAGGTCTAGGGGAAGAAACACAATCGGCATGAGAAACAGGTTGGAGTTCACCATATTCAAGATCAACTCAAGAGTCCACTTCATCAAATTCAACTTATATCTGAAGTGAATTCTATGTTGTGAACGCTTCATCCCATAATAAATTTGTTAGCCTTTAAAGTGCTACATGACTGCTGTTTTTGTTACAATAGAGTAACACAGCTATACCTTTTTTGGAGTGGGGTCCTTGATGCCTTTTACTTCTGTGTGTTGTGGAAGCGTATATCCGCAGTTTACAAGTTTTATTTTTCCGTTGACTGAGTTTCTTGCATTTTTATGGAATATGATTTTATGTAATCTGAAATGCTTTTCTGATTGCTAAGGTAAGATTGAATCATTACATCTACACATTTTGAAATGTCTGAATAACATGACAGTAATTTAGATGAAATTTTAGTCCATCATTCACTTGGTTTCAGTAAATCATGAATACAGTAGACAATAACATCAAATATATCAAATATATACTGATAATAGCATTAAAATAATGCTTTAATATGTTGAATATGTGCTTATATATGTCCATACAGTAGCCTATATATAACTTATTTCCTTAGATTATTGTATGTTTCCTGATTATCCTTCCTGTGATCAAATCATAAGTATCACAATCTAAAATGAGGGAATGGTACTATCAGGCTGACAGTATGCCTTTGCAGTTAGCTTGGTGCAAGAGTAGAGGGGGTGTTCTTTGGGCCAACTTAATGAAATTAATTTGGATTCTGGCAAACTTGTTCCTTTGCATCTATCTCTTGGAAAGCTTTTTAAAATTATTTATATCCAGCCATATTGTCTTTCTGACTTGTAATTCAGTCATATTTTGGAAATTAATGCTTGTTTAATATAGGTATTTATTTTCAATGTAAATAGAGTTTCAGTTGAATTTGAGAAGGTTTTTAATCTTTAAAGGCAGTGTAAAATATTTAAATGAATGAATAAATTATTCAGAACATACTGTGTACAAATCTAAACTAGCTCATTTCAATGTCTGCTTATACAGTTTTCTAGCACTTTTAACATTTATTATTGATTTTGGGGAAAGAAACATTATGCCTCTGAATGCCAGTTGCTAGAAATCACAAGTATGAAGAGTGCTCTTGCACTCATATTCCGCTTGTGTGCTCCCCATTGACATCCAGTTTTTACTGGGTTAGATCAGCCTTTGGCCGAAGTCTAACAAGACAACATTTCTTGTCTTGCCACAAGATGGCACTTCTGAGCTGCTTTAGCGCTTAGGTTTGTCTTGTTGAAATAGTGAATTTAATAAAAGTGATTATGTTTGCCTTAGTCAGACACTGGTTTTTAGGACTTAAACCTAAAGATTGGACTTAAAGCCAATCTTAAGCTGCTCAGGGAATTCAGAAGATATGTTGCAGCAAATTGCACTGAAAATAATATTTACATTTTTAAAATTCTTGATCCTGGGTTCACTTTTTCATTGCATAATTTACACAGGAATAGATCTATAGATTAGTTGTCCCTCTTATGCTATCAGTCAAGGGTGCTCTGTAAACTTACACAGTATGGTAATTTTGGAAATGGCTAACTGAAAAAATGCTCTTGTTAGCAAAAATCATAATACAGCTGAATAGTGGGAGATTCAGGACAGATTAAAAGTACTTCACACTATGCATTGTTAAACTGTGGAATTCCCTGTCACAAACTGTGGTGGTGGCCAGCTTGGTTTTAGGATTAAATACATCATGATTATGGCTTTAAGTTACTCCCAAGATCAAAGGCAGCATGCCTCTGAATACCAGTTGCTGGGGAACAACAGAGGGAGAGGTCTATTGCCCTCACATCTAGCTTGTGAGCTTCCCATTGGCATCAGATGGGGAGGAAAGATGCTGGACTAGCTAGGCCTTTGCTCTCAGTTAGCTACTTTTCTTACGTTCTCGATAGTGTGCTGATATAGTAGTAATAGCAACATTTTGTTCAAAGTGCTTCATTTACTTAATCTGTATTCTGATTCTGTAAAACAGCTTAATTTGGTGATTTATGCAAGACTTCGAACAAATATTAATGTCTGAAATATTCTATATCACCTGTTATCAGACATTACATTTTCTTCATTGAAAAGTCTGGCCCATGTTGGTGTCCATTGTTACATTTTTGTGGCAATCCTCTATGCACTGTTGTTCTGCCTCCTGAATTGTGCTTCACTATGTTTAAATTTTTAACTTGAGGTAACGGTGTTAGCTTTCTTTTATGGAAAAAAAGGAAAGGACTGATTATGATAACTCTTTTCTGTAGTAAAACCCATCAATGCATTCTTTGTGTCTAATTTTTAGAAGGTTTTTTGTTTTGGTGAGAGAGTGCTGTTGTTGAATTGTGTTTTGACCTACTTTTTCATTCATGTTACAAACTAAAGACTGGAAATGTGAAATGTAAGGGTGACAATTTGACCACATTCTGAGACTTGAATATGTTCACAAGTTGCAAAGCCCTTAATTCAGATTTGTCCCTAGCATTGTGGACCATATGTTCACAGAGCATTCCATAGTTGGCACTGGAAACATTCTGCATGTTCTCTGTCTCCATGAAAAGTTCTGGGAATCCACTAATGCAAAGTTCTCAGGTTTATTGACTGCAAAGGTTGCGTGGGAAGGGCTATAACTTTGTCTTGAACAAATTTACCTCAAAATAAGCCCTCCTGAGTACAGTTTGACTTAAAGGTAAGTGTGCTCTGAATCTCACTTTAAGCCACATCATTCTGTCCCCCACCCCGCACTTACTGACTTACAGTATTCTTATATTGCCATAATGTAGAGACTCAAAACAACATCTGAAGTCTGGCAACAGATTGCTTTTTTAATACATGATACCTGAACCATCTGCACTTAGAGTAATTAAATAAAGTGACTGTTTTGGATTCAGTTTCAACCTTAGAAAATGTCACAGAAAATATCCTTTTGAGTCTCAGAGTTATAGGGGATTGGTGTGAAGCAGGTGGGTGGTTTTAAATATATAGACTCTGTGTCTTATAAAGTATACTCTGGAGAAACTTTTCAATTTGGCAGTAGTTTACTTAACTATGACATCAGCTGCAAAGATCTGGCAAAAAATGGAGCATTTCCAAACCTGCAAAAAAAATTTTACCCCTTTAGTGTGGTTTCTAGCTAATGTACATAAGAGACCTGGATGTGTGTGGAAGGTGGCATCTTCCTCAATGTTATGAAATACTGTCACATTAATATTGTTAGTGCATTGTCATATAATCTGATAGTCAAATAAAACCTCTGGATCCTTCTAGCTAAGTACGAGAATGTTTGCATTTTGCTTTAGCAAAGAAAGCAGATGGCAAAATCTTGCTATGGTTAACAATATTAGCAAAAATTAAAGTTGGACTTCAAGTGTTAGGCAGAAACTTTTACTTTTGATGGTTTACCTTTATTGCTGAATGTATGATGAATTGTTTGACTCAGCATTTAAGAAAACAATGGCTACCAGTGCTAAGACACCACTGAAGTCTGAAATAAATGCCATCAATCTTTTGAAGGTGAGCATTGAAATGTTTTGTATATGTTTGTTTACAAGCTAAAGAAATTGTGGATGTGCAGATAAACTAACATAACATGTTGCTATTAGGAAGGCATCAGGAATTAAAATGAGTAACACCTAAACAGCAGTTCTAAGATTAAGGCAAACATTGAATTCTTTGAATCAGTTTTCTAATTCTGCACAATTAGAAAACCAGAGGTACAAGTAGGTATATCTATTTTAATTGCCAGGTCTTACCATTATGAGCATTCTTGTGATTACTTTCTTTACTTTTCAGTGTCTTATCCCAGAATGGGTATGAAAAATACTAAGATATGTATAAAATACATCAATTTGTACATTAACCTATTCCAAGTAGGGAAAGATTCTTCTTAATGCTTCAGATTGCTTTGTGTCATAGGCTGGTTAGCACTTTACCTTTTTAGTCACTCAAGGTACATTGCAGTGAGGATCCAGAAAGACAGGGGCATCCAACTTACTTATTTCTAAGATTTATATATTGCTTTTTATTACTAACATTCAAGTCAGCTTTCCTGTTATTCTTTCCAGGGGGTTTAATAATAATGCAGTAAAAAATACAATTGACCATTAATCTAAGGGTACCTATAGACTGTCACTATTTTGTCGGAGGGATTCAAGTGCATACTGGAAATTTAGGTATGTACAATTAAAAATAGGAAAGACACTTAAAAGTGTGGGTTGAACAAATGGTTAATGGCAGGATGTGTGAACACTCTGCAAGTAAATCAGGATGAATGCTCACTGTTTTATAACTGCCCCATAAACAAATCAGAACAAATACTCACTAAAGATCAGATGCAGTCTACTCACCATGTAAGCTTTGTGTAAGCAAATGCTGGGCAGATGCTGAATAAACAGGAGGAGACAAGAACAATTAGTAATCCTAATTAAAATAAAGTAATAAATGACAAGTAGACAAGCCTCTAGTTTTCATTTGCCATGTGCTTGAAGAGCAATAGCACTCATTTCTGCTCCAGCTTTGATGCTACAGTTGATATAGGTCTGGTGTAGGTTTCAATCCCTTGCTGTGGGCAGGATTTAACCCCTGCTCATCAGCTGATAGTGCAGGTTGAGTGCTGCTTTGGATGGCTTTGTGCTGCTATTCACTTCTGGGCATGCATGCAGCCTATGCAGGAGTTAAACCCTGCCCTTGACCCATCAGCCTACATCATGAGTGATGTCAGCTAATGGGTAGGTGAGTATGATTTGGAGGAAACGGCCTTGCAGGCCAACTTGGACCGCCTGGTGAGCCAAGACTGACCTGTGAGCCCTGCTTTATAAGAAAACATAACTTCCTAAAAACTGCCTCATTTGTGACCTGAGGTTGGTTTTTGATTGTGGTTAGCATATCTGTTCAGGGTTACCAGCAGAAGAAAGATTAACTTTTAAAAGCAGCAAGAGGAAAGAGGAAAGTTAATGGATAAAGTGGATCGTTAGCACATAATTCAAACCTTAAGCATGTACTTCAGAGCTACTTTAAATGTTACATACATTTGCGAAAAATATATTGGATATTGAAATACTGTTTTCATGCTTGTTTATGTTGTTGAAAAAGCATAGCAGCAAGTTTTATTGCTTAGCCATAGTCTTTTACAATTCTTGATGAAAACTTAGCATATGCATCTTGCAAATAAACCATAAATAGCAAAAGGTTTAATATAATCAGAAAAATTCTACTATAAAAAGTAAACAAAAATAAGACCATCAACAAATGAATAAGCTGTAGAATTTTTTTAAAAACACAAATTTAAACACATATTAAATTTTGATATGTATTTTTAAAAATTTCAACTACTGTATTGAAAGAATATGCTCTCACATGTTTGCTGCTATTTTGTCAGAACCACGGTTGATCAAAAGTAAATCAATATAATGAACTATAAGTCTTAAAACGATTAACATCCTAGGAACTAAAGGAACCAAGATGAACTCTTTGTTTGACTCCCTGCATATAAATCAAACATTAGAATAAATAATCATGAATAGTTTTTTTAAAAAACTACTAAAATAGCTGAATTAAAAACAGTTTCAATTCACACTAACCTTGAACTGGAAACTTATTTGTACAAAAGAGATGCAGAAATCTCCAGCAGGCCAGATTCTCAGACTAGGCAAAAAGAAAACCTCAGTCTTTATCCCCTTCCAAACTGCTAAGCAAACTAAAGAAACAGTCAGTCCTTGGCCTCTGTACTAAGCATTGAATTCAAATAATTGTTCTTCCCCTGCCACCTTCACCACAAGCAGCCATATGGCCTTCAGGATGTTCTGCAGCAGACTGCTTATCAAGGTTCTCATAAGGTTGAGGTGGGGTAGGGAGAACAGCTACTGCAGCAGCTCTCTCCTTCCTTGGAAGATTTTAAACAGAAGTTGTATGACCATCTGTCATGGATGCTTTAGCTGACATTCCTGCATTGCAGGAGGTTGGACTAGATGACCCTTGGGGTCCCTTCCAACTTTTAAGATTTATGATTCTATACTCTCATACAGAAAGCCCTGAAAGGCTAAACAAGAACAATAGGTGACAGATTGCATTATGTGGTATGCACAACTGTCACATAATTAAGTGCAGATTGCTTGAACACCTGTCATTCTGCTTACACCCATAGACATGTATGTTCTGAGTAATCCACTTCATCTTAAAATTTCTTATAAAGAATATTGCTTTATTATTAGTGCTATTTAGACCAATCTACCTTTCATTGTTCATTATTCTGAGGAATTACACTGCTAATTCCTGATATAATGAAATAATGGAATTTATGCTTTAGCTGAAAACCTAAGGTAATTTAATTTATGACTTAAGTGAAAATAAATGCTATATATAAATTCCTGCTGTTCTTTAAAAGTTCTGTTGCATCTTCTGCTTGGCGCATTATTGAAGTTTGTTTTAAGAAAATACCATAAGATGCTTTGCAACCCAAATCCTATAATGGAAACGTTTTTAAAGTGCAAATTTAAAAATATATTGCTATGGTGAATTGTTCCAAGATAACCTATGGGCTATGATGTCATTAAAATTGCTGCAGTAAAGAATTCAGTATACATGGCTTTTGTCAATGACTGATAGCTTTTTCAGTACTGTGAAATGCTATTATATTTTGCTGGAATAGCTGTGGCAAACTTAATCCTATATGGTGGCAAGTCTGCAGTTTTTATGACTGAAAGAGACATCACTAACAGGCTAGTGAAATGTTTTAATCTTCTAAAAGGTCTAAAAACATTGGTTACATTCTGTTTATTGTGACTACTTGGTAAAAATAATTTATTTCTGAAATACTGAAAGGAAATCAGCAATTGCTTTCATATTAAACTACTGCTCATTCACATACAGGCAGTTTTTTTCCAGTAGACTTTTGGGCATTTCTGACATGAACATGGTACTCTCTTTATGTGAGAGAGTGTTTTCTTATGCATGAACGGTATTAATTTTTTATATTGTATGTTTTCAGCTTAGGATGATGTTTAGCCTTTGACCTAGCCACTTTCTTACAATAAACAGTTTGTTGATGAGAGCAGCTGCTAAGAAGATTGCTTCCAGACTGTTCTCACAGCACTGAGTGAAAGAAAAAGTAAAGCAGAGTGCACCTTACAAAGGGCAGGAATGGCAAAATTATATTCACTGTGCTTGCATTATATTATATCAACATCTCTATATTTATGCATTGAAATACTCGGTAGCAGAGTGTACAATAAACATAGTTGTGTGTCTTCAAAAATAAGCTACTGAAAAAATACTCATATTTGCAATGATTCTGGAGTAGAACTTGGATGCAGTGATAGCTGGGAAGTTGGTAGAGATTTTCTTCTAAATTATGAAATTGTTCCAATTAGTACATGAGGGTGGAGTTGGAGAGATTCCTTGATGCCTGGAGTTTGGGTCTTCTTGGTTTGGAAAAAATGTGAACAAGTGGGGACATGATAGAGGTGCATAAAACCATGCATGTATGGAGAATGGCATACTTCCTCTCTCATACTGTACAGTGTAATTTGCTGCAACAGATTTGCTGCAACAGATTATGGTGATTGCTAGGGATGTACAAATTTCCCACCATTTTTTCTCACATAGATGCACATTCTTCTAGTATTTTTTCATTCTGCAATGAGTTTATTTTACCCAAGTCTTTCTTCAGGTGTGTCATGTGGAAATAAATTATTTTCAAATACACTGGAATACATATACCATGGAGTACAATAGACATGCCTCATCCCTCAACATATTTGCAAATCAAAACCTTCCACATGTGTTTCCCTTCAAAGCTAATGAGTTTCCAGAGAGGTAGTCTTTTGTAGCAAAACAAGCAGTCTTGTGGCGTGTTAAAGATGAAAGTTCATGAAGTTGCTAATCACCCATCACAAAACTATATGCAGCTGCAATTTTGGTGGCGCTGTGGGTTAAACCACAGAGCCTAGGACTTGCCGATCAGAAGGTTGGTGGTTCGAATCCCCGCGATGGGGTGAGCACCCGTTGCTCGGTCCTTGCTCCTGCCAACCTAGCAGTTTGAAAGCACGTCAAAGTGCAAGTACATAAATAGGTACCGCTCCAGCGGGAAGGTAAACGGTGTTTCCGTGCGCTGCTCTGGTTCACCAGAAGCGGCTTAGTCATGCTGGCCACATTACCCGGAAGCTCTACACTGGCTCCCTCGGCCAATAAAGCGAGATGAGTGCCGCAACCCCAGAGTCGGTCACGACTGGACCTAATGGTCAGGGGTCCCTTTACCTTTACTCAGTATGTCCAATTAAATTTAATGGGGCTTCTAGGTAAGTGAGATTATGTTTGCAGCCTATCTCAGTAAGCTTGAGAGGATTGAAGCTCATGTCACTCACTTAACAACATAGAAGTGTTTTTTATTAGAACATTTATTTCTTAATTGTGTATACAGCAAATGGCCATGCATTTGCATGTGCTAAAACAGTGTTGAAGCTAATTTATGTTTTAAACTGTTTATAGTATTTTTGTGTGTGTGCCAATGTATTCCTGCTGTGTGAAGAACAATAATGATTTTTTTCAGCTGAGATTTGACTGGGAGTAGGGCAAAAATATTTTAAGATTTGAAAATAATGATTAAGAGGGTGGGCGGCTTCCAACAAAATATTAAAATACAGTAATCCATCAAACACTAAAAGCTTCCCTAAACAGGGCTGCCTTCAGATGGCTTCTAAAAGTCTGGTAGTTGTTGTTCTCTTTGACATCTGGTGGGAGGGCATTCCACAGGGTGGGTGCCACCACCGAGAAGGCCCTCTGCCTGGTTCCCTGTAACTTGGCTTCTCGCAGTGAGGGAACCGCCAGAAGGCCCTCAGTGCTGAACCTCAGTGTCAGGGTAGATACTGCACTGAGATATACTTGAGATATACTGCACTGAGGCTGTTTAGGGCTTTAAAGCTCAGCACTAACACTTTGAATTGTGCTTGGAAACGTACTGGGAGCCAATGTAGGTCTTTCAAGTCCGGTGTTATGTGATCTTGGCAGCTGCTCCTAGTCACCAGTCTAGCTGCTGCATTCTGGATTAGTTGTAGTTTCCAGGTCACCTTCAAAGGTAGCCCCACATAGAGCGCATTGCAGTAGTCCAAGTGGGAGATAACTAGAGCATGCACCACTCTGGCGAGGCAGTCCGCAGGCAGGTAGGGTCTCAGCCTGCATACCAGATGAAGGCGGTAAACAGCTGCCCTGGGCACAGAATTGACCTGCACCTCCATGGACAGCTCTGAGTCCAAAATGACTCCCAGGCTGTGCACCTGGTTCTTCAGGGGCACAGTTACCCCATTCAGGACCATGGAAAAGCCTCCTGTCCCCCCAAACCAGTACTTCTGTCTTGTCAGGATTCAACCTCAATCTTAGCTACCATCCATCCTTCAACCACGTCCAGACACTCACACAAACTGTGAGGCACCTGTTGGACAACAGCAAATATACATAAATGAATATCTAAATAACATATATTGCAAAGCAATTTGGATGGCTATTCAATTTGCATATCTGTTTTTGCATGTTAAAACATTTGTAGAGAATTAAGGTGGGAAGCTTTCATAGTAGGAGTCTATTGTGATGGGGCTCAAGTGAGTAGATGAAAGGAAATCTATTTTATGGTGCATTTTCAGTGGATTCATCTGACATTCCTAATTGTTTTAGTTTCATTGTAATATTTTTAGTGTTTTTTTACATGTGTGTGCACTTTTGTGTTTTTTACTGTTTCTCCTGTTTTTATTGTAAATCACTTTGAGATGATAGTTTAGAAGGCAGTTGATAAATTAATGATACTGGGACAAGGATAACTGTGACTTTAAGGATGAATGGGAACCCTTTACAAAGTATCTGAAGACGCAACAAAGCGAACTGGACTCCTTGGCAGGTTTTGAATAAACATCCACAAAATTTTTATTGATAATAATCAGCTAAATAGTTTGAGGATCTATACAACTTTGTAACATGCAGAAAACAGCATTCTAAGAGAAATCAAAGACTGGAACTGAGGGAAGTCGGGGGGTGGGGGTTTTGTGGGAGGGGGAGGGGGGAACACAAGGATGATATGTTTTTGGATAATATGTCTTGTTATAATTTTGAATTAAAAATATAAAAAAATTAATTAATGATACTCATAGTGATGGTTACCAGCTTAGATGGCTTTAAAGGGAACAGAAGATAAAACTATCAATGGTACTCAACATGATGAATGGGTACTGTCTAATGCCTGTGAACACCAGTTGCTGGGGAGCACATTGGAGTGATTGGTTTTGTGCTCATGTCCTGCTTATGGGTTTCCAACAGGCATCCGATTGGTAATTGTGAGAATAGAATGCTGGATGAAATGAGTTTTGGACTAATTCAGCATAGCTCTTTTTATATTCTTAGAAGGGTGTTCAGTTGGCCCTTATGCTCACTTTTGTTCTGCATTAATTTAGGACAGCCTACAACAAGAATTTTAAACAGGGCATTGTGAGGCCAAAAGCGCATTGATTGTGAAGAGTTTGCTATATGTCATAGTCACAGTTTGATAGGTTGTGTCTGGCAAATCCTTAAAAGTTAAATTTATTGCACTGTGGCTGTTAAATTTATTGCACAATCTGAATTTCCAAAGGAACAAGTACTGAGGTTTGTCCTTATTTGCATTAATGCAAGCATGTCTGCCAACTTTATTTAAAACATAATTTTATGAAATGTTACCCAGATTAGGCCCCCACATTTATCTAGACGTGCTGTCTTCATCTGAGAAAAAAAAATAAAATATCTTTATCAGCTTTGTATATGATGTTAAACTTGTATTTCTGCAAACTTTAAATTACTATTTCTTATCATTATGTGCTAAAACAAAATAGTGTAGGTGAGAGGCAACCCTCCCACTTTCACAGTTGCACTACTTAGCGCGGGGGGGGGGGGGAGTTGTCATCCTAGTATAGGAATTCAAACTACTTTTAGAAATTAATTTTTTATGTGGTTCCTGGGATCATAGCGGATGCCACTTCTTTTTATCAGCAGACCACTTTCAAGTATCGACTGTGTTGGCACTGGTGTTACCATTTCCTTTATTTTGGATCACACGTGGGTCCTATTGCTACTGTTTTAGATTGTAGTTTGTTTGTGTTGGTATAATGACATGGAAGGTCTCCAAAGGACATTTGACAGTTTCACTTTTATATGTTTGGGTGTAATATAGCAAGTAAAGTATGTGCGCCAGTTCAGTTTCTTCATGGTGTTCAATTAAGACCCAGAGTGCAGTACTTAAAAAAAAATAATCAAAGACATTATTGATAAATTTTTACCCTTTTCTAAATTTCAAATAAGGGTGATTCTTGAACCAAACTTTTTACAAGTGAAAATAAGCTAGAAAAATAACATTTTAGCTATATGAAGGTGTGATATCTATAAATTCAGTCATATTAGAAGCAGGTTATTCATAGTCTTCAATACACTGCTGCCACTCTGTGTATAAGTTTCAGTTGGCAGCAAATTTTAATAAATATATGGTCTTATAGAATTTAAGTTCAAGCTATATGTATATTAAGCTTTATAGATTTTTGACAGTGTTCTTGTAAACGTACAAGTTACTATTTCAAGGATCTTTTATCCACACTAGATGTCAGCTATTATGCACTGTGTAAAAATTTTAATTGATTTCATATACCCATCCTTTACATGACCTTTTCCTAAATTTTGTAATATGTACTTCCTTTTTTAAAAGCTGTTTTTGATGTGTACATTACAAACATGTCAGAATCTGAATAGCATCCATACTTTGGAGAGCTTTCTGTAGTTTTAACATGGTCAGATTTGGCACTTGATTAACAGTTACAGGGTGGGTGAGTACTTAATGCTTTCCTAACTTTCCATTCCTTTACTCCAGATTGTTTCACAATGGCTATTCCCCCTACAAGCTTCCAGTTGCATGTGTGCAAGAGTTACATTATTTTTGTCCTAGATCTTAATTCTTTAGGTTTAGTAATTCTTTAGGTTCACTGCCAAAATGATCATGAAACTTCCACAAATTGAAACATTGAAGTTGACGCTCATGCATGAGACTTAAAATCTATGCCTACTATAAAGCAGCAGCTGAAATAGCATTTGTATTTTGTTTAAAAATATATATTGGACTTTATTCCTAGAAACCAAAAAGCCTCAGAGTTCATTGAAGTGAGTTTATGTAAGTTTATGTAACTATGGTTTGCTCCATGGCAGGGAAGTAGGAGAAAGCATATGGTGTAATGTAAGAATCTTTAGATTTCAGTTTGTTCATGTTTTCTTTGGTGACACAAGAATGAGATAATTTTTACCTTTCCATTTCATGTGATAAATGCCATGTGATGTCAGCTAATATTTACTATGTTAACGAAACAGATACCTTTTCCCTTGCATTGTTGAATGCTTAAGGTATTGTTGGTATACAATTGACAAGTAATATTTACAAAAACAACCACCGAAATGAAATAGCACCTCCTGTCATGTCAAAAAGGAATATTGAAGTTGGTTCTGAAAGAGCTATCTAGCCATCTAGTAATATGCAAAAAGTGGGAGCTATTACATCACATCATCCTTCGGTATAACAAGGGGGGGATTGCATACAATTGTCCATGTTACCAACAGTAGGCTTAATGGTGCAAAGTGAGTGCCCATGGCTTGCTTCAGATGTAATACAGGCAACCCTCTATTTATGTGGGGGTTACATTCCAAACCACTACACGCGTCAGTGAAATCACATATATTTGAAACACCATTGGGAAAAGCCTGCAAACACCCCATTCCACTCCTGCCCCACCCCTTTTTGTTACTTTTTTGGTCACTTCCGGGTTCGACACGCTGCACATGTACACGGTCACACACATATTGAGCACGTGTAAATGGGGAAGTTGCCTGTTAAGTTGTGGGTTGACATAGCAGACGACACAGCGATTTCTCCAAAGCAGCTCTTTATTTTTGTAAGCTGGAACAGAACTGACTGAGGAGCTCAGTCAGCCTGCTTATATAGAGCTACAGAACAATTGTAACTGTTGCAACATTCTAAAACTATCCAATCACTGAACGTCACTTTTCGATCCTTCATTTGCATAACTATCTACAGTATCCCCCTGCTGGCCCAGGGTGAGAACTTCAGTACATAAGATTGCCCATACATGTTTTAAAAGGGGAAAGATGGTTTAAATTTGTGAACATAAAATCATTGTATAACACTTAAGATCATAAACTAAAATTTGTTCTTTTGGTAGGAGCTTAATAACTTACTTAAATTGAGCTGTCATTGATTCTACCAGTTTTAGGGTAGGTTGTTATTGATATAAACACTTGTGTATTTTTAATAGCAAAACTTAAAGTGTTTGAAGAGTGCCACCTTCCTAATGATGATGATGATAATGTTATTATTTATACCCTGCCCATGTGGCTGGGTTTCCCCAGCCACTCTAGGCAGCTTACAGCATATATTGAAACATAATAAAATATCCAACAGTAAAAACTTCCCGATACAGGGCTGCAAATCTATAGAGATTTGCTGTGATGGCACATTCAAATGCCAGCAGGTGTCTGTGTAAAACACAGTCCAAGCAAATGCATGCATCCTTAGCTAATTAAGCATGGTTTAATTTTAACACACATGGCTACTGATATATGTTTTGTGTTCTTTCTCATAATTTGATGCTGGCTTCTGTAATCATTACCAGGAACCTCGGTCTCACAATTGTGCTCTTTATGTGGTATTTCTGACAAGGTCTCAAGGGAATATAAGGTCAGATATTTGAACATTAGTACCAACACCTTTCATTTAAGTGGCCACTAGAGGCTGCCACAAAACAGTGCACACCTTGGTCTATAGCTTGTAAATAGTGTTAAGTTCTGAGTTCTGGAATCAAAGCACTTAGGTGTAGGGATTTTCTTTTCGTTCATAGCTTTGAAAAAGTAGTTTACAGACACATATATAGGTTTGTTTCATTTTTACTAATATTTATGTTTTATCAATATCCCTAAAAATAATATTATATTTCTGAGATAATGCTTAAAACTGGATACGGATTACTATTGGCAATGGTCTTCCCTTGTTTCATACATTTTCATATGTCAGTATATTTTAAAAGAAGCCCCTTTTTGACGCTAAACAAAATCTCATGGATCTTGTGGATAAAGTAACAGAGAAGAAGGTAGAATGGGCTTGAACAACTACTTCACATTCTTTAGATAATGCTCTTTCCTTCAACAACTTAAAAAGAACTACGTGTTAACATATTAAAATAGATTAAGATTAATAAGGGATATATTTGGCTAAAAAAACTAGTTTGAAACAAAAAAAAATTATTTTTGATGAAGTAAAGGGAATTATGGCATGAAATTGTATTCATCAATTTTTCAATTAATTAATTGCTTGACACATATGTCTCCAAGTGACATAAAAATGTGAAAGCATAAAGGATTTGATAAAATCTGAAAAAGAACAATGCATTGCAGTAAAAGTCATAAAAGAGACTTAACAAGTCAGAGCCAACATTTCAGCAGCAAAAACTCCATCAGAAGGTGGTTTGACTATAACATAGTCAAGAGATTATAACATGCCAGATTATAACATATAAAATACAATGAAATGACTAGCTATAAAACATCAGTAAAAACATCAGTAAAACATCACTAGATACTGGTAGATGCATTCAGACCATCATCAACATCCTTTTGGCTCAGGTAAAAACCTTTTTATGAACAAGCAGGTGATAAATTTTCAAGTAAATAAATAATACAATGGTGCATCAATTAATGGGACACAAACTGTTTCAAACTGACTTTAAAACTCAGTGAGCTGATAAGCATAGCATGTGTTGGGAAAACTGTTGTTAGAAAACCTTATCTTCAAATAAATGATTCCTAACTGATTTTTGTCTAATTTTGTTTTATGCCCAACAGGATGTCCATAGTGTATTTTTGGGATGGCTTGAAAGAAACGTGAATGCAGAAGGATTAATCAGATCCAGCATGGTGTCCCTCAAGTTTGTATCATCTTTCATCAAAGGAACAGAAGTAACACCCTCGCTCATGCCGGTAGTTACTGAGATGGAAGCTTTCTCATCCGAACATTTCAGTTTTGAGAGATACAGGCAAAATCTACATACAAAGAAGCTTGGGAAAGTGGTTCTGTTTGCTGAAGTTACGTCAACCACCATGAACCTTCTTGATGGGTAAGATTAGCTGTGATGGTGATAACTTTTTTTCTATATATTAGTTGGCAAAAACAAAAATGTTCCGTTGGACTTCCCATACTCCCAATTTACTGAAAATAATTCTGGCATAGGAATACAGAGACCCTTAACATTTGACCAATTTGCTGAAAGAGGTTAGACAAATGTTAAACATATAAACTGTCATTCATTAATCAATATATATGCTTTACTACAGAGTCTGTAGTACAGTTTTCCTGTATTGGGAGCATTAGATCCTCAGTCTTATAGATGTAACAACACAAGCTTTAATTCATGACACAGCAGCTCAGGGGCGTTCCATGCAAGTATGCAGTTTTTCATGTTGCAGGGTGGCAGTGGTCTTTTGACCATGTGGGGTTGGAATGGTGATAGGGATGAGAAGGTCACTCCTTTTGTCTTTAGGATACTCTGTTAGAGTTAAGCTGTCTCCTAACTTGCAAAAAACTTTTTTATGTGTACGGCCCTTCCACTGTGTACTCTTCCACTGTGTAAGGCCCTTTCCCCAGATGATTGCTCCTTCTAGTGTTTGGATGAATCTCCTTCTAGTGTTTGGAGGAGATGGACCTTGTTTCTGTACAAGAAACTCAGAGCACAGTCAGCCTTTTTCTAGCAGGAATTGAATGAATTTCTAATTTGAACTTGAGCAAGTGGAGTTATAAGATTGCAGCAGCAAATATATGTTGCACAGTTTCCAAGGTAAGCAGCTCCACATTTTTCCATTGTGACTGTTCTGAAACTGAGCTTGTGAAACAAAACATTCTTTTTTAGCAAGCAGGCTAACATGCTGGCAATTTTGGTCTGTATAAATCTTTGTTATTTTAAAATCGTTATTTTAGAATTTTGAATCACACCACAGCATCACTGCAGTTGTGGTTTTGGAAAAGCTAATGAGCAAAGAGTATCTCATTGACAGCTGTAGTTCTTTAATTTATGAACATGACTGTTTCAGGTTTTTAACCTCAGCAACTAACTTCAAGAGCTTATGCTATAATAAATTAGTTATGCCTTAATGTGCTAATATTTTAGTTACAGGTTAATTAAACTGTACTGAGCAAACTGTCTATATGCATGCAATTTTCCATAAATTGTATAATTTTAGAATATTTCAAGGCAAATTTTGAAATCTTCATTATATTTTGTGCTATTCTGTAGCTAGATGAAAAAGCTGACTTTTAATTTAATGGAAAGCTGAAGTTACTCTGCAGTAAATATAATGGTCACATGTCTTAAATGGACATATCCTATAGACGTATCCATATCTGGCTTTCCATCAGCAGAACAGTGCATCTGCCAAATCTTACTGCCTTTCAGTCTGTGTCTTTCAAGTATAGGATAGCAGCCTCAATTATGTGAACATTCTTTTTCTTTTTCTGATTCTTTTTCTTAGAAACTAGATACACTAATATGTTTCCACAGTGGGTTTTTCACTAAAGTCGGTGTGGACTGAGTAGTTAAAGATTTTAAAATATTCAGCTCATAAGAAAGCCAGATATGGAATGATTCCCCACAGAGTCATTTCAGCAACAAAGAAATGCTGGCAGAATGACTGAAGTGAGTTTGGGTCACGGGTGGCACAGGGGAGAAGCACACTTGTGTTGTATCCTATACTACTTCAGTCTATATCCACATTCCTGTTGGTGGTACAACCTTTGCCCCGGACCAAATGCAAAAAAAAAAATTAAAAATGAATCCATGTCATTGACCTGAGTGTGAGGAGGCAAGTGTCTCTGAGTGCACAAGTAGATTTGTGTTTCTTTCAGGGTGTGTAGGGGAGGGATAATAAGAGTGGGAGGGCCATTAATTCCTGGGATGCAGCATAAGGAGGGATTGGTCACATTGTTTGTCAGGAGAGGGGATAAGACAGACTAGAAAGACTAGTTGGCCATGCAAGGGCCAAGCTACCCAACCATGTTGCATTCCTGATCACTGATTCAGGCTTGTTTCACTGGAGGCTGCTTTCCTCTTTCTTAATAAGGGAATTTGTCCTGGATTTATAACATACGCTCTTTTACTCAGCTGAGGCCCCTGTGTCCTGACATCTATGAGTGGGGCTGGGGTTAGAAAAATGCCCTATGGCAGGGTTGGGGAACTTCATGTCCAGAGGCAAAATACAGTCCTCCAGGCTTTTTTATCCAGCCTTCATGACTCTACCAAATACCCATTCCGCACTGACCCACTCTGCTCCCTCCTCAAGTGATTTAGCCTGGCTGGAATGTGTTCTTTAACTTTCAGTAATGTCTTCTTGCTGGATAGTGGGTGGAAAGGTAGAGAGGGTGGTCATGTAGGTATAGAAAACCTGTGATTTTGTGGAGTGCCTTGTGTCTTATTAAATCTTGCAGATTGGTATTAATGTAGATTTAAGGTAACTCCAAAAATATCTAAAATAACTTTTTCTATAAAAGAGTACATGTGTCAATTTATGATCTATTCAAATGAGTGTGTATAAAGTTAATATTCATTTTATTGCTTTTTTTTTTTTTTTTTGGTCACTATAGCTAAGGGTATCATGTAGCAAAACTAACTTCCCATTTTTTTCTTTGACAGTCCAGACCATAGTCTATAGAACATTATGCTATTACATTGTTAAAACTAAGTAGGTCACTTCACGGCTACTCTACCTTGGTTTGGGATCATGGGGGCGGGACAATATAAATGCTCTAAGTTTCCCAATGAAACAATATATGTGTATAATAAATTTATACTCAGTATTCTCTGTGTGCAGAAGACAGGAAGTCAGCAGAGCAAGAGACAAATTATTGCTGGTTCTGCTGTATTCCTTGCTTTTGTGCTCTTTCTCTTCCATTGTTTAGTCATAACCCCTGACAGGTATGCTACTTCCCATGACCAAGGCTCACACATGGAAGTAATAGTGTCCCTGGAGCTTGTACAAGGAAACCTATATTGCTCCCTTACTATAGATAGAGTGCACTTTTCAGGTGCCAGGACTAAGTGGCATGAGAAAAGAGAAGGGCTAGGGAAACTAAACTGGGGTGGTTAGTCCCTGCCATTTTTGGTTTGCTAGTTTCCCATACTCCACCACATGACAGAGGCAGGAGAGCAAAGAACTCTGAGAGCCAGGCACAGTTTCCCTTCAGTTCTCTCCTCCCTAACGGATCAGGTCACTTTCTTCTGGCTGTCTCTTATCTTCTCTGTCAGCTAAGTGTTTTTAACATCAACAGCACTTTATTTCTACTTATTTACTGTTCCCTCCTATATTTTATCAATTTCCAGTATTGTGTGTATGTCCGTTTTCTAACTTTACTCGGTTAAAAAAAAGGGGGGGGGGGACACATTTCCCACTTCTTGTCACTTTGCTTTTCCTTTCCTTTCTTTCTCTGATTGACCAAGTTCTCCAGGTAGAGGAAAAAGTTAGAAATTCTAGTTTTTCATTCCCCTAAACTAGCTCAAATGGCAATCTTTGTTTCAATTCCAGAAATGAGTTTTAATTTATCTCTGTGAGTGTAAATTTAAATAACATAGTGATTTATTGTTGAATAGTCTGTAATGATAACACTTGTTTAAATCAATGATATACATGTGTTTGAGTCAAAATCATTCAGAGTTTGAAATATGCAACTAGTAATAGGATAGTGACTTGGGCCTTTGAAATTCCAATCCGGTGTTTCTGTGAGTAGCATGAATTTAAAGAGGTAGCCAAATAACTTCTTTAGTTGCACCTGCGGACCTAGATATTTCTTTATTTCCTTCACGGCCTAGGACCCTCGTACCCACGGGACCGCCTCTTCTGGTATGCCCCACGGAGAGCCTCAAGGTCCATAAATAACAACACCCTAGTGGTCCCAGGCCCTAAGGAAGTTAGATTGGCTTCAGCCAGAGCCAGGGCCTTTTCAACACTGGCTCCGGCCTGGTGGAACGCTCTGCCTCATGAGACCAGGGCCCTGCAGGATCTGATTTCTTTCCGCAGGGCCTGTAAGACAGAGTTGTTCCGCCTGGCCTTTGGCTTGGAACCAATTTGATTCCCTCCCTCCCTCTCTTTCTTTTTTCTTTTCCTTCTCCTCCGGCGATGAGGCTACATTTTAATATTTTAATGTTCCATTGTTTTAATGTTGTATTTTATTTTTGTTTTTAAGTTGTAATCATTCATCTTGTTTTTATTATTGCTTGTAAGCCGCTCTGAGCCCGGCCTTGGCTGGGGAGGGTGGGGTATAAATAAAAGTTGTTGTTGTTGTTGTTGTTTGAACATTATACCACATGCCATATCAGAAATTGCATTCAAACATTCTCTCAAAAGCAGGGTGTGGGATATTCTTTGGCCCAGATTGCATTTACTGTTAAGCTATGACTGTGAGGAGGAAACAATAAACTTCTGCTTCCATTTTTAATAATCCTGGTTTAGGTCATGTCCCAAACCTAAACTATGGTTAATGAAAACAACCCAGTTTCATAAACTATGGTTTGAAATTGACTTGATTCCACTAACTATAGTTAAGGCTAAACACAGTTTGTTCATGTTGGGACATCACAAGAAGCTGCAGTTAGCTTAAAATGAAAGTTAAAGTCTCATCTTGCAGCTGTGCAGGAGGGGGAAGATGGCCTTGGTCCAAGACTCACTAGTTTCTTGCTGTAAAGCTAAGCCATGGTATAGTCTTTCATGTGAACAAAGCCTTTGAGAGATGCGAGCACAATGACACCTTTGTGTAGAACTAGTTATATACATTTTGGATTTTTGGCCTAGAGCTACATCAGAACATGCATAGAAATAAGAGCTGATGCTGTGGTGCTTAGGCCATTTATTTTATTCTTTTCAAACATGTTTATACATGGTACTAGGGTTATTTACCAGGTTAATAAAATGCAAATAAATTATCTTGAATAAGCTTTGATTTCATGGAAATGTATTAATGTAATTTTAGGCTTTTTCCTGTTTATGGAATGTTTTTGAGTTTTGAAGGCTTTTTAATATGAAAATGTAATGTGATTTAATAAATGAAATCTTGAGATTGCAAATGACATCTCATATTCAGACAATGGGTATATAAAGTTTATATTTAAGAGGCTTCCAAACCTTTCTGAAGCTGGATACTAAATCTATCCCAGTCCCTCAAATCTACATATCCCCCCCCCCCACAAAAAAAATTAAGACAGAGAAGAAAGTGGGCTGGAACTAATTTAATGGCTGAGTGACCTCACAGTAGAGAAACAGCCGGAGTCTAATAGGGGTCTTTGTCTACATTTCCACCCTAGCTGGTAACTTGCCAGTCAAAAGTCAAGCAAGAGAAACAGGTGGGAACTATTAGACCTGTCATAAAGTTTGAAAAATTGATTCTGGAGCCTAAATGAATAGATTGAACTTGACAGTGTTGTCCTAAAGATTCTAAGAAAAATTCTGTAGTTTAATTTTGAGTCCCTTGATTATTCATTAGCTCTCCAGATGGCCTGTATTGATGTATCACATATTATTATACAAGCTGTATTATTGTTGGCATATATTTGCATGTACAACTAACAAGCAATGTGTGAACACCTCTATTAGTATCTTTAAATTAAGGGGTATTACTCAAATTGTAAAATAAAGATTTGTTTAAATATTAAATAATTTGGAATGATCAGTAATACTTGTATTACTCTGACATCAGAAATGTTTAAATCTATTGGGGCTATCATTCTGGAATGATTTGTTCAAAATTGTCATTGTCATGGTGGCTGTGGAAATTAAAGTTAAATTTATCATTTTATAGCATGTCAGTCAGAAGCATTACCAGTAACTAGGACAGGTTAATGCTGTCATAGTCCTTCTGTAATGTGCATATCTTTGTTCATTATTAAGGATGTACCTGCAAAATTACAAATTTCATGTAGGTTAGGAATAATTCAAGAGTTGCTTGAGAAATACATCAAGTGTCAGGCAATTGGTTTGAGTCAAGTTAATTAAAATCATTATTAAAATCAAGAAGAAAGAAGCCAAATTTCAGTTAGTGATATAAATCAAATATTCATTTTTGTAATTTCATAGATTTCCAAAACAAGTGTGCTAGAATTAAAACATACTGGTTTGCAGCTAAACAGAGCCTTTATACTGCCAGGGAGCATATTCCAAAATATTTGTTTGCATAGCCTCATGCAATGCAAGCATCTCTCTCACCCCTCTCCCTCACCGCAAGGCTTTTCAAGAAGATGGGAAATCTTTATGACAGCACAGGCTTCAGTGGGAAAGAGAAACTGCCCAAAATTCAGCAGAAGTACTTTGTGTGAGTTGATAACTACTCATGCAAGTTGCCTCTGCCTTATTTAGGCAATAGCCTCCAGTGATCCCTGATCCTTGGGAGGTGCTTCTTCAGGCATTCAAGGAAGAGGGCATTGTGTAAGCAGGACACTTAGCAAATTGCATACTTTTAGAGTACAGTGAGACTCCAAAGAATCTTGAAACTGGTTCTGTGAACCTAAGGGGTTTGCAGGTTTGTATATTTTGAAACAACCCCCTCTGCTGCCTGGCAAACTGCTTTGGAAACTGAAGAGAGTTTCATAAGCAGGTAGCAATACTTTGCAGGAAAGCAATACTTTAGACCCAGGATTGTGAATTGTTTTGTTCTAACAAATTATTATTACTAGCTGGCCTTAAACCATGGTTTGTTGATGGCTTACCAATCATGTTTTATTATCGTGAACTTGGATTCAAATGTACTGTTAAACTATCATTCCTGATCTGTTTATGTGCTCGTACCAGGCAAGGAAGATGAGATACACACTTATTATAAAGTATATGATTTCTTTCAAAAATATGGAAGTCATGGTACTAAATGTGATTTTATTTTGTAAAGTGATTTTAGTGGCAGGAATGAATGTATAATATGAATATTTCCAAGTAGAAGAACTTTGTTTGTAAAGAGCTTTGTTCAGGACAGGGTAACTCTTACGATTTGTGATTATTATTATTATTATTATTATTATTATTATTTTCATAGCATTATGAAACAGTGCTCCTTGGGCTTGTGAATTATGTGCTCAACATTGGTTTATTTAAAAAAACACCATTTAAAGTGAATTGTAGTTTTCTGCATGAAAGTATTGTTCAAGAGCTACATGTTGTTAGCATTATCATTTTTGTAGCACTTTTTCCCCCTGTGACTTTTTCCACAAGTGATTAGATATTGGGCAGGAGAATGATGTCATGGCTAAAAAAAGTATATTATTCACTTTTTACTGTGCATAAAATGTGGATCGTTAGAACAGAAGACATGATCATTACATGCTGTAGTATATGAACCAGTGAACAGAGAAAGAAGCAGCTAAAATTGCTGGCCACTTCAGGTTCCTGTACTCATTTTTAGAGGAAAGTTTCAAAACTGACATCTTTAATTTAATGGACTGAATGTGCAGCCATAAATGTCAATCCAGCACATGCAATGTTTTTTTAAATGGAGAATTAGATAGAAAAGAGATTGAAATACTGGAATTTTACAGTATATGCTATACTGTCAACTCTTCTTTTGCAAGTTGATCTATTTTGAGCCTTCTCCCTCTTTTTTTGGCAAGAAACATCAAAGTGAAAGTGTTGCAAACTGCTTCAAGCTATGAACTTGATGTTACTTAATTATAAGGCTCTTATTATAGTTTGTAGTCTTTAAATCAGCGTTTCACAACTCGTGTAAATGGAGGGGGGCATGGCATGAGGCTAGGGGACCACAAAGGGAAGTGAGAAATGAAGAAAACAGAGAAGTGACCCAGAAAAGAAAACAGAAAACGGAGAAGTGAAAAAAATAGAAAACAGAGAAGTAAAGTGAACAGAGAAGTGACTGTGCTTCCCAGTGGATAGATCGCCACATGCACTATGCGGCAACATTGCTTCTACTTCCTTCTCCCTCCCACTTCTGCACTCCACTGCTTTCCCTCTTTGGCAGCAGTTAGTGATGAATTGAAAGATGATGAAATAATTGTGCGTGTGAACCATTTGAAGCAGCTATATAATGTTATGGAAGTTCATTTCCGTGATCTGCTGGACATGGATATTCCGCCCTGGGTAGTTGATCCATTTGCTGCCTGTGAATGCTGCTGATGTTTATGGTTCTTTGCAAGAAGTGCTCATACAGCTACAGAGTGGTATAGCAGCCAAAGTAACTTTTAGTCAAGAAAAGCACCATTTTTGGATAAAGAGTACAATATCTAAAAAGGTTCCATGGCTTTGGGATAAAGCAAAAATGTTTTTTATGGCATTTCCTACTTCGTATTTGGTAGAATCAAGTTTCAGTCATGTGAATTATTTACTCAGCCTAATGCAGAATCGCCTTGACATAATGGGCAGAGGTGATCTTCTGTTACCCCTCACAGCAATAGAACCGGATATTTTAAAAAAGCTTGTTTCTAGTCATCAAGCAAAAGTATAAATTTTTATGTAATTGTATTTTGTATAAATTATAACAATTATAAATAAAATATGTTCTCTTTACAAACAAAACATTTAAATAGCTACCTTTCTACCAGTAGGACCGGGAGGGGGGCACAGGAAGGAAACAAGATTGGATAGATGTTGTTATACCAAGTACTGCTCTTACTTTTTGATTCAAACAGTAACTAGTCCCTAAGATAATTGACTTGGGAAATCACCAGACTAAACCATTACATAGTTTAAATTCTCTGCAGTGGTATTACATTGCTGGAGAGTTCTGAATTGAGCCACCCCTCCTTTTCTCATGTACAGCAATTCATGTTGGGTGGATTTGTATAGCAATTCATGCTGAACATGAATTCATGTACAGCAATTTGTGTGCAGCAATTCATGCTGAATGTGAATTAATGTACAGCAATTCATTGTTCAGTGGACTTGTGACTGGTTGGCTGACTTGAACCAAGATAATAGAATTGTAAAATTGGAAGGGATCACAAGGGTCATCTAGTCCAACCCCCTGCAATCTTTCACCCAATGTGGGATCCAAATCCATGACCCTAAGATTACAAGTCTCATGCTCTACCAACTGAGCTATCCCAAATCATGGTTCCTTATCATCCAGGGAAAAAATGGCAAGTGGGATGTGACAGGATTCTGTGCTGGTTCTAGTTTGTTCAAAATATTTATAAATGACTTGAATGAAAGAATAGAGAACATGGTGATCAAATTTGCAGATGACACAAAACTTTGAGTAGTACCTAATACCTCAGAATGTTGAATCAGGATTCAAGATGACCATAACAATGAATTTCAATAGGTACAAATGTAAGGTTCTGCACTTAGGCAGGAAAAATCAGATATACATACGTAGGATTGGGGCACCTGGCTTGAGTGCAGTACAGTTCTAGTGTCCAGATCAAGGGAAGTAATAGTACTCTATTCTGTTTTGGTCAGCCCCAGACTGGAGTACTATTTCCTCTTGTGGCAGCACGTTTTAAGAAGGATATTGACAAGCTGGAACATGTGCAAAGGAGGACAACCAAGATGATCAAGGGTCTGGAAACCAAGCTTTATGAGTAACTGTTGAGGGAATTGAATATATTTAGCCTGAAAAAGAGAAGACTAAAGAGGTGATACGATAGCCATCCTCAAATATCTGAAGGGATGATGGAGCAAACTTGTTTTTCTGCTGCTCTAGTGGGTAGCACCTGAAACAATGGATTCAGATTGCAAGAAAGAAGATTGTTACAGAAGAAGGTAATATTTGCTCAGAGGAAGAGAAGAGGTGGGAGTCTTTTTGAGCTCGAGTCAAATGAGGATTTACTCAGATTATGCCAAAGCATGGTTTGACATTGCATCTACAGGAATTGTTTGCTTCATGTAGACATAGAAGGAACTTGTATGCTTCTTCACAGTCGGAAACAAAAAAAGTACATCGCTTTCCATAGCATTCTCCATTGTCTGTTTAACATAGCTTGAATTTATTTATTCATTTATACCTGAAGGAGCGCCTCCACCCCCATCATACTGCCGGGACACTAAGGTCCAGCGCCGAGGGCCTTCTGGCAGTTCCCTTGCTGCGAGAAGCCAAGTTACAGGGAATCTGGCAGAGGGCCTTCTCAGTGGTGGCACCTGCCCTGTGGAACGCCCTCCCACCAGATGTCAAAGAGAAAAACAACTACCAGACTTTTAGAATACATCTGAAGGCAGCCCTGTTTAGGGAAGCTTTTAATGTTTAATAGGTTATTGTATTTTAATATTCTGTTGGAAGCCGCCCAGAGTGGCTCGTGAAACACAACTAGATGGGCAGGGTATAAATAATAATATATTTTCTCGGTGGCTGCTCCCAGACTTTGGAGCTTCCTCCCTGGAGAAGCTAGACAGGGCCCCTCTTTGCTGTCCTTCTGCTGGCAGATGAATACTTTCTTGTTTCAACAGGTTTTGGGGAATTAACTGCTTTTAATTAAATGGCTGGTGCCATACTGTTTTCATTGTAATTATTGGTTTGTTTTAAACAGATTTTACATACATGTATAGTTTTAATACTATCATTGTTTAATTGTATTTTTATGATCAGTTTTACTGTGTATTTAGTGGTTTTTGTTTTTATCTGTGAGCTCCCTTGAGTTCAATCAGGGGAAAAGGCTGAGTATAAATAAATATATAATAATTTATAACATTAAAGAGCTTCCAGATTTAGCCAATCTTTTATATGTGTGACAAAAGCAATTCTGAGATACAGTTGAAAAAAGTATATTTTAGAACTATTTTATGAGCTGTTACTGTAGGTAACGTTTATTTAATCCATCACTGATTTTTCATCATAGCAAGTGCAGCCTCTTTCTAGAAAGCCACTAATTAGGAACAATAGTTTATTTTTTTACTGTGATACATCATCTTCTTTACTCAGGCATATTGTGAGTGACATAGAAAGGTAACTCACAGCTTGCTTCTAGAAGGCTCAGATGATAAACGGTACAATTCAGTTTGTGGGAATTCATCCTTGGGCACACAAAGATGCTTCAGGAGGAAAAATACTGGCCTGCTATGCAATACAGGGTTTTCACTAAGCGCAGCTCCATTGTTTCATTCCCTGTCTTGCTAGATCTGTTTCATTTTCAGCAAGTGCTACTAGGAACTTAAACAGTTCCGTTGAATAAGATGAGACTGTGGTGAGAAACTTTGAGAATGTTTGGGGGTTTTTTGCAGAGCCATGACATCTGCAAGTCTTTGTTATTAATAGATGGGATGGAGAACTGTTGGAAATATTTTGGTCTGTTTTTAGTCTGAAAGAAAATGAGAGTGAAATGAACTTTTATATGTTTACCTATCCGTTTATGCTTAGCTAAAGTGAATGTGAAGACAATATGAAACCATTTTGTCTCCAGGATTAAAAACCCTATTCAATAATTGAGTGATAATTCATAAGTGGCAAAGTGTTAAAGTAGATAAGTGCTTCCCCACTGTGGCAAAAGCGCTACGCCAAAGTGTAAAGTGCTGAGGTGTTTATTTTAACACTGGGAAACATATTATTGCAAGCATTCCTGGTTTATACTTAGTATCTGTTATGCCAGATGTGCCACGTACAAATTAGACATGGCTCATAAAAGGTAACAATCCCAGGTTTCTGAAAGACATAATAAAAAGTAATTCTGTTTTATCACTAACAATTTTCTCAACCTTCGGAATGAGGGATAAACTGGTTGATGAGGTCTGTTAAATGTGTTAAGGACATTGTGCAGAATTTCTACATTCTAATACTTAAGTCTTCATTTCATCACAGAGAAACATACATTTGGAAGGTAGCACAATAACCACAAGATACATAATACTAAACTATCTTTGTAGGATGGTACGGTATATAGAATGCATTGGAATTTCATCACAGAGCATTTAACCAACAAATGCCATATTGGGGGGGGGGGATGTAATATTGAGTGGTTGCCTAATACAAATTGCCTAATGCCAAGCTATTTGCCAGATGCTGCTGGAGGACATTCCAGATAGGGGTGACCCCCTCCTGCTGGAAGGATCAGGCAGGGTCCTCGGGCAGAGAGAAGTCATTGGCAAGAGCTCCAGTTTATTTGAGGGGGGCGAGATGTGATTGGTTCTACTTTCAAAGAAAAAAGGTAACCAAGCAGAAAAGAATACTAAAAACTAGTAGGGGTTGGCAGTGTAGCAACCAGAGGCAGAGTTGGCAGACATGACCATGACAGTAGTTTTATAAGATTCTTCTTTCATAGTGTCATCAAGGGGCTGAGCTGCTATGCATATAAGTACTTGACTAGTGCATACTTTTAGTTGTATATATTCTAGTAAACCTTGTTGTTGTTGTTTTGCTTTTATTTTATTTCCCCCCCCCAAAAAATATTGATTTTCCACATTTATAACAGATATAACCTACAAAACACACAAAAGAAAACACATTACAATACTAAAAAACCAAAAATATAAACACTTATTACTTATAAAACCCAATTTAACTTTCATTGTTGACTTCCTCAAATCCCCCCAACTGAATTTCCTTGTATCACCTTGTAACAGTTCTCCAAAATCATCTTTCTAATAAAATTAACTCCTTTAATTTACTATCTTCTTGTCTTTTCTTAATAGTCTAAATCCATAATGCTTTACAACTCATTCTTATTCTAATCCTAAGCCTATTTGATATTTTCAAGTGACTTCTAATTATCTTATGTTGCAATATTTAGCTAAATAATCTTTAAATTTCTTCCAATCTTCTTGGTATTCCTCTTCCTTCTGATTGCGGATTCTTCCGGTCAGGTCAGCCAGCTCCAAAAAGTCCAACATCTTCATCTGCCATTCTTCTACAACTGGTATTTCTTGAGATTTCCAGTTTTTAGCTAATAGCAGTCTTGGCACTGTTGTGGCATACAAAAACAATCTAACATCTTTTGGGGGGAATTCCAATCCTATTATTCCAAATAGAAAGGCTTCTGGTTTCTTAACAAATGTATTTTTCAACATTTTTTTCAACTCATTATAAATCTTTTCCCAAAAGTCCTTAACCTTGGGATACGTCCACCACATATGATAAAAGGTGCCTTCTTTTTCTTTACACTTCCAACATATCATTTGTGTGATAAATCTTTGCTAATTTTACTGGGGTTAAGTACCTTTCTTTTAATACAGTGCATGCAGTAAATTTAACCCCTTTCTTCCACAGCCTTTCCCAATCTTCCAACATTATATTGTGTCCAACATCTCTTGCCCAATCTATCATCACAGATTTGACTTGTTCATCCTTTGTATGCCACTCCAACAGCAAATTGTTGTTGTTTTGCTTTTAAGGCATCAGTATGCACTGAGTACATAACCAACCATCTCATACACTAGCACGTGCCCATTTCATTATATAAAAGGGTGGATAGGAACATATTGATGTGAATATTTTATACTAGTACGGTTCTCTAGTTCACTGAATTGCCTTAGTTTACTGGATGGTTTCTCTAAATTATGTGGATTTTGTGAGTATATGTGAAGCTGTCATAGAATAACTTAGCAATTTTAAATATCAACAGTACAGCTACTATTTTTGCAGAAATGCAACCACCTTTAATGTCTTTGGAACTATAAAGCATTTTGTTTTGTGTTAAGAATACAGTACAGTGATTATGCCTTACTGAAATTTTCCCTGTCCTCCCTTTCAGCTTCCTAACATTACCGTACCTTTGCTGGTGGTGATGTACTATAATTGGTGAACCATGAAGTAAATATGTTGTGAAGGAATAATTTTACCAGCTACCATCTGTCATCCTGTTTCAAATAATTGTCAGCTTGTTCTGCATATCTTTTTTTTTTTTTTGGCCTGGGGCTGTACTTCTTCACTGTCTGCAGCTTCATCCACCTGTTGAATAACATCCTCATGTCTGTTTCTCTGTACTGCTGCATTTTTCTGGCATTTCCAAGCATATACAGAAATCTCCAACTATGTGTAGACTATTATTTATTATCTGAGTAGGCCTGCTAAAGCCAATTTGATGTAATCAGATTTACCTAATTCTTCCTGACGTAGCTGCTTCTTGCCCAGTGATGATACGTCTTCACTCTAGACCAAGCTTTCCAAACTGTGTGTTGCAACACATTAGTGTGTCAGCTGCAGTGTGTAGGTGTCGTGCGAATGCTTCCTGCACTCCTCCCAGGGCTGGAAAGGGGTTAATATAACCCCTGGTTTACCAGTAAAACTGAATTACTGTGTCATGAAATGATGCCTGTCTAAAAAGTATGTCACCAACATGAAAAGTTTTGAAAGCTCTGCTCTAGACCATGTAGTCCCCAGCAAACAGCAGCATTATTTCTCACTGTAAAACTTGTTTCAGTCCCTTGTTCAGGAAGTCAGTCACCCCAGCAAACTCAAAATTCAAGAAGATGAGCCAACACTCTTGCTTTTATTTCTGTCAGGTTACATGTGGGTCTGGGCTCTAAGCATTTAGGTTCCCAGACCTGGCAAAGTGGTGGCGGCGGTTGGCTGTTGATCCAGCAAATCAGAGGTAGGGGATGTGGTGCAAAAGAAGCAGGTGTCAGGTTCCAGTGTAGTCAAAGAAGAATCAAAGAAGCCAAGGGCACTTGTGCAGTCAAGGTTCAGAACAGCAAACAGGATCAGGAGGACCTGAACCACATACCTAATCAAAGGCAGGCAGAAGTTAAGACCAAATGCAAAAAATTTTCTGTAAAATCATTCATTTCTAACAAACTGTAAGCAAAGCGAGTTGCTTCTCACAATCTACTCAAAATCTAAATAAAATATACTGGTAGCCCACAGGATTTTTCTTTCTGCAGGATGGATCCCACAGAAGTTATTTTAGACAGTCAGCATACAGTTTTCCTGATAAATCTGTTTCCGCTTTTGGCACTTGGAGTAGTGTTCCCAGTAGCAGAAGATTTTTTCCTGTAGTTTCCTCTTCTGTTGATACTTATGTCTGTGTTTTCTGGCCGGGGTTGGGGGTGGGGGCGCAGATTGCTGCTGTATAAACCTCCAAAAAACAAGAGAGAAAATGAAATCTCAATAGCACTACAGAGAATGGTGATCATGGCAGATGCAAGACTGGCAGCACAGAAATAATCAGAGCAAGGGACTGAATATTGTGCTGTACGTAGTCTTTGCTGCAATGAAGGAGGCTTCTTGACAAGGGAAAGTAAGTTGTTAACTTCACCCTGCAGTAATGATGAATGATGAAGTGAGTATATTGTGGAGGCATTCTTGTTTTTGCCAGAGGTACCTGCCAAAGGCAACACCCAACAGTACATATAGAATAAAGTAATTGGCTTGACTCTGTTACCTGACAGTTTTCACTTAGGTAGAGGACAGTGTTAGAAATTCCCCAGACTTCAGGTGTGTTTTGCGACTGATGTGGGCTCATTTGTGACTGAGTGGAGATCTCTGGATGCCAGGTTGGCAATTGACATGTCCATCTGGCTGGCCCTTCCAGTTTTCTTAAGCAGGTAAGCAGAAGAGCTTATTTATTGCATTTATATCCCATCTTTCCCTCCAATGAGTACATGGTTCACTCTCCCCCACTCCTTCAGTTAGTCCCTCCAAAGACCCAGTGAGGTAGGTTAAGAGGCTGTGACTGGGCCAAGGTCACCCAGTGAGCTTCATAAGTGAGTGGGATTTGAACCCTGATCTCCCAGGTCCTAGTCTGACACTCTAGCCACTAAACCACACTGGACTAAATACATGATAAATCTTTAGTTGGGTTGAAACACTGCTTCCCCCTGCCACTTCCTTACTGACCCGCCTCTCTAAAAATAAAGTTGGACCAAATTATTTATTTAGCCAGAGTTCATTCCAAAACAAACTCACTCTGTAGCTATATTTTCCTTCAAACTAAGGAACATATTTGGCATTTACAATGACAATGTTTGCCAAACGCTTCTTTACTGTAGCATTTTGTTCAGTTTGCAGTGGGCATATGAACCCTTAGTAGTCTCTAGCTTCATGTTTTAGTACCTCAGGTTTCAGAGGAAATCCTTTCATATAAGAAAAATCTAATTCTCCCTTTGCACTCCACTGTTGAGACTTGTGAATTTCCTGTGCTTTTCTTTTTGAGAATGGCACATTTATGAATTTGGAAGTTTACACTTTCATAATGAAATGGGTATAAATGACAGAAGATTATCACTGATGACACCGCATAATGCTTTTCTATATCGACTTATGTTTTGCTTACATGGATTTTGTTTTGATGATTTTCAGGTGTTGGTGAATGTGATGGAAATGTTTAATCTGTTTTTAAAAACTACATATGTCTGTTCTGCCAGTGCTAGGCTAAGCAGTCTTATTTTTGGTTGATGTGTAAGTGAATCACTAGTAGCTAAGGATTTGGACCTTTCTGGGACTTTCTGGTGAGATAGTTTAAAACGTCACCCCAGCACCCCTCAGGAATCCTATCACCTTATTTGAGTGTGCATTCCTTGAGTCAGGTGGGGATAGGACCCAGCAAAAATGTTGCACCCACAGCACCATCACAATTTCAAAGAGAAAGGGCAAGACAGAAGCCACATGCAAAGGGCAGAATACCTATAAAAGTGACATGTAAGAGAGAGAGTATATTGGCAGATACAGCTTTTCTCACTGCTGTGTAATGAAATCTTTATGCTAAAATTTCCTATTTTAAAGCTATTAAATAGAAAACGTTCATTGCAACTTTTATCCTAGACACTAGAAGAGGAAGAATAAAACAAAATTGGTGCCTTGTTACAGATTAGGATAATGGAATGAAGCTTTGTATTTTAGTTGAAATAAATATAAATGTTTCAAGTAAGATGTTTTAAAACGGGATACTATTCAATTCTGTGTTTGGAAAAAATATTTTTCTGGTAATTCAAATTCCACTATCTAATATGAAAGAACATGATCTAGAAACTAAATTATGTCATTGTAGATATCCTTACTGATATGTTACAGGCAAGATGGATGAGATGCTAAGTTTTCAAAGCAAGTGACATTAGGCCAAGCTGAGTAAAGACAACTCCTAATTGATGGGAATGTTGTCTGTGAGTTCTGATGTTTACTTTCAGATTTAACTGTTTAATTAAGGAGGCCTTGTGCTCCTCATTCAGATGTTGGTGGATATAGTTTCAAGGTTATAACATACAAGAACTTACAACCATCTTGTAAGATGGTTGGGCACTATTAGTGCTTGTTCCCCTTAGAGGTTCTTTAGATTTAAGGAATGTCATACTAGACCATCCTAGTTTATTGAATCTATTCAGTCATGGTATTTCACAAGTAAAATGTCACTATTATAATCTGAAACACAGTATTTCATGCTTAGAAATACTGTTTGATCTTATATTTTAGTAGTCTGGCAGACACAGAAGACAATTACATGTTTGGATAAAAATGAGTGACATTTTTTTATATGTTTTACTAACACAGTCCTACAAATCACACCAGATGTTTGATAGCATCCTTTTTTACCTGCAGGAGCACATTCAAGGGACCAAATTGCTTTACCACCCTTGGTATGAAAAGTGTTTCATTGTCTTCTGGTGAGGGTGACAAGAGAAACAAGTTTCTTTCATAGCATAGTTTTGGGAAAGGGCTTAGAAGTTGTCCCTATCTTCTGCTCCAGCTTCAGCCTAGAGGAAGTCGGTGGCTGGGCAGTGGGCAGCCACGGTACTTGGAACACCTCAACTACCCACCATGCAATTGACTCCCAGGCTTTTTCTTTATGTAAATGAATTAATAGAATTTTTGTTATCGACATTTCATGTTAAATGAAATGTGTGACTCAGATTAAAAATGTTCTGAACTTCATAGCATTTTGACTTGAGCGTTATTTTTTTAAAGGTTCATTATATACCACTGGTATCATACTTTTTCAGACCAATTAAGGCAAAGAAGGCCTATCCAATTTCGCTACCCCCACCAAAGCCTCACTGGAGTTGAATGGCTGTGGCTTCTGGCAAGATCTTGCAAGGCTCTTGTAAGATCTCATTGGAACCCGGAAACCACCGAAGCTGCTTCTCCTTGCTTCAAAGGGGGCACACCCATGTAGGAGCCCCTTGGATTCTGCCACCTAAGGCGGCTGCCTCAGTCTCCCTCATGGATGGGCTGGACCTGAATTGAGTCCACAGCCACTTGACTTCAGGCTCTCTGCAGCACAATGTTATCTAACAACTCACTAAGTCAGACTTGTGTTTTAAAAGGGAGTTGCTTCTGTTTGTCCAGTATTCTGATGATAGCTTGATGACCACCAAAATGCTTCTATCTAGTTAAACAGAAAAGTTCTACACAAATGCTAAATGCTATTAATATTAGCCAGTATTATTTGAAGGTTTAAGTTTTTTGTTTGTTGTTGTTTTTTGGACTGTGCAGAGTTTGAAGCAAAAATGTGGTATGGAGCAATAACGCTTTAACCCTGTTGTCCACCCATTTAGTTCTCTTCCCTGCACTGCCATGTAGGGTTCCCAATGTGTGTTGGTCTCTCTGAATGTACATTTGGAGCACTTTTCCACTTTTATATCCCCCACCTGAACCTGAATATTGGACTCTGCTTGTAGAGGTCTGGTTCACATCCTCACTTTAGCTGACTGGGAGACTAGAACGTCATTCAGCCATGACTGTTTACCTATAGTTGGATAAAAGAGATAATCCTATATAAATTGAGCTCTTTGGAGGAAAAGCAAGATATAAAATAGTAATTTCAAAAATATATAAAATTGACATACTAGAATTTATTGTGTATCTGTCGCTGAAATGTTGTTAAAGCCATTTGCTAGGTATACTTGCGGATCACTGTTTTGATTTTACTAGAGAATGTCTAAAGGCTATTTAGCAGAATTTCTGATTTGCTTGTTTAAAACAAAATCAAGGTTTTATGTGTGTCTTGCCGCTTTTTGCCACATCTTAGTGAACTTACAGTGTGCTGTAGGTATAGAGGAAATGTAGGAAGGAAAATGAGTTGTTTGGTGAAGCATAGGGCATATGATCAGTGTTTGTTGTTGTATAAAATCACAATCAAAATTGACAAAGTTGCTATTAAATACTATTTCCTGTGCTAAAAGAGAGTCAGCATAAGCTGAAAAGAAACCTGCAGCAGTAGATTTGCACATAGACCTTAATTGGCCCAATTGACCTTCTGTGCTGTATTTACAATTGCCTTCAAATTGTAAGCAGATGTTTGAAAAACCTTCATTAATAGGTCCCTAACATCTGTTTCACCTACAATATTGCTCACCAAAGCAGTTGTGATTATACATTTATTCCA